>NC_139220.1:4028816-4769866 GCF_055691185.1 Crinia signifera | reverse complement strand
CACCCTGTCTGTGCGCAGATATTACCGCCACCCAGTCTGTGCGCAGATATTACCGCCACCCAGTCTGTGCGCAGATAGTACCGCCACCCAGTCTGTGCGCAGATAGTACCGCCACCCGGTCTGTGCGCAGATATTACCGCCACCCGGTCTTTGTGCAGATATTACCACCACCCGGTCTTTGTGCAGATAGTACCGACACTCAGTCTGTACGCAGATCGTACCACCACCCGGTCTTTGTGCAGATATTACCGCCACCCTCTGTGCCCAGGACAGGGGGTCTGTCCTATTAGTTTGTCCCGTCTACAGCGCAGAATTATTTGCACATATACTAATAGAAGCGAAACAATTCCACGTTCCGCGCGCTGGAGAATATAGGTCGATCGGCCTGAACAACGGCGCTATTCTCTGCCATGGCCCCCAGCCCATATGGGTTGGAGTTAGAGACCATTCAAAGGTTTGGCCTGGGGGGGAGATTGTGTTCAGAGCCACTGACATTGCTGTCATCACCCAGAAGGCTCCCTGGAGCTTTGTGACATTTGGACAAAGGAAGTAGCAGAATCCTTGGGTTAACCCGTTCCTCCCCCGTCTTCTCTCCTTCCCTTGTATCCAGCACAAAGCAGTGTACAGCTGGACCCCTGATCCCTCGGTGTGTACAGATCATCTACCTGCACACAGTGTCACCTTCTAGCCCCACCGTACCATGCGTCCCCTCGCTCTGCTAGAACTTCTCGCCGCGCTCTCCGGAGCATTACTGGATTTGCAGGCACAAAAGATAATGTCATAATTACTATGAAGGATCCTGTGCTATCTGCCGCTGCACCCCTTTATCCGTCAATCACACGGACCCGCCTTAATGTCTTTCCTCTCTGATCACAGGTGCCGGCTGTCAATCAAGCCTCCCCCGACTCCGATTCCGCCTCTCTATCGCCTCGTGGTATTGTATTAGTTAACCAGCGGTGAACTCTGGAAAATGTCACGCGTCATTTCACTAAATAACACACATGAAAGGAATCCGGGGATTCTGGGTCAGGGAGCTGACAGATTTACAGTCGGGTCCCTTTGTACATTCT
Source organism: Crinia signifera (assembly GCF_055691185.1). Lineage (NCBI taxonomy): Eukaryota > Metazoa > Chordata > Amphibia > Anura > Myobatrachidae > Crinia > Crinia signifera. The sequence continues at coordinate 4,768,796 of NC_139220.1, read as the reverse complement.
CAGAGGTGGAGATCGGAGATGGCCGATACCGATTATCAGGAATCGGATCCCGCTCTGACATCGTGGTAAAATGACCCATTTCTGCCTCCCCCGCGGAACAACCTACCGCGCTGGTTACATCACGCAGAGAATCGATACGTGAGGATTGTCCGCGCTGGGCGATGACGTTACAACCTGTTTAGCGGTTGAATCTGCGCTGTCCGCCACTTCCCATGTGTACCGCGGCCTGGCGCAAGCCCCAGGACCAGTGTACCCCTTATTCTTTCCCCAGATCTGTTCCCACGTGGGTGGCGGAGTGAGAATTTATTCCTTCTGCGTGTCGGTTCCACGGACGTCACTTTTGTCATTTTGCAGGAAAATGGCATTATTCTATTTCCTGGCTCATACAGACCCGTGTTGTGACAGTCAGCTTGTGAGATGTTTACTGACAAGCGCATGTCAGTAAGTAGACATAGGTCAGCGGCTTTACAGCACAGACGCCTCGCAGCCGTGACAATGATGTCGATGATAATAATTTGCGCAGTTGTTTATTTTATAACTGCTGCTGGGATAGAAGTCAGAGGGCGACGCGAGAGAGGTAAAATCTATCCGATGCTCCTGTCACCGCAGCAGAGAATTAGGTATAATTACACTCGTTATTGTCTGGGATGTGAAAGGTTTAATTACAGACAGATAGAAATCAGAGTATATACTGTAAGTGCATCCGATTAATAATATGCGGTGTCAGGTCAGAGACAAATATACTGCCGGCAGGAAATAGAGTGTCAGCTCTGCGTCCTGTTGCAGTCCGGACATGAATATATGCACCAAACCCTCCGAAGGGCAAGTACTAAATGACGTGATATTTGGGCAGCTGCGGTAGTGAATGTTTCTCACCGCTATGTGCGGTCCAATGGGCGGAGCCAGGTAATAGATCCGCCAGCTGACTCGCCCTCATACGCCCACCGGGTGTTCCTAGAACGCAATAGTCTACAACTCCGCTCCCCCTGGCGGTTGTTTGGCTGGGGATCGGGGCGACTTACCTGCTCCAGTTGGCGCAGCTGAAAAGCTTCTAGACGGTGCGGTTTACGGTTATTAAATCAAACCGCCTTGGGTCCAGCACTAAAGGTCAATGTGGCTTAGGTTGAGGAATGAATTAGTCGACAGTGTTGGAGGGTCGACACCAGAATAAGGCCGACAATGGCAAGGGAGAATAGAATAGTGCGCTGAGTGTAGCGAGCCAAGCGGGTGACGCGGAACACTTTGACGGCGTCTATGTCGACATTCTGGACAATTTTTTTTAAAAAACTCACGTTGAACTTTTGACTCTCGACTTTGACATTGTCGACCTAATACTTGTGTCGACATTTCAACCCTGTTGACCTTAGCCATGTCCACCTATTTCATGGTGTGCCTGAGGTGTGACTGTTCTAGAAGAGGAGCGGCGGACACACACCAAGCAGCGTTTAGTAACTCTCTCCCTATACCTCAGGGCGTTACCATGGAAGCGGAGGCGCACGTCCTCTTGTATCCTCCTCGCTCTGCACCTCCCTCCCGCCAGTGTCACACCTCAGGGCGTTGCCATGGAAGTGGAGGCACACGTCCTCTTGTATCCTCCTCGCTCTGCACCTCCCTCCCGCCAGCGTCACACCTCAGGGCGTTACCATGGAAGCGGAGGCGCACGTCCTCTTGTATACGCCTCGCTCTGCACCTCCCTCCCGCCAGCGCCACACCTCAGGGCGTAACCATGGAAGTGGAGGCACACGTCCTCTTGTATACGCCTCGCTCTGCACCTCCCTCCCGCCAGCGCCACACCTCAGGGCGTAACCATGGAAGTGGAGGCACACGTCCTCTTGTATCCGCCTCGCTCTACACCTGCCTCCCGCCAGCGTCACACCTCAGGGCGTTACCATGGAAGCGGAGGCACACGTCCTCTTGTATCCGCCTCGCTCTGCTTATCCCTCCCGCCAGCGTCACACCTCAGGGCGTTACCATGGAAGCGGAGGCACACATCCTCTTGTATCCTCCTCGCTCTGCACCTCCCTCCCGCCAGTGTCACACCTCAGGGCGTAACCATGGAAGCGGAGGCGCACGTCCTATTGTATCCGCCTCGCTCTGCACCTCCCTCCCGCCAGCGTCACACCTCAGGGCGTAACCATGGAAGCGGAGGTGCACGTCCTCTTGTATCCGCCTCGCTCTGCACCTCCCTCCCGCCAGCGTCACACCTCAGGGCGTTACCATGGAAGCGGAGGCACACGTCCTCTTGTATCCACCTCGCTCTGCACCTCCCTCCTGCCAGCGCCACACCTCAGGGCGTTACCATGGAAGTGGAGGCACACGTCCTCTTGTATCCGCCTCGCTCTGCACCTCCCTCCCGCCAGCGCCACACCTCAGGGCGTTACCATGGAAGTGGAGGCACACGTTCTCTTGTATCCACCTCGCTCTGCACCTGCCTCCCGCCAGCGCCACACCTCAGGGAGTTACCCCATACGTGATGGCGGTTCTGTAGCTGGACTGATACTGAAGTATCGGAGCCAAATTCCCGGTATTAATGAGGCTGCGATGCCAGAGATGGCTGATTACCAAGAGACATCCTTCCAATTATACCGTAATGTTCTGTTCATCTACGGTTATTTATAGCTGAGTATATTGTGTCCGTGTCATCAATATGGGAGAATATATATTTATATGGTCGGGATAAACTCCCGGCTGCTGATTGGTGACCTCTGTAGTAACGATCGGCTTCTCTACAGCGACATGAAGAGGGTCAATGTACCGGGTCAGCCGTCATACGGAGCGGCAGCTGCTGCAGCATATTGTGATAGATTACTGCACAGTACACGCAGCGCGGGGGGAGGGAGGGATCAGACGCTGTTCTCTGCCGCGTGCTGGGACATAGATGCCGCTGTGCTGCGTGGCTGCGGAGTCCTCAGCCTGGGTCCAGGCCAATGGACTCACACCATAACTTCCCCCTCTCCTCTGCCCCACCTCCCCCCCTGGCTCCCCCCCCCCCCCCCCCCGGGTTACAGTCATATTTAGCAGCACATCAGAAAGTTGTCATGTCTTCTGTGTATAACATCCTCCTGATAATACCGGCAGCTGTGTTTAGTTAGTGTTCCGGAGTCACCCGCTCCTCTCGCTGCACCTCAGCACAAATGTGTCAGAGTCACTGGGTAAACATTAGATCATATAGGGGCCAGGGACATGTGTAGGTGTGAGGGGTGCGCTGGGCTGACGCAGGGGGTTACCAGCAGTTAAACAGAGGCATGACATAGGGCCCTATTCACAGGTGGTGTTATGCAGCACTACAACCCAAATCTATGGCGGCAGGACTTCAGTGCAGCGCAGTACAGGGGGCAGGAGTTCCGTGCAGCGCAGTACAGGTGGCAGGAGTTCAGTGCAGCGCAGTACAGGTGGCAGGAGTTCAGTGCAGGGCAGTACAGGTGGCAGGAGTTCAGTGCAGCGCAGTACAGGTGGCAGGACTTCAGTGCAGCGCAGTACGAGTGGGAGTAGTTCAGTGCAGCGCAGGACAGGGGCCAGGAGTTCAGTGCACAGGCAGCCGGAGTTCAGTGCAGCGCAGTACGGGCGGCAGGACTTCAGTGCAGCGCAGTACAGGTGGCAGGAGTTCAGTGCAGCGCAGTACAGGTGGCAGGAGTTCAGTGCAGGGCAGTACAGGTGGCAGGAGTTCAGTGCAGCGCAGTACAGGTGGCAGGACTTCAGTGCAGCGCAGTACGAGTGGGAGTAGTTCAGTGCAGCGCAGGACAGGGGCCAGGAGTTCAGTGCACAGGCAGCCGGAGTTCAGTGCAGCGCAGTACGGGCGGCAGGACTTCAGTGCAGCGCAGTACAGGTGGCAGGAGTTCCGTGCAGCGCAGTACAGGTGGCAGGAGTTCAGTGCAGCGCAGTACAGGTGGCAGGAGTTCCGTGCAGCGCAGTACAGGTGGCAGGACTTCAGTGCAGCGCTGTACTGGCGGCTGGACTTCAGTGCAGCGCAGTACAGGTGGCAGGAGTTCCGTGCAGCACAGTACAGGTGGCAGGACTTCAGTGCAGCGCTGTACTGGCGGCTGGACTTCAGTGCAGCGCAGTACATACGGCAGGACTTCAGTGCAGCGCAGTACAGGCGGCAGAACTTCAGTGCAGCGCAGTACAGGCGGCAGGACTTCAGTGCAGTGCAGTGCAGCAGTGTGTAATGGGTTCTGATTCGGGTTGGGCCCGGGTTTGCGATCTGAAAGCAGTATAAATGAATCCTGTCTGAGTCCTCACTGTAGCAGAATAAAGACAACATGTAACAGTCTGTCGTTCAGTCGCTTCAATGTTAAATCATCACGTTACCGGCGCAGTCTCTCCAGAAGCAGACTCTGCCGCAAGTCTCTCGCTAACGTCTTATTCCCCCTCCCTGGCCCACAGCCCACTCAAATCCCAATGAGTCTTGCCCAGTGAAGAGGCCGAGCGCCCAGCCTGTCACATTCTATTATAGACCCCCAGACGGATGGACGCTTTTTTCTCGCTACCACCGTTATGTCCTCTCTCTGACTGCTTTATTTATAAAGTAAACCCCACCCAAATCTAACTCTCTCTGCACCTGTTACATCTACCCCACCTGCAGTGCACATGGTTTTGTCCATTTGAGAAGGAATTTGCCTCTGTGAGTGAACCAGAATAAGGGCCATAGTTCGGTAATATCCAGTGTAGGCGCGGCTGTATGAGCAGGTAATTAGCACAGGTGAGGAGAGGGCAGGGCATGCTGGGACTTGCAGTGTGACACTGAGTAAAAGGCTGTCTCCTCTCCGGTTGGGGGTGCGATGGTCTCGCAGACGCGGCTATTGTGCTGGTAATGCCACGCTGCACATGTCACACCTGTCATTCCTCCCATGAGATACCAGTCACACACATTAAGGTGACAGCTACTGTCTCACTGCACTGAATGGAAGCCGCCCGTGACAGGAGCCTCCTGCGTCCGCCGCGCAAGGACCCTGAATGATGTCTCTCTCTCTTCTCTACACAGCAATTGTACGCTGCTCAGCTGGCTGCCATGCAGGTGTCCCCGGGGAACAAGATACCTGGAATGCCGCAGGGAAACCTCGCTGCCATGTCTCCAAACAGTATGAACACGGAGAAGAGCACCAACAGCCCGCCGCCCAAATCCAAGGTAACCCCCACCCCCAGCGTTCTCCTGTGGGCAGCTGACACACCTGTATCATACATTCACTGTACTGTTACTGATATGCACATTGTATACAGAATAAGCTGTACCGTACAATCCTCAGTATATACAGAATAAGGGCACACAGATCCATGGAAGTGGTACTGTGCATCGGTCTGTATATACAGTATGAGAACACATACTGATATGTATATCCAGCATACAGAGCCATGGAAGTGGCACTGTGCATCGGTCTGTATATACAGTATGAGAACACATACTGATATGTATATCCAGCATACAGAACCATGGAAGTGGTACTGTGCATCGGTCTGTATATACAGTATGAGAACACATACTGATATGTATATCCAGCATACAGAGCCATGGAAGTGGTACTGTGCATCGGTCTGTATATACAGTATGAGAACACATACTGATATGCATATCCAGCATACAGAGCCATGGAAGTGGTACTGTGCATCGGTCTGTATATACAGTATGAGAACACATACTGATATGTATATCCAGCATACAGAACCATGGAAGTGGTACTGTGCATCTGTCTGTATATACAGTATGAGAACACATACTGATATGTATATCCAGCATACAGAGCCATGGAAGTGGTACTGTGCATCGGTCTGTATATACATTATGAGAACACATACTGATATGTATATCCAGCATACAGAGCCATGGAAGTGGTACTGTGCATCGGTCTGTATATACAGTATGAGAACACACACGGATACGTATATCCAGCATACAGAGCCATGGAAGTGGTACTGTGCATCGGTCTGTATATACAGTATGAGAACACATACTGATATGTATATCCAGCATACAGAACCATGGAAGTGGTACTGTGCATCTGTCTGTATATACAGTATGAGAACACACACTGATACGTATATCCAGCATACAGAGCCATGGAAGTGGTACTGTGCATCGGTCTGTATATACAGTATGAGAACACATACTGATATGTATATCCAGCATACAGAGCCATGGAAGTGGTACTGTGCATCTGTCTGTATATACAGGATGAGAACACATACTGATATGTATATCCAGCATACAGAGCCATGGAAGTGGTACTGTGCATCTGTCTGTATATACAGTATGAGAACACATACTGGTATGTATATCCAGCATACAGAGCCATGGAAGTGGTACTGTGCATCGGTCTGTATATACAGTATGAGAACACATACTGATATGTATATCCAGCATACAGAGCCATGGAAGTGGTACTGTGCATCTGTCTGTATATACAGTATGAGAACACATACTGATCTGTATATCCAGCATACAGAGCCATGGAAGTGGTACTGTGCATCTGTCTGTATATACAGTATGAGAACGCATACTGATCTGTATATCCAGCATACAGAGCCATGGAAGTAGTACTGTGCATCTGTCTGTATATACAGTATGAGAACGCATACTGATATGTATATCCAGCATACAGAGCCATGGAAGTGGTACTGTGCATCTGTCTGTATATACAGTATGAGAATGCATACTGATATGTATATCCAGCATACAGAGCCATGGAAGTGGTACTGTGCATCGGTCTGTATATACAGTATGAGAACGCATACTGATATGTATATCCAGCATACAGAGCCATGGAAGTGGTACTGTGCATCGGTCTGTATATACAGTATGAGAACGCACACTGATATGTATATCCAGCATACAGAGCCATGGAAGTGGTACTGTGCATCTGTCTGTATATACAGTATGAGAACACATACTGATCTGTATATCCAGCATACAGAGCCATGGAAGTGGTACTGTGCATCTGTCTGTATATACAGTATGAGAACGCACACTGATCAGTATATCCAGCATACAGAGCCATGGAAGTGGTACTGTGCATCTGTCTGTATATACAGTATGAGAACGCATACTGATACGTATATCCAGCATACAGAGCCATGGAAGTGGTACTGTGCATCGGTCTGTATATACAGTATGAGAACACATACTGATATGTATATCCAGCATACAGATCCATGGAAGTGGTACTGTGCATCGGTCTGTATATACAGTATGAGAACACATACTGATATGTATATCCAGCATACAGAACCATGGAAGTGGTACTGTGCATCGGTCTGTATATACAGTATGAGAACGCATACTGATATGTATATCCAGCATACAGAGCCATGGAAGTGGTACTGTGCATCGGTCTGTATATACAGTATGAGAACACATACTGATATGTATATCCAGCATACAGAACCATGGAAGTGGTACTGTGCATCTGTCTGTATATACAGTATGAGAACACACACTGATACGTATATCCAGCATACAGAGCCATGGAAGTGGTACTGTGCATCGGTCTGTATATACAGGATGAGAACACATACTGATATGTATATCCAGCATACAGAGCCATGGAAGTGGTACTGTGCATCTGTCTGTATATACAGGATGAGAACACATACTGATATGTATATCCAGCATACAGAGCCATGGAAGTGGTACTGTGCATCGGTCTGTATATACAGTATGAGAACGCACACTGATATGTATATCCAGCATACAGAGCCATGGAAGTGGTACTGTGCATCTGTCTGTATATACAGTATGAGAACACATACTGATCTGTATATCCAGCATACAGAGCCATGGAAGTGGTACTGTGCATCTGTCTGTATATACAGTATGAGAACGCACACTGATCAGTATATCCAGCATACAGAGCCATGGAAGTGGTACTGTGCATCGGTCTGTATATACAGTATGAGAACGCATACTGATACGTATATCCAGCATACAGAGCCATGGAAGTGGTACTGTGCATCGGTCTGTATATACAGTATGAGAACACATACTGATATGTATATCCAGCATACAGATCCATGGAAGTGGTACTGTGCATCGGTCTGTATATACAGTATGAGAACACATACTGATATGTATATCCAGCATACAGAACCATGGAAGTGGTACTGTGCATCGGTCTGTATATACAGTATGAGAACGCATACTGATATGTATATCCAGCATACAGAGCCATGGAAGTGGTACTGTGCATCGGTCTGTATATACAGTATGAGAACACATACTGATATGTATATCCAGCATACAGAACCATGGAAGTGGTACTGTGCATCTGTCTGTATATACAGTATGAGAACACACACTGATACGTATATCCAGCATACAGAGCCATGGAAGTGGTACTGTGCATCGGTCTGTATATACAGTATGAGAACACATACTGATATGTATATCCAGCATACAGAGCCATGGAAGTGGTACTGTGCATCTGTCTGTATATACAGGATGAAAACACATACTGATATGTATATCCAGCATACAGAGCCATGGAAGTGGTACTGTGCATCTGTCTGTATATACAGTATGAGAACACATACTGGTATGTATATCCAGCATACAGAGCCATGGAAGTGGTACTGTGCATCGGTCTGTATATACAGTATGAGAACACATACTGATCTGTATATCCAGCATACAGAGCCATGGAAGTGGTACTGTGCATCTGTCTGTATATACAGTATGAGAACACATACTGATCTGTATATCCAGCATACAGAGCCATGGAAGTGGTACTGTGCATCTGTCTGTATATACAGTATGAGAACGCATACTGATCTGTATATCCAGCATACAGAGCCATGGAAGTAGTACTGTGCATCTGTCTGTATATACAGTATGAGAACGCATACTGATATGTATATCCAGCATACAGAGCCATGGAAGTGGTACTGTGCATCTGTCTGTATATACAGTATGAGAATGCATACTGATATGTATATCCAGCATACAGAGCCATGGAAGTGGTACTGTGCATCGGTCTGTATATACAGTATGAGAACGCATACTGATATGTATATCCAGCATACAGAGCCATGGAAGTGGTACTGTGCATCGGTCTGTATATACAGTATGAGAACGCACACTGATATGTATATCCAGCATACAGAGCCATGGAAGTGGTACTGTGCATCTGTCTGTATATACAGTATGAGAACACATACTGATCTGTATATCCAGCATACAGAGCCATGGAAGTGGTACTGTGCATCTGTCTGTATATACAGTATGAGAACGCACACTGATCAGTATATCCAGCATACAGAGCCATGGAAGTGGTACTGTGCATCTGTCTGTATATACAGTATGAGAACGCATACTGATACGTATATCCAGCATACAGAGCCATGGAAGTGGTACTGTGCATCGGTCTGTATATACAGTATGAGAACACATACTGATATGTATATCCAGCATACAGATCCATGGAAGTGGTACTGTGCATCGGTCTGTATATACAGTATGAGAACACATACTGATATGTATATCCAGCATACAGAACCATGGAAGTGGTACTGTGCATCGGTCTGTATATACAGTATGAGAACGCATACTGATATGTATATCCAGCATACAGAGCCATGGAAGTGGTACTGTGCATCGGTCTGTATATACAGTATGAGAACACATACTGATATGTATATCCAGCATACAGAACCATGGAAGTGGTACTGTGCATCTGTCTGTATATACAGTATGAGAACACACACTGATACGTATATCCAGCATACAGAGCCATGGAAGTGGTACTGTGCATCGGTCTGTATATACAGTATGAGAACACATACTGATATGTATATCCAGCATACAGAGCCATGGAAGTGGTACTGTGCATCTGTCTGTATATACAGGATGAGAACACATACTGATATGTATATCCAGCATACAGAGCCATGGAAGTGGTACTGTGCATCTGTCTGTATATACAGTATGAGAACACATACTGGTATGTATATCCAGCATACAGAGCCATGGAAGTGGTACTGTGCATCGGTCTGTATATACAGTATGAGAACACATACTGATATGTATATCCAGCATACAGAGCCATGGAAGTGGTACTGTGCATCTGTCTGTATATACAGTATAAGAACACATACTGATCTGTATATCCAGCATACAGAGCCATGGAAGTGGTACTGTGCATCTGTCTGTATATACAGTATGAGAACGCATACTGATCTGTATATCCAGCATACAGAGCCATGGAAGTAGTACTGTGCATCTGTCTGTATATACAGTATGAGAACGCATACTGATATGTATATCCAGCATACAGAGCCATGGAAGTGGTACTGTGCATCTGTCTGTATATACAGTATGAGAATGCATACTGATATGTATATCCAGCATACAGAGCCATGGAAGTGGTACTGTGCATCGGTCTGTATATACAGTATGAGAACGCATACTGATATGTATATCCAGCATACAGAGCCATGGAAGTGGTACTGTGCATCGGTCTGTATATACAGTATGAGAACGCACACTGATATGTATATCCAGCATACAGAGCCATGGAAGTGGTACTGTGCATCTGTCTGTATATACAGTATGAGAACACATACTGATCTGTATATCCAGCATACAGAGCCATGGAAGTGGTACTGTGCATCTGTCTGTATATACAGTATGAGAACGCACACTGATCAGTATATCCAGCATACAGAGCCATGGAAGTGGTACTGTGCATCTGTCTGTATATACAGTATGAGAACGCATACTGATACGTATATCCAGCATACAGAGCCATGGAAGTGGTACTGTGCATCGGTCTGTATATACAGTATGAGAACACATACTGATATGTATATCCAGCATACAGATCCATGGAAGTGGTACTGTGCATCGGTCTGTATATACAGTATGAGAACGCATACTGATATGTATATCCAGCATACAGAACCATGGAAGTGGTACTGTGCATCGGTCTGTATATACAGTATGAGAACGCATACTGATATGTATATCCAGCATACAGAACCATGGAAGTGGTACTGTGCATCTGTCTGTATATACAGTATGAGAACGCATACTGATATGTATATCCAGCATACAGAGCCATGGAAGTGGTACTGTGCATCGGTCTGTATATACAGTATGAGAACGCATACTGATCAGTATATCCAGCATACAGAGCCATGGAAGTGGTACTGTGCATCTGTCTGTATATACAGTATGAGAACGCATACTGATACGTATATCCAGCATACAGAGCCATGGAAGTGGTACTGTGCATCTGTCTGTATATACAGTATGAGAACGCATACTGATATGTATATCCAGCATACAGAGCCATGGAAGTGGTACTGTGCATCGGTCTGTATATACAGTATGAGAACGCATACTGATATGTATATCAAGCATACAGAGCCATGGAAGTGGTACTGTGCATCTGTCTGTATATACAGTATGAGAACACACACTGATATGTATATCCAGCATACAGAACCATGGAAGTGGTACTGTGCATCTGTCTGTATATACAGTATGAGAACACACACTGATATGTATATCCAGCATACAGAGCCATGGAAGTGGTACTGTGCATCTGTCTGTATATACAGTATGAGAACACATACTGATATGTATATCCAGCATACAGAGCCATGGAAGTGGTACTGTGCATCGGTCTGTATATACTGTATGAGAACACATACTGATATGTATATCCAGCATACAGAGCCATGGAAGTGGTACTGTGCATCGGTCTGTATATACAGTATGAGAACACATACTGATATGTATATCCAGCATACAGAACCATGGAAGTGGTACTGTGCATCTGTCTGTATATACAGTATGAGAACACATACTGATATTTATATCCAGCATACAGAGCCATGGAAGTGGTACTGTGCATCGGTCTGTATATACAGTATGAGAACACATACTGATATGTATATCCAGCATACAGAGCCATGGAAGTGGTACTGTGCATCGGTCTGTATATACAGTATGAGAACACATACTGATATGTATAGCCAGCATACAGAGCCATGGAAGTGGTACTGTGCATCGGTCTGTATATACAGTATGAGAACACATACTGATATGTATATCCAGCATACAGAGCCATGGAAGTGGTACTGTGCATCTGTCTGTATATACAGTATGAGAACACATACTGATCTGTATATCCAGCATACAGAACCATGGAAGTGGTACTGTGCATCTGTCTGTTACACTGCGAATTCCTGGCTTGTAGTTTCAGCGCCTAGTAGCACTCCCATACACAGTGTGACCAGGAGGCGTAGAAGGGGTTAATAGGGGACGGCGGGCATTTGGGCAGCACACGGCAGAGCCAGTCACATTTGTAAATTGCTAAGAAAGCGCTGCGTATGGGAGCTGGGAAGAACCTCTGACGATGGCTCTGCAGCGCAGCACATGTGCGACCTGCTGTTTCCAATCTGCTGTGTGCCAGTAGGGGCCTGCGACAGAGAGCCAGAGACGGGGAAGATAATGCTGGAAATGATAGACTGGATGTGACCTCGGAGCGCAGCCTGGAAATCCGACACATTGATTTCACTCCGGCTCCCCGCCGAGAGATCCGGCAGAGTTCACTTGTAATGAAAGAATAAGATTGTGTGCTAATGGTGGCGGCTGGCAGATGCGGCACTTTGCATGCTCACCGCAGCAGCGACAAGCCAGAGGTGACCAACCCGTCATAGCGTGTCGTCCCGCAACCCCGAGACTCGTCACTTCGTATGGAGAGTGTCCCGCATTAACCCTAATTTGTCACCCGCAGAACGTCCCTGGTCACCCGTCACTGAGCATTAAGTGGTGTATAGCAGCGCCTGCATGAAAGGGTTTGTGGGGGGGGGGACCCGCAGGCTCCTGACAGCTAAATCCGATCCGTTTCTGGTTTGTAGATGTCCCGAGAGACTATTGGCGATTGTAGGTGTCCATGTAATTATTCCGTTGCACTTGTGAGGTCCAGCAGACCCAGACCGTTAGGGGGTGTAGACCGGTAGGACGCACCAGGTGTATGTACTAAGCCTGTGTTATGGCGTGTCACAGTCTATACACAATTGACTGACGTTGATTGTGAGTTGCACACACAGACGCTGCTGTGCGTCTTTATGCTAATTGTGCGCATTTTGTGAATTTGGAGACTTCAAAACTTGTCCCAGCCCCGTGGCAAGTGCGGGTTCTCCATCTGAATATGGCATCCTATGTGCGTACTTGGACGTAGCTGATTACAATGGCGCGTACATATCTGCTTACCACACCCCTGTTACCTCCCGGGAAGGTCCAATGAGTTCCACAGGCCGGGCATTCCACACCAATAGGGACACTTGCGCTGTGCGACTCAGCCGCGTGCAGACTTTAAAGCAACTTGTGCGCAACTCACAGCCATTGATGCCGCCATTGGGTGATTCAATGACTCAGGTAGTGCTGTGGATGTGGGTGGCGCAGTGACCCAGGTAGTGCTGTAGATCTGGGTGGTGCAGTGACTCAGGTAGTGCTGTGGATGTGGGTGGAGCAGTCACTCAGGTATTGCTGTGGATGTGGGTGGTGCAATGACTCAGGTAGTGCTGTGGATGTGGGTGGCGCAATGACTCAGGTAGTGCACTGGATGTGGGTGGTGTAGTGACACAGGTAGTGCTGTGGATGTGGGTGACGCAGTCACTCAGGTAGTGCTGTGGATGTGGGTGGCGCAGTCACTCAGGTAGTGCTGTGGATGTGGGTGGCGTAGTGACTCAGGTAGTGCTGTGTATGTGGGTGGTGTAGTGACACAGGTAGTGCTGTGGATGTGGGTGACGCAGTCACTCAGGTAGTGCTGTGGATGTGGGTGGCGCAGTCACTCAGGTAGTGCTGTGGATGTGGGTGGCGTAGTGACTCAGGTAGTGCTGTGTATGTGGGTGGCGTAGTGACACAGGTAGTGCTGTGGATGTGGGTGGTGCAATGACTTAGGTAGTGCTGTGGATGTGGGTGGCGCAATGACTCAGGTAGTGCACTGGATGTGGGTGGTGTAGTGACACAGGTAGTGCTGTGGATGTGGGTGGTGCAGTGACACAGGTAGTGCTGTAGATCTGGGTGGAGCAGTGACTCAGGTGGAGCAGTGACTCAGGTAGTGCTGTAGATCTGGGTGGTGCAGTGGATGTGGGTGGTGCAGTGACTCAGGTAGTGCTGTGTATGTGGGTGGCGCAGTGACATAGGTAGTGCTGTGTATGTGGGTGGCGCAGTGACATAGGTAGTGCTGTGTATGTGGGTGGCGCAGTGACTCAGGTAGTGCTGTGTATGTGGGTGGCGCAGTGACATAGGTAGTGCTGTGTATGTGGGTGGCGCAGTGACATAGGTAGTGCTGTGTATGTGGGTGGCGCAGTGACATAGGTAGTGCTGTGTATGTGGGTGGCGCAGTGACATAGGTAGTGCTGTGTATGTGGGTGGTGCAGTGACTCAGGTAGTGCTGTAGATATGGATGGTGCAATGACTCAGGTAGTGCTGTAGATCTGTGTGGGTAACTTTTTGTCATTAGCCAGCGAGGCGCTTGCATTCTGTGGCATTGTACAACATCTCCTGTCCCAGATCCAGCATTTAGCGATGTGCCTGTATCCTGACCAGGACACATCAGACCCAGCGGACATGTCCTTCCAATCCTCGGCTGTCTTAATGTCTTCTATCAATGTTATGGCTAAACTGAGAGGCAGGAGCTGATGTGGGACATAAATCATGAATTAGCCCGTGGGTAACCTTTGACACAGCAGTCGTCGCAGGCTGTCTGTATCGCCCTCAGTAATGTCCCCTCAACATCTCCATTCATCTGTCAGGGCCCCTGACGGCGTGGCGGTTGTGTGACGGATCCTCGCTGAGCCCTCTGCTTTGTGCTGCGGAGGAATGAGACGTATTCTAGCGGAGCCATCCGTATATATAGGCCAGCTGTCACCGGTGGCGGCGGATTACCTGATGGCGGGGACGTTCACCTGGTGCGATACAGCCAGCGGCTCATTATCAGGAGAAGCCTAATCCTGGGAAATGGGATATTGTGTAATAATCCCGGTAACAGGGCTTTCTGTAATATCGCTAATGGTTACAGCATAGGTGGCGTTACTAATCGGTGCTGGAAGGCCGGTTACTAATGCACAATGCTACTTTCCTATATTGTCTCGGTATACACTTGGCGCAGCTCTGTAAGACATTGTTCCCATGACTGCGTGTTTCTAACCACGTGAACCCTATACAATACCAGGGATTAATAATCCTTCATTGCAAAATTCCAGCATCAAACACTTTTTATGGTAAACAATTACTTTGCGTACAAATGGGATTCACACATGGGGGTTATTCACATTAATTCGGTCCTCCATGCATTCGCACGGAGGACCGATGTTGTGCGTTTGCGCGTTTCTGCGCAAGTACAGACGCAGGGTGCATGCACCCACTGCAAACATTCTGTTCGCCAGGTGCACGCACCCCACACGGTGCCGGGCAGCCCCATTACCATATGGGAACGCCAGGCGTTTCATGGCAAGGAGGCGGTGACGCGGGTGCGGGGGGCTGTCAGCTGACATCACCGGGGTGCTGTCAGCTGCCTGCCCATATCCATCCCAGCGTGCACGTACTATATGGAAGTGACTTGAAAGTCACTTTTAAATGCGTGTACCTTACACATCTTTCGATGGTCTGCGATCATCAAAAGATGTGAGGGTTCCCCGCAGCATGTGAATGGATGTTTATGCTGTATAGTAATGGCAGGGTAGTAAAAGACACGGACTGCGGTCTTGCCCTGCGCTGGGCACCCCCTCCCCGCAGCCAGGAGTTGTAGTTAAGTGAATCGTCGCTAAACTACAACTTAGTCTGAATAAGGCCCAATGTATATAGTCTATGAATAAGGCCCAATGTATATAGTCTATGAGTTCTCTACCGTCATATCAATAAATAGGAACAGGGCCTAGGAGCTTGCAATCTAGTACCCCGTAGCCCAAGCACATTTAGCAGCACACGGACTCCGCGGCTCCCAATGCTGATGTAAAGAAAGACTACAATTTAAAATTAGGATGGGGTGACCCCTCCGTCATCTCCTGCCACTGACCCTCCGCAGATAAGATGGAAATGAAATGAGCACTGTGCTTATCGGAACAGACGCTGGTGACATCTGACATTGCCGTCATAGTATTTAATGTCAGTAGAAATCCCGTTCCTTCGCCCTTGCAGCCATCCCATTGTAGCGTGCGGGGGACGATGTCTCGCACAAGTGTTATAATGTTAGTCTTTGTGACTACAGATCACTTTGTATTTGCATTACGTACGTGTTACCCCGGGCACGGTGATGTTGGCACATCCTCCTTGGGCGAGGTTACAATCTCTGCATCCTGCCCTCCGGCGTCCCTGCCCGGCTGAGAGACTGGCACCTTTCACAGCCACGTATATGTCCCAGAGATGGCACTAGTATCGCTTCTACCCATAATGATCCAAGCAGTAATTATAAGAGGAGAAGGTCCTGTGGGAAAGTGTTTGCAGGAACGGCGCCGGTTATTATTCTGCAGCTGTTCACTGTTTATAACAATGCACATCTGCCGGACAGCGCAGAGCAATCGCAGCAAAGTCAAAGGCGATAATTAGGGGATGGCGTTATAGAAACGAAGGCACCTGAGAGTTCTGTGTGTACCCTCCAAATCATTCGCTGGTCGGCTGCGAATGGACATTTATGCAAAGCGTTGCGTGTGGAGCAGAATAAGGTCCAATTGTAAATTGGATTTACAGCAAAGCAGCAAGGACCTGGGGGCTGTGGGGAGGGCTCGGGGGGCTGTTTGCAGCCCCAGGGCCACCTGTTGGCCATCCCTGATTTATATGGTTTTGTTATTATGGCTTCCAGGGCCGGCTTATCCATCATCCTGGGGTAACATAAGCTCGGGGCGGACAGGCCGGGACCTCATGTGTTATTGGTGGTATTACAGCAGTGCGCAGGGACATTACAGGGAGACCACTGTGAGGGGAGACCATAGAAGGGTCCCCCAGTCATTGTGGGGTGCACGGCATAAAGGAGGACACTGATTGCTGGCGGTATCAGGTACAGACGGCCGCGGTATCAGGTGTATACTGGATATTATGGCTAATAACACCTCGTGTCAGCCTGTCACCGCGTTGTCACTTGGTAATGAGGCCTGATTGTGTTGTGCGGCGTCCTGCCTACAAGGCGATGTGTCCTCTCTCTCTCTGCGCTCCCTCCACACCACACGCGGCTGTGACGACCTGACACCGCGGGGAAAGGGAGAGGGCACCTTGTCAGGCTGCAAATGCCAGTAATTGATGGGAAGCGGTTACAGTATGTGAATTAACAGCTCGGCTGCGGCGACCTCTTATTAAAGAACCATTAGGCGGAACATGGAGTGCGAGTGCTGCGCCAAAGTGACAGTCGCTGCGTTATGTCTTTCATAGAGAGACTGGATGTTAGACATCTACTCCACCCCCCAACACAGTGACTCCAGCTGCTGCGGTCTCGTGTCTGTCTGTGTGTGTGTGTGCGGCCTCTTGTGTGTCTGTGTGCGGCCTTGTGTGTGTGTCTGTGTGCAGCCTCTTGTGTGTCTGTGTGCGGCCTTGTGTGTGTATGTGTGTGTGTCTGTGTGCGGCCTTGTGTGTGTGTGTGTGTGTCTGTGTGCAGCCTCGTGTGTGTGTCTGTGTACGGCCTCTTGTGTGTTGGTGTGCAGCCTTATGTGTGTGTTTGTGTGCGGCCTTCTGTGTGTGTGTGTGCGGCCTCTTGTGTATGTCTGTGTGCGGCCTTGTGTGTGTGTCTGTATGTGTGTCTGTGTGCGGCCTCGTGTCTGTGTGTGTGTGTCTGTGTGCAGCCTCGTGCGTGTGTGTGTCTGTATGTGTGTCTGTGTGCGGCCTCTTGTGTGTCTGTGCAGCCTCATGTGTGTGTCTGTGTGTGGCCTTGAGTGTGTGTGTGTGCGGCCTTGAGTGTGTGTGTGTGTCTGTATGTGTGTCTGTGTGCAGCCTTGTGTGTGTGTCTGTGTGTGGCCTTGTGTGTGTGTCTGTGTGTGTGTGTGTGTGTGTGTGTGCGGCCTTGAGTGTGTGTGTGTCTGTGTGCAGCCTTGTGTGTGTGTCTGTGTGTGGCCTTGTGTGTGTGTCTGTGTGTGTGTGTGTGTGCGGCCTTGAGTGTGTGTGTGTCTGTGTGCGGCCTTGTGTGTGTGTCTGTGTGCGGCCTCGTGTCTGTGTGTGTGTGTCTGTGTGCAGCCTCGTGCGTGTGTGTGTCTGTATGTGTGTCTGTGTGCGGCCTCTTGTGTGTCTGTGCAGCCTCATGTGTGTGTCTGTGTGTGGCCTTGAGTGTGTGTGTGTCTGTATGTGTGTCTGTGTGCGGCCTCTTGTGTGTCTGTGCAGCCTCGTGTGTGTGTCTGTGTGTGGCCTTGAGTGTGTGTGTGTGTGCGGCTTTGAGTGTGTGTGTGTGTGTGTGTGTGTGCGGCCTTGAGTGTGTGTGTGTGTCTGTGTGCAGCCTTGTGTGTGTGTAATACATTGTTATTAGGTAATATTAGGGGAGAGGGGTCACTGATGTCCTCGCCCACTTGGCAGGGTCCCAGCAGCCTCATCTCCCATTCGCTGCTTGCTGTAAATCACGTATGTGATGGTTTAGCTGCAGTGCGCTTCCCACATTCCTGTTCTATATGTTCCCCTATACTCCACCTTCTAGTACTTTGTTTGGGGTCCCGCCATTCGGACCCCCCTTACTGCCAATCTGAGCAATGTAACTGGGGGGATAGAACTGCAGTCGCAGGCGTGATGTCTGGTTGCACCCATGTGTCCCGGGGGGGGGGGGGGGGGGGGGGTTACACATGGGACACGTGACCGGGCCTCCCCTATAATAACAATTCTGTTCTTATCTCTTTGCAGGACGATGCCTCTCAGCCATTGAACCTCTCCGCCAGACCCAAGACGTCAGACAGCAAGTCGCCCACGTCGCCCAACTCACCCCACCTCCTAACAGCAAGAATAAGCAGCAGCAACAGCTCCCACAAACCCTCTGTCTCCTCCACGCTCGCCAGCCCCCCTGTCAGAGTCAATTCTATAGGTGAGTGGCCGCACGCTATAGAGTATATAGTGTATACCAGCGGACACTGTGCTGCGTATTCTGGTAGCGCTACGCGATGGCGCAACACACGTCCTGCCCGGCTGCAATCTCAGCCCATTCTCTTTCATCTGATAAGGTTCATGCCCTGCCCATTTAATGCCACCTCTGATACACACAGACGCCCGTACGCGCTGCTGGGTGCAGGGGCAATGATATATATATATAATATATATTAGTATAAATGTACTTCTCCATCTTATGTGGGATGGATGAGAGCTTCCGGCCCTGGACATATACTGTATATACGTATATACGTGACAGTGGCTCGGTTCCATGAGGTCCCACCGCTGCGACTATCCCTGTCTCTGGCCTCTGTGATTGGTCGACTTCCCACACTGGGGCCCAGCCATCCCTGGTCCCCTGTAGTAGACTCTGAGGGTCACAGCGCTCCCCGTAATCAGACCCCCCTAGATTTGCAGCCCCGGGATCGCAGATCGCGTTGCTGATTATTCCATGTAGGACGGATGGAAAGTGAGGCCTGTTCATTATTCATTTCTCACCGCGCTTTTTATAGCTCCTACCATGTCAAAATACAAGATGTCTCCATCAGTTGGTAATTCTTTTTTATTTCATTTTTTTTTACAAAGCTAATTATGCCGTATGCAAATGAGCAAACTTTGAAAAGTATCTATCCAATTAAGATGTTTTACTTTTTGTTAGAGGAAGTGCAAGCAGGTGTTAATTATATACTTATATCAGCGCTCAGACAACTGATTACATTTATGTCTCATTTACGCGGCGGATATACAAACATACAATGAGAGATCCTAAACAGGTTCTGTTATGTTGTCAAACTCATTGTTAGCCGTCAGTACACACAGTATACATCCCGCGCTGGGAGCATATGTGACTGATTACATAGTACTTCCTGCGTTGCCATCGCTGCTGTGTATACCTGCGTCATATACTGACAGTGTACTTCCCGCGCTGCCATCGCTGCTGTGTATACCTGCGTCATATACTGACAGTGTACTTCCTGCGCTGCCATCGCAGCTGTGTATACCTGCGTCATATACTGACAGTGTACTTCCTGCGCTGCCATCGCTGCTGTGTATACCTGCGTCATATACTGACAGTGTACTTCCTGCGCTGCCATCGCTGCTGTGTATACCTGCGTCATATACTGACAGTGTACTTCCCGCGCTGCAATCGCTGCTGTGTATACCTGCGTCATATACTGACAGTGTACTTCCCGCGCTGGGAGCATATGTGACTGACTACATAGTACTTCCTGCGCTGCCATCGCTGCTGTGTATACCTGCGTCATATACTGACAGTATACATCCCGCGCTGGGAGCATATGTGACTGACTACATAGTACTTCCTGCGCTGCCATCGCTGCTGTGTATACCTGCGTCATATACTGACAGTATACATCCCACGCTGGGAGCATATGTGACTGATTACATAGTACTTTCTGCGCTGCCATCGCTGCTGTGTATACCTGCGTCATATACTGAGAGTGTACTTCCTGCGCTGCCATCGCTGCTGCGTATTCCAGCGTCATATACTGACATCAGTATACATCCTGCGCTGCCATCGCTGCTGCATATTCCTGCATCATATACTGACAGTGTACTTCCTGCGCTGCCATCGCTGCTGCGTATTCCAGCGTCATATACTGACATCAGTATACTTCCTGCGCTGCCATCGCTGCTGCGTATTCCTGCGTCATATACTGACATCAGTATACTTCCTGCGCTGCCATCACTGCTGCGTATTCCTGCATCATATACTGACAGTGTACTTCCTGCGCTGCCATCGCTGCTGCGTATTCCAGCGTCATATACTGACAGTGTACTTCCCGCGCTGCCATCGCTGCTGCGTATTCCTGCGTCATATACTGACATCAGTATACTTCCTGCGCTGCCATCGCTGCTGTGTATACCTGCGTCATATACTGACAGTGTACTTCCCACGCTGCCATCGCTGCTGTGTATTCCTGCGTAATATACTGACAGTGTACTTCCTGCGCTGCCATCGCTGCTGTGTATTCCTGCGTCATATACTGACAGTGTACTTCCCGCGCTGCCATCGCTACTGTGTATTCCTGCGTCATATACTGACAGTGTACTTCCCGCGCTGCCATCGCTACTGTGTATTCCTGCGTCATATACTGACATCAGTATACATCCTGCGCTGCCATCGCTGCTGCGTATTCCTGCGTCATATACTGACAGTGTACTTCCTGCGCTGCCATCGCTGCTGTGTATACCTGCGTCATATACTGACATCAGTATACATCCTGCGCTGCCATCGCTGCTGCGTATTCCTGCATCATATACTGACAGTGTACTTCCTGCGCTGCCATCGCTGCTGCGTATTCCTGCGTCATATACTGACAGTGTACTTCCTGCGCTGCCATCGCTGCTGTGTATACCTGCGTCATATACTGACAGGGGATGCAGTTAAAATCCCGGCGGTCGGGATCCCGGCGTTCAGAATCCCGACGCCGGAATCCCGACACATTCTCCCTCCTGGGGTGTCCACGACACCCATAGAGGGAGAATAAATTAGTGTGCCGAGCGTAGCGAGGCACCGGGCCCACTGCGTGTCGAGCGCAGCGAGCCCGCAAGGGGGGGCGATCCACGTCCCCCCCTTGTCAGGATTTTGGCTGTCGGGATTCCGGCGTCGGGATTCTGAACGCCGGGATCCCGACCGCCGGGATTCAATACTGAATCCACTGACAGTATACATCCCGCGCTGGGAGCATATGTGACTGATTACATCGCTGCTGTGTATACCTGCATCATATACTGACATCAGTATACATCCTGCACTGCCATCGCTGCTGCGTATTCCTGCGTCATATACTGACAGTGTACTTCCTGCGCTGCCATCGCTGCTGTGTATACCTGCATCATATACTGACATCAGTATACATCCTGCACTGCCATCGCTGCTGCGTATTCCTGCGTCATATACTGACAGTGTACTTCCTGCGCTGCCATCGCTGCTGTGTATACCTGCATCATATACTGACATCAGTATACATCCTGCGCTGCCATCGCTGCTGCGTATTCCTGCATCATATACTGACAGTGTACTTCCAGCGCTGCCATCGCTGCTGCGTATTCCAGCGTCATATACTGACATCAGTATACATCCTGCGCTGCCATCGCTCTGTATATTCCTGCATCATATACTGACAGTGTACTTCCTGCGTTGCCATCGCTGCTGCGTATTCCTGCATCATATACTGACAGTGTACTTCCTGCGCTGCCATCGCTGCTGCGTATTCCTGCATCATATACTGACATCAGTATACTTCCTGCGCTGCCATCGCTGCTGTGTATTCCTGCGTCATATACTGACATCAGTATACATCCTGCGCTGCCATCGCTGCTGCGTATTCCTGCGTCATATACTGACAGTATACATCCCGCGCTGCCATCGCTGCTGTGTATACCTGCGTCATATACTGACATCAGTATACTTCCTGCACTGCCATAGCGGCTGCGTATTCCTGCGTTATATACTGAAATCAGTATACTTCCTGCGCTGCCATCGCGGCTGCGTATTCCTGCGTCATATACTGACAGTGTACTTCCTGCGCTGCCATCGCTGCTGTGTATACCTGCATCATATACTGACATCAGTATACATCCTGCGCTGCCATCGCTGCTGCGTATTCCTGCGTCATATACTGACAGTGTACTTCCAGCGCTGCCATCGCTGCTGCGCATTCCAGCGTCATATACTGACATCAGTATACATCCTGCGCTGCCATCGCTCTGTATATTCCTGCATCATATACTGACAGTGTACTTCCTGCGTTGCCATCGCTGCTGCGTATTCCTGCATCATATACTGACAGTGTACTTCCTGCGCTGCCATCGCTGCTGCGTATTCCTGCATCATATACTGACATCAGTATACATCCTGCGCTGCCATCGCTGCTACGTATTCCTGCGTCATATACTGACAGTATACATCCCGCGCTGCCATCGCTGCTGTGTATACCTGCGTCATATACTGACATCAGTATACTTCCTGCGCTGCCATCGCGGCTGCGTATTCCTGCGTTATATACTGACAGTGTACTTCCCGCGCTGCCATCGCTGCTGCGTATTCCTGCGTCATATACTGACATCAGTATACTTCCTGCGCTGCCATCGCTGCTGTGTATACCTGCGTCATATACTGACAGTGTACTTCCCACGCTGCCATCGCTGCTGTGTATTCCTGCGTAATATACTGACAGTGTACTTCCTGCGCTGCCATCGCTGCTGTGTATTCCTGCGTCATATACTGACAGTGTACTTCCCGCGCTGCCATCGCTACTGTGTATTCCTGCGTCATATACTGACAGTGTACTTCCCGCGCTGCCATCGCTACTGTGTATTCCTGCGTCATATACTGACATCAGTATACATCCTGCGCTGCCATCGCTGCTGCGTA
Source organism: Crinia signifera (assembly GCF_055691185.1). NCBI lineage: Eukaryota > Metazoa > Chordata > Amphibia > Anura > Myobatrachidae > Crinia > Crinia signifera. The sequence goes on along the minus strand of NC_139220.1, from coordinate 4,745,349 downwards.
TTCCTGCGTCATATACTGACAGTGTACTTCCTGCGCTGCCATCGCTGCTGTGTATACCTGCGTCATATACTGACATCAGTATACATCCTGCGCTGCCATCGCTGCTGCGTATTCCTGCATCATATACTGACAGTGTACTTCCTGCGCTGCCATCGCTGCTGCGTATTCCTGCGTCATATACTGACAGTGTACTTCCTGCGCTGCCATCGCTGCTGTGTATACCTGCGTCATATACTGACAGGGGATGCAGTTAAAATCCCGGCGGTCGGGATCCCGGCGTTCAGAATCCCGACGCCGGAATCCCGACACATTCTCCCTCCTGGGGTGTCCACGACACCCATAGAGGGAGAATAAATTAGTGTGCCGAGCGTAGCGAGGCACCGGGCCCGCTGCGTGTCGAGCGCAGCGAGCCCGCAAGGGGGGGCGATCCACGTCCCCCCCTTGTCAGGATTTTGGCTGTCGGGATTCCGGCGTCGGGATTCTGAACGCCGGGATCCCGACCGCCGGGATTCAATACTGAATCCACTGACAGTATACATCCCGCGCTGGGAGCATATGTGACTGATTACATCGCTGCTGTGTATACCTGCATCATATACTGACATCAGTATACATCCTGCACTGCCATCGCTGCTGCGTATTCCTGCGTCATATACTGACAGTGTACTTCCTGCGCTGCCATCGCTGCTGTGTATACCTGCATCATATACTGACATCAGTATACATCCTGCACTGCCATCGCTGCTGCGTATTCCTGCGTCATATACTGACAGTGTACTTCCTGCGCTGCCATCGCTGCTGTGTATACCTGCATCATATACTGACATCAGTATACATCCTGCGCTGCCATCGCTGCTGCGTATTCCTGCATCATATACTGACAGTGTACTTCCAGCGCTGCCATCGCTGCTGCGTATTCCAGCGTCATATACTGACATCAGTATACATCCTGCGCTGCCATCGCTCTGTATATTCCTGCATCATATACTGACAGTGTACTTCCTGCGTTGCCATCGCTGCTGCGTATTCCTGCATCATATACTGACAGTGTACTTCCTGCGCTGCCATCGCTGCTGCGTATTCCTGCATCATATACTGACATCAGTATACTTCCTGCGCTGCCATCGCTGCTGTGTATTCCTGCGTCATATACTGACATCAGTATACATCCTGCGCTGCCATCGCTGCTGCGTATTCCTGCGTCATATACTGACAGTATACATCCCGCGCTGCCATCGCTGCTGTGTATACCTGCGTCATATACTGACATCGATATACATCCTGCACTGCCATAGCGGCTGCGTATTCCTGCGTTATATACTGAAATCAGTATACTTCCTGCGCTGCCATCGCGGCTGCGTATTCCTGCGTCATATACTGACAGTGTACTTCCTGCGCTGCCATCGCTGCTGTGTATACCTGCATAATATACTGACATCAGTATACATCCTGCGCTGCCATCGCTGCTGCGTATTCCTGCGTCATATACTGACAGTGTACTTCCAGCGCTGCCATCGCTGCTGCGCATTCCAGCGTCATATACTGACATCAGTATACATCCTGCGCTGCCATCGCTCTGTATATTCCTGCATCATATACTGACAGTGTACTTCCTGCGTTGCCATCGCTGCTGCGTATTCCTGCATCATATACTGACAGTGTACTTCCTGCGCTGCCATCGCTGCTGCGTATTCCTGCATCATATACTGACATCAGTATACTTCCTGCGCTGCCATCGCTGCTGTGTATTCCTGCGTCATATACTGACATCAGTATACATCCTGCGCTGCCATCGCTGCTGCGTATTCCTGCGTCATATACTGACAGTATACATCCCGCGCTGCCATCGCTGCTGTGTATACCTGCGTCATATACTGACATCGATATACATCCTGCACTGCCATAGCGGCTGCGTATTCCTGCGTTATATACTGAAATCAGTATACTTCCTGCGCTGCCATCGCGGCTGCGTATTCCTGCGTCATATACTGACAGTGTACTTCCTGCGCTGCCATCGCTGCTGTGTATACCTGCATAATATACTGACATCAGTATACATCCTGCGCTGCCATCGCTGCTGCGTATTCCTGCGTCATATACTGACAGTGTACTTCCAGCGCTGCCATCGCTGCTGCGCATTCCAGCGTCATATACTGACATCAGTATACATCCTGCGCTGCCATCGCTCTGTATATTCCTGCATCATATACTGACAGTGTACTTCCTGCGTTGCCATCGCTGCTGCGTATTCCTGCATCATATACTGACAGTGTACTTCCTGCGCTGCCATCGCTGCTGCGTATTCCTGCATCATATACTGACATCAGTATACATCCTGCGCTGCCATCGCTGCTGCGTATTCCTGCGTCATATACTGACAGTATACATCCCGCGCTGCCATCGCTGCTGTGTATACCTGCGTCATATACTGACATCAGTATACTTCCTGCGCTGCCATCGCGGCTGCGTATTCCTGCGTTATATACTGACAGTGTACTTCCTGCGCTGCCATCGCTGCTGTGTATACCTGCATCATATACTGACATCAGTATACATCCTGCACTGCCATCGCTGCTGCGTATTCCTGCGTCATATACTGACAGTATACATCCCGCGCTGCCATCGCTGCTGCGTATTCCTGCGTCATATACTGACAGTATACATCCCGCGCTGCCATCGCTGCTGCGTATTCAGAATAATAATGGTATTTATAGAGGATGCAGTCAATTTATCTACAGTCAAAAACCGACCAACATTGACCGACAGTCAAAATGCTGACATTCATCATGCCGACATGGTCACAATGCCGACATGATCAAAATTACGACATTGAAATGTCAACAGGTCAAAAAGTTGACGTAACTTTTTCGTGATTTTTTTTTATCTGAACCCGACTTGTGCTTATTTCAGGATCCAAGTAGGCAGATTATAATAGTGGCGAGCACAGGGAGGGGATGTCGACATACACCCGAAACATTGGGTATTTGGACTGTAGGTAAATCATACTGGAGCCATTTATAGGACACAAAGTTCTTTCCATTACACAGTAAAAGCTTCTCTCCTGTTCTCTCACATCTGATACTTTCGGTTCCGCCGGTTATGTGCCCTTGGATGCGTTTTATAGGTGTGACGTATGCGAATTCCTGTGTACGATGGATTTACAGCATTGTGTCCCGCCAGCAGACTCCGCTGCATTTCTGCTGACTCAGACGCGCCCCCCCCCCCCCCCTCCTCCTTGTTCTCCGTTAGCCAATTCCCCTCACAAGCTGGTTCCCTGGAAGGAACATGACTCAGTGGTGGAATAATTCGCTTTCAATGTCTGACTCACTGGATCCCATGTCTCAAGCAGCCGACTCGGTCACAGAAATGGCGGCTTCCGCAATAGACCTGAATATCCACAACCTATTGATTACCTCCTAGATTCTCTGGGATACACACTATAAGATTATCTGCCCAATCTTTCTGGTTGGACCAAAAATCTGGTAATGAATGGGAGCAAATGACAATTGCCTACTAGCTTGCGAAAAGGGTCATTCAGACGAATCGGTTAAATCCATTTCATGGGGCCCATAGAGCTGACGATGATCCCTCCGGCCCTGTCCAGGGTGCTGAAGTCGGCCGGCGGAACGCTGCTCTCAGTATGATCAATACTTTGTGCTCCAGACAGACGGAGGTACAAACTCCTCGACCTACTTCCAGTAGTTCCGTGCGCTCTTCACAAATCTGCCTGAGCGCACAGAAGATTAATTTCCCTTCTTAAAGATTTAATTCATTTGTGCTCTGAATATCCTCCCGTTGCAACACTCGCGGGCAGGAAGACCTTGCAGCGGGGTTTAGCTGAACTAATCTGACACCAGTTTCCCCGCTGAACTCAAGACAATGTTTTGTTCAGGTCTTGGCAGCGCTCGGATCAGATAGAGGGGTCCAGCAATACAACGCAGACGTGTAATCTGACGCGATTAGATGGGGCTCTCGCAAACACAACACTTATAATTGACACAAAGAAAGAGTATTAATAACACTCTCACAACGCCGCAGTTAGCAATTTCAGATTTCCTTTTCTTTAATCTTAGTGTTTTTCAACAAATCATAGGATTTAATCGCATGTTTTGGCAGATTAGAGGACTTATGGCCCAGATGTTTTTTGTTCTAAAAATGGATTAGGTTGTAAAGTTTTCTGGAATCCGCAGAACATGTTCAGGCAAGCCGGTCATTTTATGTGCGATTAGTGGCTGCCTTCTGTCCTGCAATTCCCCCCCATCTGTCAGACAGCACCGATGAATCTCGTTACACTTAGTCTGCGACAACGTTCATTATCTGCTTGGTTGTTTGTTTGTTGTCTTCATCTCCGTTCGCCTTTGTTTTCCGACACTCTGCGAAACGCTGACAGCTCCTAACGTGAACATCCGAAGACGGCTTGATTGACTCCATCCGCCAATCGTGCTGTCCTATATTACATGGCAATCTCCAGGGCCTGTACCAGGGGGGGGGGGGCGTGGGCAGAGTCAGCCCGGGAGGATGGAGGGGGAATTAATTGGGGAAAGTTTTACTCCATGTCTCTCCAAGTTTGTGACTAACTCACCTTCGGTCTGTTTGCGTTCTGGCCGCGGTTTCCAGCAGTCACTGCGGTGCACGACATCAGAATAACACCGGAGAGCCCAGGCTAATAGCACATTAGGGAATACACAAATAACATTGATTTAATAAGTCATCTTAAGAGTGTGTTATCCTTAGTGACTGAACACTGGCAATATTAGTACATACTGTACTGTTGCTAGGGCTTCGTGCTTTTATTGTGCAGAAACATAAATATAGGGGCCATCCAGACGCGGGCGTCCTTCCTACGCCGATTGCCATGATTTGTGGTTTGCAGTTGCGATTATGTGCTAATACTCGCAGAAGCTGACCCGTGCAAAAGAACGCATCGTATTATTTGCATGTGGCGCCGCATGATTGCAAAAACATCGCAAAAATCGGGACGCCGATGTCTGAGTGCCTCTGTAGATGCGCGGGCCTTGCTGATCCCCCAAAACACACAGATCTGTCCAGTAGCGAGTGTGACCGCAGCTGCTAATGCATGCACGCCCAGATAACGCCGTCCGAACGCCAATGACGCGCCTACATTCTCCTGGCCACTCCCCGCTACCAACACCAAACGCTGACTTCCTGTCACTCACAGCTATAATATTGTTGCGACCGCACTCACGAATCACTTGCTGTGTATGCACACTGCGGCTCAAACGCAACGCACGGCGGAAACATTGATCAATAGGCACATAATAGTCGCTTCGCGTCCACACCGGAATGACCCCTGTATGTCATACAGTAGGAAGCGCACCACAACAAGCGCAGGTATTTTTGCTGTTGTTGTGTGATTGTTTTTATTGTGTAACTTTGTTGGAAATGATGAGAAATCTGCCAACTCTTCTGCCCCGCAGATATCCTGTCCTCTATCACCTCCACGGGCTATTTAAACGACCACGACGCGGTGACGAAGGCCATCCAGGAGGCGCGACAGATGAAGGAGCAGCTGAGGCGAGAGCAGCAGGTGCTGGACGGGAAGGTGGCCGTAATGAACAGCCTCAGCCTGAACAACTGCCGGTCAGAAAAGGTCAGCGGCTAGGGCTCATTCTGTTGCGCGCATTACCGCGTTCCCCTTTCCCGGTTGCCATTGTGAATTATGCCTCATTTCGTTGCTGTAAATGATGTGAAATATCTGGTTTGACGTGGAAATGGCAGAAAAGCCGGAGTGTTAGCGAGATCAGAGCGGGATTTGCGGATATAATTCCATCCTCTCCAGGAACAGACGTTTAGCTGATTCTCAGCTGAGCCGTTGGGTTTACACCATTATCATATGTCATGTAGGAGAAGGGGCTGCACTGACAAACCCTGTTACTGCTCAAAGTTATTACACGCTGACGAGACTCTGCTAATGACACATATATATATATATATATTAATTAGCCGCTGCTCGCTGGCCTGACACGTGTATATTCCGTCAGCGCTCCGAGTGCTAATATAAAAGAGAACGCAACACTTCATTGATAAAATGGTTTTTAGCCTCCAGGGCCCTCCTGTGATCTTAACCCTTTCAGCGCCAACTTCTCTTAGAGAGATAATATCAGCAAAAAATATCAGCGTCGCTCACATTTGTTATATAAATGCAAATAAAAAATGTTGTCTTATAAAAAGATAAGATTCCCTATATAAGGCAACATTACCGGTCATTATGATAAATAACATGTGTGCTTGGCAATTTTCACACCAATTTTGACAAATTCACTTGGCACTCACAGGGTTAAAGATCCTCCGGGGTTCAGGGGAGTACTAAAAGCCGTATATGTGTATATATATATATATATATATATATATATATATATATATATATATATATATATATATATATATATATAGTCGAAAGAAGACAACGGCACTCGTGGGACTTTCAAAATAACAAGTGTATTCACAGGAAGATGACCAACATTTCGGGGTGCTTACACCCCTTTGTCAAGGTACAAACGGTCTCACTGTTTGTACCTTGACAAAGGGGTGTAAGCACCTCGAAACGTTGGTCATCTTCCTGTGAATACACTTGTTATTTTGAAAGTCCCACGAGTGCCGTTGTCTTCTTTCGACTATCTGTATCCCCACTAACGGGCACCAGGGCCCCAGGACCTTCAGGGGAGTGCCGGCTCGCCACAACCCGCTATACATATATATATATATATATATATATATCCATACTACAATAATGTCTTGTTGCATATTGTATAGGATGGTACAGGTGTTGTCGGTACATATGGGGGGCACAGAGGATAGCACTGCATATATGGGTGGTTGCTATTATGTACCCACGAATCACCAAGTCCTCGGTGGAGGAAATTTGGGAATGTCGGGAGGAGAGAGCAGCAGCGACGGAGCCGCTGCACAGGTTACTGCGGTTCGGAGGGCGTCGGCGCTGGCTGTGCGTGCTCTTTCATGTGCGCTAGGCGGGAAGGGATAAACAGCGCCGGGTAGCTGAAGAAGTGATCACAGAACACAGAGGAATTTATATTCAAATATTTAAGCATTCTTGAAAGGCCGCTCGGAGCAGAAATTCCTCTCTCTTTGCTCCCCATGTAGAAGAGGCTTTAACACTCAGCCAGATGCTAATGTAAAGTGACTGCAGCTATTCCTCGCAAGCGTAGCTAAATTGCCGTTATTTGTTAAGCGCATTGAATTCAGCTGTGGGTGCAGCAGTTGGTTGCATTCAGAAAGCATCTGTACCCTTTTTTTTTAATCTTCCAAAGCAGAGGCAACCTTACATCTCACCCCCCTCCCCTCCCCTGGTGCTAGCTGGGAATTGTCAAGTGACAACCGAACAAATGATTTTGGACAGGAAGCCTTCATCCCCACTCCTCTATACTCGCGCAGCGGATCCTGTGGTTGGATGGGGGGGAGCCCATTAAAAGCATTTTGACGGTATGGAAATGCATCTGGGTGATGCGCTGGGGCCCCTCAGCAGCGAGCTGTTTAACTGCGGTTACAGATCAGTCATTCACGCGCAGGGGCAGTAATTGTGCTGACGGCTTGCACAGGAATGGAACTACATTAAAATAATCCCGGGCTCTCCGCCGCGGCAGCAGGAGTTAATCTCCTCTAATACAGATCAGCTGTTGTTCCCACACATGACTTTCTGCCAGTTCCAGTGACTCCGCACAGCCTATTCACTAAGTAACCGGCGCGCGGCCCATCTGCACCGAAAGTGTTCGCTTACTCCTCACTATTGTCCGTCGGACGCTGTTCGCTTATCCGCTAATCCCCCCACTCTGCGCCCAGATAGTTACATTTCATTCTGATTTGTTAAGGGAAAGTGTTGGGGGGTGGGGGGTGGTGTAATTGAGGAGTTGAGGGAGATCCAGTCACCCAGCCGCGGTCACCAGAGATGTAATTTTCAGTTCCGAACTATTTACATATAACATTTTCCTCTATGGCACAGCTGTAATCAAGGGTGACATTTAATAGGATGAGAGATTCACAAAGTGAGAGATTTGGTGAGAAATCTGCAGTTTTTTTAAAGCGCCAATTATTTACACTGCAAAATCTAACTGGTTGTGCAGTGTACATGATTGCCGCTTTAAAATAACTGGAGATTTCTCACCAAATCTCTCATCCTATCACATTTCACCCCTAGTATATATATATATATATATATATATATATATATATATATATAAAAACAAGGAAAAGCCGCACACACTAACTAAATCAGCTAGTGAGTGCGCGGCTCAGATATGTGGAGTAATGTATATATGTGACTGAGGGACACAACACTCAGAATCTTCTGGAGAGCGCGTCCTCTAAGCCGGGGTTCTGTACGCTTGTGTAATGCTCATTGTCTGGGACGCAGCCAGGAAGGGGCGAGGATTCCTACTTGTACCCATCAGCCCCCAGTCTGCGCCATATATTCTCTGGCTCCGTGTGCAGCATCAACCATTATTAAACACTTCAGTTAGAGTTTGAGGTTGGGCTTATTTTATCGTCCTTTGCCCGGACTGGGTATATTTACAGCTGTGCGTCTTCCATGGCTGCGAGCCGTATTTTCACAGATGGTCGGTGAAACACACCGCAATACAGTCGGTCTCCCTCACTTGTCACCGTGCCATAACTTCCAGCTAATGAGATCCCACGCATGGCAGAGACTGATTATGTGCGAGCACAGAGGGTTTGCAAATGATTTCATTTTATTTTTCTAATGACAGAAATGTAAAGATAGGAGCGGCGCAGTCATAACCCCCAAGCACAGAGCCGCGGCGCAGTCATAACCCCCAAGCACAGAGCCGCGGCGCAGTCATAACCCCCAAGCACAGAGCCGCGGTGCAAGTCATAACCCCCAAGCACAGAGCCGCGGTGCAAGTTATAACCCCCATGCACAGAGCCGCGGCGCAGTCATAACCCCCAAGCACAGAGCCGCGGCGCAGTCATAACCCCCAAGCACAGAGCCGCGGTGCAAGTCATAAACGCCAAGCACAGAGCCGCGGCGCAGTCATAACCCCCAAGCACAGAGCCGCGGTGCAAGTCATAAACGCCAAGCACAGAGCCGCGGCGCAGTCATAACCCCCAAGCACAGAGCTGCAGCAGCACAGTCATAACTCAGAGCGCAGAGCTGCCGCGGTGCAAGTCATAACCCCCAAGCACAGAGCTGAGGTGCAAGTCATAACCCCCAAGCACAGAGCCGCGGCGCAGTCATAACCCCCAAGCACAGAGCCGCGGCGCAGTCATAACTCCGAGCGCAGAGCCGCCGCGGAGCAGTCATCATTCCGAGCACAGACCCGCGGCGGCGCAGTCATAATTCCGAACGCAGAGCCGCCGCGGCTAACCAGAGAGCACTAGATTCAATGTTATCTCCATAACTCAGACTCCTAAAGGATTGCCATTAATTCCCTGAGACTGAGGCTTGTCAGGCCGCGATACGTGTACCCCTGGGGCACCTGACGCTGAGGGGTCTTACATTTAATGCACAATGTTGTGTGGTTACGGTTATTGCTCTCATACTAAGAAGCACCTGGGAAATATGAAGAATATTCTTTTTGCTGGAGTTACCTGTAACATTTATTTGAAACCATTACTTGTTTGTAACCATTGAAGAAAATGCCCTTTTGTTCTGTTGTGAGTCCCTGGGCACCAATGGCATACTGCCTCTAGTGGGTGTACATGGAAGTGACTGATTACATTGTACATACAGTATATACTGCCTCTAGTGGGCATACATGGAATTGACTGGTTACATTGTACATACAGTATATACTGCCTCTAGTGGGCATACATGGAATTGACTGGTTACATTGTACATACAGTATATACTGCCTCTATTGGGCGTACATGGAAGTGACTGATTACATTGTACATACAGTATATACTGCCCCTAGTGGGCGTACATGGAAGTGACTGATTACATTGTACATACAGTATATACTGCCTCTAGTGGGCGTACATGGAAGTGACTGATTACATTGTACATACAGTATATACTGCCTCTAGTGGGCGTACATGGAAGTGACTGATTACATTGTACATACAGTATATACTGCCTCTAGTGGGCGTACATGGAAGTGACTGATTACAATGTACATCCAGTATATACTGCCTCTAGTGGGCATACATGTAAGTAACATTACATTACATTGTACATACAGTATATACTGCCTCTAGTGGGCGTACATGGAAGTGACTGATTACATTGTACATACAGTATATACTGCCTCTAGTGGGCGTACTTGGAAGTGACTGATTACAATGTACATCCAGTATATACTGCCTCTAGTGGGCATACATGGAAGTAACATTACATTACATTGTACATACAGTATATACTGCCTCTAGTGGGCGTACATGGAAGTGACTGATTACATTGTACATACAGTATATACTGCCTCTAGTGGGCGTACATGGAAGTGACTGTTTACAATGTACATCCAGTATATACTGCCTCTAGTGGGCGTACATGGAAGTGACTGATTACATTGTACATACAGTATATACTGCCTCTAGTGGGCGTACATGGAAGTGACTGATTACATTGTACATACAGTATATACTGCCTCTAGTGGGCATACATGGAAGTAACATTACATTACATTGTACATACAGTATATACTGCCTCTAGTGGGCATACATGGAAGTAACATTACATTACATTGTACATACAGTATATACTGCCTTTAGTGGGCATACATGGAAGTAACATTACGTTACATTGTACATACAGTATATACTGCCTCTAGTGGGCATACATGGAAGTAACATTACGTTACATTGTACATACAGTATATACTGCCTCTAGTGGGCGTACATGGAAGTAACATTACATTACATTGTACATACAGTATATACTGCCTCTAGTGGGCATACATGGAAGTAACATTACGTTACATTGTACATACAGTATATACTGCCTCTAGTGGGCATACATGGAAGTAACATTACATTACATTGTACATACAGTATATACTGCCTCTAGTGGGCGTACATGGAAGTGACATTACATTACATTGTACATACAGTATATACTGCCTCTAGTCGGCATACATGGAAGTAACATTACGTTACATTGTACATACAGTATATACTGCCTCTAGTGGGCATACATGGAAGTAACATTACGTTACATTGTACATACAGTATATACTGCCTCTAGTGGGCGTACATGGAAGTAACATTACGTTACATTGTACATACAGTATATACTGCCTCTAGTGGGCATACATGGAAGTAACATTACATTACATTGTACATACAGTATATACTGCCTCTAGTGGGCGTACATGGAAGTAACATTACATTACATTGTACATACGGTATATACTGCCTCTAGTGGGCGTACATGGAAGTAACATTACATTACATTGTACATCTATAGATACAGTATACAGTGTGTGCTTTATTGTTTTGTGTTACTAGGTGACGTTTTGGCGTACTGTCCCCGTAAAGAGGCAGGAGCGGAGTGTGGGCCCCCTCCCTTGTCCCCTGTCCCCTCTGCAGCTATATAATACTGTAGCACGTGGAAGTCTTCCATTGTAGTGTCACACAATAGACATGTCAGTAATTAGTGGCCATGTGTCAGTAATTAGCCGTCACATACCAGTGAATACGTGCACCATCCCCATTATGAAAGGCAGAACATAGCGGGGGCACATTTCCCCCCAGAAGCCCCTGCACCTACATCGCGTTTTAATGATGTTTCTCTGGAGGGTTATTGTCCTTTATCTGCGGAAGATTCCAGATATGATGAGGAGAGGGATTAACACTCTTCATACATTCATTCCTGCCTAATAACAAGATAACTAATTAATCATTAGAACATCAGATTTTCCTTTCATCCTCTGTGGTGGTCGGTCGTCTGTGGTGCGTTCTGTGCTGCGCGGAGTGGGGAGAATCTGCGCAGGCAGACAGCGTTACACTATGTCCCTTCTCTTCTGACTCTGATCTACGCGGGGAACGTCCACAGGGAGTGTCGCCAGAGTACTCAGTACCCCCCCAATGTAGGGTCCGCACACAGCCACTGTCACGTATTGTTAGTAATATTTATGTATGGCTGAGACCTGTACACATGTGCAGCCAATGCCATCTGTGCTGCGCCCGCTGCACTCAGCGTTTTGTGGGCCTACATTGACCAATGGGTGATATGTCTCATATTGAAGGATCTGAGGACATCAGTCACCTTAGCAACATGAATGACGGTGCCTCTCCCGTTACCTCTCCCCCATCCCGTATATCTTGTAGATTCCTATAGGAGGGCACAGGACCCCATAGGTGAGGTGATTCCTAGCCAGTAGGGGGTCCTGTGTCACGCAGAGCAATGTCTGTATTACTGCCTGTAGGGATTCTGTACAGGTGTAGTTATATACAGGTAATACTGTTATATACAGGTAATAATGTTACATACAGGTAATAATGTTACATACAGGTAATACTGTTATATACAGGTAATACTGTTATATACAGGTAATAATGTTACATACAGGTAATACTGTTATATACAGGTAATAATGTTATATACAGGTAATACTGTTATATACAGGTAATAATGATTGCTATCTCCCGCAGGAGAAAGCTTCGTTAGATTGTCTGTCGCAGCAGCTGGCCGCCAAGCAGAACGATGACGCCAAGTTCGGTCACACCATGATGGATTTCAACTTGAGTGGAGACTCAGACGGTGAGGACAGGGCGCGATGTATACTCACATAGCAGCCTGGCCATGTCCATGTCACTAAATTCACACTCAGTGCCTAGCACTCCTGTCAGTCAGTGCACTCACACTCAGTATCTAGCACTCATTCTGTCAGTCAGTGCACTCACACTCAGTATCTAACACTCAGCATCTAACACTCATACTGTCAGTCAGTGCACTCACACTCAGTATCTAGCACTCATTCTGTCAGTCAGTGCACTCAGTATCTAGCACTCATTCTGTCAGTCAGTGCACTCACACTCAGTATCTAACGCTCATTCTGTCAGTCAGTGCACTCACACTCAGTATCTAACACTCATTCTGTCAGTCAGTGCACTCACACTCAGTATCTAGCACTCATACTGTCAGTCAGTGCACTCACAGTCAGTATCTAGCACTCATTCTGTCAGTCAGTGCACTCACACTCAGTATCTAGCACTCATTCTGTCAGTCAGTGCACTCACACTCAGTATCTAACACTCATTCTGTCAGTCAGTTCACTCACACTCATTATCTAGCACTCATTCCGTCAGTCAGTGCACTCACACTCAGTATCTAACACTCATTTTGTCAGTCAGTGCACTCAGTATCTAGCACTCATTCTGTCAGTCAGTGCACTCACACTCAGTATCTAACGCTCATTCTGTCAGTCAGTGCACTCACACTCAGTATCTAACACTCATTCTGTCAGTCAGTGCACTCACACTCAGTATCTAGCACTCATACTGTCAGTCAGTGCACTCACAGTCAGTATCTAGCACTCATTCTGTCAGTCAGTGCACTCACACTCAGTATCTAGCACTCATTCTGTCAGTCAGTGCACTCACACTCAGTATCTAACACTCATTCTGTCAGTCAGTTCACTCACACTCATTATCTAGCACTCATTCCGTCAGTCAGTGCACTCACACTCAGTATCTAACACTCATTTTGTCAGTCAGGGCACTCAGTATCTAGCACTCATTCTGTCAGTCAGTGCACTCACACTCAGTATCTAACGCTCATTCTGTCAGTCAGTGCACTCACACTCAGTATCTAACACTCATTCTGTCAGTCAGTGCACTCACACTCAGTATCTAGCACTCATACTGTCAGTCAGTGCACTCACAGTCAGTATCTAGCACTCATTCTGTCAGTCAGTGCACTCACACTCAGTATCTAGCACTCATTCTGTCAGTCAGTGCACTCACACTCAGTATCTAACGCTCATTCTGTCAGTCAGTGCACTCACACTCAGTATCTAACACTCATTCTGTCAGTCAGTGCACTCACACTCAGTATCTAGCACTCATACTGTCAGTAAGTGCACTCACAGTCAGTATCTAGCACTCATTCTGTCAGTCAGTGCACTCACACTCAGTATCTAGCACTCATTCTGTCAGTCAGTGCACTCACACTCAGTATCTAACACTCATTCTGTCAGTCAGTTCACTCACACTCATTATCTAGCACTCATTCCGTCAGTCAGTGCACTCACACTCAGTATCTAACACTCATTTTGTCAGTCAGTGCACTCAGTATCTAGCACTCATTCTGTCAGTCAGTGCACTCACACTCAGTATCTAACGCTCATTCTGTCAGTCAGTGCACTCACACTCAGTATATAACACTCATTCTGTCAGTCAGTGCACTCACACTCAGTATCTAGCACTCATACTGTCAGTCAGTGCACTCACAGTCAGTATCTAGCACTCATTCTGTCAGTCAGTGCACTCACACTCAGTATCTAGCACTCATTCTGTCAGTCAGTGCACTCACACTCAGTATCTAACACTCATTCTGTCAGTCAGTTCACTCACACTCATTATCTAGCACTCATTCCGTCAGTCAGTGCACTCACACTCAGTATCTAACACTCATTTTGTCAGTCAGTGCACTCACACTCAGTATCTAGCACTCATTCCGTCAGTCAGTGCACTCACACTCAGTATCTAACACTCATTCTGTCAGTCAGTTCACTCACACTCATTATCTAGCACTCATTCCGTCAGTCAGTTCACTCACACTCATTATCTAGCACTCATCTGTCAGTCAGTGCACTCACTTTCAGTTCCTAGCACTCCTGTCAGTCAGTGCACTCACACTCAGTATCTAGCACTCATTCTGTTAGTCAGTGCACTCACACTCAGTATCTAACACTCATACTGTCAGTCAGTGCACTCACACTTGGTGCCTAGCACTTCTGTCAGTCAGTGCACTCACACTCAGTATCTAGCACTCATACTGTCAGTCAGTGCACTCACACTCAGTATCTAACACTCATACTGTCAGTCAGTGCACTCACACTCAGTATCTAGCACTCATACTGTCAGTCAGTGCACTCACACTCAGTATCTAGCACTCCTGTCAGTCAGTGCACTCACACTCAGTATCTTACACTCATACTGTCAGTCAGTGCACTCACACTCAGTATCTTACACTCATACTGTCAGTCAGTGCACTCACACTCAGTATCTAGCACTCCTGTCAGTCAGTGCACTCACACTCAGTATCTAGCACTCCTGTCAGTCAGTGCACTCACACTCAGTATCTTACACTCCTGTCAGTCAGTGCACTCGCACTCAGTATCTAGCACTCCTGTCAGTCAGTGCACTCACACTCAGTATCTAGCACTCCTGTCAGTCAGTGCACTCACACTCAGTATCTAGCACTCCTGTTAGTCAGTGCACTCACACTCAGTATCCCCACCCCCTGTCTGCACCTTTAGGCCTGCCCGCTGTGCTAATCTGGGCCCCATCACACCGTAAGGAATCTCATTCTGTTTTCTATCCCTCCATGGACCAGAAACACTCAGGTTCCGCTCACACATTCTCCTTCATCTCACTCACTTCTCATTGCTATTCCCACAGGAAGCGCCGGTGTGTCAGAGTCCAGGATATACCGGGAGTCCCGAGGCCGCGGCACCAGCGAGCCGCACATTAAACGGCCCATGAACGCCTTCATGGTCTGGGCTAAGGATGAGCGGAGGAAGATTCTCCAGGCTTTCCCAGACATGCATAACTCCAACATCAGCAAGATATTAGGTACGACAGTCACTGTATCCGGCGGCAGAATGAGCCCCGCGCCGCACGCGTCTGTTACACGTCTGATCGGCCCCCGTGTTGTGCGTTCTGCGTATAACACACACTCCCTACATCTACGGAGACTCCGCAGAGCTTCTGACGTGCTATAATACTCTGGGATCTGGTCTTAATCAGACCGTCCCCCTGAAATTGCAAACAGAAGGATTTGCCTCTCACTGTTTGGCCGCGGATCAGGAGAGCGCAGAGACATCTTTCTTCCATTAGACATACAGTAGTTCTCTTACAACGTGCAAATTCACTGCAGATCCCACTATAAATATGACAGACGTTTCCCCGAGACTAGACTTCCATCTGCGGTGTTACCGTAGCCCCCCCCAAACGCGTCGCAGCCTAGTGTCAGGGGTGACGCCGCGGCACCGTGCAGGATGATGACACCTCAACAACCATGTATCACATATATATATATATATATATATACGCAATTCCTGCCGGTGGCATCTGGTGCAAATAGCCACCTCCTCCGCGTTTGCGCTTCCTACTTTAAATATTATACACAACAAGCGCGTCGCCGCCATGGCTGGAGGGTGGTAACATTAATTGTCTTTCTTTATATTGCGGCGCAGGTTCTCGTTGGAAAGCGATGACCAACCTGGAGAAACAGCCTTACTACGAGGAACAGGCCCGGCTCAGCAAACAGCACCTGGAGAAATACCCGGATTACAAGTACAAGCCGCGGCCGAAACGCACCTGCCTAGTTGACGGCAAAAAGCTGCGGATTGGTGAATACAAAGCAATCATGCGCAGCAGACGACAGGAGATGAGACAGTATTTCAACGTAGGGTAGGAGGCCACATTCACCTCTGTCCAGTTACCAGTCCCCTCATCCGCATCTATCCGTCTGCCATATAGGGACTTGTTCAGTGACGTGTGACCCAAAGCTAGAAGCCAGCGCCCGTTATCCAGCAGTAAATTATAGACGCGTGTCCCCGTATCGGGCACCACGGTTCATTTATGTCTCATTACGTAGCGCCAACATTTTCTGCAGCGCGGTATAAACAGTCAGGAACGCCGTTACATCTCAGACGAGGTTGAGCAATATAATTTGCAAATGAAAGACTTAGATATTTGCAGTCGTCTATCAGTGACGTTGCTGGGAAGCGCCATCGTCCACTTCTAATCAGTACGACACGAAACGGCTTCTTGCCGCTCGTCGGGTGGTTATCTCTTGCCCTGTTTATGTCGATGTTACAGAACACCGTTGAATACGTCCCAATCTAATATAATGATACATCTTGCTGTGAATGATCAGCATTTTTGATGTAGTGATTTTAGAGGCGGAATTGTCGATAATCACCGAGCGCCATTTCTTATAGAGCGGAAATAATCGCTGTGCCGTTGAACCCACCATAAGGCACCGTAGTCTATCAGGCAGCAGATACTGTAGAGGCCCGGTAGAGATCTTAGGGCGTCTTAGAGCAATAGAATCGTAGAACGATGATTTCCGCTGTATTTTTACTCATACGCCTTCTCTTCTGTCTTCTCCAATAGGCAACAAGCACAGATCCCTATCACCACGACGGGAGTTGTGTACCCAGGAGCAATAGCCATGGCGGGGATGCCATCGCCGCACCTGCCCTCCGAGCATTCCAGCGTCTCGAGCAGCCCGGAGCCAGGCCTGCAGGTCATCCAAAGCACTTACGCCATGAAAGCAGATGAACCTCACATCAAGGAGGAGATCCAGAACGACGACGTCAACAGCGAAATGTACGACGAGTTCGACGAGGAAGACGAGCCAGAAGTGGATTATGGCAGTGACAGTGAAAACCACAGTGCGGAACAAGCCAACTGATAACGGGCGGACGGCGTGAACTTTGCGGACTTCATAACGCCCGATCCTGGCACCGTTATTGGTGGCGAGCACATGAGCTTTCAGATACACTGACTGTTACTTTAACTGTTCCCCAGCTGGGACATCGCATTTCAACCGGGATCCCCGGAGTCGGAAATAAAGAACTACAGATGACAAGTGACTATCCACCAAGCGAATGGGATAAGCTATGGGTAATCTAAATGCCAGTAATTCAGCTGCTCCGCACTGACGTCTTACCCTTCAACTTTTTTTTTTTTTTTCATATGTTAAAAAAAACAAAACTCAAAAACTTTATGGCTGTTTGTTCGACAATGTTCTAGAAATTCTCACTCAGGTACACAGTAGCCAACAAGTGGCTTGTGAATGTGTTTTGTCGTTTTGTGCTAAAGTTTAAAGAGGAATTAAGAATTTTTTCGACAAAAAAAAAAAGCTCCTAGCTGGCTCCTCCCCCAACCCTCGCTTTGCTTGGCGTTCCCGGCGGGGTCCAAGGGACTTCCGCACGCGGACACCCGGCAGGTTTTATTTCTGTTTTTTCCATTTGTATCATGGGCGTATATATATCTGCATCTGTTGCGTATTACACCGCGTTCTTTAGCAAGTGCCAAATCTGTACCGGAGCGCTGAATAAGCGTATTATTTCTCATTTACTTCTGCTCTGTCTTAAGTTAGGACGGTGTTATTATTATGTCTTAGACAATCTCTTCAAGAACTGAAAACTGACAGCAGCTGGCAAACGTCGAGTCTTATTTTTTAATTATTATTATATATATATTTTATTTTATTTTGAACAGAAACTGTAGTCGCAGTTCTCAGGTGATGGTGAGAGACATAAGGATATTGTATGACGTGTATTATGTGTGCGTGTGAGCGTGTTCCGGTACTAATGATATGTTCGTACCGTGCTTAACATGGGATGAAATCCCGCATCCTATTCGTCAGCAGACTTTAAGAAGCCTTTAATGAATATTTGCACTTCAAATATCTAGAGAAGAACGGAAAGAGGGGGAAGGAATAAAGGAAAAAAAAAAGATTTTTGGGAAAGAAATTGTAAGTTTTTAAAATTTAAAAACTTTTTATAGAAATATTATTAGCATTATATTAGGTTGCAAATTTTTTTTTAGTTTTTGATTTTTCTGTCCGATAAAATCTCCGTGCCCCCCGGGATGGCGCGGCGTTAGGGATCTCCGCTGTACATCGGCGGAATGGAAAGAGCGCAGAGACCGGAACAATCCATCTGATGTCTGCTGAAATGCAGAAAACTGTGCCAATATGTTTAAATAGAAAATGAAGCGAGACACAAATAGCCCCAAATGTATGATCACCGCGAGGCGAATTGTCAGCGTTGCATTACTGAAGCTTTGTGTTCTCCTGGATGGCCGCCATTGTAGAGACGCAACTTCCACAGACAAGAGCTGCTTACAGATATGTATCAGACCATATCCCAGGGAATCGGTGGTGCTGCCCCGACTACCCCCCCCTCCCCCGCCACCCCTCCTTCGCTAACCCCTACACTGACATGTACGACACTCAGAATCGTCACTTGACATTTGGGGGAAAGTAACACAAATTAGCTCCAACATTTCTGCTGTCTGCAAGCCCCTGACCCTCCGCTGAGCCGCCGCGCTCCCCCTGAGACGGAAGCCATTCCCCTCTCCCGGTCATTACAATATAGGTTTGTGCCCGTCCCAGACGGGGAACCGCTGGTATCCTGCATGACGGATTTATATATTCTCTGTTTGTGTGTACTTTTAAGACTGTATTATTTCAGTTGAACTGCCTCTTCTCAATAGTAATGTAATGGTTATTTTATTAATAATAATACTGGTTGGCTGTTCCCAGGTTAGTAAATTATGTGTAATTTATTTTATTCATTGTTATTTTGTAGCTGTTTTATTCTGTTCCCATTTGGCAGCGCAGAGAAAGAATATATATATGTGTGTATAAATATATATATATATATATATATATATCTCAATCTTTTAGTTTCATGCCTTTCTACACCCCTGTCAGGCTATAATCAGTACCCCCCCATTTCCAGAACCGCTCCCTTCCATCACCCTACAGTCAATGTTCCCGTACTGAGCCTGGTTGATGTTGGAACTTCAATGTGCGCAGAACCTTTTCTCGGACCCCCCCTTCCTCCTCCCTCCAGGTTGTTTCTATTGCAGATTTCGCCATTGACACGTGTGACCTCAGTCTTGTTACATGTATTATTAATATGTACAATGGGAAGCGGTGTTGGCAATGTCCCGATCCTCTGTCTCCCATTTGCTGGATGTCACCAGCATCTCCCTGAGCGTTCTCTGTCTGAATATGTGACTTTGGGCTACAGAAATACTTTGCGTAGGCTCCAGCTAGTTGTCACCAAGGCCGTAGCCGGGGCCAAACCAAACACATACCAGCAGTTACGCTTTCTATAGGGTTACAGTCACGCCTTGGCTATTCTCCGTGATCCCTGTTTTTCTTGGCCCAGTTTTGCGGCTTTTTGCCAATAGTTAATTTTATTAAGGAACTTTGCCTGGGAGACTGGCACACGAGCCCCGAGCAGAGATTTTCCACGCACCTTTCTTCTCATGAAAAGTCAACGCTGACCTGAGCGCCGGCAAGCCGCCATTGTACCTCTCAGCCCACGGGCCGTATTCCGTAACAGCCGAGGAATCTGGAAATGTCGGAATAATTATATAGCGTTACACCGTATTGTCTTATAAATCTCTTTATTGATGAGAAATATTTTCCAGGCTGTTTTACAGTAAATAATTCAGCCAGGAAAAAATACAACGTTAAATGGCAGCGCTACGTACGGCGCAATTTCCATCCCTCCACTCATATACAGAATCTCCCTATGTAAAAGCGGCTCTTGTGATTGGCTAATCACGTCATGAAGCCCGCGAAGCATGATAATCGTCAGACATTGGTCAATTCTCCGCTGGATTCATCCGGCGTAATGATTTCCGATCTCTCGCCATTCCACGCGCCTTGGTGACAATGTTTCTGTTGGAGTCTCCATTTACAGTATATCTGTTTCAAGTTCCGCGCTCCAGAAAGTGTTGTAATACAAATTCTGGATACACAAAAAAAGACTAAACCCCCAGCAGTGCGCAACGTAGCTGTGGCCCTACAGAGATCATCGGCAATCTGAGAGTTATATGTGTAAAACCGCAGCTGTACTGTAGGTATATAGTGCAGGCATGCCATTTATTTTACGTTTTTAAACAAGTTTACGGAGACAGTTTCTGTGCATCCGGCACCTATTACGGGGGTCCTGTATTTTCTGCCGGCCTCCGGTAAAGCTGGAGGAGCAGACGTCACACATAGGAAAACTAGTACTGTACTAAGACGGATAAAACGGTACAAAATAAATCAACAGACCGCAGCTTGCAACATATCACTGTCCGTGGAACCTCCCTCCACGTTCCTTTATTATCTGACCTTGCAGATAGTGTTTCATTTATAGTAATTATTATTTATGTTGTTATGCTTCATGTGCAAAATTGGATACATTTGGAACTATATATATGTGTTGTGTGTATGTGTATATATATATATATATATATATATATATATATATATATATATATATATACACATACGCACACCTACAGACAGACACACTACATATTGTATTTATGTTGTTAGGAAAGGATTTTTACTATTGTACTTATTGTATTTGTGTTTCGGTTGCTGGCTGTGTAGTTTTACCCAGTTGTTTGCTGAGAAAATGATTTTTGGTGTAGAACGTAAAAGACAAGACAATCAATCGCCTGGAGCTGGCAGCGAAACGTGCGCGACATACCATCTCACTTGAAAAATTTAATAAGAAATAATTATGTAAATATAACATAGAATAATAGATTTATATTTTGTTCATAACACATAGTGTAATATAAGTTGTATATTTTCATGTTTTTTGTTTTTTTTGTTTATCAGTCATGCCACAATAATGGAAAAAAAAGAGGATTTATTGTACTCTTAAAAAAAATGTGCGTTTCAGACATCCTGGTAACTTTGTTCCCCTTTTTCAGTATTACTGCCCCGCAAGGCGCCAATAAATCAGCAGATGTGATCATGGTCCTCCGCGTCTTTTGTGTCTCATTTCTACCCGGACTACTGACTCATTTTCTCTAGAACTGTGGCTAATGTTGTCATTATCCTGAAGATCGGAGATTATCCAAGCCTAATGAGCCATTTACACTCACATATACTATACACATCTCTTTATGAGTATTACGGATTATTTAGCTCTCTTACATAACGTCATTGGTACCTGAGAATGTGTCACCCCATTTAGAAAGCATGCCAGGGTCTACATTGATGGAATTAAGTCTCGGACCCAGCGGATAATCCAGCTCATGGGAGGGGCATTGCTACACAGGGGGGTGTGACATTGCATCCTGAAACACCACCACCATCCATTTCAGACACTGCTGGGATCCAGGAGATGCAGGCTGCCCCTGAGAAATGTTGTGGCTGCAATGCCAGCTTCTGTCACTGAGCAGAATTCGGCATTTGAGTCTCACCCCTCGGCGCACCCCTCTTGTGACAATACTGATCCTGTGTGTCATAATGTGAATAAGGTACACTATGATGTGGTGTAATGTGAACCAGGGACACAATGTGGGGTGTAATGTGAATAAGGGACACTACTGTGTGGTGTAATATGAATCAGCGGCACTACATGCGGTTTAAAGTGAACAAGGGATGCTACTATATGGTGTATTATAAATCAGGGGCACTACATGCGGTGTTATGTGAATACGGGACACTACTATGTGGTGTAATATGAGTCAGGGGCACCACGAACAGTGTAATGTGAAACAGGGGCCCTACATGCGGCGCAATGTGAATACGTGACACTACAATGTGATGTAATTGGGTTCAGGGACGTGTGGTTTAATGTGAATTATGGGAGAGAAATGTAGCTTGGCAAGTACTAAACAAGAACTATATAATGACTGGATGGTGGAGGTGGCAAACTTCATTACTTATAGTTAATGTTGAGCCCAGAGTCACAAAAGCACAGTCAGTACAAAGGCAGTTTTCTGTGCAAAGTGGGGCCCCCAACATGATGATGTAATTAATAGGAGCTTAAGGGGTGAGGCATGAGGCTCTTTGTATTATACCTCCGCTTTAACGGATGTGGGTACCATTGCAAGTGGCCCCTGTACTAGTGCTTCTGGACAGATACCTCTCCCCAGCAGCTGTTTCCTTAATGCCCCTTAATATTGCCCCATAGTAGGGCTGCCAGTACTCATTATGCCACACAGTATCAGCAATTCAATTTATTACATTACAGTGTCCCTTGTTTATATTATGCCACATTACAGTGCCCCTAGTGTATATTATGCCACTTTCTAATGGCCCAGTTCATAGTATGCCACATTACAGTGCCCCTAGTTTATATTATGCCACATTACAGAGCCCCAGTTCATAGTATGCCACATTACAGTGCCCCTAGTTCATATAATCCCACATTACAGTGACCCTAGTTTATATTATGCCACATTACAGTGCCCCAGTTCATAGTATGCCACATTACAGTGACCCTAGTTTATATTATGCCACATTACAGTGCCCCAGTTCATAGTATGCCACATTACAGTGCCCCTAGTTTATATTATGCCACATGACAGTGCTCCAGTTCATAGTATGCCACATTACAGTGCCCCTAGTTTATATTATGCCACATTACAGTGCCCCTAGTTTATATTATGCCACATTACAGTGCTCCAGTTCATATAATCCCACATTACAGTGACCCTAGTTTATATTATGCCACATTACAGTGCCCCAGTTCATAGTATGCCACATTACAGTGCCCCTAGTTTATATTATGCCACATTACAGTGCCCCAGTTCATAGTATGCCACATTACAGTGCCCCTAGTTTATATTCTGCCACATTACAGTGCCCCAGTTCAGAATTTGCCACATTACAGTGCACCCAGCTCATATTATGCCACATTTGAGTGCCTCGGGTCATATTTTACCACATTACATTGTCCATGATTAATAATAGGTCACACTATAGTGCCTCCAGTTCATATTGTGCCACATTACAGTGCTCCAGTTCTTAATATGTAACAGTATAGTGTCTTCCAGTTCATATTATACCATATAACATCAGAATATGCCACATTAGTAGTAGTAGTACGTTTATTTATAAAGCGCCGCAAGGTGTCCGCAGCGCCGTACATAGCAAACAAAAAACAAATTACAAGGTAACGTACAGGGTGTGTTGAAAAATACAGTATAAATAGGGGTATAGCTGGTAGAAATAAAATCATCATCAGTTCAGAAGTAGGTGTCAAAATTGTCGAGGAGACTGAAGATGAAGTAGAGGAAGGGAAGAACAGGACAGGAGGACATGTGAGGTAAAGAGGTAGGGTGAGTACGTGAGGCAGGAGGACCCTACTCATAAGAGTTAACATACTAAAAATTGGTGGGTGGACGAACGAAAAACAACAGGATAAGTAGGAACGGAGGGGAACAGAGGCAGGATAGGAGGATCAAAAGAGGTTAGGAGGAGGGATAGGCTAGTCGAAAAAAGTGGGTTTTGAGGGAGCGCTTGAAGGAGGTAAGGGAATCAGAAAGCCTGATGGGTGGCGGGAGGTTGTTCCAGTGCAGGGGGGCAGCGCGAGAGAAGTCTTGGACACGGGAGTGGGAGGAGGTGATTAGGTGAGAGGTCAGTCGGCGGTCAGCGATGTAGCGAAGAGGAGGGGAGGGAGTGTGGATAGAGATCAGTGAAGAGAGGTAAGGAGCGGTGGAGGAGGAGAGAGCCTTGTAGGTGGTGGTGAGGAGTTTAAAGAGAACTCGGAAAGGAATGGGGAGCCAGTGAAGAGATAGACAGAGGGGGGAGGCGGAGGTAGAGCGGCGGGAGAGGAAGATGAGCCTAGCAGCAACGTTAAGAATGGTTTGGAGAGGTGCGAGGCGGGTGAGAGGTAGCCCAGAGAGAAGGATGTTGCAGTAGTCAAGGCGGGAGATGACAAGAGAGTGAATAAGAATTTTGGTTGCGTCAGTGGAGAGGAATGGTCTGATGTGTGAGATGTTGCATAGGTGAAAGCAGCAAGACTGTGAGAGAGCACGAATGTGGGGGGTGAAAGAGAGGGAGGAGTCAATGATGACACCGAGGCAGCGCGTTTGGTCGGTGGAGGTGATCTCGGTTTCACCAATGCTGATGGAGAGAGTGGGAGAAGAGGGGATGTTCGGGGGATGGAAGATTAGAAGTTCAGTTTTAGCCATGTTTAGTTTCAGGAAGCGTTGGGTCATCCAAGCTGAGATGGCCGTGAGGCATTCGGAGACCTTGGACAGGAGTGATGGGGATAGGTCGGGGGAGGAGAGATAGATTAGGGTATCATCAGCATAAAGGTGGTAATGAAAACCATAGGAGCTGATGAGGGTGCCCAGAGAGGTGGTGTAGAGGGAGAAGAGGAGAGGGCCAAGGACTGACCCTTGGGGAACACCGACTGGCTGCGGGGTAGTAGGAGAGGAGGAGCTCGGAGTGGAGACAGAGAAGGAGCGATCGGAGAGGTATGAGGTGAACCAGGAGAAGACCGTGCCAGTGATGCCAAAGGAGCGGAGGGTGTTGAGCAGGAGAGGGTGGTCAACAGTGTCAAAGGCTGCCGACAGATCAAGCTGGATGAGGATAGAGAAGAGGCCTTTGGATTTAGCCGATAGTAAATCGTTAGTGACTTTGGTCAGGGCAGTTTCAGTGGAATGTAAAGGGCGGAACCCGGATTGGAGGGGGACTAGAATGGAGTTAGCAGTAAGGTGGCTTAGGAGACGATTATAGGTCAGACGTTCTAGGAGCTTGGAGGCAAAAGGGAGGAGGGAGATGGGCCTGTAGTTGGATGGAGAGTTGGGGTCCAGATTTGTTTTTTTGAGAATTGGGGAGACAAGAGCGTGTTTGAAGGAGGAAGGGAAGATCCCAGAGGATAGGGAAAGATTAATGAGGTGAGCCAGGTGAGAGTAGACTGACGGACTGAGACGACGGATAATATTGGAGCTGATCGAGCGGGCAGGTGGAAGGAGAAGCGGATTGAAGGATAGAGTGGACTTCAGCAGCAGTGGTGGGGTAAAATGAGGACAGGGGTTGGAAGGAGGGGAGTGGAGATGTAGGAGGGGAGGATGGAGAGGGTGAGGTCATGGCAGCAGTGATGGCAGTCCTGAGAGAGGAGATTTTGGTTGAAAAGTAGGTAGCAAAATCAGCGGCTACGATGGAGGACGGAAGAGCTGGAGGAGGGGGGGAGAGCAAGGAATTGAAGGTGGCGAAGAGCCTGCGGGGATTGGATGATTGGGAAAGGATGAGGGACTTAAAGTAGGATTCCTTGGCCAGAGCAAGGGCAGAGCTGAAGGAGGAAAGAATGAATTTGAAATGGAGATAATCCGCAAGGGAGCGTGATTTCTTCCAGAAGCGCTCAGCAGTGCGAGAGCACTTTTTAAGGAATCGGGTGATAGGCGAGTGCCACGGTTGGGGGTTGGAGCATCGAAGGGGGATAGAGGAGGGAGGGCAGGCAGAGTCCAATGCCGAAGATAGGGTGTCATTATAGAGGGAGGTGGCGAGGTTCGGGCAGGACATGAGGGCGATTGGGGCGAGAAGAGGACACAGCGTGTTTGAGAAGGCAGCAAGATCAAGTGTGTTGACGTTATGCCGTGAGACAATGCGCTTGGGAGGGGGGGTGGGAGAGGGGGAAGCAGTGAGGGAGAAGGAGATGAGGTGATGGTCAGAAAGAGGAAAAGCCGAGATAGTGTAGTCAGTAAGGGAACAAGAGCGAGAGAAGACGAGATCGAGGGAGTGTCCTTGGATGTGGGTGGGAGAGGTAGGCCACTGAGATAGGCCAAGAGAGGAGCAGAGAGAGAGAGGAGTTTGGAGGTGCCAGGATCAGCGGGGTTATCCAAGGGGATGTTAAAGTCACCAAGAATGACAGATGGCAGGTCAGAGGAGAGGAAGTGTGGAAGCCAGGCGGCGAAGTTGTCAAGAAATTGGGAGATAGGGCCAGGGGGGCGGTAGATTGCAGCGACACGGAGGTGGTAGGGGTAGAATAGACGGATAGAGTGAGACTCAAAGGAGGAGAAAAGGAGAGAGGGTTCAGGGTGAATGACACTGTAGGTGCATGAGGCTGCCCCTAGTTTATATTATGCCACATTACAGTGCCCCAGTTCATAGTATGCCACATTACAGTGCCCCTAGTTTATATTATGCCACATGACAGTGCTCCAGTTCATATTCTGCCACACTATAGTGCCTGCACTTCATATTGTGCCACATTACAGTGCCTCAGTTCAAATTATGCCACACTATAGTGCCTCCACTTCATATTGTGCCAAATTACAGTGTCCCAGCTCTTATTATGTAACATTATAGTAACTTCCAGTACATATTATACCATATTACAAAGAGAAGATCAGATTATACTACATCAGTGCCCTCCAATTCATGTTATGCCACATAACAGTGCCCCCCAATTCATGTTATGCCACATTACAGTGCCCCGTTACCACTATAACACCCGCTACACACCTTGCACTGATACTGGAATGTTATCTCATTCAGAATGGGCATCGAGCTAGAACCATTTGCTTATCAGGCGAATCTGGGAAATTGGAAGTGTATATAACCTGGGTCCCGGGACCCCTAACCCTCTGTACCCCGAGGCAATGGTATCGCTTGCAGTCACTATATCTATCAGCAACTATGGTTATAGCTTACAGACACCAATCACTGAGCGGGATACTGACTGGTTGCAGAGGTCGCTGTCTGCTGAACACAGATTCTGAGATGGCAGCTCCCACTGAGTAAGGCAATGCTCTGAGAATGAGGGTCCTTCTCCCCACATAGGGCAGCGGGGGTTCTGCCTATCACTGGGGTGCATGGCCCGGGACTCTCGCCCATGGATACTGGGAATACATAGCAGCCTGCGAGGACTGAAATACTCTGTGTTCTATGTGAGATGAATCTTCGTCCTTGCCATTCACCATTTCCTGGTGCTTAGAACGTGTTTTATATTTTACATAATGTATGAGGCACAATAATAATAATAAAATCAGCTGTCGGAATGCAGAAGATGAACATGATTTGCGATGAATTGCTTTAATTTTTTGAATGCACTGGATTATGGGGGTTTTGTGAGCAGGTGTCTGATTAAGTCGGCTACTGTTCAGGGAAACGGCAACATAAAGACATAATAGGCGTCGGGGAGGTAGGTGACCGCGCAGCTGCGGCCTTCTGGGGATGGGAATCGGATGCGTCTCCTGCTCGCGCTGGGTCACGGCGCTGGGTGCGCATTCAGGGGACCGGTGCTGAATGCTGGGCGAGCAACAATGCAGCAAAAGTACGGAATGTTCTCCATGTGTCTGTAATGGGGCAGAAGGGATTTACAGTCACACCACAAATGTTATCACCATGGGATCAATCCAATAGGCTTTATCTGGATATTTCTGTGCACCTGCTGTGTACCTGCTGAGTACCTGCTGTGTACCTGCTGTGCACCCGCTGAGTACCTGCTGTGCACCCGCTGAGTACCTGCTGTGAACCTGCTGTGTACCTGCTGTTTACCTGCTGTTTACCTACTGAGTACCTGCTGTGTACCTGCTGAGTACCCGCCGTGTACCTGCTGAGTACCCGCCGTGTACCCGCTGAGTACCCGCTGTGTACCCGCTGAGTACCTGCTGTGCACCTGCTGAGTACCTGCTGTGTACCTGCTGTGTACCTGCCGAGTACCTGCTGTGCACCTGCTGTGTACCTGCTGAGTACCTGCTGTGCACCTGCTGTGTACCTGCCGAGTACCTGCTGTGTACCTGCTGTGTACCTGCCGAGTACCTGCCGTGCATCTGCTGTGTGCCTGCCGTGTACCTGCTGTGTACCTGCTGCGTACCTGCTGAGTACCTGCTGA
Source organism: Crinia signifera (assembly GCF_055691185.1). Classification (NCBI taxonomy): domain Eukaryota; kingdom Metazoa; phylum Chordata; class Amphibia; order Anura; family Myobatrachidae; genus Crinia; species Crinia signifera. The sequence goes on along the minus strand of NC_139220.1, from coordinate 4,716,859 downwards.
GTACCTGCTGAGTACCTGCTGTGTATCTGAGCTTTATAGGGGCCTGATTCAGAAGCGGACACAGAAATCCAAAAATCGCAAAAGTACTATTTGACATTGGCGAGTGTACACGCTCCATCACTGCACACGCTCCCTCACTGCACACGCTCCCTCACTGCACACGCTCCCTCACTGCACACGCTCCATCACTGCACACGCTTCATCACTGCACACGCTCCCTCACTGCACACGCTCCATCACTGCACACGCTCCCTCACTGCACACGCTCCCTCACTGCACACGCTCCATCACTGCACACGCTCCCTCACTGCACACGCTCCCTCACTGCACACGCTCCATCACTGCACACGCTCCCTCACTGCACACGCTCCCTCACTGCACACGCTCCATCACTGCACACGCTCCATCACTGCACACGCTCCATCACTGCACACGCTCCATCACTGCACAAGCTTCCTCACTGCACACGCTCCCTCACTGCACACGCTCCCTCACTGCACACGCTCCCTCACTGCACACGCTCCATTACTGCACACGCTCCCTCACTGCACACGCTTCCTCACTGCACACGCTCCCTCACTGCACACGCTCCATTACTGCACACGCTCCCTCACTGCACACGCTCCCTCACTGCACACGCTCCATTACTGCACACGCTCCCTCACTGCACACACTCCCTCACTGCACACGCTCCCTCACTGCACACACTCCATCTTTGTATACGCTCCCTCACTGCACACGCTCCATCTCTGTATACGCTCCCTCACTGCACACGCTCCATCTCGGTATATGCTCCCTCACTGCACACACTCCATCTCTGTATACGCTCCCTCACTGCACACACTCCATCTCGGTATACGCTCCCTCACTGCACACACTCCATCTCGGTATACGCTCCCTCACTGCACACACTCCATCTCGGTATACGCTCCCTCACTGCACACACTCCATCTCTGTATACGCTCCCTCACTGCACACACTCCATCTCTGTATACGCTCCCTCACTGCACACACTCCATCTCGGTATACGCTCCCTCACTGCACACACTACATCTCTGTATACGCTCCCTCACTGCACACACTCCATCTCTGTATACGCTCCCTCACTGCACACACTCCATCTCTGTATACGCTCCCTCACTGCACACGCTCCCTCACTGCACACGCTCCCTCACTGCACACACTCCATCTCTGTATACGCTCCCTCACTGCACACACTCCATCTCTGTATACGCTCCCTCACTGCACACACTCCCTCACTGCACACGCTCCCTCACTGCACTCACTCCCTCACTGCACACACTCCATCTCTGTATACGCTCCCTCACTGCACTCAGTGCCTTTTCCAGCATGGGCCCCTAGTGATGAGCAGACAGCCGCCGCCCACTCACAGATCTATACACAAAGCCTGGAACATGGAAGTGTCTGTGTACATGGGAGCAGGTCTGAGGCTGCCACTAATCTGAGACCGGCTGGAAGTGGCCATCGCTGCCATCAGAGATCCACCACAATAACACCTGGGCAAGCCCACGTTGTTTCCTGGAACACCAGAAAATGCCTATATTCCCCCCCCCAAACGCTGGGCTGCGCAGTCGTTCGAGAATCGCGTGATTTCAGAATTCTCTAAGTAGTGTTCCATGTTAAGTTAGGCCCATTCTCCGACCAGCAGAGCCGGGTGGTGGGCAGGGTGACCGCCGGGCATTAGGACCCCTGAAGTTCTGCCTGCGGGCGGCTGTACGTGGGTGTGAGGTTGGGTGTTGATGTGATGTATACATCCCGTGTGGGGCTGTTGTGTAATAGGCCAGATGCCTCCTCTACTCCCAGTTTGGATGATTGGGTAGGCCCCGGCCTACGTCGCCCTTTGCCAGGCTACGTGCGGGCGTCCTGGCCTCCCCTAGTTGCACTGTTGCGATTCTTTAACCCTTAATATACCAATGATCTGTATGTAGTTAATATGTCACCCTCATAAATCTTTCCCGCTGTGGAACTATAGAACATTCTACTGACAATGAAAAAGTTTCTGTAGGCGGCGGAGGGGGATGAACAAACGGACTGCGCAGCGATTTACGCTTCACGGGAGAAAGAAGTCGCCTTTTATTTCTTTTCACTTATTTGAAATGTGAAACTCCCCTGGAATGTGAGGCAGAATGGGGGGACGGGGCGTCGTGTTGTGATAGCCGCAGATCTCCGCCATGCTGCCGTTGGCTGAGATAATAGCGCTCTCCTACCGGGGGCGTCGCTGCAGATGAATTATAGTAATTAAACTATTTTTTCTTATTTATTTCTTTAAAGCATTTTTATAACCGACCAGAAGTTTCCAGGGACCCTCAGCCGGGTACGGAGTCAGCGCTCCGCGTCGTTAGCCGACACAGAGATCGCTCTGGGTACACCGTTAGGAGAGGACGGTCATGGACACTAATCCATTCACCTGATCCCTTATTGCCCCCCCCCCCCCTTTGGAGGACTCGTCAGCGGATTCATTTCAGTCGCGTTCCCACTGATCGTCTTTATCCTGCGGATGATTGACTTCCTAATAATGTGATTCTCTCAATTTGTGTCGCCTTCACGAGAGAAAGAGGCAGGGAGGGGTCTTTAACCTACTTGTCAGTGTATAATGCTGCTGGGAGGAGGCTGTCCAGGATACGGCTCAGATATGTGTGACAGCCCTGTTATATTCCACACAAAACAGCACCACTGTCATCCTGATGTTATGTCAGACAGACAGAGAAGTGACAGCGGGGGGAGGCGCGGATGACGAGCCGCGTGTATCAGGTAGACGGGGAAAACATCAATCACATAATAAGCCCACCAGCCAACAGCGCCGGCCGGTGACGCCCAAACCATTGTCTTAGCATTGTCAAAGCTTCTCGCTGAGAAAGAGACAGGCACTGGGGATGTGACAGCAGACATCACTCTGCTGTCTGTGATGGGCAGTCTCATTGTCAACACGCAGAGTGTCAGCTCCCTGGGCGAGGGAGCTAGTACCAGACACAGGGGGACATGAATACAATATGTCTTAATGGACTGTAACTCAGGGTGGTCCTGCTGTATAGGTACCAGGGGTAACACTCCATACACCTCGGGGGCCCTGTAACACTCCATACACCTAGGGGGCCCGGTAACACTCCATACACCTAGGGGGCCCTGTAACACTCTATACACCTAGGGGGCCCGGTAACACTCCATACACCTAGGGGGCCCGGTAACACTCCATACATCTAGGGGGCCCGGTAACACTCCATACACCTAGGGGGCCCGGTAACAATCCATACACCTAGCGGGCCCGGTAACACTACATACACCTAGGGGGCCTGGTAACACTCCATACACCTAGGGGGCCCGGTAACACTCCATACACCTCAGGGGCCCGGTAACACTCCATACACCTAGGGGGCCCGGTAACACTCCATACATCTAGGGGGCCCGGTAACACTCCATACACCTAGGGGGCCCGGTAACAATCCATACACCTAGCGGGCCCGGTAACACTACATACACCTAGGGGGCCTGGTAACACTCCATACACCTAGGGGGCCCGGTAACACTCCATACACCTCAGGGGCCCGGTAACACTCCATACACCTCGGGGGCCCGGTAACACTCCATACACCTAGGGGACCCGATAACACTACATACACCTAGGGGGCCCGGTAACACTTCATACACCTAGGGGGCCCGGTAACACTACATACACCTAGGGGGCCCGGTAACACTACATACACCTAGGGGACCCGATAACACTCCATACACCTAGGGGGCCCGATAACACTACATACACCTAGGGGGCCAGGTAACACTCCATACACCTAGGGGGCCTGGTAACACTCCATACACCTCGAGGGCCTGGTAACACTCCACACACCTAGGGGGCCTGGTAACACTCCATACACCTAGGGGACCCGATAACACTACATACACCTAGGGGGCCCGGTACCACTTCATACACCTAGGGGGCCCGGTAACACTCCATACACCTAGCGGGCCCAGTAACACTCCATACAACTAGGGGGGCCGATAACACTTCATACACCTAGGGGGCCCAGTAACACTCCATACACCTAGGGGGCCCGGTAACACTCCATACACCTAGGGGGCCCATTAAAACTTCATACACCTAGGGGGCATGGTAACACTCCATACACCTAGGGGGCCCGGTAACACTCCATACACCTAGGGGGCCCGGTAACACTCCATACACCTAGGGGGCCCGGTAACACTCCATACACCTAGAGGGCCCAGTAATACTCCATACACCTCCGGGCCCGGTAACACTCCATACACCTAGGGGGCCCGATAACACTACATACAACTATGGGGCCTGGTAACACTTCATACACCTAGGGGGCCCGGTAACACTCCATACACCTAGCGGGCCCGGTAACACTCCATACACCTAGGGGGCCCTATAACACTACAAACACCTAGGGGGCCCGGTAACAATTCATACACCTAGGGGGCCCGGTAACACTCCATACACCTAGGGGACCCGATAACACTACATACACCTAGGGGACCCGATAACACTACATACACCTAGGGGGCCCGGTAACACTTCATACACCTAGGGGGCCCGCTAACACTCCATACACCTAGGGGGCCCGGTAACACTCCATACACCTAGCGGGCCCGGTAACACTCCATACACCTAGCGGGCCTGTTAACACTCCATACACCTAGGGGGGCCGATAACACTTCATACACCTAGGGGGCCCGGTAACACTCCATACACCTAGGGGGCATGGTAACACTCCATACACCTAGGGGGCATGGTAACACTCCATACACCTAGGGGGCCCATTAAAACATCATACACCTAGGGGGCATGGTAACACTCCATACACCTAGGGGGCCCGGTAACACTCCATACACCTAGGGGGCCCGGTAACACTCCATACACCTAGGGGTCCCGGTAACACTCCATACACCTAGGGGGCATGGTAACACTCCATACACCTAGGGGGCATGGTAACACTCCATACACCTAGGGGGCCCATTAAAACATCATACACCTAGGGGGCATGGTAACACTCCATACACCTAGGGGGCCCGGTAACACTCCATACACCTAGGGGGCCCGGTAACACTCCATACACCTAGGGGTCCCGGTAACACTCCATACACCTAGAGGGCCCAGTAATACTCCATACACCTCCGGGGCCCGGTAACACTCCATACACCTAGGGGGCCCGGTAACACTCCATACACCTAGGGGACCCGATAACACTACATACACCTAGGGGGCCCGGTAACACTTCATACACCTAGGTGGCCCGGTAACACTCCATACACCTAGGTGGCCCGGTAACACTCCATACACCTAGCGGGCCCGTTAACACTCCATACACCTAGGGGTCCGGTAACACTCCATACACCTAGCGGGCCCGATAACACTCCATACACCTAGCGGGCCCGTTAACACTCCATACACCTAGGGGGGCCGAAAACACTTCATACACCTAGGGGGCCCGGTAACACTCCATACACCAAGGGGGCATGGTAACACTCCATACACCTAGGGGGCATTGTAACACTCCATACACCTAGGGGGCCCGGTAACACTCCATACACCTAGGGGGCATGGTAACACTCCATACACCTAGGGGGCCCGGTAACACTCCATACACTTAGGGGGCCCGGTAACACTCCATACACCTAGGGGGCCCGGTAACACTCCATACACCTAGGGGGCCCGGTAATACTCCATACACCTCCGGGGCCCGGTAACACTCCATACACCTAGGGGGCCTGATAACACTACATACAACTAGGGGGCCTGGTAACACTTCATACACCTAGGGTGCCCGGTAACACTCCATAACCTAGCGGGCCCGGTAACACTCCATACACCTAGGGGGCCCTATAACACTACAAACACCTAGGGGGCTCGGTAACACTTCATACACCTAGGGGGCCCTATAACACTACAAACACCTAGGGGGCCCTGTAACACTTCATACACCTAAGGGGGCCCGGTAACACTCCATACACCTAGGGGGCCCGGTAACACCCCATACACCTCGCGGGCCCGGTAACACCCCATACACCTAGGGGGCTCGGTAACACTCCATACACCTTGGGGGCCTGGTAACACTCCATACACCTAGCGGGTCCGATAACACTCCATACACCTAGGGGGCACGATAACACTACATACACCTAGGGGGCCCGGTAACACTTCATACACCTAGGGGACCCAGTAACACTCCATAAACTTAGGGGGCCCGGTAACACTCCATACACCTAGGGGGTCCGGTAACACTCCAAAAACCTTGGGGGCCCGGTAACACTCCATACACCTTGGGGGCCTGGTAACACTCCATTTACCTCGGGGGCCCGGTAACACTCCATACACCTAGCGGGCCCGGTAACACTCCATACACCTAGGGGGCTCTGTAACACTCCATACACCTAGGGGGCCTGGTAACACTCCATACACCTAGGGGGCTCGGTAACACTCCATACACCTAGGGGGCCCTGTAACACTCCATACACCTCGGGGGCCCTGTAACACTCCATACACCTCGGGGGCCCTGTAACACTCCATACACCTCCCGGGCCCGGTAACACTTCAAACACCTAGGGGGCCCTGTAACACTTCATACACCTAAGGGGGCCCGGTAACACTCCATACACCTAGGGGGCCCGGTAACACCCCATACACCTCGCGGGCCCGGTAACACCCCATACACCTAGGGGGCTCGGTAACACTCCATACACCTTGGGGGCCTGGTAACACTCCATACACCTAGCGGGTCCGATAACACTCCATACACCTAGGGGGCACGATAACACTACATACACCTAGGGGGCCCGGTAACACTTCATACACCTAGGGGACCCAGTAACACTCCATAAACTTAGGGGGCCCGGTAACACTCCATACACCTAGGGGGTCCGGTAACACTCCAAAAACCTTGGGGGCCCGGTAACACTCCATACACCTTGGGGGCCTGGTAACACTCCATTTACCTCGGGGGCCCGGTAACACTCCATACACCTAGCGGGCCCGGTAACACTCCATACACCTAGGGGGCTCTGTAACACTCCATACACCTAGGGGGCCTGGTAACACTCCATACACCTAGGGGGCCCGGTAACACTCCATACACCTAGGGGGCCCGGTAACACTCCATACACCTAGGGGGCCCGGTAATACTCCATACACCTCCGGGGCCCGGTAACACTCCATACACCTAGGGGGCCTGATAACACTACATACAACTAGGGGGCCTGGTAACACTTCATACACCTAGGGTGCCCGGTAACACTCCATAACCTAGCGGGCCCGGTAACACTCCATACACCTAGGGGGCCCTATAACACTACAAACACCTAGGGGGCTCGGTAACACTTCATACACCTAGGGGGCCCTATAACACTACAAACACCTAGGGGGCCCTGTAACACTTCATACACCTAAGGGGGCCCGGTAACACTCCATACACCTAGGGGGCCCGGTAACACCCCATACACCTCGCGGGCCCGGTAACACCCCATACACCTAGGGGGCTCGGTAACACTCCATACACCTTGGGGGCCTGGTAACACTCCATACACCTAGCGGGTCCGATAACACTCCATACACCTAGGGGGCACGATAACACTACATACACCTAGGGGGCCCGGTAACACTTCATACACCTAGGGGACCCAGTAACACTCCATAAACTTAGGGGGCCCGGTAACACTCCATACACCTAGGGGGCCTGATAACACTACATACAACTAGGGGGCCTGGTAACACTTCATACACCTAGGGTGCCCGGTAACACTCCATAACCTAGCGGGCCCGGTAACACTCCATACACCTAGGGGGCCCTATAACACTACAAACACCTAGGGGGCTCGGTAACACTTCATACACCTAGGGGGCCCTATAACACTACAAACACCTAGGGGGCCCTGTAACACTTCATACACCTAAGGGGGCCCGGTAACACTCCATACACCTAGGGGGCCCGGTAACACCCCATACACCTCGCGGGCCCGGTAACACCCCATACACCTAGGGGGCTCGGTAACACTCCATACACCTTGGGGGCCTGGTAACACTCCATACACCTAGCGGGTCCGATAACACTCCATACACCTAGGGGGCACGATAACACTACATACACCTAGGGGGCCCGGTAACACTTCATACACCTAGGGGACCCAGTAACACTCCATAAACTTAGGGGGCCCGGTAACACTCCATACACCTAGGGGGTCCGGTAACACTCCAAAAACCTTGGGGGCCCGGTAACACTCCATACACCTTGGGGGCCTGGTAACACTCCATTTACCTCGGGGGCCCGGTAACACTCCATACACCTAGCGGGCCCGGTAACACTCCATACACCTAGGGGGCTCTGTAACACTCCATACACCTAGGGGGCCTGGTAACACTCCATACACCTAGGGGGCTCGGTAACACTCCATACACCTAGGGGGCCCTGTAACACTCCATACACCTCGGGGGCCCTGTAACACTCCATACACCTCGGGGGCCCTGTAACACTCCATACACCTCCCGGGCCCGGTAACACTTCATACACCTAAGGGGGCCCGGTAACACTCCATGCACCTAGGGGGCCCGGTAACACCCCATACACCTCGCGGGCCCGGTAACACCCCATACACCTAGGGGGCCCGGTAACACTCCATACACCTTGGGGGCCTGGTAACACTCCAAACACCTAGGGGGCCCATTAACACCCCATACACCTCGCGGGCCCGGTAACACCCCATACACCTAGGGGGCCCGATAACACTACATACACCTAGGGGGCCCGGTAACACTTCATACACCTAGGGGGCCCGGTAACACTCCATACACTTAGGGGGCCCGGTAACACTCCATACACCTAGGGGGCCCGGTAACACTACATACACCTAGGGGGCCCGGTAACACTTCATACACCTAGGGGGCCCGGTAACACTCCATACACTTAGGGGGCCCGGTAACACTCCATACACCTAGGGGGCCCGGTAACACTCCAAACACCTCGGGGGCCCGGTAACACTCCATACACCTTGGGGGCCTGGTAACACTCCATTTACCTCGGGGGCCTGGTAACACTCCATTTACCTCGGGGGCCCGGTAACACTCCATACACCTAGCGGGCCCGGTAACACTCCATACACCTAGGGGGCTCTGTAACACTCCATACACCCAGGGGGCCTGGTAACACTCCATACACCTACAGGGCCTGGTAACACTCCATACACCTACAGGGCCCGGTAACACTCCATACACCTCGGGGGCTCTGTAACACTCCATACACCTAGGGGGCCCGGTAACACTCCATACACCCAGGGGGCCTGGTTACACTCCATACACCTCGGGGGCCCTGTAACACTCCATACACCTAGGGGGCCCGGTAACACTCCATACACCTAGGCGGCCCAGTAACACTCCATACACCTAGGGGGCCCGGTAACACTCCATACACCTAGGGGGCCCGGTAACACTCCATACACCCAGGGGGCCTGGTAACACTCCATACACCTACAGGGCCTGGTAACACTCCATACACCTACAGGGCCCGGTAACACTCCATACACCTCGGGGGCTCTGTAACACTCCATACACCTAGGGGGCCCGGTAACACTCCATACACCCAGGGGGCCTGGTTACACTCCATACACCTCGGGGGCCCTGTAACACTCCATACACCTCGGGGGCCCTGTAACACTCCATACACCTCGAGGGCCTCTCACACTGCTGAGGATACTTGCTTTATATTACTATCTCATATCTATCTACTGTGTATATCAGAAGTAATATCAGATTTTCAGGGTAGAAAACAGCAGGACATTCCGTCACATCTGCACCTATATATATACGGTAGTAGTCTGCGCATTGCGGCCGTTGGTGTAATTGGTGATTTAGCCGCAGATGTGAAGCAGCAATAATGTAACCGGCTGTTCTCCACCTAACCTGCCGACACTGTGTCGGCACCTGCAGCTACTATCCCCTGTATGTTGCAGCCCTGCCTTCTACATCTGGGTGCAGTGTTCCTGACTTGCGCTTCCGGACGCTCGGAGCAGAACGTGGATTTTCCTGCTCTGATTTGCGCTGCGGTTTTGTTGTGTCTTCCCCTAAATAGACATAATTCCAATATCTAGCAGGTTCAGCAGCGACGGATCTGAGTCCTTCTGCACATTGTGTATAAACGCCAGAGAACAGAAGAAATAACAGCGTAACGAGCGCGGATCACGCGGGCGGCTCTCTATACCCTTAAAACATCCTTTTAAACATCTTGTTTTTGTTTGAAGCGATAATAAAAGATTCATGAGTTGATTCAGAGAAAATTGAGCTATTGGCCCGATACCAAGAACGGTCCCGTGAATCGCACGGCGGGAGACGCAGTCTCGTCTAGTAAATATGTAATTAGCGTGTTGCAGTTCTGGGCAATGATTTGGGATGGGGTTGGTATGAAAAGAAAGATCATTTGCGTAGCACAATAAGGGCTGTGTATACTGATCAATGTTCCGCCTGCAATATAGTGCGGTGTTATAGCGGGAGTATATGGATGTAGGTTACGCCGATGACATAATGCGTATAACACCACGGTGGGGATCCTGGGTGCTCGCTGGAGAGAGAGGGACATTCCGCCATCTTTGCTGCGAAGCTGGCGGTTTTTCACCCTCCGTTCACATCATATCCGCATTTGCCGGCAACAGAAGTCTTGGGGCCCGGTACACTGATATCTTTGGGACCCCCCCAACCCACTTCCTTGAGCTGCAGAATTTTATTACATTGCATATTGTGTATATATTTTATTATTATTACTAAAAAAAAAAACCAGATAATTAATATTCATTAGCAATGTTTGGTGTGTCGCGTCACTTAACTCATTAGTACCGGTGACCAGGCCCAGGATGGTTACAGGACAGGGGTCAGAGTAAATTCCCTTCCAAGGATCCGGGTGGGTGGGTGTCTGGCCGGCTGGCACCTTTATAACCCATATTTAGGTGCTGCACTGCCACAGCATGCTCCCAGCCCCTGAAACCTCGAGAGCCTTGGGGCCTGACACGTGTTTCACCTTTAAACCCCCCACCTGGCAGCCAGCACAGTATGTAGGTGTGCACAAAATATGAGCAGCCCAGTTCCTTACCCAGTGGTGTTGGTTTATTGATAGATAGCAGGTACAACTGTACTCACTGTTACATGCACACTGACACACAGACATGGATGCTGACACACGATACTGACACAGATACAAAGATGCTGACAGATGCTGACACACAGACACATGGACGCCGACGCACAGACACTGTTTGTTTTGCCTTCCCATGAGGTGTGTCCCTTGCCTCCCCACACTCTGTATACACCAGGGTAAACCACAGCCCCCGAGTCGGAGAGTGCGTGGGGGGGGGAGCGTGACACACTGAGTAGGACATCAGGGGAGGTGAAACCATAGCCACCAGATGGAAGGGGTAGTGGTTCCGTGGGCCGCCCAATCACTGCTGGCCACAGTGATCGGGAATCATGCAGTGCTGGTATACCATAGCGTCGTACACCCACACACTTCCAGCACTGGCTCCATGTCTTCCAAATAGAGACACCCCCCCCCCCCCCCCCCCCACACATACACACACACACACACTCACAATGTGGGTCGGCCGGCCCATCGGGAGAACAGGAAGAAAACCCAGCCATTGTGTCTTACGCATTATTGTATAGGTTACATAATCAGGTTTAGTCCAATTAGGCCTTGCACAATGTATACATCGCGGCGCGTATCATGGCTACGTCTCCTATGGCGGCTGAATGGGCGCTTGTCTCAGGCAACACAAATACATTCAATTTAATAAAACATATGTTTAAAAAACAAGATTGTCTTGACAAGAAAATTGCTGTGAAAATCTCCGTTCGCTGTAATGTGGTTATTCCTTCCTGAAAATAGTGTTACGTCGTGTTATGACTGCAGCGGGAATGGAAGAAGTCTTTGTCCACATTCGCCTGGAAATAAAGTAAAATGACAAACACAATTCCCCTCTCGCCGTAATATGTTTGTTTTCTCTCTTAACTTCGCTACGCCAAGGAGTCAGCGTGTAATCTGGAGACTAAACACTGCGTCCCGCCGCTGATTACCGACCGGTCGCAATCACAATGGAGATCCGCGGCTTACAAACAAAATATAAAGTTCAAACAGGCTGATAAACCTCGTCACGGAGACGTTGGGGGGGGGATGGGGCTTATTTGCAGCAGGTTTGGGTTAAAAAAATAAATTTAGGGCATGTTCCTCACCTACTGATCTCCACAATCAGGGATTCATTCTATAACATCGGTACGACTTCAAATTGAAATAAGATGTTTACATGAAAAGTATCAAAATTATTATTTTCGCCTTATTTTTTACGGTAATGTTTTACATTTTTTAAACCATCGAAGATACTTTGTCATCTGAGCAAATTCCAGCTCTGAGTTTTCCAGTAATAGGCAGCTGGGACGGGCTGGAAGTGGCCGCGATGACGTCACAGACCTTCGCCTGCGTTTATTCCAACCACACCCAGAAAACGCCATGTATAAGTGCCAAAATGCCAGTTTCCTGTCAGTCAAACTGCGACTGCATTGCGAAGTGTTCTCAGTTTTAGTCGCTACTTGGGCTGCTCACATACAATGCGAACGCAGCGCATTCCACCGATAATCGCTTGCTTTGTTAATTCTTTAATTACAGATCCGTGCTGAATTAGGCCCCTACACTCAGATTTCCTCTAACAGGTAACAGAACCGGGCTCAGATAATCTTATCATTACCGGAATCGTACATCATTGCGCTGAGACAAATAAATGAGCCAGGACTTGGTACACGGGGGACAGCGGCGTATAAGCATCAAATGTGATCGATGACACAATTATATGTCTTATTGCTGTATATAATGTCGGCATAGACAGCGCTGCTGCTAATATCAGGAAGATTTACTGAGATAACATATCGTCTGCACCATGTTACATGTATATTACACAGCACATCACAGAGTGTCAGAAGTGATTTCATACAGGTGGCAGAGATCTCCTACAGATAGCAGAGATCTCCTAAGGGGTGTACACACGGTGAGATTTTGGCAGGAGATTTTGACTAGATAGTCAAAATCTCCTAGAAGGTTAGCCAAAATCTCCCTATTTTTCTCTTGCTTAGTCAATATTGTTTAGCAGAGATTGCTGATCATAGATAGACTGTGCGGGCAAGGACAGACTAGATCATAGACTATCATTGCTTAGACCAGTGGTTCCCAAACTGTGCGCCTAGGCTCCCTGGGGTGCCTCGGGACACTTGCCTGTTTCCCCAGATATTCCTGTAACCAGGGGGCACTATAAGGTACAACAGATCTCCTACAGGTGTCAGAGATCTCCTACAGGTAGCAGGGATCTCCTACAGGTGGCAGAGATCTCCTACAGGTAGCACAGATCTCCTACAGGTGGCAGAGATCTCCTTCAGGTGTTAGAGATCTCCTACAGGTGGCAGGGATCTCCTACAGGTAGCAGGGATCTCCTGCAGGTGGCAGAGATCTCCTACAGGTGGCAGAGATCTCCTACAGGTAGCACAGATCTCCTACAGGTGGCAGAGATCTCCTTCAGGTGTTAGAGATCTCCTACAGGTGGCAGGGATCTCCTACAGGTAGCAGGGATCTCCTACAGGTGGCAGAGATCTCCTACAGGTAGCAGGGATCTCCTACAGGTAGCCCAGATCTCCAACAGGTCCAACAGATCTCCTACAGGTGTCAGAGATCTCCTACAGGTAGCAGGGATCTCCTACAGATGGCAGAGATCTACAGGTGTCAGAGATCTCCTACAGATGGCAGAGATCTCCTACAGATGGCAGAGATCTCCTACAGATGGCAGAGATCTCCTACAGATGGCAGAGATCTCCTACAGGTAGCTGGGATCTCCTACAGGTGGCAGAGATCTCATACAGGTGGCAGGGATCTCCTACAGGTGGCAGGGATCTCCTACAGGTGTCAGAGATCTCCTACAGATGGTAGAGATCTCCTACAGGTAGCTGGGATCTCCTACAGGTGGCAGAGATCTCCTACAGGTATCTGGGATCTCCTACAGGTAGCAGGGATCTCCTACAGGTGGCTGAGATCTCCTACAGGTAGCCAGGATCTCCTGCAGGTGGCAGAGATCTCCTACAGGTAGCAGAGATCTCCTACAGGTGGCAGGGATCTCCTACAGGTAGCCGGGATCTCTGACAGGTACAACAGATCTCCTACAGGTAGCAGAGATCTCCTACAGGTGGCAGGGATCTCCTACAGGTAGCAGGGATCTCCTACAGGTAGCCGGGATCTCTGACAGGTACAACAGATCTCCTACAGGTATCAGAGATCTCCTAAAGGCAGCAGGGATCTCCTACAGATGGAAGATATCTACAGGTGTCAGAGATCTCCTACAGATGTCAGAGATCTCCTACAGGTGTCAGAGATCTCCTACAGATGGCAGAGATCTCCTACAGGTGTCAGAGATCTCCTACAGATGGCAGAGATCTCCTACAGGTAGCTGAGATCTCCTACAGGTGGCAGAGATCTCCTACAGGTGGCAGGGATCTCCTACAGGTGGCAGGGATCTCCTACAGGTGTCAGAGATCTCCTACAGATGGCAGAGATCTCCTACACGTAGCTGGGATCTCCTACAGGTGGCAGGGATCTCCTACAGGTGGCAGGGATCTCCTACAGGTGGTAGGGATCTCCTACAGGTGGCAGGGATCTCCTAAAGGTGGCAGAGATCTCCTACAGGTAGCAAGGATCTCCTACAGGTGGCCGGGATCTCCTACAGGTGGCACAGATCTCCTACAGGTAGCAGGGATCTCCTACAGGTAGCAGGGATCTCCTACAGGTGGCTGAGATCTCCTACAGGTAGCCGAGATCTCCTGCAGGTGGCAGAGATCTCCTACAGGTGGCAGAGATCTCCTACAGGTAGCTGGGATCTCCTACAGGTAGCTGGGATCTCCTACAGGTAGCAGGGATCTCCTACAGGTGGCTGAGATCTCCTAAAGGTAGCCGGGATCTCCTGCAGGTGGCAGGGATCTCCTACAGGTGGCAGAGATCTCCTACAGGTAGCTGGGATCTCCTACAGGTGGCAGAGATCTCCTACAGGTGGCAGGGATCTCCTACAGGTGGCAGAGATCTCCTACAGGTGGCAGGGATCTCCTACAGGTAGCTGGGATCTCCTACAGGTGGCAGGGATCTTAGACATTCCACCACTGGCAGCTATTTATACTTTTCATAAATTCTGCGGCAATCTCACTGCAACATCAAACTGATTTCCCATGTAAATGATTGCCACTTTAAAAAAACTGGAGATTTCTCACCAAATCTCTCATCCTATTACATTTCACCCATTGTGTGTGATAAACGGAGCTGCAGCCAATCAGCTCTCAGCTGTCATTTTTCAAACCCTCCACTTCCGGCTCCCACGATGTCCATCGTATAGTAAAAAATCACAGGTATACGTGTCCCCTCGCGGGCTTCACAGGTGTCCGCGTCCGCTCGCCACGCTTCGGGCTCGGTAGCTCGCTGCACTCGCCACACTTTCTATTCTCAACTCCACGCCGACGTGGATAGTGGGGGTATGAAAAGGTCGTAGGAGGCGTACCGCCGCCCCTCGCGGGCTCGCAGCGCTCGCCACGCTTCGGGTTTGCGTTGATAGTGGGGGTGGTACAGCCTGAAAAATGACATTTGGGAGCCATTGAACATGTTTGATACTAATTTCAATGCATTTGGATGCTT
This sequence comes from Crinia signifera, assembly GCF_055691185.1. NCBI lineage: Eukaryota > Metazoa > Chordata > Amphibia > Anura > Myobatrachidae > Crinia > Crinia signifera. The sequence continues at coordinate 4,701,143 of NC_139220.1, read as the reverse complement.
TTCTGTTAAAAATCGCATGCGATCGCATGCGATGCGATCGGAAGCGATGCGATTTTTTGCTATACGATGCATATCGTGGGAGCCGTGGTTGTCCACAAGTACCTAGAAATCTATATATATAGAATCTGGGTTTGTATATTGCTCATTGCACATAGCAGAGAATCTCGTGCCTTCCATATGGGTATGTGAGTGCGCAGACATCTGCTTCCCCAGATATTCCTGTAACCAGGGGGCACTATAAGGTAACACCTCCCGCAAATGGTTTCCCCATCGCTCTCACACTACTCCGACGCCGGAATGACTCCTACTAGGGGCTCACTAACCATATGCTAACGTGCTATGAATCCTCATTTATAAAGACAATAAGCAGCGTGTGTGTGTGTGTGTGCGCATGCGTGTGTGTGTACAGCAGGCTGCGAATAGGCCCCTCGCTATGGCGGCAGGTGTTATATCTGAAGGGGAGCGGAGAATGAGAGCTATTGTGCCACCCGCATTCTCCTCCTGGCCCCTAATGTTCTATAGAGAATTGCAGAACATTGCTCTGTTCGATCTACCCCCTACAGACTGTTGCACAGCTCCGTCTGCAGAGCGTTGCACAGCTCCAAATGCAGATAACAGACATATTGATGTGAGGCGCAGAAGTTCGGTCCCTGGGACTCTTTCATCCTGAACATCTGCTGTTCCTAAGGAGCCTGGAACGTCCGCACTGCGGCTCTCACCTGTGTCTTACCTGGGGGCTGATTCACTGCTGGTGAGTGAGTGGCCAGGACGTTATCTGCCTGACGACCACTGACAATAACTACATTGATAGAGGACTCATACATTACTGAGGGACAATGGAATCATCTCTGTGTCTATCAATGGCCCCATTTACACCGGGAATAATCAATCTGTTGGCACCGGGGCCCAGTTTTTAGGTAAAGATTGAAATTCCCTCAAACAAAGGACATTAAGTGACGGATGCCACCTTGCACCAGCTGGTGGGTAGAGCGGGGGCACGGGGCCGGTTCCCGGAGGAGCGGCAGGCCTGCAGAGCTTCTATGAGTGGGCCATATGGAAGTGGTCATATCTGTAGATAGGAGACACCCAGCAGATGTGCTGGAAGTGGGGGCTCCTCTGAGAGAATGGTAAGGGGCCAATCTTATCGGATCACCCCGTCACCAATCCCAGGGGGTCACAGAGTCGAGTGACCCCCCAGCTCTGAAGAGCATTCTCTGCAATGTCCACGCAGAAGACTGAACAGGAATAAAGAGGTCTGCGTTCTCCAAGATGTGGCTCCAGCGAGAGGAGCCAAGGATCTGTCTGCTCAGCCCATCGTCCCATCACCCGAAACTAATTATCTGCTGCTGCGGCTACATGGATGGTAGTGGTCCCCAATAATGCTAAATACAACCTGAACAAGGCTGCAAGTATACTCATTCCCAGGCACAATGTGGCGGTGGGGTGCCGTACAGTGATGGGGTACAATGCCGTAATGGGGTGCTGTACAGTGATGGAGTACAATACAGCGAGGGAGTACAATACTGCAATGGGGAAAATGCAGTGATGGGATACAGTACAGCGATGGGGTACAGTACAGTAATGGGGTACAATACAGCGATGGGGTACAGTACAGTAATGGGGTACAGTACAGTAATGGGGTACAGTACAGTAATGGGGATACAGTGCAGCAATGGGGTACAATACAGCAATGGGGTACAGTACAGAGATGGGATACAGTACAGTAATGGGGATACAGTGCAGCAATGGGGTACAATGCAGTGATGGGGTACAATGCAGTGATGGGATACAGTACAGAGATGGGATACAGTACAGCGATGGGGTACAGTACAGTAATGGGGTACAGTACAGTAATGGGGATACAGTGCAGCAATGGGGTACAATACAGCAATGGGGTACAATGCAGTGATGGGATACAGTACAGAGATGGGATACAGTACAGAGATGGGGTACAGTACAGAGATGGGGTACAGTACAGTAATGGGGTACAATACAGCGATGGGGTACAGTAATGGGGTACAGTGCAGCAATGGGGTACAATACAGCAATGGGGTACAATGCAGTGATGGGATACAGTACAGTAATGAGGGTACAGTGCAGCAATATGGTACAGTAATGGGTACAATACAGTGATGGGTACAATACAGCGATGGGACACAGTACATCGATGGGGTACAATACAGCCATGGTGTACAATGCAGTGCTGGGGTACAATACAGTGCTGGAGTACAATGCAGTGCTGGGGTACAATACAGTGCTGGAGTACAATGCAGTGCTGGGGTACAATACAGTGCTGGAGTACAATGCAGTGCTGGGGTACAATACAGTGCTGGAGTACAATGCAGTGCTGGGGTACAATACAGTGCTGGAGTACAATGCAGTGCTGGGGTACAATACAGTGCTGGAGTACAATGCAGTGCTGGGGTACAATACAGTGCTGGAGTACAATGCAGTGCTGGGGTACAATACAGTGATGGGGTACAATGCAGTGCTGGGGTACAATACAGTGATGGGGTACAATGCAGTGATGGGGTACAATACAGTGATGGGGTACAATGCAGTGATGGGGTACAATGCAGTGATGGGGTACAATGCAGTGATGGGGTACAATGCAGTGATGGGGTACAATACAGTGATGGGGTACAATGCAGTGATGGGGTACAATGCAGTGATGGGGTACAATACAGTGATGGGGTACAATGCAGCGATGGGGTACAATGCAGCAATGGGATACAGTATAGCAATGGGGTACAATGCAGAGATGGGGTACAGTCCAGAGATGGGGTACAATGCAGTGACGGATACAATGCAGTGATGGGGTACAATGCAGCAATGGGGTACAGTCCAGTGATGGGGTACAATGCAGTGATGGGGTACAGTGCAGCAATGGGGTATAATGCAGCAATGGGGTACAATGCAATAATGGGGTACAGTCCAGTAATGGGGTACAATGCAGCAATGGGGTACAATGCAGTGATGGGGTACAATGCAGTAATGGGGTACAATGCAGCAATGGGGTACAATGCAGTGATGGGGTACAATGCAGTAATGGGGTACAATGCAGCAATGGGGTACAGTACGTGGTCACGTGGTCTGAACGCATTTCCTGCACATATGCAATCAGAAATGCTCCCCCCCCCCCCCCCTAATGAGTCTAGACCGACATCCCCTCACGGTGAGGCATATACCGATATCAGCAATGAGTAACGAGTGGCAAGCGCAGCGGTAGTGGGGCGGGGCACCTTGCACAAGGTATAGCGTCGTACTCCGTGCGAGGGGACGCGGTACACTGATTTGGGGTCTATGAGCTAACATTGATAAAAACTCTCACATCGCTCTTTTGCTTGTGTCGACATGTTGTCTATGTCAACCTAGATATGTGCACAATTGCGAACTTCCAGATTTATTGTGTGTAAGGCCTTGTGAGAAGGTGGCGCAGTAATGGGGGGGGGGGATCCCCTGTATCCTGATGCTCGGAGACTGTGTCACATTGTCACTTACGCTGCGTCACGGCTGTAAGGACTCATTCTGGCGATGTAACAAACCTCCTTTATCCCGGGCACCTCTACCCCTCCCCCGGCCTTTGTGCTGCCAGGTGCACTCGTTACTGCTCACGTCTCTCATTAAACAAACGTCAGGCGGCATGGTGCGCACAGTGGTCTGTCCTGTACCATTCAGGCACAAATGTGTTTACTCTCCGGAGAATATTAACCAACGTGGTTCAGTAACGGCGTCGGCGCAGTCTGTGCGACTCATCCACATATACTCACAGGACAGAGCAACCAGATTATACTGTAATATGATATTATATACAGGGGGCAGAATGTAATATAATGTACCGGGGGCAGAATGTAATATACCGGGGGCAGAATGTAATATACCGGGGGCAGAGTGTAAAATACCGGGGGCAGAATGTAATATACCGGGGGCAGAATGTAATATACCGGGGGCAGAGTGTAATATACCGGGGGCAGAGTGTAATATACCGGGGGCAGAATGTAATATACCAGGGGGCAGAATGTAATATACCTGGGCAGAATGTAATATACCGGGGCAGAATGTAATATACCGGGGGCAGAGTGTAATATACCGGGGGCAGAGTGTAATATACCGGGGGCAGAGTGTAATATACCGGGGGCAGAATGTTATATACCGGGGGCAGAATGTAATATACCGGGGGCAGAGTGTAATATACAGAGGGCAGAGTGTAATATACCGGGGGCAGAATGTAATATACCGGGGGCAGAGTGTAATATACCGGGGGCAGAATGTTATATACCGGGGGCAGAATGTAATATACCGGGGGCAAAGTGTAATATACAGAGGGCAGAGTGTAATATACCGGGGGCAGAATGTAATATACCGGGGGCAGAATGTTATATAATACTAAAATAATACTAATATAGTGTAATATACCTGCGATTGGAACATTGTATTGTTTGGTTCCCATGCCTGCTCGCTGACACATTATAGGGGTAAGGGATGAGTTCTCAGTAACAGCTGCCCCGTCATTTTATCACATATATTTCCCAATTGTTAAGCGCAGATCCATCACTCACAAGCAGTGTAGCTAACGGTGGGCGGGGTTCCACGGGTGATTGACAGGCCCGTCCACCGTTATCCACACTGCAGAACCTGCGTTACTACGTTCTACACAGGCTACGTCCTACACAGCAAGCTCCCGCCCCCTCCTCGCCCACTACTCCCCATGTCCACGCAAGCACCCCCCAAACCCCACCCCACGGCTACACACCACGCCCCTGGCTGCAAACCACGGCCCCACACCATAGCACTCTGTATCGGCACTTTCGCCCTGCCCACCCTCCACGCCCCTTGCTGCCCACACGTGCAAGCCACATCCCCCCACACCCGCTCGAATCACTGCCTGACACCCCCAGCTGCACACAGTGAGCCACAGCCACCCGCCGTCTATGTAGTGGGAGCGGCACAGGTGATCGCCGCCCACAGCTGCACACAGGAGTGGCACAGAACATTGCCGCTGAACACCGCCAGCCCCTGCCTAGCGCCCCCACCTGCACACAGCATACTGCAACGGACCCACCGCCAGCCACAGCCGCCAGTTTATTGCTGGGGCACAGGAAATTGCCGCAGAGGTAGATCCGCCCAGGCTACACTGTAGCGACATCAGGGGCCAGGCTGAGCAAGCCAGGGAAGTCTCATGTCCCTAACAGCCAAGCCACGCCACCTGCCTGTTTATTTCTGCCGCACTCCACTCTCGGACACCTGCTGCCGCCCACCAACAGCCTCCAGGACCTGCTGCCACCAAGCGCCAGCCTCCAAGACCTGCTGCCACCGCACCCCACCCTCCAGGACCTGCTGCCACCACACCCCACCCTCCACGACCTGCTGCCGACAAGCACCAGCCTCCAAGACCTGCTGCCACCGCACCCCACCCTCCAGGACCTGCTGCCACCAAGCGCCACCCTCCACGACCTGCTGCCGACAAGCACCAGCCTTCAAGCCCTGCTGCCTCCGACCGCAACTTGACCGGACCGCCTGCCGCAGAACACAACTATACCCCACCCAACTGTAAGTACTACCCACCACACTCACATATATTTCTACTTCTAATGCGGCGAAGCCCCTCACGACGGTGTGAAGAACGCCCGGAGGGCGCGATGAATCACCTAGTATACAGTAATGCTGCTTTCCCACTGCCTACACGGGTAATGACCCGTTTTTTTTAAACGGGTCTTTAAACGGGTAAGAGCCATAAAGACTCTTTCCCACTGCAGCTTTTAAACGGTAAATTACCGTTTAAAAGCTGTTTTTGTCACATTCCCACTTACCCATTTAAAAACCCGTTTAAGCAGTGTAAAGATAGGGGGGGGGGGAGAATTTAAAAAAAAAAAACGGCGTGGGGTCCCCCCCACTGCCGTAACCAGCACCAGGCTGAAAGAGCCGGGGCTGGTAATAAAAAATCAGGAAACCCGACAAATAGGGGTTCCCTGATTTTTTACAACCAGCCCCAGGCTCCAGGTCCGGGGCTGGTTCCCAAAATACGGGGGACAAAATGACTAGGGGTCCCCCGTATTTTAAGAACCAGCCCCAGGCACAACCAGCCAGCAGGGTAATGCCACAGCCGGGGGGAGACTTTTTATGCAAGTCCCCCCGGCCAAAGCATTAACCCTACCGACCAGTCAATCTGGCCAGGGGCCCTGGGGGAGTGGGGACCCCCCCAATAAAGGGGTCCCCCCCCTCCAGGACTTACCTGACCAGGCTGAAGCCTGGTGCTGTCCTCGATGCCCCTGGGCGGTGGGCATCGAGCTGATGGTATGGTGTAAAAAATAGAATAAAAACCATTGTCTTTTACTGGTGAACTATGAGTCCCAGCAAGCCTCCCCCGCAAGCTGGGACTTGGAGAACCACAAGTCCCAGCCTGCGGGGCATTAAAGGGCCCGCTGGGTCTTGTAGTTCCACAGTAAAAGAAAGAGTTAAATAAACACACTGACACACGTGAAAAATAAAAGTTTAATACATACATAACACATACATACTGATACTTACCTATCTTGAGCCCGTAGGTAGCCCTGGTCCTGATGTCCTGGTCCGTGTCGGCGTCTGTATCCATGTCGGCATCCCTGTCGGCGACGGCGTCGGCGGTCCGGAGTCCGAAGAAATCCATTTGGGAAGCTGTGGAAGGAAACCATACTCACCTGTCCCAGCGCGACGTAGTCCAGGTAAGGTCTTTGCAAAAAAAACAAACCGACACCCGAACCAAGCGAACAGGCAGAGAGCCGTACGGTGTGTTTACATCGTGCGGCTCCGCCCCCGAATGCCGCTATTGGCCGCCTTGCGGCCTAGCGGCCAATCAGGAGCCGCTAGGCCGCAAGGCGGCCAATAGCGGCATTCGGGAGGCGGAGCCGCACGATGTAAACAAACACACGTGCGTCTCCGTCAGTCCGGTCTGGTTTCGGGGTGTCGGTTTGTTTTTTTTGCAAAGACCTTACCTGGACTACGTCGCGCTGGGACAGGTGAGTATGGTTTCCTTCCACAGCTTCCCAAATGGATTTCTTCGGACTCCGGACCACCGACGCCGTCGCCGACAGGGATGCCGACATGGATACAGATGCCGACACGGACCAGGACATCAGGACCAGGGCTACCTACGGGCTCACGATAGGTAAGTATCAGTATGTATGTGTTATGTATGTATTAAACTTTTATTTTTCACGTGTGTCAGTGTGTTTATTTAACTCTTTCTTTTACTGTGGAACTACAAGACCCAGCGGGCCCTTTAATGCCCCGCAGGCTGGGACTTGTGGTTCTCCAAGTCCCAGCTTGCGGGGGAGGCTTGCTGGGACTCATAGTTCACCAGTAAAAGACAATGGTTTTTATTCTATTTTTTACACCATACCATCAGCTCGATGCCCACCGCCCAGGGGCATCGAGGACAGCACCAGGCTTCAGCCTGGTCAGGTAAGTCCTGGAGGGGGGGGACCCCTTTATTGGGGGGGTCCCCACTCCCCCAGGGCCCCTGGCCAGGCTGACTGGTCGGTAGGGTTAATGCTTTGGCCGCGGGAACTTATATCATAAGTGTCCCCCGGCTGTGGCATTACCCTGCTGGCTGGTTGTGCCTGGGGCTGGTTCTTAAAATACGGGGGACCCCTAGTCATTTTGTCCCCCGTATTTTGGGAACCAGCCCCGGACCTGGAGCCTGGGGCTGGTTGTAAAAAATCAGGGAACCCCTATTTGTCGGGTTTCCTGATTTTTTTAATACCAGCCCCGGCTCCTTCAGCCTGGTGCTGGTTACGGCAGTGGGGGGGGACCCCATGCCGTTTTTTTTTTTAACGTGTAAAGGGCTACCCCTTTCCCACTGCCGAAAAAACGGCTCTTACACGTTAAAAACACTGCTTTTTACACGGGTAACAAAAACCGGTATTTGTTACCCGTGTAAAGCAACCTGGAGCTTTCCCACTGCAGCTCTAGCCGTTTAAAAAGGCTAAAAAAACGGCATTTACACGTGTAAAGCCTGCAGTGGGAAAGGGGCATTAGTGATAATGTTAATATTGGACCTTATTCTGATTTGTACACACACATGATGGTTTGGAATCTGCGCATGTGCAGAGCGTGTCCTGCGTATAATTGCTTGCAGCCCCCTCTTAGCTGCAGCATGACTGGGGGTGGGGACAGGGAACGCTGCATCACTCCTGTTCTATAGACATCCAATGACAGCGTCTGTGTCATCAGACGCAGACCTACCTGACCTGGCAGAGGGGTTCCGACAGCCAGTCTGATAGAAGAAGGCAGAGCCGGCCCTAGCCTAAATGACGCCCTAGACAAGATTTTGTCTGGTGCCCCCTAGCACCGCCACTAGTTCCGCCTCTGACCCTGCTCCCCTTTCCCAGCACCATCAGCACCATCATAGCAGTCATCATTTTGGTGCTTCTACCCGCAATATTTTAAATAGAAACAGCGCACACATTTGGTGCGCAGCCGAAACAGGGGTGTGTTCTTGCTGGGAAGGGGCATGGTCACACAATTTTACCCCCAATTCAAATCATGTCACACAGTAGTGCAACTTTATTCACATTATATAATGCGATGGTGTCCCTTATTCCCGTTACATCACACTGTAGTACCACTTTACCTTATATACATTACTCCTCACATTATTCACATTATACCCTTAGAAAAAATCCTGAGAAAATATTGTATTTAAGCACCTCCATGGCCACACTGCAACCCAGCACAAAACAGTGTGTGCTGGACAGAGGAGAAGAGCTGCAGCTGCTACTGTCACTTAAGGGGAGGGGGCCCCAACTGGGCCCTTCCATCAGACTTTGGCCTGGGTAATTTGTACCCCTACTACCCCTTTCTCTTGGCACCCCTGATAATACCATACAGTAATGCCCCTTACACATGACACACATTATTAATGTCCTTATAAACATAATGCCCCTTACATATACCAACCTTTATTAATGCCCTTCATACACATAATGACACATATAATGCCCCTTACACATATGTTGCACATTATTGTTTTTAATTGTGTGATTTTTTATTGAATTTGTAGAAATGCAATACATACAATACAGTACATTGAGTAAGCCTCCTGAAGCCCTTAAGTGGGTGAATCCCTAGCCATAGTGGAGCGTGGCTACATTCTGTGTGCGACTGTGGCTGGACCTGCATACGGAATGCTATGTTACAGTGATTTCCATGAAAACACTATTTCATATGCAGATACAGCCTCACTCACACACAGAATATAGACATGCTGCATATCATTTTAATCAGCAGAAGCTGCTGGTGCCCCCATGCATTCCAAACACCCTAGGTATTTGCCTAGTTTGCCTATGCCTAGGGCCGGCTCTGGGAGGCCTGCAATTAACTCAACCAATGGTAGCAATTGTCTCTATGGTGATCCCACACTTAGGCTTCCGACACAGAACTCGGAAGTAATGACACGGAAATCGCGAGTAACCGGCGGCGTCGCTGTTGCACCGCTTACTATGCGCAGACTCTCCGTCACTTGCTCTCTGTAGTGAAGTTTCATGATGTTCTCTGTGTAATTGTCACAGGACCCTTTTTCAGGAGCTCCCGGTAACGGGGTTGTCGCCGGTGATAGATTCAGGTTGTTACGCTGCGTTGGTCCCTGGGAATTGTACAAGTAATGTGCGCCGTCTCTTACTTATGCAGATAATAACACATACATCCTTTTATTTTTATTGACTATTAAAAGTGGACTCTGGCTGTGACAAATCAATATATTTCCGGCTCTTTTACTTTACACCTGAATTCTCAGTTTTTTACTTTGCGTCCGCAGGGAACTAAATTCCCCACCGCAGATATAAAGCCGCAGAGGTCTGTATATTACTTGGAAATGGAAATGAACCGAACGGCAACTTTCTTTCCTGAAGATGAAACAATCGGAAGCAACTTAGAACAAGAACCGGCGCTTAAAAGATTCGTCTGTTTGTGCGACATCAATGAGCAATTATGTATTTTATGAGATTAATTCAGTAAATAGAAACATGCGAGATCACTACCATGTCAGTCACTGGTACAGTGATACCGCCACTGTCCTGTACAAGGAGACATTCATCCCTGTAGCGATAACGACAGGATTCTAACCTGAGATATTTGTATGGAAGTCGCAGGAATGAGTCATAAACCAATCACCCCCAGAACGTACGGAATGTGGCCCCTACATGCTACAACTTGTAGGCTGATCCAACGCTAAGAATTCAGACCAAGGCCAGATTAATAAAGGAGGAACTGTTTGTGTAGGCCCCTCCCACTGCGGCACAGTAGTGAGTATACTGCACATGCGTAATTGCGTGGGAACACAGTACAGTCATTTCTCTACTGAAGTTTCTGGGAAAATGGCAGCTGCAGCAATGATGTAGGGCAGGGGTTCCCAAACTGTGTGCCGTAGCACCCTGGGGTGCCTTGAGACCCTTACAAGGGTGTCTCCGGTTGGCGGTCCAGGACCAATTCAAATTAATTACAATCAACGTAATAGGTAAAACCAGTGCTTATGGCTGCCAATGATAAAATATGTGTACAGAATGAAAACAAATCTTGTCCCCCACTACATAATTAAACCTTAAGATGATATCTACACACAATGTATTTCATTTTTCATCATCAAACGTTTAGCCTAAGGATGCCATGGATAAAATTGTGAAACTATAGGGCGCCGTGATTCTAAAAAGTTTGGGAACCCCTGATGTATGGATTAATGGGTGCAAGGAGTGTGGCGAGGGACTTCTGCCCGGGGGTGGGGTGAGAACTGGCATAATATTTATGGTTGGGACTGCCATGTGTTTAACACATTTGCATTATGACAGTTCTGTTGGTAGGCGTACCCACATTAGATGCCATTCACAAAATCACTACTCCAGTACCGGCTCTATCACCATCTCACAGTCACTACTCCAGTACTGGCTCTATCGCCATCTCACAGTCACTACTCCAGTACCGGCTCTATCACCATCTCATAGTCACTGTTCCAGTACCGGCTCTATCACCATCTCATAGTCACTGCTCCAGTACTGGCTCTATCACCATCTCACAGTCACTGCTCCAGTACCGGCTCTATCACCATCTCATAGTCACTGCTCCAGTACTGGCTCTATCACCATCTCACAGTCACTGCTTCAGTACCAGCTCTCTCACCATCTCACAGTCACTACTCCAGTACTGGCTCTATCACCATCTCACAGTCACTACTCCAGTACCAGCTCTATCACCATCTCACAGTCACTACTCCAGTACTGGCTCTATCGCCATCTCACAGTCACTACTCCAGTACCGGCTCTATCACCATCTCACAGTCACTGCTCCAGTACTGGCTCTATCACCATCTCACAGTCACTGCTCCAGTACCGGCTCTATCACCATCTCATAGTCACTGCTCCAGTACTGGCTCTATCACTATCTCACAGTCACTGCTCCAGTACCGGCTCTATCACCATCTCATAGTCACTACTCCAGTACTGGCTCTATCACCATTTCACAGTCACTACTCCAGTACCAGCTCTATCACCATCTCACAGTCACTACTCCAGTACCGGCTCTATCACCATCTCACAGTCACTGCTCCAGTACTGGTTCTATCACCATCTCACAGTCACTACTCCAGTACCGGCTCTATCACCATCTCACAGTCACTGCTCCAGTACCGGCTCTATCACCATCTCACAGTCACTACTCCAGTACCGGCTCTATCACCATCTCACTACTCCAGTACCGGCTCTATCACCATCTCACAGTCACTACTCCAGTACTGGCTCTATCGCCATCTCACAGTCACTACTCCAGTACCGGCTCGATCACCATATCATAGTCACTGTTCCAGTACCGGCTCTATCACCATCTCATAGTCACTGCTCCAGTACCAGCTCTATCACCATCTCACAGTCACTACTCCAGTACTGGCTCTATCACCATCTCACAGTCACTACTCCAGTACCAGCTATATCACCATCTCACAGTCACTACTCCAGTACTGGCTCTATCGCCATCTCACAGTCACTACTCCAGTACCGGCTCTATCACCATCTCATAGTCACTGCTCCAGTACTGGCTCTATCACCATCTCACAGTCACTGCTCCAGTACCGGCTCTATCACCATCTCATAGTCACTGCTCCAGTACCGGCTCTATCACCATCTCATAGTCACTGCTCCAGTACTGGCTCTATCACCATCTCACAGTCACTGCTCCAGTACCGGCTCTATCACCATATCATAGTCACTACTCCAGTACTGGCTCTATCACCATCTCACAGTCACTACTCCAGTACCAGCTCTATCACCATCTCACAGTCACTACTCCAGTACCGGCTCTATCACCATCTCACAGTCATTGCTCCAGTACCGGTTCTATCACCATCTCACAGTCACTACTCCAGTACCGGCTCTATCACCATCTCACAGTCACTGCTCCAGTACCGGCTCTATCACCATCTCACAGTCACTACTCCAGTACCGGCTCTATCAACATCTCACTACTCCAGTACCGGCTCTATCACCATCTCACAGTCACTACTCCAGTACCGGCTCTATCACCATCTCACAGTCACTACTCCTGTACTGGCTCTATCACCATCTCACAGTCACTACTCCAGTACCAGCTCTATCACCATCTCACAGTCACTGCTCCAGTACTGGCTCTATCGCCATCTCACAGTCACTGCTCCAGTACTGGCTCTATTACCATCTCACAGTCACTACTCCAGTACCGGCTCTATCACCATCTCACAGTCACTACTCCAGTACAGGCTCTATCACCATCTCACAGTCACTACTCCAGTACCGGCTCTATCGCCATCTCACAGTCACTACTCCAGTACTGGCTCTGTCACCATCTCACAGTCACTACTACAGTACCGGCTCTATCACCATCTCACAGTCACTGCTCCAGTACCGGCTCTATCACCATCTCACAGTCACTACTCCAGTACTGGCTCTATCACCATCTCACAGTCACTGCTCCAGTACTGGTTCTATCACCATCTCACAGTCACTACTCCAGTACCGGCTCTATCACCATCTCACAGTCACTGCTCCAGTACTGGCTCTATCACCATCTCACAGTCACTGCTCCAGTACTGGCTCTATCACCATCTCACAGTCACTACTCCAGTACCGGCTCTATCACCATCTCACAGTCACTACTGCAGTACCGGCTCTGTCACCATCTCACAGTCACTACTACAGTACCGGCTCTATCACCATCTCACAGTCACTACTCCAGTACCGGCTCTGTCACCATCTCACAGTCACTACTACAGTACCGGCTCTATCACCATCTCACAGTCACTACTCCAAACAGTCACTACTCCTGCACCGGCTCTATTGTCATTACACAGTCACTACTCCTGCACGGTCTCTTTCGCCATCACACAGTCACTACTACAAAACTGACTCTATCGCCATCACATAGTCACTACTACAGTACCAGCTCTATCACCATCAGTCACTACTCCTGCACCGGCTCTATCACCATCTCACGGTCACTACTCTAGTACTGGCTCCGCCACACATTCACTACTCCAATACCATCTCTATCACCATCACACAGTCACTACTCCTGTACCGGCTCTATCACACCATCACTACTACAGTGCCTGCTCTATCACCATCACTACAGTCACTACTCCTGCACCAGCTCTATCACCATCTCACAGTCACTACTACAATACCGGCTCTATCACCATTACACAGTCACTAATACAATACCGGCTCTATCACACAGTCACTATTCCTGTATCGGTTCCATCACACAGTCGCTACTCCAATACCGACTATCACCACCACATAGTCACTACTCCTGTACCGGCACCATCATACAGTCACTACTCCTGTACTGGCTCCATCACACAGTCACTACTCCAATACCGACTCTATCACCATCACACAGTCACTACTCCTGTACCGCTCTATCACACAGTCACTACTACAGTACCTGCTCTATCGCCATCACACAGTCACTACTCCTGTACCGGCTCTATCACACCATCACTACTACAGTACCTGCTCTATCGCCATCACTACAGTCACTACTCCTGCACTGGCTCTATCACCATCTCACAGTCACTACTACAATACCGGCTCTATCACCATTACACAGTCACTACTCCTGTACCGGCTCCATCACACAGTCATTATTCCTGTACCGGTTCCATCACACAGTCACTACTCCAATACCGACTATCACCATCACACAGTCACTACTACAGTACCGGCTCCATCACACAGTCACTACTCCTGCACCAGCCCTATCGCCATCACACAGTCACTACTCCTGTACCCTCTCCATCACACAGTCACTACTCCTGCACCAGCCCTATCGCCATCACACAGTCACTACTACAGTACTGGCTCTATCACATAGTCACTACTCCGGCACCAGCCCTATCGCCATCACACAGTCACTACTCCTGTACCGTCTCCATCACACAGTCACTACTACAGTACCAGCTCTATTGCCATCACACAGTCACTACTCATGTACCGGTCCTATCACCATCTCACAGTCACTACTACAGTACCGGCTCTATCTCCATCACACAGTCACTACTCCTGCACCAGGCCTATCACCAACTCACAGTCACTACTACAGTACCGGCTCTATCACCATCACACAGTCACTACTACAGTACCAGCTCTATCTCCATCACACAGTCACTTCTCCTGCACCAGCCCTATCACCATCGTACAGTCACTACTACAGTACCGGCTCTATCCTTATCATACAGTCGCTACTACAGTACCAGCTCTATCTCCATCACACAGTCATTATTACAGTACCGGCTTTATTACCATCACACAGTCACTACTCCTGCACAAGCCCCATCACCATCACACAGTCACTATTACAGTACCAGCTCTATCCTTATCACACAGTCACTACTACAGTACCAGCTCTATCTCCATCACACAGTCACTATTACAGTACCGGCTCTATCACCATCACACAGTCACTATTACAGTACCAGCTCTATCCTTATCACACAGTCACTATTACAGTACCGGCTTTATTACCATCACACAGTCACTACTCCTGCACAAGCCCCATCACCATCGTACAGTCACTACTACAGTACCGGCTCTATCACCATCACACAGTCACTATTACAGTACCGGCTCTATCACCATCACACAGTCACTATTACAGTACCAGCTCTATCCTTATCATACAGTCACTACTACAGTACCAGCTCTATCTCCATCACACAGTCACTACTACAGTACCGGCTCTATCTCCATCGCACAGTCACTATTACAGTACCGGCTCTATCTCCATCGCACAGTCACTATTACAGTACCGGCTCCATCACACAGTCACTACTACAGTACCGGCTGGCACTGGGCACAAGGATAGCGGCAGAAGAGATCTGCAGATTGGTGAATATGGGCATTCATATCTCTATATACAGAATGTGGTTGTAACTGTGGCCAACTGGCGCTCAGCTGTACGTCACCCTGAGTGTGTCCATAAATCAATATGTGGCAAGGTCAGTGCAATATTTACTGCGCGTATTACTTTCTGCAGCGCAGCCGGAGTACTCGCTGATTTTAGTTACATAATAGATGTGACATCTGTCTGGGAACCGCTCCGACTTGTGTGGTGTTACAGACCGTTACCAAGTTTGTACCCATGGACAAGTTAGCCATGTTATAAATACCTCCGAGAGCCGTTCCCATGTCATTCTTGGACAATGCTTTCCTGGGGAATGCTGGACTGTTGTACGTTTCCCAGTCTCACAGCGACAATTCCCTGCAGTTTCCATTCTCATTATGTCCCAGTGTGAGATATACTGGAGGGTGACATTTAATAGAATGCGATTTTTAGTCATTTTCAAATGCAACCATTATTGCACTTTTTTAAATCGCATTTTTTGCAGCGAATTCGCATATTTAATTCGGTGCGTATTCCGGGTAAAAAAGTGCGAATAAGTGCGATAATGTGCAAATTTTAGTCATGAAAATGTGCGAATTTGTGAAAAAAAACTTTTACACATTTTTTAAGACAGGACCATAGGTGTGCACACATTAAGTATTAGGGGTGCACAGGCACCCCCTATTGCTGTGCCCACCCTTATGAACACCTCCCTGACGCTAGCAACCGGCAATACCTTTTACCAAAGACTTTTGCTTTTTAGAACTGTATTCCATAAAAAGAAGCGCCCATCAATCAGTTATGTGTGTTTTGCATTGTTACTGGAACTAGACCATTGTCATATCACTACATACCTGCGTCACCCATATCACTACATACCTGCGTCATCCATATCACTACACACCTGCGTCACCCATATCACTACACACCTGAGTCACCCATATCACTATACACCTGAGTCACCCATATCACTATACACCTGAGTCACCCATATCACTACACACCTGCATCACCCATATCACTACACACCTGCGTCACCCATATCACTACATACCTGCGTCATCCATATCACTACACACCTGTGTCATCCATATCACTACATACCTGCGTCATCCATATCACTACACACCTGCGTCACCCGTATCACTACACACCTGCGTCACCCATATCACTACATACCTGCGTCACCCATATCACTATATACCTGCGTCACCCATATCACTACACACCTGCGTCACCCATATCACTACATACCTGCGTCATCCATATCACTACATACCTGCGTCACCCATATCACTACACACCTGCGTCATCCATATCACTACATACCTGCGTCATCCATATCACTACACACCTGCGTCACCCATATCACTACACACCTGAGTCACCCATATCACTATACACCTGAGTCACCCATATCACTATACACCTGAGTCACCCATATCACTACACACCTGCATCACCCATATCACTACACACCTGCGTCACACATATCACTACATACCTGCGTCACCCATATCACTACACACCTGTGTCATCCATATCACTACACACCTGCGTCACCCATATCACTACACACCTGCGTCATCCATATCACTACATACCTGAGTCATCCATATCACTACATACCTGCGTCATCCATATCACTACACACCTGCGTCACACATATCACTACACACCTGCGTCATCCATATCACTACACACCTGCGTCACCCATATCACTACATACCTGCATCACCCATATCACTACACACCTGTGTCATCCATATCACTACACACCTGCGTCATCCATATCACTACATACCTGAGTCATCCATATCACTACACACCTGCGTCACACATATCACTACACACCTGCGTCACCCATATCACTACACACCTGCGTCACACATATCACTACACACCTGCGTCACCCATATCACTACACACCTGCGTCACCCATATCACTACACACCTGCGTCACCCATATCACTACACACCTGCGTCACCCATATCACTACACACCTGCGTCACCCATATCACTACATACCTGCGTCACCCATATCACTACATACCTGCGTCATCCATATCACTACACACCTGCGTCACACATATCACTACATACCTGCGTCACCCATATCACTACACACCTGCGTCATCCATATCACTACACACCTGCGTCACACATATCACTACACACCTGCGTCATCCATATCACTACACACCTGCGTCACCCATATCACTACACACCTGAGTCACCCACATCACTATACACCTGCGTCATCCATATCACTACACACCTGCGTCACACATATCACTACACACCTGCGTCATCCATATCACTACACACCTGCGTCACACATATCACTACACACCTGCGTCATCCATATCACTACACACCTGCGTCATCCATATCACTACACACCTGCGTCACACATATCACTACACACCTGCGTCATCCATATCACTACACACCTGCGTCACACATATCACTATACACCTGAGTCACCCATATCACTACACACCTGCGTCACACATATCACTACATACCTGCGTCACCCATATCACTACACACCTGTGTCATCCATATCACTATACACCTGAGTCACCCATATCACTATACACCTGAGTCACCCATATCACTACACACCTGCATCACCCATATCACTACACACCTGCGTCATCCATATCACTACACACCTGCGTCACCCATATCACTACATACCTGCGTCACCCATATCACTACACACCTGCGTCATCCATATCACTACACACCTGCGTCACCCATATCACTACATACCTGCATCACCCATATCACTACACACCTGTGTCATCCATATCACTACACACCTGCGTCACCCATATCACTACATACCTGAGTCATCCATATCACTACACACCTGCGTCATCCATATCACTACATACCTGAGTCATCCATATCACTACATACCTGCGTCATCCATATCACTACACACCTGCGTCACACATATCACTACACACCTGCGTCATCCATATCACTACACACCTGCGTCACCCATATCACTACACACCTGAGTCACCCATATCACTATACACCTGAGTCACCCATATCACTACACACCTGCATCACCCATATCACTACACACCTGCGTCACACATATCACTACATACCTGCGTCACCCATATCACTACACACCTGTGTCATCCATATCACTATACACCTGAGTCACCCATATCACTATACACCTGAGTCACCCATATCACTACACACCTGCATCACCCATATCACTACACACCTGCGTCACACATATCACTACACACCTGCGTCATCCATATCACTACACACCTGCGTCACCCATATCACTACATACCTGCGTCACACATATCACTACACACCTGCGTCACCCATATCACTACATACCTGCGTCACCCATATCACTACACACCTGCGTCACCCATATCACTACACACCTGCGTCACCCATATCACTACATACCTGCGTCATCCATATCACTACATACCTGCGTCACACATATCGCTACATACCTGCATCACCCATATCGCTACACACCTGCGTCACCCATATCACTACATACCTGCGTCACCCATATCACTACACACCTGCGTCATCCATATCACTACACCCCTGCGTCATCCATATCACTACACACCTGTGTCATCCATATCACTACACACCTGCGTCACCCATATCACTACACACCTGCGTCACCCATATCACTACACACCTGCGTCACCCATATCACTACACGCCTGCGTCATCCGTATCACTACACACCTGCATCACCCATATCACTACACACCTGTGTCATCCATATCACTACACACCTGCGTCACCCATATCACTACACACCTGCGTCACCCATATCACTACACACCTGCGTCACCCATATCACTACACGCCTGCGTCATCCGTATCACTACACACCTGCATCACCCATATCACTACACACCTGCGTCACCCATATCACTACACACCTGCGTCACCCATATCACTACTCGCCTGCGTCATCCGTATCACTACACACCTGCATCACCCATATCACTACACGCCTGCGTCACCCATATCACTACATACCTGCGTCACCCATATCACTACACACCTGTGTCATCCATATCACTACACACCTGCGTCACCCATATCACTACACACCTGCGTCACCCATATCACTACACACCTGCGTCACCCATATCACTACACGCCTGCGTCATCCGTATCACTACACACCTGCATCACCCATATCACTACACGCCTGCGTCACCCATATCACTACACACCTGCGTCACCCATATCACTACATACCTGCGTCATCCATATCACTACATACCTGCATCACCCATATCACTACATACCTGCGTCATCCATATCACTACACACCTGCGTCATCCATATCACTACACACCTGCGTCATCCATATCACTACATACCTGCAACACCCATATCACTACACACCTGCGTCATCCATATCAATAATAAGAAACCAAATCAATAATAAGAAACCAAAAAACAAATTTATAATAGGGGTATGCTATACACCACCAAATATAAATGAAAGGGAAGAGTCTCTTCTTTTAAACCAAATCAAACAAGCATCAAATCAGGGTCAGGTATTAATTATGGGGGATTTTAATTTACCCGACTATGGCCCTTATTCTGGTTGGTGCGGTCGAGCCGCATATGCGGCTCCGACCGCACCAGACGTATCCCCGCCCACACTACGGATCGCCACGGCCGTCCGTACACGGACGGCTGGCGATCCGCACGAAAATGGTGGAGGCGTACGCCTCCACCATGGTGGGAGCTGCCCCCTGCATTCGATGGTCGTCGACCATCGAAGGCAGGTCCGCACGCCGCGGCAGCTCCCGCAAGCTGAGACCACACGGACAATCGTCCGTGTGGTAGCTTGTATGGGGGCTGAAAGCTGACATCCGCCGACGTCAGCTTTCCGCCCCCATGAGTGGCGTCATGCCCTCATTAGCATGCGTACGCCCCGCGTTTGCATGGGAACGCCCATGAAACGCGGGGCGTACACCTAGGGAAATGAGGGCATGATGCCTCTCACGCCCCTATACGCCCCCTTTGCGGCGGACGAAATACGTCTGCGGCGAAGGGGGCTGCACATGCGCAGAATGACCTCTGCGCATGTGCAGAGGAAAAACATCGGCGGTACGGCCGCACGCGGGCCGTACCGCACGAATCAAAATAAGGGCCATTGATTGGGAAAACGAAACAGGTAAATCAGCAAGAAGCAATGGGTTCTTAAGCTTACTTAAAGACCAGTTTATTACACAAACGGTAGAAACTCCAACTCGTGATGAGGCGCTCTTGGACTTAGTATTAACAAATAACACAGACTTAGTTTCAAACACAAAAGTAATTGAACAATTAGGGAATAGTGATCACAATATGGTTTCACTGGAAATCAACTTCAGTAAATTACATCAAAAAGGATCTGCAAAAATACTAAACTTCAGAAAAGCGAACTTTGAATTATTCAGGGAAGCCCTAACAGGAATTGGGTGGGAAACGGTTATGGAGGGGAAAAATGCAGAGGAAATGTGGGATACTCTAAAAAAGGTGCTTGATTCACTAACTATTGAATACATTCCTAAAGTAACTAAAGGTAAATTCAACAAAAAAAAGCCACCATGGTTGGACAAAGAAGTAAGGTCAGCTATCAACAATAAAACCAGAGCCTTTAAATTCTATAAAAATAACTTGAATGAGGAGGCGTTCGCAAAATACAAAGAATCAAACAAAACTTGTAAAGGGGTAATCAAAGCAGCTAAAATATTATATGAAGAGTGCATAGCCACTGAAAGCAAAACCAACCCAAAGAAGTTTTTTAAATACATAAATAGTAAACGTTTAATTAAGGAAAACATAGGCCCACTAACTGATACTAGTGGAAAAAGTGTTACTGAGGACAAGGGAAAAGCAAAACTGTTAAATGAGTTCTTCTCATCAGTATTTACTAAGGGAGAGCAGACTGTGGAACGAACATTTACCACAAACGGGACAAATAAGCCAGATCTCATTGTGGATTTCACGCCAAAGGAAATAATACTGAGGCTAAGCAAACTCAAAACAAATAAGTCACCAGGGCCAGATGGGATTCATCCGAGGGTATTAATGGAATTAAGGGATGAACTAGCTACCCCCCTACATTATATCTTTAGCAAGTCACTATCGTCAGGTATAGTACCAAAAGATTGGAGAATAGCAGAGGTAGTGCCAATATTCAAAAAAGGAAAAAAGGAAGATCCCGCTAATTACAGACCCGTTAGTTTAACATCAATTGTGGGTAAACTATTTGAAGGATTTTTAAGGGATGGTATCCAGGAATATTTAGATCATCACCGTCTACTCAGTACTAACCAACATGGGTTCGTGAAAAATCGTTCATGCCAAACTAATCTACTAGGGTTCTATGAAGAGGTTAGCAAAAACCTCGATAATGGAAATGCTGTAGATGTGATTTTCCTAGATTTCGCTAAAGCATTTGATACTGTCCCACACAAGAGATTGATTAATAAAATGGAGAACCTAGGATTGGGTGAAAATATCTGCAGATGGGTAGGGAATTGGCTATGTAATAGAGAACAAAGAGTGGTTGTGAATGGTGCCGTATCAGATATGATACCAGTACTAAGTGGAGTGCCCCAGGGTTCGGTTTTGGGGCCCATTTTGTTTAACATTTTTATTAACGATATTGGGATAGGGTTACTCAGCAATGTATCCATCTTTGCGGACGATACAAAACTTAGCAAAGTCATCAAATCACCAGAAGATGTCACCATGCTTCAAAATGATCTTGCAATTCTAGATGAGTGGGCAAAAAAATGAAAGATGAGGTTCAATGTAGATAAATGTAAGGTTATGCACCTTGGGAGACACAACCAGTGTGCAAGTTACAACCTTAGCGGAGAGGAACTGGGTAATTCCATACTTGAAAAGGATCTAGGAGTCCAAATAGACAGCAATCTAGGATGTAGTGCCCATTGTAATGTAGCTACAAAAAAGGCCAACAAAATTCTGGCATGTATTAAGAGGGGAATGGAAACTAGGAACTCAAGGGTAATTATGCCACTATATAAAGCATTGGTGAGACCTCACCTAGAGTACGGAGTACAGTTCTGGGCCCCACACTATAAAAAGGACATCATAGAATTAGAAAAAGTCCAAAGGCGAGCAACAAAGCTTATTAGGGGAATGGAGAATTTAAGCTACGGGGAGAGATTAAGCAATTTGGGACTATTTACATTAGAAAAGAGACGTTTAAGGGGGGACATGCTCAACATGTACAAGTATATCAAGGGCCAATATAAGGAACTGTCACACACCCTATTTTCTACTAGAAAGGAATCTAGGACGCGAGGGCATGAGTATAGATTAGAAGAAAAAAGATTTAATTCAGCTAGTAGAAAGAATTTCTTTACGGTCAGAACAGTCAAACTCTGGAACTCTCTTCCCAGAGAGGTGGTAACGGCTGGCTCATTAAATGCGTTCAAGGCAAAGTTGGACAATCATTTACTGGAGAAAAACATCCATGGGTACAAATAAGAAATATAATTTGTCTGTAAAATACCAGAACCTACCAAATCAGCAATGGATATCTATACCAGGTTGAACTAGATGGACGCAAGTCTTTTTTCAACCTTACCTACTATGTAACTATGTAACTACATACCTGTGTCATCCATATATGTTTTTTACTTTATTTGCATGTATTGTTACACAGTAATTAGAAGATTAAAACTGAAACAGGCCGGAGATAATGGTGCGGCTGAGAGACGTTTTATATTGTAGTTAGTGCAAAAAGATGGTAGACACGGCTGATTGGCGGTGTTAGACACGCCCACTCGGACTGTGCACCCCCTAATGAAATGTGCTGCGCACGCCTATAGACAGGACCATGCACAGATCTCAATAATCTGTGCAGGGTTCTGGCCAATTCGCCGGTCAGAACCTGGTCTACATATGTGGCGAATTTTAGACACATTTTCTCAATTTCGCATCTCATTAAATATGCGAATTGTATACTTTCAATGGGAAAACATCTGGATGCGAGTTCCGGCGCGACTAAAAATCGCACTTTCAGAATGTGCAATTTTTCGGCAAAATCTGCGTTTTTTGCCGTTTTTCGCATCTCATTAAATATGCGACTTCGGGGGAAAAGTGCGATTTCGGCCGTTTTTGGCGAAAAAAAATCGCAAAAATCTAATTTTTGCATCTCATTAAATGTCACACATAAGGCCAGATGTGTTACTCCGAATCTCCGCCATCGCACGCTGTAGGAATGACAGGGACAGTGCTGCAATATAGAGGATGGGACCCCCCCACCCCCATCCCAGTCATGTGCTGCGTTACCGGCTCCTCGGTGCCATCTGCTGTCCTGGCGCATATTTGTTACATGAGAAGTAACTGGAGCTGTCCCTATATTCTAGGGAAAGTCCCAGCATTTATTCCTATTTTAAGTGTTCAATAAATTCCTTCTGTATTTGCACATTATATTCTTTTATTGCCCAGTGATCTCATTGCTGGGTGCAGTGAACTTAGCTCGCGGAGTCTGTGACATGTCCATGGAAACGTGATGGGAATACGATCTCATGTGCAATACTATTATTGCATCACATAGAATATGTACAGAACATGGGTCATCTGAGCTGGCATATACAACAGTATGGTGATGGGGCAGTGCTGGGCCCTGGTGATGGAGTAGTGCTGGGCCCTGGTGATGGAGCAGTACTGGGCCCTGGTGATGGAGCAGTACTGGGCCCTGGTGATGGGGCAGTACTGGGCCCTGGTGATGGAGTAGTGCTGGGCCCTGGTGATGGGGCAGTACTGGGCCCTGGTGATGGAGCAGTGCCAAGGCCTGGTGATGCAGTACTGGGCCCTGGTGATGAAGCAGTGCTGGGCCCTGGTGATGGAGCAGTGCTGGGCCCTGGTGATGGAGCAGTGCTGGGCCCTGGTGATGAAGCAGTGCTGGGCCCTGGTGATGAAGCAGTACTGGGCCCTGGTGATGGGGCAGTACTGGGCCCTGGTGATGGAGTAGTGCTGGGCCCTGGTGATGGAGCAGTGCTGGGCCCTAGTGATGGAGCAGTGCCGGGCCCTAGTGATGGAGTAGTGCTGGGCCCTGGTGATGGAGCAGTACTGGGCCCTAATGATGGAGCAGTGCTGGGCCCTGGTGATGGAGCAGTGCTGGGCCCTGGTGATGGAGCAGTGCTGGGCCCTGGTGATGAAGCAGTGCTGGGCCCTGGTGATGAAGCAGTGCTGGGCCCTAGTGATGGAGTAATGCTGGGCCCTGGTGATGGAGCAGTGCTGGGCCCTGGTGATGGAGCAGTGCTGGGCCCTGGTGATGGAGCAGTGCTGGGCCCTGGTGATGGAGCAGTGCTGGGCCCTGGTGATGAAGCAGTGCTGGGCCCTGGTGATGAAGCAGTGCCGGGCCCTGGTGATGGGGCAGTACTGGACCCTGGTGATGGAGCAGTGCTGGGCCCTGGTGATAAAGCAGTGCTGGGCCCTCGTGATGGAGCAGTGCTGGGCCCTGGTGATGGAGCAGTGCTGGGCCCTGGTGATGGAGCAGTGCTGGGCCCTGGTGATAAAGCAGTGCTGGGCCCTGGTGATGGAGCAGTGCTGGGCCCTGGTGATGGAGCAGTACTGGGCCCTGGTGATGGAGCAGTACTGGGCCCTGGTGATGGAGTAGTGCTGGGCCCTGGT
Source organism: Crinia signifera (assembly GCF_055691185.1). Classification (NCBI taxonomy): domain Eukaryota; kingdom Metazoa; phylum Chordata; class Amphibia; order Anura; family Myobatrachidae; genus Crinia; species Crinia signifera. The sequence continues at coordinate 4,676,071 of NC_139220.1, read as the reverse complement.
GATGGGGCAGTACTGGACCCTGGTGATGGAGCAGTGCCAGGCCCTGGTGATGGGGCAGTACCGGGCCCTGGTGATATAGCAGTGCCGGGCCCTGGTAATGGGGCAGTAACGGCACTGGTGATGGAGCAGTGCTGGGCCCTGGTGATGGGGCAGTACTGGGCCCTGGTGATGGAGCAGTACTGGGCCCTGGTGATGGGGCAGTGCTGGGCCCTGGTGATGGAGCAGTGCTGGGATCTGGTGATGGAGCAGTACCGGGCCCTGGTGATGGAGCAGTGCCGGACCCTGGTGATGGAGCAGTGCCGGGCCCTGGTGATGCAGCAGTACCGGGCCCTGGCGATGGAGCAGTACCGGGCCCTGGCGATGGAGCAGTACCGGGCCCTGGTGATGCAGCAGTACTGGTTCCTGGTGATGGAGCAGTGCTGGGCCCTGGAGATGGAGCAGTGCTGGGCCCTGGTGATGGAGTACTGCTCGGCCCTGGGGATGGAGCAGTGCCGGGCCCTGGTGATGGAGCAGTACTGGGCCCTGGTGATAAAGCAGTGCCGGGCCCTGGTTATGGGGCAGTACTGGGCCCTGGTAATGGAGCAGTGCCGGGCCCTGTGATGGAGCAGTGCTGGACCCTGGTGATGCAGCAGTACTGGTTCCAGGTGATGGAACAGTGCCAGGCCCTGGTGATGGAGCAGTACTGGGCCCTGGTGATAGAGTAGTGCTGGGCCCTGGTGATGGAGCAGTACTGGGTCCTGGTGATGGAGTAGTGCCGGGCCCTGGGGATGGAGCAGTACTGGGCCCTAGTGATGGAGCAGTAATGGGCCCTGGTGATGGAGCAGTGCTGGGCCCTAGTGATGGAGCAGTAATAGGCCCTGGTGATGGAGCAGTGCTGGGCCCTGGTGATGGAGCAGTACTGGGCCCTAGTGATGGAGCACTGCTGGGCTCTAGTAAAGGGACAGTACTGGGCCCTGGTGATGGAGCAGTTCATGGCCATGGTAATGCAGCAGTTCCGGACCTTGGCGATGGAGCAGTGCCAGGCTCCGGTGATGGAGCAGTGCCAGGCCCTGGTGATGGAGCAGTACCGGGCCCGCAGTGCCAGACACTGGTGATGGAGCAGTATCAAGCCCTGGTAATGGAGCAGTGCCAGGCTCCGGTGATGGAGCAGTGCCGGGCCCTGGTGATATAGCAGTACCGGGCACGCAGTGCCGGACCCTGGTGATGGAGCAGTATCAGGCCCAGGTAAAGGAGCAGTGGTGGGCCCTGGTGATGGAACAGTAAAGGGCCCTGGTGATGGAGCAGTACCGAGCCCTAGTGAAGGAGCAGTACTGGGCCCTGGTGATGGAGCAGTGCTGGGCCCTGGTGATGGAGCAGTACTGAGCCCTAGTGATGGAGCACTGCTGGGCTCTAGTAAAGGGACAATACTGGGCCCTGGTGATGGAGCAGTTCATGGCCATGGTAATGCAGCAGTTCCGGACCTTGGCAATGGAGCAGTGCCAGGCTCCGGTGATGGAGCAGTGCCAGGCCCTGGTGATGGAGCAGTACCGGGCCTGCAGTGCCAGACCCTGGTGATGGAGCAGTATCAAGCCCTGGTAATGGAGCAGTGCCAGGCTCCGGTGATGGAGCAGTGCCGGGCCCTGGTGATATAGCAGTACCGGGCACGCAGTGCCGGACCCTGGTGATGGAGCAGTATCAGGCCCAGGTAAAGGAGCAGTGGTGGGCCCTGGTGATGGAGCAGTAAAGGGCCCTGGTGATGGAGCAGTACCGAGCCCTAGTGAAGGAGCAGTACTGGGCCCTGGTGATGGAGCAGTGCCGGGCCCATTCATAGTATACACAAGTATACCTGGCCAATAAAGCTGATTCTGATGATGGAGCAATGCCAGGCCCTGGTGATGGAGCAGTGCCGGGCCCTGGTGATGGAGTAGTGCCATACCCTTGTGATGAAGCAGTGCCGGACCCTGGTGATGGAGCAGTACCAGGCCAGCAGTGCCGGACCCTGGTGATGGAGCAGTGCTGGACTCTGGTGATGGAGCAGTGCCGGACTCTGATGATGGAGCAGTGCCGGGCCCTGGTGATGGAGCAGTGCCGGACCCTGGTGAGGGAGTAGTACTTTGATTGCTGTGGTTGTACATCTCCAGCATGTACAGAAGTTCAGGGGTCCCCTGATGTCACTCCCATCTGCAGCTGTACCCTTTCAACATGCCCGGAAGTCCTGGGGCTCCTTAAAGTCACCCTCATCTGCATTTGTACACCTCCAGCATGCACAGAAGCCATGGAACTGCTCAACTTCATTCCCATCTGCGGCTGTACAACATTAACAGAAGTCCAGGGGCTCCCCAATGTCACTCCTCTCTGTCCAGGGGCTCCCCAATGTCACTCCTCTCTGTCCAGGGGCTCCCCAATGTCACTCCTCTCTGTGGTGGTATAGCCCGGCTGCCACTCTGAAATGCTAGAGATATGATTCCTGCCGAATTTGCACTTTTTTCATAAATCGCCAACTTAATGGCATGCGAATTGCTGCAAAAATCGCACTTTTTGCCGCAAATTCGCACATTCAGAAGTGGCGATTTTTAAATTCGCATCCAGATGTTTTCCCATTGAAAAATATAGAAAGCGCCAATTTAATGGTGTGCGAATTTGGAAATCGCGAAAAAAACAATGTCTAAAAATCGCCAAAAAAATAGACCAGGTTCTGACTGGCGAATTTGACAGGATCATGCACAGATCATTGAGATCTGTGCATGGTTCTGTGTTAAAAATATGTGTAAAAGTAAAAATAAAATAAAAAAATGGCATGGGGTCCCCCCTCCTGTGCATAACCAGCCCTGGGCTCATTGAGCCGGGCCTGGTTCCAAAAATACAGGGAACAAAAAGCGTAGGGGTCCCCCGTATTTCTGAAACCAGCCCCGGACCCTTGGACCCTGGTTCCAAAAATACAGGGGACAAAAAATTTGGGGGTCCCCGTATTTTGAAATCAGCACCGGGCTCCAACAGCACGCAGTGTCATGCCACAGCCGGGGGACACTTTTTACATAAGGTCCCCTGGCCGTACCATGAGCACCTTTGCTGCTCAGCCAAGGTACCCCCCCCCCCCCCCCCCGCCAAGGCTTCACCCATCCAGGAGTCCGTGGGCTTTGGACGCCGGCCTGATATGGTTAACTCATTCATACATAACATTGCTTTATACAGGTGAACTACAAGTGCCAGCAGCCCTCCCCCACATGCTGGAACTTGTAGTCCACCTGTAAAAAGAATTTTAAAATAAAAAATACACACACAGAAAAGTACAACTTTATTAGACACACACACACACACACACACCTCACTTTTACACCAATATACTTACAGAACCAGGGTCCAGCACTGCCTCCCTCCTAGGGTTACCACCCGTCCGGGATTACTCCGGACAGTCCGGTAATTTAGACTGGAGTCCGGACAGGTGGCTTCCCCAGACTATACATAGTCCGGGAATGAGTCCCCCTCTCTGCCCGCCCCGGGCGCCTGGCTCCCTCCGCTAGTTTTTGAGGTGGCAGATGTGCGCTGCAACGCTGTGCAGCGGCGCTGGGCGGCGGGATGCAGGGCAGGTGGGGCGGCGCTGCGGCGCAGGGTGACGAGTCATGATGAGTGACTGACTGTCAGTCACTCCGCCGCGGCGCTCGCTGGGAGGAGGGAGGCGGAGTCGGGAGTTGGCCGGACAGTGGAAACACACGCAGACTGTGTGTGTGTCACTGTCTTCTCCACCTCCTCCATGCTCCAGCGCTCCTCCGGGCTCTTTCTCCGTATTTGGCGCGCTCAGCCTGACAGCCTCGCTCTCTGACCAAGGCAAGACGCAAGGCTGGCCAAGCCTAGCTCAGTCAGCGCGGTGCCCTCCACATCGTCAACAGCCTCCTCCGGCTCCTTCACCCAGGCCTCCTTCACCCTCAGCCTCTCTCCTTCACCATCCATCACCCGCAACCAGGTCAGGCTCAGCCTCCACCACCGACCCTTGCCTCCACGTCAGTCAGTGAGTCTCATTGTTACATGTCAGGCCTCATGGTTATGTGTCAAGCTGGTAATTGACAGCTGTACTTTTGTTTATATCAGCTTGGGTGCCAAATTTGATCTCAGAATGGGTAAAACCATGTGCATTGCAGGTAGAGTAGATGTAACATGTGCAGAGAGGCTACAAGAGGGGAGAATTTGGCTCTAGGGGGAGGGTTAGGCTACATGTCAGGAGAGGGATAGGCATGGGGGGGGGGGGGGGTCAGGCTATGTGACTGCCTGCTTCTGAATCTGGCTGCCAGTGTCTGCAGTGCTGAGCCTGGCTGTGACTAAGTTTGTTGGGGTTGGCACACTGGCACTAGTAAGTTGAGTTGACTTATTTCACTCTCATTGTGTTTCTGTGTGAGGGCAGAGGGCCACACTGTCACCACAGTCCAGGCAGGCAGTCCCCTGTCCCTGTCTGCGCCGCACCCAAGTCACCTGGGCGATGTTGAGTTGTGCCCGCTGCAACCACCCAGCCAGGCCTGCACCAGCCAACCTCCCAGCCAGGCCCAGCCAGCACTGCCAGCACTTAGCACAGCCACAGGAGCTACTCTCTCTCTAGATTTACAACTGTGGCTGGTCTGGCCCAATACAATAGTATGTTGTTGTATGATGATGACGATCACTATTTTTCAAGCAAGCTTTTGAAAGCAAATAATAGTGTAGTAACCAGTGTGTCAGAGAAGATTTTGGAATAATGTGTAATGGGCATTCTGGCATGGGTATGGGTATGTAATGGGTGTGTGATGTGTAATCAGCATTACGGTGTGTCTGTGTTGTCCCTAAATTGAGTCCTGGCATAACAAGTAATAAGCATAATGTGTAATGGGCATCATGGTGTGTGGCATAACATGTAATTGGCATTATGGCATGTGGTATACTATGGTATCACTATGTATTGGGTGTGTGACGTGTAATCGGCATTATGTTGAGAATTTTTGATGCGCGCCTATGGCGCGCACTGTCTGTGTTGCTCCTCCTTTACAAAAAACTTTTTCAGTCCTAGCATATTGTGTAATGGGCATTGCGGTGTATGGCGTAACATGTAATGGGCATTACACTGTGTGGCATACCGTATAATGGGCATTATGGCATGTGGTATACTATGGCATTTTGTATGCTATGTAATGGGTGTGTGACGTGTAATCGGCATTATGTTGCAAATTTTTGGTGCGCGCCTACGGCGCGCACTGTATGTATTCCTCCTTACCAAAAAACTTTTTCAATCCTGGCATATCATTTAATGGGCATTGCGGTGTATGTCGTAACATGTAATGGGCATCACGGTGTGGGGCATAACGTGTAATGGGTATTAACAAAGGTAAAAAAAAATCAACATAAGGCGGGTCAAAGGGCGGGGCATGGGCGGGGCAGTGGGTGTGTCAAGGGGCGGGCCACTGTCCGGGAATCTCTCAACAAAAAGGTGGTAACCCTACTCCCTCCTCCACAGCCAGCTCACCCCGCACTGACAGCTAGATGTGAGAGGGACACTGGTGCCCTCCCCCTCCACTACCTGATAGTGGACCTCTGCTGCCTCTAACTCTGGCACCTCTGCCACTGCTGCATCTGCCTCTCACCTCTGCACCTCTCACTGCTCTCTCCATTGTCTGCTTCCTATCAAAGCTCAAAATGGCCCCTGTGCCCCTTTATATAGGGTCTGTGATACATAATTTAGTGGACTTTGATGGCCCAATAACTTAGGAGGTTGTAAGGAACGGCAAGGTAGTGTGGTAAATCACATTCTTGTTGGTCACAAAATCGCACATGACTAGAGCCGGAAATCGCACTTTATTAGCGTTTTAAATCACCTCATATTGCCCATATCGCCCCATATCGCATTTTTTGTCCGTCAATTCGCATCACATTAAATGTGCGAATTCACAGCAAAAATTAGATTTTTTTAAAATGCGATATTGTGCGATTTTCACCTAAATCGCACATTTAAAAAAAAATCGCACTTCACTAAATCTCGCCCAGTGTGCGGTTCAGGAGTAATTTTTTCAGCTTTCAGCAAAGTGTCCTCACGCTTTCTACGCACACTACCACTAATTACAGGAACCACCGTCATCACCCTGGGGCTCATCCCAGAGAATTAAATTCCTAATTTTTTTAAATAATTGACCAAGTTACTCTCAGAGTAACTGAGAAAGATGAAGCAAAGTGTTATGGCAGCACGGACGGTGTAATGATTACATTACTGCCTCACAGCGCTGAGGTCATGGGTTCTATTCCCACCATGTGTTATATATACGGGGCAGTACGGATGGTGTAATGGTTACATTACTGCCTCACAGCGCTGAGGTCATGGGTTCTATCCCCACCATGGCCCTAACAGTGCAGAGTTTGTATATTCTCCCTCTTGAGTGGGTTTACTCTGGGTACTCCAGTTTCAACAAAATTAACCCTAGATTGTCTGTGTGTGCGTGTACATGTGGTAGGGAATATAGATTGTAAGCTCCACTGGGGCAGGGACTGATCAAATATTCTCTGTACAGCGCGCTGCGGAATATGTGTGCGCTATATAAATAACTGGTGAAAATATTCTCTGTACAGTGCTGTGGAATATGTGTGCGCTATATAATAACTGGTAATAATATTCTCTGTACATCGCTGCGGAATATGTGTGCGCTATATAATAACTGGTAATAATAGTCTCTGTACAGCGCTGTGGAATATGTGTGCGCTATACAATAACTGGTAATAATATTCTCTGTACAGCGCTGCGGAATATGTGTGCGCCATATAAATAACTGGTAATAATATTCTCTATACAGCGCTGCGGAATATGTGTGCGCTATACAATAACTGGTAATAATAGTCTCTGTACAGCGCTGTGCAATATGTGTGCACTATATAATAACTAGTAATAATATTCTCTGTACATCGCTGCGGAATATGTGTGCGCTATATAGTAACTGGTAGTAATATTCTCTGTAAAGCGCTGCAGAATATGTGTGCACTATATAATAACTGGTAAGAATAGTCTCTGTACAGCGCTGCGGAATATGTGTGCGCTATATAATAACTGGTAATAATAGTCTCTGTACAGCGCTGCGGAATATGTGTGCGCTATATAAATAACTGGAAATAATAGTCTCTGTACAATGCTGTGGAATATGTGTGCGCTACATAATAACTGGTAATAATATTCTCTGTACAGCACTGTGGAATATGTGTGCGCTATATAATATCTGGTAATAATAGTCTGTACAGCGCTGCGGAATATGTGTGTGCTATATAAATAACTGGTAATAATAGTCTCTGTACAGCTCTGCGGAATATGTGTGCGCTATATAATAACTGGTAATAATAGTCTCTGTACAGCGCTGCGGAATATGTGTGCGCTATATAATAACTGGTAATAATATTATCTGTACAGCACTGTGGAATATGTGTGCACTATATAATAACTGGTAATATTCTCTGTACAGCACTGTGGAATATGTGTGCGCTATATAAGTAACTGGTAATAATATTCTCTGTACAGCGCTGTGGAATATGTGTGCGCTATATAACAACTGGTAATAATAGTCTCTGTACAGCGCTGCGGAATATGTGTGCGCTATATAATAACTGGTAATAATATTATCTGTACAGCACTGTGGAATATGTGTGCACTATATAATAACTGGTAATATTCTCTGTACAGCACTGTGGAATATGTGTGCGCTATATAATAACTGGTAATAATATTCTCTGTACAGTGCTGCGGAATATGTGTGCGCTATATAATAACTGGAAATAATATTATCTGTACAGCGCTGCGGAATATGTATGCGCTATATAATAACTGGTGATAATAATCTCTGTACAGCGCTGCGGAATATGTGTGTGCTATATAATAACTGGTAATAATAGTCTCTGTACAGTGCTGCAGAATATGTGTGCGCTATATAAATAACTGGTAATAATAGTCTCTGTACAGCGCTGCGGAATATGTGTGCGCTATATAATAACTGGTAATAATATTCTCTGTACAGCGCTGCGGAATATGTATGCGTTATATAAAAACTGGTAATAATATTCTCTGTACATCGCTGCGGAATATGTGTGCGCTATATAAATAACTGGTAATAATAGTCTCTGTACAGCGCTGCGGAATATGTGTGCGCTATATAAATAACTAGTAATAATAGTCTCTGTACAGCGCTGCAGAATAGGTGTGCGCTATATAATAACTGGTAATAATAGTCTCTGTACAGCACTGCGGAATATGTGTGTGCTATATAATAACTGGTAATAATAGTCTCTGTACGGCGATGCGGAATAGGTGTGCGCTATATAATAACTGGTAATAATATTCTCTGTACATCGCTGCGGAATATGTGTGCGCTATATAATAACTGGTAATAATATTCTCTGTACAGCGCTGCGAAATATGTGTGTGCTATATAATAACTGGTAATAATAGTCTCTGTACAGCGCTGCGGAATATATGTGTGCTATATAATAACTGGTAATAATAGTCTCTGTACAGCGCTGCGGAATATGTGTGTGCTATATAATAACTGGTAATAATAGTCTCTGTACAGCGCTGCGGAATATACGTGTGCTATATAATAACTGGTAATAATAGTCTCTGTACAGCGCTGCGGAATATGTGTGCGTTATATAATAACTGGTAATAATATTCTCTGTACAGCGCTGCGGAACATGTGTGCGCTATATAATAACTGGTAATAATAGTCTCTGTACAGCGCTGCGGAATATGTGTGCGCTATATAAATAACTGGTAATAATAGTCTCTGTACAGCGCTGCGGAATATGTGTGCGCTATATAATAACTGGTAATAATATTCTCTGTACAGCGCTGCGGAATATGTATGCGTTATATAAAAACTGGTAATAATATTCTCTGTACATCGCTGCGGAATATGTGTGCGCTATATAAATAACTGGTAATAATAGTCTCTGTACAGCGCTGCGGAATATGTGTGCGCTATATAAATAACTAGTAATAATAGTCTCTGTACAGCGCTGCAGAATAGGTGTGCGCTATATAATAACTGGTAATAATAGTCTCTGTACAGCACTGCGGAATATGTGTGTGCTATATAATAACTGGTAATAATAGTCTCTGTACAGCGCTGCGGAATATGTGTGCGCTATATAAATAACTGGTAATAATAGTCTCTGTACAGCGCTGCGGAATATGTGTGCGCTATATAATAACTGGTAATAATATTCTCTGTACAGCGCTGCGGAATATGTATGCGTTATATAAAAACTGGTAATAATATTCTCTGTACATCGCTGCGGAATATGTGTGCGCTATATAAATAACTGGTAATAATAGTCTCTGTACAGCGCTGCGGAATATGTGTGCGCTATATAAATAACTAGTAATAATAGTCTCTGTACAGCGCTGCAGAATAGGTGTGCGCTATATAATAACTGGTAATAATAGTCTCTGTACAGCACTGCGGAATATGTGTGTGCTATATAATAACTGGTAATAATAGTCTCTGTACGGCGATGCGGAATAGGTGTGCGCTATATAATAACTGGTAATAATATTCTCTGTACAGCGCTGCGGAACATGTGTGCGCTATAAAATAACTGGTAATAATAGTCTCTGTACAGCGCTGCGGAATATGTGTGCGCTATATAATAACTGGTAATAATATTCTCTGTACAGCGCTGCGAAATATGTGTGTGCTATATAATAACTGGTAATAATAGTCTCTGTACAGCGCTGCGGAATATATGTGTGCTATATAATAACTGGTAATAATAGTCTCTGTACAGCGCTGCGGAATATGTGTGTGCTATATAATAACTGGTAATAATAGTCTCTGTACAGCGCTGCGGAATATACGTGTGCTATATAATAACTGGTAATAATAGTCTCTGTACAGCGCTGCGGAATATATGTGCGCTATATAATAACTGGTAATAATATTCTCTGTACAGCGCTGTGGAATATGTGTGCGCTATATAATAACTGGTGGTAATATTATCTGTACAGAGCTGCAGAATATGTGTGCGCTATATAATAACTGGTAATAATAGTCTCTGTACAGCGCTGCGGAATATATGTGCGCTATATAATAACTGGTAATAATAGTCTCTGTACAGCGCTGCGGAATATATGTGTGCTATATAATAACTGGTAATAATAGTCTCTGTACAGCGCTGCGGAATATGTGTGCGCTATATAATAACTGGTAATAATAATCTCTGTACAGCGCTGCGGAATATGTGTGCGCTATATAATAACTGGTAACAATATTCTCTGTACAGAGCTGCGGAATATGTGTGCGCTATATAATAACTGGTAATAATAGTCTCTGTACAGAGCTGCGGAATATGTGTGCGCTATATAAATAACTGGTAATAATAGTCTCTCTACAGCGCTGCGGAATATGTGTGCGCTATATAATAACTGGTAATAAAAGTCTCTGTACAGCGCTGCGGAATATGTGTGCGCTATATAATGACTGGTAATAATATTCTCTGTACAGCGCTGCAGAATATGTGTGCGCTATATAATAACTGGTAATAATATTCTCTGTACAGCGCTGCGGAATATGTGTGCGCTATATAATAACTGGTAATAATATTCTCTGTACAGTGCTATGGAATATGTGTGCACTATATAATAACTGGTAATAATAGTCTCTGTACAGCGCTGCGGAATATGTGTGCGCTATATAATAACTGGTAATAATATTCTCTGTACAGTGCTGCGGAATATGTGTGCGCTATATAATAACTGGTAATAATAGTCTCTGTACAGCGCTGTGGAATATGTGCGCGCTATATAATAACTGGTAATAATAGTCTCTGTACAGCTCTGCGGAATATGTGTGCACTATATAATAACTGGTAATAATATTCTCTGTACAGCGCTGCGGAATATGTGTGCGCTATATAATAACTGGTAATAATAGTCTCTGTACAGTGCTGCGGAATATGTGTGCGCTATATAATAACTGGTAATAATAGTCTCTGTACAGCGCTGCGGAATATGTGCGCGCTATATAATAACTGGTAATAATATTCTCTGTACAGCGCTGCAGAATATGTGCGCGCTATATAATAACTGGTAATAATAGTCTCTGTACAGTGCTGCGGAATATATGTGCGCTATATAATAACTAGTAATAATATTCTCTGTACAGCCCTGCGGAATATGTGTGCGCTATATAATAACTTGTAATAATATTCTCTGTACAGCGCTGCGGAATATGTGTGCACTATATAATAACTGGTAATAATATTCTCTGTACAGCGCTGCGGAATATGTGTGCACTATATAAATAACTGGTAATAATATTCTCTGTACAGCGCTGCAGAATATGTGTGCGCTATATAATAACTGGTAATGATAGTCTCTGTACAGCGCTGCGGAATATGTGTGCGCTATATAAATAACTGGTAATAATATTCTCTGTACAGTGCTGCAGAATATGTGTGCGCTATATAATAACTGGTAATAATAGTCTCTGTACAGCGCTGTGGAATATGTGTGCGCTATATAATAACTGGTAATAATAGTCTCTGTACAGCGCTGTGGAATATGTGTGCGCTATATAAATAACTGGTAATAATATTCTCTGCACAGCGCTGCGAATATGTGTGCGCTATATAATAACTGGTAATAACAATCTCTGTACAGTGCTGCGGAATATGTGTGCGCTATATAATAACTTGTAATAATATTCTCTGTACAGCCCTGCGGAATATGTGTGCGCTATATAATAACTTGTAATAATATTCTCTGTACAGCGCTGCGGAATATGTGTGCACTATATAATAACTGGTAATAATATTCTCTGTACAGCGCTGCGGAATATGTGTGCACTATATAAATAACTGGTAATAATATTCTCTGTACAGCGCTGCAGAATATGTGTGCGCTATATAATAACTGGTAATGATAGTCTCTGTACAGCGCTGCGGAATATGTGTGCGCTATATAAATAACTGGTAATAATATTCTCTGTACAGTGCTGCAGAATATGTGTGCGCTATATAATAACTGGTAATAATAGTCTCTGTACAGTGCTGCGGAATATGTGTTCGCTATATAATAACTGGTAATAATAGTCTCTGTACAGCGCTGTGGAATATTTGTGCGCTATATAAATAACTGGTAATAATATTCTCTGCACAGCGCTGCGAATATGTGTGCGCTATATAATAACTGGTAATAACAATCTCTGTACAGTGCTGCGGAATATGTGTGCGCTATATAATAACTTGTAATAATATTCTCTGTACAGCCCTGCGGAATATGTGTGCGCTATATAATAACTTGTAATAATATTCTCTGTACAGCGCTGCGGAATATGTGTGCACTATATAATACTGGTAATAATATTCTCTGTACAGCGCTGCGGAATATGTGTGCACTATATAAATAACTGGTAATAATATTCTCTGTACAGCGCTGCAGAATATGTGTGCGCTATATAATAACTGGTAATGATAGTCTCTGTACAGCGCTGCGGAATATGTGTGCGCTATATAAATAACTGGTAATAATATTCTCTGTACAGTGCTGCAGATAATGTGTGCGCTATATAATAACTGGTAATAATAGTCTCTGTACAGTGCTGCGGAATATGTGTGCGCTATATAATAACTGGTAATAATAGTCTCTGTACAGCGCTGCGGAATATGTGTGCGCTATATAATAACTGGTAATAACAATCTCTGTACAGTGCTGCGGAATATGTGTGAGCTATATAATAACTGGTAATAATAATCTCTGTACAGCGCTGCGGAATATGTGTGTGATATATAATAACTGGTAATAATAGTCTCTGTACAGCGCTGCGGAATATGTGTGCGCTATATAATAACTGGTAATAATATTCTCTGCACAGCGCTGCGGAATATGTGTGCGCTATATAATAACTGGTAATAATATTCTCTGTACAGCGCTGCGGAATATGTGTGCGCTATATAATAACTGGTAATAATATTCTCTGTACAGCGCTGTGGAATATGTGTGCGCTATATAATAACTGGTAATAATATTCTCTGTACAGCGCTGCGGAATATGTGTGCACTATATAATAACTGGTAATAATAGTCTCTGTACAGCACTGCGGAATATGTGTGCACTATATAATAACTGGTAGTAGTCTCTGTACAGCGCTGCGGAATATGTATGTGCTATATAATAACTGGTAATAATAGTCTCTGTACAGCGCTGCGGAATATGTGTGCGCTATATAAATGACTGGTAATAATATTCTCTGTACAGTGCTGCAGAATATGTGTGCGCTATATAAATAACTGTTAATAATTAATAAATAAATAAAATACTCAGTAAATACATAGGAGCACCCCATCGCTCTGGCCCTTCCCCATCGCTATGACCCTTCCGTATAAATGAGGGCGCAGTCACGGAACACTACGCAGCCTGACATAACTGTGATCTAGGATCTCGCCCAAGAACGATAAAGCTGCACAACGTACAGCCGCAGTCCGGCTAAGATATAGCAGCTCGCAGGCCGGAGACTTTTTATAAAGCCAGTAAAATGCGCTGTGATTTAGCCGGCGCGGGCGTTAAGCAGTTACGCTGTCGGCTTATGTGTTTTTTACTTGATCTTAATTAGACTTACGGAGGGGAGATCCGGAGATTCACACTCCTTAAACTTTGTATTTTTTCTCCCGCGCTTGTTTTATTTGGACCGTAAAATGCTTTGAGATCTTTACGAGAGATGCCGCATAAAAATGGTGTTATTATAAACATGATTTAAATATTCCGAGCATTACGGGGTGATTATTATTGAATAAGGCAGAGTGCATAAAAAGGTTATCTGCATTCCGCTCTCAGGTTGCTACAATATACAGTAATGAATTGTGCAATACACTCCGTGCGCCATATGTCTCCTTTACCGCCAATGCTCCGGGGACATGGGATATGCAAACGCTAACAAGGCCGTCACCAAACACCCAGCCATAAACAAGCCGCAATTCTCTCCCTTAGATATTATGTGGTCGGCGGGTAATTCATCTCCCAAATTTTGATTTAATGGCGTAAAAGAGGCGTAATTGATAATACTCAGCATTGTTCTAAACGGCTGCTAAATCAATTATTGGAATAGAGAATATTCCGCTGCTGGAACTTCGTGCACAACAGAACTTTCTTATGCTCATAAATAACCTGGCAACAAAGAGACTTTTCTTCCTCCCCCCTCCCCCCTCCATGTCCGTCTACCCCTCATTCCAACCCCCCCCCCCCCCCCCCTTAAATTGAAAGAAAATTATAATTTTCAAACAGAGACTGGAAACATTCGTGTTCTTATTTGTTCTCTGTGTCGTGTTACCAGAAAATGGGGTTTATAAAAAGATGGAATATGCTGGCGCTATATAAATGCAGGGCCGTAGGGATGTCACACAGGGCAGAGTGTATTGTGGGTGGCACCCTCACTGGCCCTGCATCTGGCTATCAGGGTGTCACGTCCTTAGAACACTTGTTGTGTTTTGGTGATGGCATGATTAGTATATGCCCACTGTGCGCACTCGCCGACCCTCCAGGAGGGTGCAGTCATGGTGCGGCATGGGGCAGCCTGTCGGAGGAACGTGATACTAAATAGGGGGCATGTCATCCTGGCCCTGTCCCCACTGCAAATGCCAAGATTACGGGGGGGTTACATTACAGTGCTGGTATACCGGGGACATGGCGGTGCTGGTTTATGGGGGACAAAAACAGAGCTGTATACCGGGACATGACGGTGCTGTATACTGGGGATATGACAGGGCTGGTAAGCCGGGGAGATAACAGTACTTTATACCAGGGATATAACAGAGCTGTATACTGGGGACATGACAGTGCTGTATACCAGGGACCTGTCGGTGCTGTATACAGGGGACATGACAGTGCTGTATACTGGGAACATAACAGAGCTGTATACAGGGGACATAACAGAGCTGTATACTGGGAACATAACAAAGCTGTATACCGGGGACATAACAGAGCTGTATACAGGGGACATGACGGTGCTGTATACCGGGGACATGACGGTGCTGTATACCGGGATCATAACAGAGCTGTATACCGGGGACGTGACGGTGCTGTATACCGGGGACATGACGGTGCTGGTTTATGGGGGACATAACAGAGCTGTATACTGGGGATATGATAGGGCTGGTAAGCCGGGGAGATAACAGTACTTTATACCAGGGACATAACAGAGCTGTATACCAGGGACATGACAGTGCTGTATACAGGGGACATGACAGTGCTGGTTTATGGGTACATAACAGTGCTGTATATAGGGGACATGACAGTGCTGGTTTATGGGGGACATAACAGTGCTGTATACCGGGACATGACAGTGCTGTATACTGGGGACATGACAGTGCTGTATACCAGGGACCTGACAGTGCTGTATACCAGGGAGATGACAGGGCTGGTATATGGGGGACATAACAGAGCTGTATACTGGGAACATAACAGAGCTGTATACCGCTGACATAACAGAGCTGTATACAGGGGACATGACGGTCTGTATACCGGGGACATGACGATGCTGTATACCGGGGACATGACGGTGCTGTATACCGGGGACATAACAGAGCTGTATACTGGGGACATGACGATGCTGTATACAGGGGACATGACGGTGCTGTATACCGGGGACATAACAGAGCTGTATACCGGGGACATGATGGTGCTGTATACAGGGGACATGACGATGCTGTATACAGGGGACATGACGGTGCTGTATACAGGGGACATGACGGTGTTGTATACCGGGGACATGACGGTGCTGTATACAGGGGACATGACGGTGCTGTATACCGGGGACATGACGGTGCTGTATACAGGGGACATGACGGTGCTGTATACCGGGGACATAACAGAGCTGTATACCGGGGACATGATGGTGCTGTATACAGGGGACATGACGATGCTGTATACAGGGGACATGACGGTGCTGTATATGGGGGACATGACGGTGCTGTATACCGTGAACATAACAGAGCTGTATACCGGGGACATGACGGTGCTGTATATGGAGGACATGATGGTGCTGTATACGGGGGACATGACGGTGGTGTATACAGGGGACATGACGGTGCTGTATACAGGGGACATGACGGTGCTGTATATGGGGGACATGACGGTGCTGTATACGGGGGACATAACAGAGCTGTATACCGGGGACATGACGGTGTTGTATACAGGGGACATGACGGTGCTGTATACAGGGGACATGACGGTGCTGTATACCGGGGACATGACGGTGCTGTATACCGGGGACATGACGGTGCTGTATACAGGGGACATGACGGTGCTGTATACAGGGGACATGACGGTGCTGTATATGGGGGACATGACGGTGCTGTATACGGGAGACATAACAGAGCTGTATACCGGGGACATGACGGTGCTGTATACAGGGGACATGACGGTGCTGTATACAGGGGACATGACGGTGCTGTATACAGGGGACATGACGGTGCTGTATATTGGGGACATGACGGTGCTGTATACCGGGAACATAACAGAGCTGTATACTTGGGAAGTAATATTATATTGTCTACAGTAATATTATACAGTTTAAAGCACAGGTTCTCAAAGTCGTTCCTCAGGACCCCACACAGTGCATGTGTTGCAGGTCTCCTCACAGAATCAAGTAAAATAATTACCTCCACCTGTGGGTCTTTTACAATGTGTCAGTGAGTAATGAGTGCACCTGTCGGGTGACCTGGACAATGTGAACTGTGTGGGGTCCTGAGGACCGAGTTTGAGAACCACTGATGTAAAGGAAACGTTATGTTGCTTTAGTAATATCTCTAGTAAGAATAGTTCTGTAAAATGGGAATTCAGCCCCAGCTGCAGTGCGTCGCCCTCTTTATGCCAATACTGTTCCTGCTGGAGTCGGTACCTCGCCGGGCAGACCGAACGCTTGTTATAATACCAGCAGAATGTGGCGTGATTACCCGGTGCGTGCGTTCTGCTGCCAGGTTCCGCAGTCGTCACTTCATGGCAATTCCACTTTTCCCCCCAAAACGAACCCGTCCTTTCCACACACAGCGAGCGAGACGGATAATGTTTCCTTTATTTCTGCCATTTCTCCACAAGTTTTATCCTCATAAACCCGGAATCTATCGAAGCAGCAAAAAGTCAAACTCTTTGGAAGGATATTTCCTAAGCCGCTGCCGTAAACATGAAAGTATATCATAACTAATATTAAGTGCGCACGTCGGGGGCCAGGCAATACGGTGACGCGCGTGGTCCCATGATGGCCGAGCTGGGACCGGCTTTCACCTTCCCTGTTTCCCGCACCACAAGGGAGAAGGTTTATGGTACAGCGCAGATAATAAGAGTCACTATTATATTATATTATACCGGTAACATATTGCGGCATTATTGTGCCTGGGGGCCTCATGTTATGTAGATGTAAAACATCTCCAGTACAGGTAGGAATGTGGCTCCGCACAGCCCCGCCGGAATGCTAAAGGCCGTAAGTGTCCCGGGGGAAGCTCTGGGACTGCGCTCGGTCTGTTACCGTAGGTAATATGAATAGAATTATGCCGGAAGGATGGATGCATAGGGCTGATGGAGAATATGTCCTCTGCGCAGCTCCGGGACCAAGCGTTTGTTACTATGGCTGGCGCAGTTGTACTACGTTTGCTGCTGTTTGCCTCTTTACAGCCTTTCTCTCTATTGGTCATAATAAAGTGCGCATGCACAGACAGCAGCAGATTCCCTTTCCGGCTTATAGGGTAATACGACCCCAAGATGGCGTTACCCGGTGATAAAAAGCGTTTGCGGTTAGGCCTATGCTGACAGGACATGCCATGCACTGCCGCCATTTTTTGTTTTGCAGCATCTGCTCGGGATGTCACTCAGTAACCCCGAAAACGTTCTGGACATGTGCGTGCTGTCTGGGCCATCTCCCCAATAACGTTGCATCGCTAGGCCATCACACATGCACATGCGCAGAAGTGGGAAAGTCACCTCTGCGGTATTTGGACTTCTGTGTCCAATGCAGAATCGGCCCATAGTGCAGACTCCACAAGGTTCTTGGTATTCTTTTTAGCCAATCTATACCAGCCCACCAACCAATATTTAGGTGAGCTGGTCCTGGTGGAACTAAAAGTCTCAGCATGATGGCACCTCCTATTATATGTGTAATTAGGGTGTGCGATCCAAGACCCCACCCCCTCCCCTCTTGCTCCACAGGGCGGGAATCGCATTTATACTTCCTGCGTCCCCGTGGCTGTCCCTGGCAGAACTCTCCCCAGAATCCATCTCTGCTGCTTTGCTGCTGATTCCCAGCACGCCGCGGCCTCTGATCAGACAGAAGGTCACCCAGAGCCGTCATTTCTCACAGCTCCGGCCTCCTGCTGGGACGCAGGCTGACATATCCCTTTATCGCATCTCGGAAGCACAAAAGCTGACAGACAATGGGCCAAAATCCCAGCCATTGTTTCCTAACATTAAGAGCCCGGAGAAGCGAGCGCCTCTGCCTTCTGCGCGGTTCTAGAGAGCGAGGAAGAAGGAAATATGTTATTACTGTCAGCAATATGTCGGTTGTCACTCAGGACGTGCAAGCGGAGAGCTGGAGAATGGGAACAGCCGGCGTGTTACACTCGTGCTTAGTATGAAGGGCATCGCGTGTGCCAGCGCCAGAGAGCTAGCGCCATGGCAGATGTGACCCTGGCGCTCTTTTTTCCCCCTTCTGCAGATTGGTTCCAGGGAGAGTGTAGTGGAAGATGTTTGGAGGCAGGTGACCCTGCTCAGCTGGCCCCGGCGATGGTGACAGTTGTGGGTTACAGCCGGTCTCGTGTGCCGCCGAGACACATGGTAACCATACGGCGAGACGTCCATATACAACTGGCGGGGAAACAGGAGGACGACCGTGTGGGATGGGGAAGTGAGAACACGGACAGGGGACGTGTGAGTGTCAGTGCGCCGGGACGCCTGGAAATCAATTGCTGGAAAGCCAAAGAGAAGCCGCCCAATCCGCTAACTGCGCCAAGCTTATTTTAGGCACACTCGCTGCTGGGGCGGTCTGAGCACCCAGATATACGTCAGGAGGAAGGAAAGCCATGCGTTCCGGGAGTCATTCCCTTCACTGTCTGAGCAGAAACACTGGGTGAGATTTAATAGGATGAGAGATTCAGAAAGTGAGAGATTTGGTGAGAAATCTGCATTTATTTTTTTTAAAGCGGCAATCATTTACACTGCAAAATCAAACAGTGTAAATGATTGCCACTTTAAAAAAACTGGAGATTTCTCACCAAATCTCTCACTTTCTGAAACTCTCATCCTATTAAATCTCACCCACTGACTGTAAAGGCCCCCATACATTAGTCCGTCTTGTCCCAGCGACAGGTCGGAGCTGATTTCCCCGGCAGCTCCCCGGGAGGGGTCACACACGATTAGGCATTTGATGTGCCAAGTTTGGATTATGATAAATCGCATTCCTATATGTGATTTAATTCTCATAAACATCTGGTAATTACAAAGCGTCATTTCTCCAGTTTGCCTTTCACTTTATTTCTGTATATTGCTTTTAGTTATTGTGCGTTATTAAAGAGGATGTATTGCACTATACTGTATGTATCTTCTTTTCACAGTCCCTATATGAACACCGGATGAAATACAAGTGCAACGTGGCAATTTAACAGGGATAGTCTTGTACAGTGGCCCTTGGGGCAGCCCCATACTGGCTTATTGGAGAAGAGGAACGGTACCCCCTAATAAAGGAGGCACAATACCTCTTCCTTTTTCCCAAATACAATACTGTACCTCTCAATCTCTTCTGTACCACAATCTGACAATATCGTCAGCAAGGGTCCTGGTCACCTCAATGAACCATACCATTAACAACATGATTCAATGTTTAACCGCGGATCATTCGTTGTCACGGCACCACCGATATTGTGAAGGATACGGACACGTTTTGTATATTGTGTAAGGACCATAATAATGTACACATGCCAGTTAGGAGTAATGCTGATTCAGGAGTTTTGCTATTTAATAGCAGAGCAGCCAATCAAAAGTGTTCTATTATATGTCTGGATGTTTCTCCTTTCTTTCTGGGCGAGGACTATTTCTCTTGTTAGCGATACATTGCTGCATCAGGCCCATAGATTGTTATAGTTACTCCATCTCCCACATACCATCACATAAGGGGTACATAATACAGCATTAGACTTTAGGCCTAAAAGACACCTGAATCCCTCTAGCTGAACATTTATGGAAGGTAGTACATAACTCTCCAAAAATCTCTCCTCACCACTTATCGCTCCTCAACTCTTATCTCTAGTTACCATCCATCTCTCCTCACCGTCCATCTCTCCTCACCTCCTATCTCTTGTCAAGGTCCATTTCTCCTCACCTCTTATCTCTCGTAACCGTCCATCTCTCCTCACCACCTATCTCTGGTCACCATCTATCTCTCCTCACTGTCCATCTCTCCTCACCACTTATCTCTCCTCATCTCTTATCTCTGGTAACCGTCCATCTCTCCTCACTGTCCATCTCTCCTCACCACTTATCTCTGGTAACCGTCCATCTCTCCTCACCGTCCATCTCTCCTCACCACTTATCTCTTCTCACCTCTTATCTCTGGTAACTGTCCATCTATCCTCACCACTTATCTCTCCTCACCTCTTATCTCTGGTAACCCTCCATCTCTCCTCACCTCTTATCTCTGGTAACTGTCCATCTCTCCTCACCACTTATCTCTTCTCACTGTCCATCTCTCTTCAGCTCTTATCTCTGGTAACCGTCCATCTCTCCTCACCATCCATCTCTCCTCACCACTTATCTCTTCTCACTGTCCATCTCTCCTCACCTATTATCTCTTGTAACTGTCCATCTCTCCTCACCGTCCAGTACTGTCACCATCTATCTCTCCTCACCTCTTATCTCTGGTAACCGCCCATCTCTGCTCAGCATCCATTTCTGGTCACCATCTATCTCTCCTCACCATCTATCTCTCCTCACCTCTTATCTCTGGTAACCGTCCACCTCTCCTCCCTGTCCATCTTTCCTCACCATCTATCTCTCTTCACCATCTATCTCTTCTCACTGTCCATCTCTCCTCACCTATTATCTCTGGTAACTGTCCATCTCTCCTCACCTCCTATCTCTTGTCACCATCTATCTCTCCTCTCAGTCCATCTCTCCTCAACGCATATCTCTCCTCACCTCTTATCTCTCCTCACAGTCTATCTCTCCTCATCTATTATCTCTGGTAACCTTCCATCTCGCCTCCCTGTCCATCTCTCCTCACCTCTTATCTCTGGTAACCGTCCATCTCTCCTCACCACCTATCTTTCCTCACCTCCTATCTCTGGTCACCATCTATCTCTCCTTACTGTCCATCTCTCCTCACCACTTATCTCTCCTCACCTCTTATCTCGTAACAGTCCATCTCTCCTCAATGTCTATCTCTCCTCACCACTTATTTATCCTCACCTCTTATCTCTGGTAACCGTCCATTTCTCCTCAATGTCCATCTCTCCTCACCGACCATCTCTCCTCACCCTCCTATCTCTGGTCACCATCTACCTCTCCTCGAAGTCCATCTCTCGACACCACATATCTCTCCTCACGTATTATCTCTAGTAACCGTCCATCTCTCCTCACCTCCTAACTCTGGTCACCATCTATCTCATCTCTCTTCACATATCTCCTCATCTATCACATATCTCTCCTCACCACTTATCTCTCCTCACTGTCCATCTCTCCTCACCACTTATCTCTCTTCACCTCTTATCTCTGGTAACCGTCCATCTCTCCTCACTGTCCATCACTCCTCACCACTTATCTCTTCTCACCTCTTATAACCTTCCATCTCTCCTCACCGACCATCTCTTCTCACCTCCTGTCTCTGGCTACCATCTATCTCTACTCACAGTCCATCTCTCCTCACCACTTAACTTTGGTAACCGTCCATCTCTCCTCACTGTCCATCTCTCCTCACTGTCCATCTCTCCTCACCACCTATCTCTCATCACCTCTTATCTCTGGTAACTGTCCATCTCTCCTCACCACCTATCTCTCCTCACCTCTTATCTCTGATATCCATCCATCTCTCCTCACAACCTATCCCTCCTTACCTCTTATCTCTGGTAACCGTCCATCTCTCCTCACCACCTATCTCTCCTCACCTCTTATCTCTGGTAACTGTCCATCTCTCCTCACCGACCATCTCTTCTCACCTCCTGTCTCTGGCCACCATCTATCTCTACTCACAGTCCATCTCTCCTCACCTCTTATCTTTCTTCACTGTCCATCTCTCCTCACCACTTAGCTCTGGTAACCGTCCATCTCTCCTCACTGTCCATCTCTCCTAACTGTCCATCTCTCCTCACCACCTATCTCTCCTCACCTCTTATATCTGATATCCATCCATATCTCCTCACCACCTATCTCTCCTTACCTCTTTTCTCTGGTAACCATCCATCTCTCCTCACTGTCCATCTTTCTGTACCACCTATCTCTCCTCACCTCCTATCTCCGGTCACCACTTATCTCTCCTCACTGTCCATCTCTCCTCACCACTTATCTCTCCCCACTGTCTGTCATGGGCTGCGACCGCAGCAGCCACTGCTATTTATGTTCTGTGTGGGTTTATGTGTTCACAGTCTCAGTGCTCTGGGTTTTGGCCGATCCATCTTGCCTTGTTTTCATGCAAACCTTAGCCTTTGGGTGTGGCTGCCTCCTAAGCCACTGGGTATATAAAGTACAGTAGTTACTGTATGCTTCAAGCAATAAACCCTGCCAGTTACCCTGACGGGTGTCCTGTGAGCTCCTGCCTGTGTCTAAAGGCCCATACACACTAGTAGATTTTCATTTCAAAAGACTTTGCCAAAATCTTTGATAGATATATCTTTCACCAAAGTAGTGCGTACACACTGAGCCATTTTCCCCATAGAGCAAAAGATTTTCAGGAGGTGAAAGACTGCTGATAATCTTTCATATACAAGGCTATTTACATAATGGGCGGGGTTTGAATTACAAGGATTGGAGCAGCGGCCCTTTTATTCAGTGCATTCCAGTTCTTGGTGCCTGATTCAGAACTGATTGCTGGGCTGCATATATTCGGAGACCAGCAATCAGGTAAACTCCCCACCCCATGCCGCCCTGACCGGGCAAAATCCCACCCATGTGCACAGCAAACATTTAATTTGAAGCTGTGCAGGTAGAGAGAAATCCATTCACTTACGCCAGCGATGTATACGTTACGCCATAACAAAATATACATTTGGGGGGGGGGGGGGGGGGGCAGTAGTGGCTGTAACATATACATTGCTGGCCTGCGAAAAATTTAAGGCATGGATTTGGGGGACAGGGGACTATGCACACTGCAATGCCCATTACACATATACCACATACCGTAATGGCCATTACACATTAGGCCACACGCCGTAATGCCCACTACACATATGCCACACCAGGTAATGCCCATTACATATAATGCCACATAAGTGCTTACCTACATGCTCATTGCTAGGGTTTTCATGCACCAATAAATCATTGGTGGGCAGTGGTGCCATTAATATATACTTTGCTGGCATGTACCAGCTATGTATATATTACCAGCTAATAAAGAAATCATTGGTGGCAGTGGATGCTCCTTGTGTGGAGCACAGCGGAGAGAACATGGAGCAGGGGGGCAGGGCATCCGACGGGCGCAGGGGGGCAGGGCGTCCGATGGGCTGTGAGCGGGAAACTGTGTATGAGCGGCGCAGCGGTGGGACATATGCGCCAGAGCAGGGGGAGATAGCGGTGGTAGAGCGGCGCAGTCGTCCTGGCGGTAAGTCTCTGATCTTTCAGCCTGGCTGCCGTACACACCTGGCGATGATGGCTCAAATATGAGCCATCATCGCCAGATGTGCTGGTAAAACCAGCAGACGGCCCACTTTGCTAGCGATGATGCGGGAGCACGCATCATCGCTAGTCAGGCATCGGTGGCCTATACACACTTGCAGACTTTAACCGCCCTCCAGTGGCCGGCGCCCTAGGCAAATGCCTAGTCCTGCCTAGTGGTGGCGCCGGCCCTGCAGCAAGCACACCTGCTATGTGCCCTGTGAGCTCCTGCCTGTGTCTAAGTATCCCAGCAAGCACACCTGCCGGGAGTCCAGTGAGATCCTGCCTGTGTCTAAGTATCCCAGCAAGCACACCTGCAAAATGTCCTGTGAGATCCCACCTGTGTCTAAGTATTCCAGCGAGCACACCTGCCGGGTGTCCTGTGAGATCCTGCCTGTGTCTAAGTATCCCAGCAAGCACACCTGCCGGGTGTCCTGCTAGATCCTGCCTGTGTCTAAGTATTCCAGCGAGCACAGCTGCCGGGTGTCCTGTGAGATCCTGCCTGTGTCTAAGTATCCCAGCAAGCACACCTGCCGGGTGTCCAGTGAGATCCCGCCTGTGTCTAAGTATTCCAGCAAGCACACCTTCCGGGTGTCCAGTGAGATCCAGCCTGTGTCTAAGTATCCCAGCAAGCACACCTGCCAGATGTCCTGTGAGATCCCACCTGTGTCTAAGTATTCCAGCAAGCAAATTATTTTTTCTGTCCTGTGAGATCCTGCCTGTGTCTAAGTATCCCAGCAAGCACACCTGCAGGGTGTCCTGTGAGATCCTGCCTGTGTCTAAGTATCCCAGCAAGCACACCTGCAGGGTGTCCTGTGAGATCCTGCCTGTGTCTAAGTATTCCAGCGAGCACATCTGCTGGGTGTCCTGTGAGATCCTGCCTGTGTCTAAGTATTCCAGCGAGCACACCTGCCGGGTGTCCTGTGAGATCCCGCCTGTGTCTAAGTATTCCAGCGAGCACATCTGCTGGGTGTCCTGTGAGATCCTGCCTGTGTCTAAGTATTCCAGCGAGCACACCTGCCGGGTGCCCTGTGAGATCCCGCCTGTGTCTAAGTATTCCAGCAAGCACACCTGCCGGGTGTCCTGTGAGATTGTGCCTGTGTCTAAGTATTCCAGCCAGCACACCTGCCGGGTGTCCTGTGAGCTCCCGCCTGTGTCTAAGTATTCCAGCAAGCACACCTGCCGGGTGTCCTGTGAGATCCTGCCTGTGTCTAAGTATTCCAGCCAGCACACCTGCCGGGTGCCCTGTGAGATCCCGCCTGTGTCTAAGTATTCCAGCAAGCACACCTGCCGGGTGTCCTGTGAGATTGTGCCTGTGTCTAAGTATTCCAGCCAGCACACCTGCAGGGTGTCCTGTGAGATCCTGCCTGTGTCTAAGTATCCCAGCAAGCACACCTGCCGGGTGTCCTGTGAGCTCCCGCCTGTGTCTAAGTATTCCAGCGAGCACACCTGTCGGGTGTCCTGTGAGCTCCCGTCTGTGTCTAAGTATTCCAGCGAGCACATCTGCCGGGTGTCCTGTGAGCTCCCGCCTGTGTCTAAGTATTCCAGCGAGCACATCTGCCGGGTGTCCTGTGAGCTCCTGCCTGTGTCTAAGTATTCCAGCGAGCACATCTGCCGGGTGTCCTGTAAGATCCCGCCTGTGTCTAAGTATTCCAGCGAGCACATCTGCCGGGTGTCCTGTGAGATTGTGCCTGTGTCTAAGTATTCCAGCAAGCACACCTGCCGGGTGTCCTGTGAGATTGTGCCTGTGTCTAAGTATTCCAGCCAGCACACCTGCCGGGTGTCCTGTGAGATCCTGCCTGTGTCTAAGTATCCCAGCAAGCACACCTGCAGGGTGTCCTGTGAGATCCTGCCTGTGTCTAAGTATTCCAGCGAGCACACCTGCCGGGTGTCCTGTGAGATCCCGCCTGTGTCTAAGTATTCCAGCGAGCACATCTGCTGGGTGTCCTGTGAGATCCTGCCTGTGTCTAAGTATTCCAGCGAGCACACCTGCCGGGTGCCCTGTGAGATCCCGCCTGTGTCTAAGTATTCCAGCAAGCACACCTGCCGGGTGTCCAGTGAGATCCCGCCTGTGTCTAAGTATTCCAGCAAGCACACCTGCCGGGTGTCCTGTGAGATTGTGCCTGTGTCTAAGTATTCCAGCCAGCACACCTGCCGGGTGTCCTGTGAGATCCTGCCTGTGTCTAAGTATTCCAGCCAGCACACCTGCCGGGTGTCCTGTGAGATCCCGCCTGTGTCTAAGTATTCCAGCAAGCACACCTGCCGGGTGTCCTGTGAGATCCCGCCTGTGTCTAAGTATTCCAGCGAGCACACCTGCCAGGTGTCCTGTGAGATCCCGCCTGTGTCTAAGTATCCCAGCAAGCACACCTGCCGGGTGTCCAGTGAGATCCCGCCTGTGTCTAAGTATTCCAGCAAGCACACCTGCCGGGTGTCCTGTGAGATTGTGCCTGTGTCTAAGTATTCCAGCCAGCACACCTGCCGGGTGTCCTGTGAGATCCCGCCTGTGTCTAAGTATTCCAGCAAGCACACCTGCCGGGTGTCCAGTGAGATCCCGCCTGTGTCTAAGTATTCCAGCAAGCACACCTGCCGGGTGTCCTGTGAGATTGTGCCTGTGTCTAAGTATTCCAGCCAGCACACCTGTCAGGTGTCCTGTGAGATCCTGCCTGTGTCTAAGTATTCCAGCCAGCACACCTGCCGGGTGTCCTGTAAGATCCCGCCTGTGTCTAAGTATTCCAGCGAGCACATCTGCCGGGTGTCCTGTGAGATCCTGCCTGTGTCAGAGAACCACTGCTTCCAGTGTGTTAGATCCTGTCTGTGTCCAGCTTCTGTGAGTTCCTACAGCTTCCCCACACATTGTGGAAGTCGCACCTTTCATTACTATCTGCTGATGGTATAGTTTTGTTTGGTTTATTGTGATGGATTCGCATTATAGCGGTAAAGGCCGCAAATCCTGAGATCAGTTCTTGTCTGCGAGGTTCCATATTGTAGTCCATGTTCATTCTGTATATAGAGCCTAGTCAGTGTATCCTCTTACTAGTACCATGACTCAGATGGGACTGTGTGTGAAAGAGCAGCTGGCATCCAAGTACAGGGTCTGCCCTGGGAAGGCGGCTATTAGTGGTGAAGTCTAGGACCTGCTCAGGTGCTGCTGTGGCTTCACCACCTCGGCCACCGAAGCACAATTCAGGCTGTACTCAACATCTTGCAGACCTGCCGGTCAGAGCAAGGGCTAACCCCGTGTTCACCCTAGATCATCATAACACTGTCCATCTCTACTCAACACTTATCTCTCCTCACCGTCCATCTCTCACTACCACGTATCTCCCCTCATCACCTGTCTCTCCTGACCATGTATCTCCCCTCACCAACTGTCTGTCCTGACCATGTATCTCCCCTCATCACCTGTCTCTCCTGACCATGTATCTCCCCTCACCAACTGTCTGTCCTGACCATGTATCTCCCCTCATCACCTGTCTCGCCTCACCATGTATCTCCCCTCACCAACTGTCTGTCCTCACCACATATCTCCCCTCACCAATGGTTCCCCTCACCAACCATGTATCTATCTTCTCTGCCTGTCCGTCCTCACCACATATCTCTCCTAACCACCTGTCTCTCCTCACCACGTGTCTCTCCTCACCACCTGTCCCTCCTCACCATATATCTCTCTCCTCTGCCTGTCTCTCCTCACCATGTATCTCTCTCCTCACCACCTGTCCCTCCTCACCATATATCTCTCTCCTCTGCCTGTCTCTCCTCACCATGTATCTCTCTCCTCACCACCTGTCCCTCCTCACCATATATCTCTCTCCTCTGCCTGTCTCTCCTCACCATGTATCTCTCTCCTCACCACCTGTCCCTCCTCACCAGGTGTCCCTCCTCACCACCTGTCTCCCCCTACCCGTATGTTTGTAGATTGGTGGCCTCTCCAGACATTCATAAATACATGTATATTTCCATCGAGATTTATATGCAAGACAGAACTATGGTACACACACGCGCGCGCACACACACACTCTCTGGCCTGAAGATTTCATGATACTAGAGATTTAGACTAATCTCCAGCTCCTGATTATTATCATCCTGAGAGGAGGAAACGCTCCTGTGCCTCTTCCCAAATACGCCTGGTGGGGGTCCCTCTACTAATCAGCAAGATGGCTGCTGGAGAGTCCTCACAATACCGTGTTTGTGTCCTGATGACGAATAAACACAGCAGTCGCCTAAGTGTCCCGAGGACGAGAGACAGAGATGCACACTAGGCCCATACCACATGTGTATACAGTCCATGCCAGACACATACTACATGTGTACACCGTCCATACCACATGTGTATACAGTCC
Source organism: Crinia signifera (assembly GCF_055691185.1). Taxonomy (NCBI): domain Eukaryota; kingdom Metazoa; phylum Chordata; class Amphibia; order Anura; family Myobatrachidae; genus Crinia; species Crinia signifera. The sequence goes on along the minus strand of NC_139220.1, from coordinate 4,647,925 downwards.
ATGCCAGACACATCAGACCTTTCTTATCAGTTACCCAGCTCCCCACAGGTGCTGGCAATCATACATTATCCATACCTCCCAGCATGCCCCTCTCCAGGAGGACACAATGCTCTGCTCCTGGGCTTCCCTTGTAATGTTTGATTGCCAGCACCTGTTGGGAGCTAGGTAACTGATAAGAAAGGTGTCACCACAGGTGCTGGCAATCATACATTACCAGGGAAGCCCAGGAACAGAGCAGTGTGTCCTCCTGGAGAGGGGCATGCTGGGAGGTATGGATAATGTAGGATTGCCAGCACCTGTGGGGAGCTAGGTAACTGATAAGAAAGGTGTCACCAGAGGTGCTGGCAATCATACATTACCAGGGAAGTCCAGGAATAGAGCATTGTGTCCTCCTGGAGAGGGGCATGCTGGGAGGTATGGATAATGTATGATTGCCAGCACCTGTGGGGAGCTAGGTAACTGATAAGAAAGGTGTCACCACAGGTGCTGGCAATCCTACATTACCAGGGAAGCCCAGGAGCAGAGCATTGTGTCCTCCTGGAGAGGGGCATGCTGGGAGGTATGGATAATGTATGATTACCAGCACCTGTGGGGAGCTGGGTAACTGATAAGAAAGGTGTCACCACAGGTGCTGGCAATCATACATTACCAGGGAAGCCCAGGAACAGAGCATTGTGTCCTCCTGGAGAGGGGAATGCTGGGAGGTATGGATAATGTATGATTACCAGCACCTATGGGGAGCTAGGTAACTGATAAGAAAGGTGTCACCACAGGTGCTGGCAATCCTACATTACCAGGGAAGCCCAGGAGCAGAGCATTGTGTCCTCCTGGAGAGGGGCATGCTGGGAGGTATGGATAATGTAGGATTGCCAGCACCTGTGGGGAGCCAGGTAACTGATAAGAAAGATGTTTCACCACAGGTGCTGGCAATCATACATGACCAGGGAAGCCCAGGAACAGAGCATTGTGTCCTCCTGGAGAGGGGCATGCTGGGAGGTATGGATAATGTAGGATTGCCATCACCTGTGGGGAGCTGGGTAACTGATAAGAAAGGTGTCACCACAGGTGATGGCAATCATACATTACCAGGGAAGCCCAGGAACAGAGCATTGTGTCCTCCTGGAGAGGGGCATGCTGGGAGGTATGGATAATGTAGGATTGCCAGCACCTGTGGGGAGCCAGGTAACTGATAAGAAAGGTGTTTCACCACAGGTGCTGGCAATCATACATGACCAGGGAAGCCCAGGAGCAGAGCATTGTGTCCTCCTGGAGAGGGGCATGCTGGGAGGTATGGATAATGTAGGATTGCCAGCACCTGTGGGGAGCCAGGTAACTGATAAGAAAGGTGTCACCAGAGGTGCTGGCAATCATACATTACCAGGGAAGTCCAGGAATAGAGCATTGTGTCCTCCTGGAGAGGGGCATGCTGGGAGGTATGGATTATGTATGATTGCCAGCACCTGTGGGGAGCTAGGTAACTGATAAGAAAGGTGTCACCACAGGTGCTGGCAATCCTACATTACCAGGGAAGCCCAGGAGCAGAGCATTGTGTCCTCCTGGAGAGGGGCATGCTGGGAGGTATGGATAATGTATGATTACCAGCACCTGTGGGGAGCTGGGTAACTGATAAGAAAGGTGTCACCACAGGTGCTGGCAATCATACATTACCAGGGAAGCCCAGGAACAGAGCATTGTGTCCTCCTGGAGAGGGGCATGCTGGGAGGTATGTATAATGTATTATTACCAGCACCTGTGGGGAGCTGGGTAACTGATAAGAAAGGTGTCGTCACAGGTGCTGGCAATCATACATTACCAGGGAAGCCCAGGAACAGAGCATTGTGTCCTCCTGGAGAGGGGCATGCTGGGAGGTATTGATAATGTAGGATTGCCAGCACCTGTGGGGAGCTAGGTAACTGATAAGAGAGGTGTCACCACAGGTGCTGGCAATCCTACATTACCAGGGAAGTCCAGGAACAGAGCATTGTGTCCTTCTGGAGAGGGGCATGCTGGGAGGTATGTATAATGTAGGATTGCCAGCACCTGTGGGGAGCTAGGTAACTGATAAGAAAGGTGTCACCAGAGGTGCTGGCAATCCTACATTACCAGGGAAGCCCAGGAAAAGAGCATTTTCTCTCTCATGGGCCCTTATTCTGATTGACGCGGACTTTACCGCATACTTTCGGATCGCGTGTTTACGGCGTCTGCGCATGCGTGGCGTACGCACCGCGCATGTGCCACGCCTTGACCCGGTACCAGTTCGGCCAGATCCCGTCCAGAACTGATCACCGCTATCATTCGGGAAATAGGGGCGTATTATGGGCGTCATGCGGAATGACACATGGGCGTAGTTTCAAAGTGGGCAAAACGGGGCGGAAACATGGGCGGACACGGGGGAGTACACTTATGTTGGGGGGCGTACATTCGGAAACCACTCCGAATGCACGCGATCAAAAAGGCCAGAAATGTGCGGTGTCCACAAGTGTACTATTGCTTTGCGGACACCACTCGTTCATGCGGTAGGCGAACGTACGCCTAATGACTACAACCATTAACACCTGAACCCAATAGAATCTACTCCTTTACTCATTACTCACTAATAGGACGCTTGTCAGTGCTTTAATTGAAACCATTGCTGCTTCAAGGAACCCGTACTAAACACCCACATATGCTGTACTTGTCAGACACTTTCAAACTGCTAACAATGGACATGACAGAATATTAATACTAGCAATACACATGTGTATTTGACATGTACTCATGAAACCACACATTTTGGGTAAAGTAAACACATTTATTTATATTCATGTCACAGTCAAGTTTATGAGGATAGGTAATTGAATAAGTGGGTCATGTGATGTATTGCAGAAGATACTTCATAGTGGGTTGTTTGGCGTAAATACTCCGCTTACGTGCGGTAGCACCGCTTGGCTCCCGTTCGGATGCGGTATTCCCGAGCATACACTGTAATACTCTGTAATACCGTGCCGAATCGGAGTGTTTCTCCCGCACACGCATGGTTTGTATGTCGTCCGTAAACACGCCCTGTTCTTAAAGAGTGAGTCCGTCTGAATGCGGAGGACACGTGGGCGTTTCTACGGACGATGGCCGCATGCGGCAAAACACCGTGGCGTGCGGACCGCTCCGTAAGAATGCGGGAATTTCCGCACAGATCAGAATAAGGGCCATGGAGAGGGTCAGGTAGGTAAGTATGCCATAGTATAACATACAGCCTCTAATAGGGAAGTGACACTTCCCGTTACCCTGGCACTGTCCGGACCCCCTGGCATATATAGGCAGTCGGGTGTTGGAGTTGATGCGCTGGAAGCAGGGATAATAAAGTGTTTGCATCTTGATGACTGTGACAGATGTGACGGCTGGGACTGAGGATCCCCAAGCAGCGAGTCTTGTGGGGTGATCAGTGATGAGAACCCACAAACCTCCTCTCAGAGAAGACAAGCAGTGAGCCAGGGACAGGGTTACTCAGTGACGCATGTGGGGGGTGTAGGCTGCTCCTATGCCACAGATGAGCTGAATGTGTTACTACTGGCGATGGTAGAGAGGTCAGATCGCCCTCACTGACCCCTGTCCGCTCGCCTACAGGGTGGTCTGATGTTACATCATGGGGATGGCCCGGTGCGTGTACGGGAAGAAGACTTGAAGGGGGGGGGGGGTAATGTAATGTCAGGAGAGATAGTGTAGCAGAAGCACAAAGAATGGACCCAGTTTATGATGGAGAAGTAGTACAGTGACAATATCGGACATTGTAGCGGGGACGTTGCCAGTGGAAACAGATCAGAGCAAACAAACCGTTAACAGAAAGTGATATTGTGGGACAATAGATTGTTAGTAAATTATGACATTGGGGGTTCTATGTCTGTCCCCCATTGCCGCATATTGGGAGAACACTCCGGCCCAGCCCGGATCTCACAGACGGATTCCCCAGGGATCCAGGACACAGAAATGTTCTACAAATAGACCGGAGAATTCTCTTAGATTGTCTGTAGCTCGGCTGCTCCAAGATCTCTTTAAATAGAGGTGGCGGGGGTCCAAGCGGCCTGGCAACATTGTGACATGTCTTCTATCATCCTGGGACAGATCGGGTGGGAAGGACATAAAACGAGAATCCCAAGACCGGGATGAGTTGTCCGTTATCGGGGCAGACGTGTAATGAGCGAGTACACGGAGACCTCCGGAGGTTCCCAGAGAGCAGATGTTTCCAGCTGTGATCTGAGAAAGTCTGAACAATCCGTGTGTGTGTGTGGGCATTGCCAGTATATAGAATCACTCTATACCAGGTAGCAACCGACACATGGTAAGCATTGGCAGTGCCAGGCATAAGGAGATGGGTGCTGTATACCATAGTTACCTCCCCATCTGCATTCTGCAGGAGACTCCCTGACATAGCAGCAATCTCCCTCTCTCCCACATTAGTCTAGCAATCTCCCTCATGTCACCTAGCCCACATTATACTGTTACACCATAGTTACCTCCCCTCCTGCATTCTGCAGGAGACTCCCTGACATAGCAGTAATCTCCCTCTCTCCCTTATTACTCTAGCAATCTCCCTCATGTCACCTAGCCCACATTACACTGTTACATCATAGTTACCTCCCCTCCTGCATTCTGCAGGATACTCCCTGACATAACAGCAATCTCCCTCTCTCCCTCATTAGTCTAGCAAGCTCCCTCATGTCACCTAGCCCACATTACACTGTTACATCATTGTTACCTCCCCTCCTGCATTCTGCAGGAGACTCCCTGACATAGCAGCAATCTCCCTCTCTCCCTCATTAGTCTAGCAATCTCCATCATGTCACCTAGCCCACATTACACTGTTACATCATAGTTACCTCCCCTCCTGCATTCTGCAGGAGACTCCCTGATATAGCAGCAACCTCCCTCTCTCCCTCATTAGTCTAGCAATCTCCCTCATGTCACCTAGCCCACATTACACTGTTACATCATAGTTACCTCCCCTCCTGCATTCTGCAGGAGACTCCCTGACATAGCAGCAATCTCCCTCTCTCCCTCATTGGTCTAGCAATCTCCATCATGTCACCTAGCCCACATTACACTGTTACATCATAGTTACCTCCCCTCCTGCATTCTGCAAGAGACTCCCTGACATAGCAGCAATCTCCCTCTCTCCCTCATTGGTCTAGCAATCTCCCACATATCACCTAGCCCACATTACACTGTTACATCATAGTTACCTCCCCTCCTGCATTCTGCAGGAGACTCCCTGACATAGCAGCAATCTCCCTCTCTCCCTCATTAGTCTAGCAATCTCCCTCATGTCACCTAGCCCATATTACACTGTTACACCATAGTTGTCTCACCTCCTGCATCCTGCGGGAGACTCCCTGACATAGCAGCAATCTCCCTCTCTCCCTCATTAGTCTAGCAATCTCCATCATGTCACCTAGCCCACATTACACTGTTACATCATAGTTACCTCCCCTCCTGCATTCTGCAGGAGACTCCCTGATATAGCAGCAACCTCCCTCTCTCCCTCATTAGTCTAGCAATCTCCCTCATGTCACCTAGCCCACATTACACTGTTACATCATAGTAACCTCCCCTCCTGCATTCTGCAGGAGACTCCCTGACATAGCAGCAATCTCCCTCTCTCCCTCATTGGTCTAGCAATCTCCCACATATCACCTAGCCCACATTACACTGTTACATCATAGTTACCTCCCCTCCTGCATTCTGCAGGAGACTCCCTGACATAGCAGCAATCTCCCTCTCTCCCTCATTAGTCTAGCAATCTCCCTCATGTCACCTAGCCCATATTACACTATTACACCATAGTTGTCTCACCTCCTGCATCCTGCAGGAGACTCCCTGACATAGCAGCAATCTCCCTCTCTCCCTCATTAGTCTACCAATCTCCCTCATGTCACCTATCCCACATTACACTGTTACATCATAGTTACCTCCCCTCCTGCATTCTGCAGGAGACTCCCTGACATAGCAGCAATCTCCCTCTCTCCCTCATTGGTCTAGCAATCTCCCACATATCACCTAGCCCACATTACACTGTTACATCATAGTTACCTCCCCTCCTGCATTCTGCAGGAGACTCCCTGACATAGCAGCAATCTCCCTCTCTCCCTCATTAGTCTAGCAATCTCCCTCATGTCACCTAGCCCATATTACACTGTTACACCATAGTTGTCTCACCTCCTGCATCCTGCAGGAGACTCCCTGACATAGCAGCAATCTCCCTCTCTCCCTTATTAGTCTAGCAATCTCCCTCATGTCCCCTAGCCCACATTACACTGTTACATCATAGTTACCTCCCCTCCTGCTTTCTACAGGAGACTCCATGACATAGCAGCAATCTCCCTCTCTCCCTCATTAGTCTAGCAATCTCCCTCATGTCACCTAGCCCATATTACACTGTTACACCATAGTTACCTCCCCTCCTGCATTCTGCAGGAGACTCCCTGACATAGCAGCAATCTCCCTCTCTCCCTCATTAGTCTAGCAATCTCCCTCATGTCACCTAGCCCATATTACACTGTTACACCATAGTTGTCTCACCTCCTGCATCCTGCAGGAGACTCCCTGACATAGCCGCAATCTCCCTCTCTCCCTCATTAGTCTAGCAATCTCCCTCATGTCGCCTAGCCCACATTACACTGTTACATCATAGTTACCTCCCCTCCTGCATTCTGCAGGAGACTCCCTGACATAGCAGCAATCTCCCTCTCTCCCTCATTAGTCTAGCAATCTCCCTCATGTCACCTAGCCCACATTACACTGTTACATTTTTGGGGGAAAAGGAATGAGAGACAGATACATTTACATTGAATCATCAGCGCCATTTCCCAGCATTGGTGATAAGACACAATGACCTCTAAGGCTACATGCATTGTCTTGTGGACATTTATATGTAACCAAATGTAGAACACAATACTGTAGATCAGGGGTCTTCAACCCATGGTCCGCCGAGTTGTTTTAAGTGGCCCGGCGGAGGTGGATGTGTTGTGTTTGGAGCTGGCGGGACTGTGCGCAGACATGCGCATTGTATATTTCCTGATGCCGCGCACCTGTCCCGCCCGCGCCCTTTCAGTGAGCGACAACCGCCAGCAGCAGCCCTCTGACAGAGCCCTTGTGTTTCCTGAGACATCTGCCAGGGACACGGAGATTCAGGCAGGTTTCTTAGGGAAGGGTGAAGCTGGATAACGCGGTGCTGACTATGGGGGGTGGGCTGGCTGCAATGCTTTGCTGACTATGGTGGAGGGGGGGGTGAGCTGGCTGCAATGTTGTGCTGAACATGGGGGGGGGCTGCAATGCGGTGCTGACTATGAGGGGGGCTACCTGGCTGTGTGATGCTGACTATGGGAGGGCTGGTAGGCTGTGCAATGTGGTGCTGACTATGGGGACAATACTGGGGCATTTTGTGAGGCACACTACTTGTGGCATTTATGAGAGGCACTGCTGCGGGCATCATATGTATAAGCAGGAGTATTGGGGGCATTATAGTGCAAGGTGCAATGGGCATCTTGGTGTGTGGCATAATGTGTAATGGGCATTGCGGTGTGTGGCACAATGTGTAATATGCATTACGGATAAACTGTGTATATTATTCATGGACTACAGGGGGGGACTCTCAACTCCCCCCCCCCCCGCCGTGGGACAATGCCGGCGGCGGGAGGGTCGCCGGAATGTCCCAAAATTCCAGTACATTCCCGCGATAAGCGGGACAGTTGGGAGTTGTGCAACTATGTACTGTCTATCTATAAAGGGCGGTGCTAAATACCACAGTAGAGATTAGTGGCCCTCGGGCTTCAAATTTTTTAATGTGGCCCACACTTTCGTAAAGGTTGAAGACCCCTGCCTTAGAGTGTAGGGACTCTGCTCTCTACAGCAGGTCTCACCCCTAAGGATAAGTAAAACATTCCTTATATACCTTATTTAGGATAGAGGAATTTCCATAAGAAGAGAATGTGCGCTTGGAAGTTACGCTGCCACAGGGATCCGCCAAGTTGACCTCACGCTCCGGCAAAGATCAGCAAATATTCCACCTACTGATCTGTTGTGTCCTCACCTTTCCTGCGCCCACCTCCTGCGCAGCTTGTACAGGGGCCAGGAGCCAAGTCCTGACTCCTGCTCGCTGCATGAGGATGTGGCAGAGATTCAAGGCGCCCTCGGCAGGTGCTTCACGAAACAGATCTGTCCAGAACAGTACTTGATAGGAGTAAAACCTGGGCCCATATTTGTTCCACAAGGTTTGATTTATTGCTGCCGGAACGTGCCAAATTACCGACATATATTGTATACGGATATTTAATACTCCCAGGACATATGGGCCCTATGTAGCGGTTATGGTGAAGTCAATGGAGCAGAGGGCACTGAATGGAGCAGAGGGCACTGAATGGAGCAGAGGGCACTGATGTCTATGGGGGGGTACACCTGCGCCACACCCCCTGTATGCCAAGCAGCGCCTCCCCCATATCCACTAGCAGTCGCCATCTTGTGAGTAATATAGGGCCTAATTCAGAGTTAATCGCAGAGCACATTTTGGTTGCAGATGGGCAAAACCATGCTGCATTGCAGGTGGGGCAGATGTAACAGGTGCAGAGAGAGTTACATTTGGTTTTCTGCGCAGGGTAAATACTGGTTGCTTTATTCTTCATTATATTCATCATATACTGCATTCTTACACTGCAGTATAGATAACAGTTTGACCACACCCCACCCTATTGTACAGGTGCAGAGTAACACAGTGTGACACAGTAACAGGCTGCTGCAGAGTAACACAGTGTGACACAGTAACAGGCTGCTGCAGAGTAACACAGTGTGACACAGTATCAGGCAGGTGCAGAGTAATACAGTGTGTGACACTGTAACAGGCAGGTGCAGAGTAACACAGTGTGACACTGTAACAGGCTGGTGCAGAGTAATACAGTGTGACACTGTAACAGGCAGGTGCAGAGTAACACAGTGTGACACTGTAACAGGCTGATGCAGAGTAACACAGTGTGACACGGTAACAGGCTGCTGCAGAGTAACACAGTGTGACACGGTAACAGGCTGCTGCAGAGTAACACAGTGTGACACTGTAACAGGCTGCTGCAGAGTAACACAGTGTGACACTGTAACAGGCAGGTGCAGAGTAACACAGTGTGACACTGTAACAGGCTGCTGCAGAGTAACACAGTGTGCCACTGTAACAGGCTGGTGCAGAGTAACACAGTGTGACACGGTAACAGGCTGCTGCAGAGTAACACAGTGTGACACTGTAACAGGCAGGTGCAGAGTAACACAGTGTGACACTGTAACAGGCTGCTGCAAAGTAACATAGTGTGACCCTGTAACAGGCTGGTGCAGAGTAACACGGTGTGACACTGTAACAGGTTGGTGCAGAGTAACACGGTGTGACCCTGTAACAGGCTGGTGCAGAGTAACACGGTGTGACCCTGTAACAGGCTGGTGCAGAGTAACACGGTGTGACACTGTAACAGGCTGCCGCAGAGTAACATAGTGTGACACTGTAACAGGCAGGTGCAGAGTAACATAGTGTGACACTGTAACAGGCTGGTGCCGAGTAACACAGTGTGACACTGTAACAGGTTGGTGCAGAGTAACACAGTGTGACCCTGTAACAGGCTGGTGCAGAGTAACACGGTGTGACCCTGTAACAGGCTGGTGCAGAGTAACACGGTGTGACCCTGTAACAGGCTGGTGCAGAGTAACACGGTGTGACACTGTAACAGGCTGCCGCAGAGTAACATAGTGTGACACTGTAACAGGCAGGTGCAGAGTAACATAGTGTGACACTGTAACAGGCTGGTGCAGAGTAACACAGTGTGACACGGTAACAGGCTGCTGCAGAGTAACACAGTGTGACACAGTAACAGGCTGCTGCAGAGTAACACAGTGTGACACAGTAACAGGCTGGTGCAGAGTAACACAGTGTGACACGGTAACAGGTTGGTGCAGAGTAACACAGTGTGACACTGTAACAGGCTGCTGCAGAGTAACACAGTGTGACACAGTAACAGGCTGCTGCAGAGTAACACAGTGTGACACTGTAACAGGCTGCTGCAGAGTAACACAGTGTGACACTGTAACAGGCAGGTGCAGAGTAACACAGTGTGACACTGTAACAGGCAGGTGCAGAGTAACATAGTGTGGCACTGTAACAGGCTGGTGCAGAGTAACACAGTGTGGCACTGTAACAGGCTGCCGCAGAGTAACACAGTGTGACATTGTAACAGGCTGGTGCAGAGTAACACAGTGTGACCCTGTAACAGGCTGGTGCAGAGTAACACGGTGTGACGCTGTAACAGGTTGGTGCAGAGTAACACAGTGTGACGCTCTAACAGGCTGCCGCAGAGTAACACAGTGTGACACTGTAACAGGCTGGTGCAGAGTAACACAGTGTGACACTGTAACAGGCAGGTGCAGAGTAACACAGTGTGACACTGTAACAGGCTGCCGCAGAGTAACACAGTGTGACACTGTAACAGGCAGGTGCAGAGTAACACAGTGTGACACTGTATAAGGCTTCCGCAGAGTAACACAGTGTGACCCTGTAACAGGCTGCTGCAGAGTAACACAGTGTGTCACTGTAACAGGCAGGTGCAGAGTAACATAGTGTGACACTGTAACAGGCAGGTGCAGAGTATCATAGTGTGACACTGTAACAGGCTGGTGCCGATTAACACAGTGTGACACTGTAACAGGCTGGTTCAGAGTAACACAGTGTGACGATGTAACAGGCTGGTGCAGAGTAACACAGTGTGACACTGTAACAGGCAGGTGCAGAGTAACACAGTGTGACACTGTAACAGGCTGCTGCAGAGTAACACAGTGTGACGCTCTAACAGGCTGCCGCAGAGTAACACAGTGTGACACTGTAACAGGCTGGTGCAGAGTAACACAGTGTGACACTGTATCAGGCTGGTGCAGAGTAACACAGTGTGACACTGTATAAGGCTTCCGCAGAGTAACACAGTGTGACACTGTAACAGGCTGGTGCAGAGTAACACAGTGTGACCCTGTAACAGGCTGCGGTACTTGTGTATTTTGACGGCGCCCATGAAATCGGCCGAAAATCGGCCGCAAATCGCATGGAAAAATCGGATGCGATTTTGCGGCCGATTTTGCGGCCGATTTTCGGCCGATTTTCGACCGATTTTTCACTTTTTCCGGCCAATTTGCATGCTGTTCCATTATTGCACACCTTGCACACCCCCGAATACCATCGTAGTGCATCGCATGCAATATAGTGGCATGTGATGCATGCCATGCGATGCATGTGAAGCGATTCGATTTCTAATTGTACAATCACCCTGATGGGTGCTTACAATGTTAAATGCACCGCCATTGTTAACGCCACCCCAACCCGAAGCGCGGCGAGTGTAGCGAGCCCGCGAGGGGCGGCGGTACGCGTCCTCCGACCTTTTCATACCCCCACTATCCACGTCGGCGTGGAGTTGATTTTAGATAGTGTGGCGAGCGCAGCGAGCCAACGAGCCCGAAGCGTGGCGAGCCCGGCGAGCCCCGCGAGGGGACGCGGAATACACGTTAAGTAATCCGCGTCCCCTCGCGGGGCTCGCTGCGCTCGCCACGCTTCGGGCTCGGTGGCTCGCTGCGCTCGCCACACTATCTAAAATCAACTCCACGCCGGCGTACCGCCGCCCCTCGCGGGCTCGCTGCGCTCGCCACGCTTCGGGTTGGCATTGATAGTGGGGGTGGCGTTAACAATGGGGGTGCATTTAACATTGCGAATCACATCGCATCGCATGCCACTTGCTGGCATGCGTTGCTATGCGATATTTAATTGTACAATCAGGGGCATTTTCCCGAAAATCACATCGCATACCATCGCATAGTACCTGGGGGTGTGCAAGGATGGAATAACATGCAAATCATCAGGAAATGGCCGAAAATCGGCAAAAAATCGGCCGAAAATCGGGCGCAAATCGGACGCAAAATCGCATCGCAGATCAAATCGGCCAAAAATCGGCAGAAAATCGGCCGCAAATCGGCCGATAAATCGGATGCGATATCGGATGCGATTTGGATGAAATCGGGCGCCGTTATAATACATAAGTACCCAGGCTGCTGCAGAGTAACACAGTGTGACCCTGTAACAGGCTGCTGCAGAGTAACACAGTGTGACACTGTAACAGGCTGGTGCCGATTAACACAGTGTGACACTGTAACAGGCTGGTGCAGAGTAACACAGTGTGACGATGTAACAGGCTGTGGCAGAGTAACACAGTGTGACGATGTAACAGGCTGCGGCAGAGTAACACAACGTGACGCTGTAACAGGCTGGTGCAGAGTAACACAGTGTGACGCTGTAACCGGCTGGTGCAGATGACAAGGAACCAGGGAAACAAACGTGTAACTATTTCCCGCAGCGCCCTGCGCTCTGCGTTTCCCCGGTTTATAGAACAATACATTTTCTACTTTGGCTAAATGAGAGGATGTGATTGGATTCAGTGTCTCTTTGTGTGACACCGGTTACTTCTTGGCTGCGAGTTGGGCGCAGCGTTCTTGTGCCAGACCTTGGATGGCTGGATTATGGGCTGTCGTGTCTGATTATTTCTGTCAGCGGGCTGACCCAACGTGGCCCCTTCCCTGCGCTGTTCACTCTGTTTCCATTTTTCCCGTCAGTCGGCCTTTCATGTTGTCAATCAGAGGCTGACTTCCTGATTAAAGCGCCTGTCACCGGTTCCACTCACTTATTTAATTTCTTCCTCATGGCTCCCAATTGAGTTTTTCATGTGGCCCAGCTGTTCCCGAGCGCTTCCAGCGTCACTTGTTCATGTGTTTGGGTTTAACCTCTGGATCTATACACAACAGTGTGAATTGTCCCATTCATTGTGCCGGCTGTGGGTTGCTGTGACTGAGCTCCCTGCCTGACGCGCAGCTGCTGTGACAGGGGCCGACCAACAGGGGGAAGCACAAAGATGCTCTGCTGGCGGCTTCACATTACGCTCCGCAGAACAATGGCGGCACGTCTGGCGGGGATCCAAGCTGCCTGATCTTCCAGTTACTCTGTGTACCGACCCAATAAGCCCACAATCCCTGAAACTGAGCACCCCTTATTGGGGTAGACGTGTGCAGAGCATCGCTCTGTCCCATCTACCCCCTGATGGGTACATAGTGATATATCCTGCAGAGTATTACATTACTGACCTCTCTAGTGATCTGCAGAACATCGCTCTGTCCCATCTACCCCCTGACGGGTACATAGTGATATATCCTGCAGATTATTACATTACTGACCTCTCTAGTGATCTGCAGAGCATTGCTCTGTCCCATCTACCCCCTGACGGGTACGTAGTGATATATCCTGCAGATTATTACATTACTGACTAGTGATCTGCAGAACATCGCTCTGTCCCATCTACCCCCTGACAGGTACATAGTGATATATCCTGCAGATTATTACATCACTGACCTCTCTAGTTACCTGCAGAACATCGCTCTGTCCCATCTACCCCCTGACGGGTACATAGTGATATATCCTGCAGATTATTACATTACTGACTAGTGATCTGCAGAACATCGCTTTGTCCCATCTAACCCCTGACGGGTATGTTGTGATATATCCTGCAGATTATTACATTACTGACCTCTCTAGTGACCTGCAGAACATCGCTCTGTCCCATCTACCCCCTGACCGGTACATAGTGATATATCCTGCAGATTATTACATTACTGACTAGTGATCTGCAGAACATCGCTCTGTCCCATCTAACCCCTGACGGGTATGTAGTGATATATCCTGCAGAGTATTACATTACTGACCTCTCTAGTGACCTACAGAACATCGCTCTGTCCCATCTACCCCCTGACAGGTACATAGTGATATATCCTGCAGATTATTACATAACTGACCTCTCTAGTGACCTGCAGAGCATCGCTCTGTCCCATCTACCCCCTGACAGGTACATAGTGATATATCCTGCAGATTATTACATTACTGACCTCTCTAGTGACCTGCAGAACATCGCTCAGTCCCATCTACCCCCTGATAGGTACATAGTGATATATCCTGCAGATTATTACATTACTGACCTCTCTAGTGACCTGCAGAACATTGCTCTGTCTCATCTACCCCCTGACAGGTACATAGTGATATATCCTGCAGATTATTACATTACTGACCTCTCTAGTGACCTGCAGAACATCGCTCTGTCCCATCTACCCCCTGACAGGTACATAGTGATATATCCTGCAGATTATTACATTACTGACCTCTCTAGTGACCTGCAGAACATTGCTCTGTCTCATCTACCCCCTGACAGGTACATAGTGATATATCCTGCAGATTATTACATTACTGACCTCTCTAGTGACCTGCAGAACATCGCTCTGTCCCATCTACCACCTGACAGGTACATAGTGATATATCCTGCAGAGTATTACATGACTGACCTCTCTAGCGACCTGCAGAACATCGCTCTGTCCCATCTACCCCCTGACAGACACATAGTAATATATCCTGCAGATTATTACATTACTGACCTCTCTATTAATGGTATGGGTAAAAACCGGACCAGGACAAAACCCCCGGACTGCCGGACCAGACATCAAACTCTGCATTTTGGAGCTTGTAGCGGGGGGGGGTCCTGTCTGGGGGTTCTGCCTGTGACACCTGTCACCAGGTAGAGGAGGAGGGGTAGAATAAACCTACATGGTCCGGGCATGTAGCAAAAACCGGACGGTCCGGACCACAGGGGGAGGCTGTAATCTCCCCTTCCCCATGTCCCTAATGATAGCTATCACAGGGAACCCCCCACAAGACACCCTCCGAACAGGACACCCCCCGGACCGGACCCTATAAGCTCCGGACTGCAGATTTTGATGTCCTGTCCTGCGGTTCGGAGTGTAGTCCGGTCTGGTTTTTACATAGTCCCCTCTATTAATGTGCAGAACAGAATGTTGCACTGCTCTTGTTTGGTCTATTCTGCAGAGCATCTCACTGAACACCAGATATGTCATAGTAACAGCAAATTCTAGATGCCAACGTCCACGTCAGATTCGGTGACTTCAAAGTCCTAGAAGTAATTGAGAGTAACAAGGAATCCCTGGGACAGCCTGTGAGACAGAGCGGTCCGAGGTGCGGCGTCCTGCGATATGTCACCGTCATGCGCTGTGTCACTTGGCGTTAGGATGATGGTATTGACCAACGCGGTGACATGTGCTGACAGGGCCCCAGGTTTGTGGCTGGATCCTGGGCATCTGGTCGCATTTCTTGGTCTAACAAGAGCATCAGCTTCTGGGGACAATGTGAAATCCGATCATCCTCTCGCTCAGGAACACGCTGTCCATCAGGCTGCAGCGAAGGGCGACTGACAGCTGGCGAGACGCCCGCGGGCACCGTGCTCTGAGACAGGATCTCTGCTGATTAGTAAATAAGATACAGAAATGAGACGGACATTTGCACCCTGTATTGGGGGAGCAGTATACTTTATGGGGCGCAGGTTCTCTGCATACAGTCACCCGTACACACTGATCAATGTCACTTATTGCTGACACTCAGGACAAGACCCCGGAACGCCGGACCAGACATCAAACTATGCATTCTGGAGCTTGTGGTGTCTGGTCCGGTGGTCAGGGGGGTGTTCTATCCATGGGGGGGGGGGGGGGTGTCTTGTCCGGGGAGATGCCTGTGATAGCTTTCACCAGGGACATGGGGAAGGGGAGATTACTGCCTCGCGTATGGTCCGGACCGTTCCGGTTTTTGCTACATTCCCGGACCACACATGGAGGCTTTATACTCCTACCCTGCATCGATTGGGGAACCCGAGCAATACTCAGCTGCGTCCCTGATACAGATATGTAAGGGTTAAGTCCTTTGCCAGAAGTGTGTATGTGATAGAGACAGACATCTATTATCATGTCTGCCCGTTATACTGAAGACGAGACGTCACAAGGTTGTAGGGATTGCTGTGCCCAGGGGAGCGCATTGGGCGAGGGGAGGGGGGTTTCCAGGTGCCCTGAACTTATCTGTGCCCATCACAGGGTTAAACTTACTAACATGGAAGATGGATGTTGCTCACAGCAACCAGAGAGATTCTACTTATTTATTCTAGAAGGTAACAGAATCCGATTGGTTTCCCGTAGCAACATCCCATCTTCCACAGAACTCTCCCCACAGAGTGACATTAGGTCCAAATTCTGTATAATATCCTTCATCACCGCCTACACGCCGGGGCCACAAACAGAACATTAAGGGCCACATGGATCAAGCTTCAAAAAGTGATCAATTGGAGAGTGAGAAACAGCCAGCCAATCAGCTCCTAACTGCCATGTTGTAGGCTGGGTTTGAAAAAGAGTGCAAGCGCTTTACTATATAGCGCACCATAGACTGCAGTGTATTTTTTTACCATGCAAGCGCAGTTTGCGGCCTCTAGCACATCGCGCGTTGAATGAGGGCCGATGTCAACATTTCACTTTATATTTGTTTTAACTTCAAAAACATTTCTCTAAAAAAAAAACTGAAGTAACAAGACTGCAGCGGGTGACGTATGCGCCTTGTCGGCTGCGTCGCGTCAGTTCCGTGAGTGAGTGAAGCATTGCGGCGTCACCCTCTGTGAGCTGCTGTGTAGGGGCACGAGGGCGGAATGTGTGGGAATGGGATACAGTGTATGGAGAAGGCTCTCATCGTATCTGTGATGTCAGGACAATGGTGGTGTCGGGAAGTGGCTGCAGGGCTCAGGGCCACGGGGGGGATAATACAGACACCCTGTCACACACAACGCACTTAGGCCCTTGTTCTAGTTCACTCTTTCTGACAAAATCCTTTTTAGATGGACAAAACCATGTGCACTGCAGGTGGGGCAGATGTAACATGTGCAGAGAGAGTTAGATTTGGGTGGGGTTTTACTTCAAAGTGAGATCTATATTGCAGTGTAAAAATAAAGCAGCCAGTATTTACCCTGCACAGAAACAAAATAACTCACCCAAATCTAATTCTCTCTGCACATTTTACATCTGCCCCCCTGCAGTGCGCATGGTTTTGTCCATCTATGAAGGATTTTGTCAGAAAGAGTGAACTAGAATAAGGCCCTAAGTGTGACCGGAAACTGACCACGGGTTGTAGTACAGAACTGATTTACATATCCTATATGTGTCTGCACTTGTGCTGCCGGAAGGGGGTTCTGGGGGAATCTTTGGGTCATTGCGCAGAGTTTTTGGACACCGTCCCCAATTGTGAATTTGTTCAGAGTACACTTAGAGGTCTATTTACTAAGCCTGAGAGAGAGAAAGAGAAAGTGGACGGAGATAAAGTACCAGCATATTAGCTCCCAACTGCCATTTTAATTATATTGGCTGATACTTTATCTCTCTCCAAGGCCAGAGTACATAGACCCCATAGACACTTAACTGTGGAAATATGGGGGGATTTTCTAGCCTTTGCCCATATTGACGTACGCCCAGCACCAGCGCCTGTGAGGTGAGCCTTTCAGTACCATGGACAGCGCCCTGGCTCGATGCACAGCAGGCTTACAGCATACTGGGGGGACCCAGACATCAGAGGTATTAGCCCTGCCTGTGTTCCAGCACCCGGGGCTGGTACTAGAGGAACCGCTCAGTCCAGAGCAAGCTGGGGCAGGGCTGGCACACTGGCATCTGGTAGAACCCTGGAGATCAGCAGCAATCACACAATGAGTGCTGCACTGTCAGAGCCTTCTGTAGTCCTGAGCTGCGAGAACCAACGTCAAGTCATTACACAGAGGGGTGATTCAGGTCGGTTTGCAAAAGAAAACTCCTTCTTTAATGGACAAAACCAAAAATGTGCACTGCAGGTGGGGCAGATGTAACATGTGCAGAGAGAGATACATTTGGGGGAGTTATTTTGTTTTTGTGCAGGGTAAATACTGATAGCTTTATTTTACACTGCAATAAAGATATCAATTTGAACATACTCCACCCAAATCTAACTCTCTCTGCCCCTATTACATCTGCCCCACCTGCAGTGCAGCATGGTTTTGTCCATTAAAGATGGAGTTTGCTTTTACAAACCAACCTGAATCACCCCAGAGCCTGCCAGATCTCATTCTGTACAGCATATTATATATTAAGCCATTATGGTACTGTGGCCGGAGGCCCCGGCACACGTGGTTAATGGCATCCACGGCACTGAAGGGGTTAACCCTCCGTGCCGCGGCGCCATCTTGGACAAAGGGCGCTTGGCGCCAGATTCAAATGTACTCGGTGCTAGGCGCCACTGGTTTAAAATATATGCATTTTTGGCTGATGTATATGTTACCTGGCCGCCGCGGACAGCCCTATGTGCCCACCCCGGGACCACCTGGGAGCGGGAGGCTGCAGAGGGCTGGGAGCCACGGCGGGCAGGGAGCCGGGTCCCAGAAGGCGCTGCCCGGTTTACCTATATGCCACAGCTCTGCTCCATCTACAGGGAGCTGTGACAGGACAGGGGGCCGGGGGTGGACGGGCGCTGCCACTGGGAGTCCGGACACTCCGGTTCCCAGCATGTGGCGCCAGCAGAAGGACTGTTAACCCCTGGCGTGCTGGGGACAGGAAGCGGTGGTAGTGCCGTGCTGCCCCCAGGTACCAAGGGGGAGTGCAGGGAAGACGCCAGAAGTAGACTGCGGCGAGGTGGAAAAGTATTAACCGCCAGCACACCGGGCACTGTGGGGGGCTGTGTGCAGGCTGGGCGAATAGACTAGCCAGCTCCCAGCACAGCCAGCGAAAGGAGCCCCTGCAGTCAGGATGGCTTTCCTGGGCTGCAGGGTTAAGGGAGTCCAGTGCTGAGCACTGGGCACAGTGTAAAACAAATATATTGTGAACTAGGTGATTCATCGCGCCCTACGGGCGCTCTTCACACCGTCGTAAGGGGCTGCGCCCCCTTAATTTGTGAACATTTGTATATGAGAAAGATGGTTAGAATTGTATGAAAGATGCCTGTATTGCAACTTGAGTTATAGGTGAAATGTGTTACATAGAGAGCGTATGATGTGGAAGGGGGTGTGTATTGTTTTGTTTAATTAAAAAGCGGTTACAGAGTAAGATGTACATTGATAGTGTGGATGGTACAGTGACATTTGTGGGTGTGGGGGGGGGGGGGGGCTGTGTGTGCATGTTGTTTAGGTGTGTGTGTGTGCAATAGTATAGTAGGGTGTTTTTGAGTCAGCGGCTCCCCACTGGCGGAGGTCACGACACAGGAAAACAGGAGGCTGGGTAGTGATAGGGGTGTGTGGACATAAGGGGGACTAAAGAGGAGGGTGGGAGATACTGTGCAGCTTCTGCCAGTGGGTGAGGGTCCAGTGTGGCAGTACAGGAGTACAGGATGGTGGCCCTGAGTCAGTGTCTCCTCCTACTGTATGGGAGTTAGGGTGCATGAGAGCAGGAGGCTGGGCTATGAGGCATGATAGGGGCATGTGGGCAAAACAGCGTCAGCGACTCCCCAGTGGTGGAAGTTATGGTTCAGGAGAGCAGGAAGCTGGGTAGTGATAGGGGTGTGTGAGTATACAGGGGACTAAAGAGGGGCTTAGGGGTGCCGTGAATTGTGGGAGGGGCGTGGGGGGTGCCGTGAATCAAGGGAGGGAGGGGGCGCAGGTGTCCGCGGATCGCGGGAGAGGGCGGGGGTCCGCAAAGCGTGGGAGGGGGCGTGAATTGCGGGAGGGGGGGGGTTGCGAATTGCGGGAGGGGGGTGTGTGCGGGGGGTGACGTGAATCGTGGGAGGGGGCGTGAATCGTGAAGGGGGGGTGCGCGGGGGGTCACTGAAATTGCGGGAGGGGGGGGGCACGGGGCGCGATAAATCACCTAGTTGGTTATATATTCTTGTAGAAGGATGGTAGGATGTTGCTGTCATTCAGAATGCATTTACATAAACAGTAATAGTAGCAGTAAAAGATCTGACTTAAAACACCTACAGTAAAACAGAACAGGTGTTATATATTATACAAAGAATTGGTTGATGATAGGTTGACGTGCACATAGTTGTCACTGTAAAAAAATTGCTACAAGAAAAAATCAACCCAGAAAGGTCAACACATGTAAATGTTGACATAAGTGTGGCACTTCATCGGTGTCCATGTCGACACATGAGAATGAATATGAAAACATTCAAAAAAGAAAAATAAATCTTCAAAAACTCATGTCAACCTTTTTCATTGTCGACCATAGCCGTGTCAGTGTTTTGCATGTGCCATTTAATCCTGGGGTTGCCGTGAATCGCGATCGGGGGTGGGGGGGGAGGTGGTGAGATGTGTCTGCGAATCACGGGAGGAGGGGTCGTGGGTGGATGCCGTGAATTGCGGGAGGGGGGTCGCGTGGGGGGGGGGGTGTGGGTGCCGCAAATCGTGGGAGGGGGGACGCGGGGGATTGCAGTGAATCGTGGGAGGGTGGGTCGCAGGGGCTTGCCGCAATGACAGGGGGGGAATTGGGTTAGGGGGGTCGCGGGGGTGGGGGGTACCGTGAGGAAGGGGGGGCCTGGGGGGTTGGCACAAATCGTGGGAGGGGTGGGTCGCGGGGTGCCACGAATCGCAGGAGGGGGTGTGTCATGGGGTGGGGCCGCAAATCGCGGGAGTAGCCGCGAATTGGGGGGGTGTGCTGTGAATCGTGGGAGGGGGGTCGCCGGGGGCTGCCGCGAATCGCCACAAGAAAAATCAACACAGAAAGGTCAACACATGTAAATGTTGACATAAGTGTGGCACTTCATTGGTGTCCATGTCGACACATGAGAATGAATATGAAAACATTGAAAAAGTGAAAAATAAATCTTCAAAAACTCATGTCAACCTTTTTCATTGTCGACCATAGCCATGTCAGTGTTTTGCATGTGCCATTTAATCGTGGGGTTGCCGTGAATGGGGGGGGGGGGGGGGGGGGACACACATTGCTCTGTTTCTGGACTTTCTTCTTAATTTATGGATTACCATCACCTGTGCTTAAACACCTTTCTTATCAATTACCCTGTTTAAAGCAGGTGATGACAATCATAAATTAAGATGGAAGTCCACAAACAGAGCATTCTGTCCCTCCTGGAGAGGGTCATGTTGGGAGGTATGGAGGTGTGGGGCGCTCACCTGGTGTGTCTGGTGAGTAGCTGTGTCTTTGCTGTGTAACATGGAGAGGCAGAGGGTGTCTGGCACTGTCTGTGGGCTCACTGAGCTGGTTCTCTGTCATGTGAGTCAGTCATGTGAGTCAGAGGCTCCACCCAGCGTTACAGCTTCAGACACACTTTGAGTGACAGATGTAGCCAAATATATAAGAGATGTATTTAAAATATGTTGTTTGGTTTTGGAGGGAAACCTTCCCCCTAGCCAGACAGACTGGCACCTGGGTGGTACCTGGCCCCCCAGGTGGGCTGTGGCTCAGAGGAGTAACCACTCCCCTCTGTCCATAAGTACAATGCTGAATGGGCATGTGCCTAGTGCATGCACGTCTCATGCACTTAAGATGATTGGTTGAAGGGGTAATGTATATTGGAGTAACATAAATGGAGGGCGGCTGCCCTGTGTAAAGTTGTACATCTACCTGATCTGAATGCTGTAACATTATTTGTATGATGTGCCTCCTAGGGATCTAGGAGAGGGATATTTTTAAGGGCTTATATTTGAGCAAATAAACCATCTATTGCCCAAAACACCTGCTTTTATCTTGCGACCAACAGAATTACTGCAATAATTCCATTCTCCGGCTGTTCTGGGTACAAGGGTCCAGCGTCCACCGAAGTTCCAATATACCAGCTACCAAAGCAGAGGTCTAGTCCGCGACCAGTGGGGAACCGACCTACGCCAGTCGGGGGTCAGCAGCGTGTCGACGCGCACACTCCTGCAGGTAGTACTCAGGTGCCAGCGTTTCAGTCTGAGGAGGTCACAGTGGCTCCAGGCGTCGCCTAAGTAGGAGCCTGGTGGTGGCAGTGATATCCCCGCCCACTGCATAGTGGGCGGAGTCAGTAACAGGCGGTTACTGACGGTAACAGGGAATCCCCTATTGACCAGGCCCCGTGAGACCAGGAACCGCTATATGTGGACCCGAAGGGCGTAGCCAGAGCGTAAGGGCAGGGTCCGGTCACAGGTACATTTACATGTTATAATAGATCATTGGGATTTATAGATATACTGACACTTGTGTGGCGCAGGACATTTACATAATGGTGCACATGGGAGACCACCGACAGGAGGGTCTGATTCAGAGTTGATCGCTTATTAGAGAATCCAAAAAGCGAGCGATTATCGAATGACCGTGCATGCTGTACGCAGCGCACATGCGCGAGGGGGAATAGGATCGTAAATGCAAACTGGCCGGAGTGTGACTGACAGGAAGCCGGCGTTTGGGGACGGTACCCGGACGTTTTCTGTGAGTGTCGGAAAAAACATAACATTACCTGACAGCAAACCACTATTGCCGTAACGTCTAACCAGATCCACCGGGGATACGCTCTCCTGTCCCAGGCTGAATGCTGCGAATAGAGCACATACATTACATCTCCCCCACTTAGCATGCGGTAAATCTTATAGGCCCCATACACTACAATGATATGTGTGACCCTGAAGTTCGATGCGATTTCCCTTGAACTCCGCCTGGACCTTCCCAGGAGTGATTCCAGACGATTTGTCATTTTTCCATAAGAAACATCTCATGCGATTGATCAAGCCGAGATGAATCACATTAGATATATCTCATGGTATACATTGTACCATTCGATATATCTGATGGGCTGGATTAGGCGGCTAGCGGAACTGGAAATGTCAGTCAAACTTCCGGCGATATATCGCATGTGCGAAAAACACTAATTTTTCCATCTCATTCCGATAAATCACTGGTGCAGTACGACCGATGTAGGAGATCCTATACAACACTCACGGGACCGCACATCGGATCCGAAGGAAAACACATATGATGTGACACAAACGATATATTGACCCAGAAAGGTCGTACTCGAATCAAACTGTGCAAAATCGTTCTAGTGTTCTAGCCCTAAGTGGCAATGGGGCAAGGCGTTTGCCTATTTGGGAACGATTCAGAATACTGGCGTATAATTGCATTCTGTTTGCAGCGGGTGGATGTAGTTGCGCCATGACTCAGGCTGCGCAGATGTGGGGGTAACATACCTGATGTTCAGGAAACTCTGTGTTTGGGGGACATCATGTCTGTCCAGCTGTGGAAATATTATTTCTATCTTCAGACCCATAAGAAGACATCTGTTGTCTGACGTGTCTGAATAATAAACCACAGGGATGATCCTTGTTATCTGTCTGATAATAGAATCCTTGTGAGATGAGCAGGACGGACACCTGTGCAGAGGATGATCCCTGTTACCTGTCTGCTGGCTAAGGACCAGGTGACAAGGAGAATGTATGATCCCGTGTATGCCAGATACAGCAGTTCTGCCTGAGCTTGTATAATGGTGGGGATGTGACATCGTCATGAACAGTTATATTTAACGTGTCACAGTAATAGGAATAATCATGTGTTGCCAGTAAGTAGGTGAGTGTGACATGGGAGGTACAGGTGAGTGTGACACGGGAGGTACAGGTGAGTGTGACACGGGAGGTACAGGTGAGTGTGACACGGGAGGTACAGGTGAGTGTGACACGGGAGGTACAGGTGAGTGTGACACGGGAGGTACAGGTGAGTGTGACACGGGAGGTACAGGTGAGTGTGACACGGGAGGTACAGGTGAGTGTGACATGGGAGGTACAGGTGAGTGTGACATGGGAGGTACAGGTGAGTGTGACATGGAAGGTACAGGTGAGTGTGACATGGGAGGTACAGGTGAGTGTGCCATGGGAGGTACAGGCGAGTGTGACATGGGAGGTACAGGCGAGTGTGACATGGGAGGTACAGGTGAGTGTGACATGGGAGGTACAGGTGAGTGTGACATGTAAGGAACAGAGCAGGTGAGTGTGACATGGGAGGTACAGGTGAGTGTGACATGGGAGGTACAGGTGAGTGTGACATGGGAGGTACAGGTGAGTGTGACATGTACGCAACAGAGCAAGTGAGTGTGAATTGGAGGAAAGGACAGGTGAGTGTGACATGGGAGGTACAGGTGAGTGTAACCTGGGAGGTACAGGTGAGTGTAACCTGGGAGGTGCAGGTGAGTGTAACCTGGGAGGTACAGGTGAGTGTGACATGGGAGGTACAGGTGAGTGTGAATTGGAGGAAAGGACAGGTGAGTGTGACTCACTGTAGGAGGAACATGTGAGAGGTATTTGGGAGGAATGTAACATGGAAGGGCAAGGTTGTATTCGGCTACATGATCCTGTGCTGTGTCATGGACTTTTATAAACGTTAACTCTGTTTTCTGTGATATTCCAATAGAAGTCCCCCGGGTCTGAGCCCAATTCTTCCCCTGTTCCCCTGCTATCTGCACATTGCGCCTCTCTTCCGGCCTGCGGCTGCAGATAATTGGTGTTGATGAATTCTTCAGGCTGAACATTTGGAAAGTAAATATTTCCATGAATGGCGGAATGTTGGGGATTACAGGAACCCACAGAGCAAACATTCTACTTCCCAAACCTCCCAGGTGCGCAAAGCCGCCTCTTTATGCCCTGCGGACGGTGGCAACTATTTCATCCAACTGTATAAGTTGGGTACGTACAGATGCAGTTATTCACGGGCTCGATACAGGGATAATATAGCTGGAAGGTCCTGCCACGTCCGCGTCATCATAATAGGAAAAGACAGGAACTTCTGGAGTAATTGGTCTGCAGGCGACTAACGTTGTTGATGAGACTAATTTTCCCTGTAATTTGTTTTGTCGAGGGTAACATTTTCCGCGGGGGAGCGCGTCACAGAGGTGCGGCCGCCATTTGCAGATTTTACATGTTAATAATTTAATGAAAACTATGGTTCCGTTCCTATAACTTGTGTGCTATTGGTCTCATCCAGATCAGTATATTGTACTAGAAAGCCCGCTCGAAGAAAATGCTTCGAAAGCTAGTCTGCTACCTTCTGTGTTTGTGCATGTTTGAGAAAGAAATTTGGGTGACATTTAATGAGATGCAAAAACTGTTTTTTGTCGATATTATCGGCAAAACGTCCAAAATTGCACTTTTCCGAAATCATTGAGATCTGTGCATGGTCCTGTCTTAAAAAATGTGTAAAAGTAAAATTTATTTAAAAAAATGGCGTGAGGTCCCCCCTCCTGAGCATAACCATACCAGGACCGGCTCATATGGGGGACAAAAAGCATAGGGGTCCCCCATATTTCTGAAACCAGCCCTGGACTCTTGAACCGGTCCTGGTTCCAAAGATAAGGGGGATCAAAAATCTAGGGGTCCCCCATTCTACAAACCAGCACCGAGCTCCAACAGTACATGGTATCATGCCACCGGTGTCATGCCACTGTGAGTGTGACATCATCACCCTACTACCAAACCCGAACCCCCCCCCCCACCCCGGTCCGCTAGTGTTACAGCAATTACCACGGGAATGTCCCGGTTTTCGGGGACATTCCCACATCCCTCCCGCAGCAGGGAATAAACGCTGTGATAGAGATAGATAGATAGATAGATATGAGATAAATAGATAGATGTAATATATGATAGATAGAAAGATAGATAGATAGATAGATGTAATATATGATAGATATTAGGGTGGCCAATCCCGGGATCGGGATCGGGATCCCGGGATTTGGCCCCCAAAACGCCGGGATTTCAATCCCGGGATTGGAGTTTCCAATCCCTGGATTTCGGGATTAGACTGCGCATGCGCAGTCTAATTCCGGGCAGCGTCTGAGCACTCGCTCAGACGCTGCCCGGCTTCTCCCATACCCGGAAAGGTAGCACTGCACGCAGAGTGACGAGGTCACGCTGCGCAGTGCACAGCCCGCCCACCCGCCCAGCCTTCCAGGCTCCCAGCGCCCGACCAGCGACCCTCCCAACCCGGCACCCTGCACCAGCCCGGCCGCCCACTCTGCAAAATGTAAGTAAATAGTGGGCGGCCAGGGCGTCAATGATATGTTCTACCTTCAGCTCATTGCTGAAGGTCTGTGGAGCTCAGACACAGGTTACCAGCCTGGGTCATGAGTCCTAGGGATGCCGATCCCGGGAATCCCGAGATTGGGCATTTTTCAATCCCGAATCCCGGGATTGAAAAAAATGCCCCGGGATTGGCTTCCCTAATAGATATAGATAGATAGATAGATAGATAGATAGATGTAATAATAGATAGATAGATAAATATGAGATAGATAGATAGAAAGATAGATATAGATATGAGATATATAAATAGATAGATAGATTTGAGCATGGCAGACCTGCAGGGGATCTTGTTAAGTATTTTCTTGAATTGTCTACTCCCACTGCATGGACTTTGAAAAATATTTTCATTTGATTTATTGAAACTTTTGGAATAAATTTTTTCTATCTTTGCATTTTTGGTGTGCCAGTTTCCTATATTCATATTAAATAGATAGATAGATATGAGATAGATATGAGATAGACAGATAGATATGAGATTGATAGATAGAAAGATATGAGATATATAGATAGATGTAATATATGATTGATAGATAGATAGATAGATAGATAGATGGATAGATATGAGATAGATAGATAGATACATAGATAGATACATAGATAGATACATAGATGGATACTGTAGGTAGATAGATATTAGATAGATAGATAGATAGATAGATAGAGAGATATGAGATAGATAGATAGATAGATAGATAGATAGATATGAGATAGATAGATAGATAGATAGATGGAGAGATATGAGATAGATAGATAGATAGATAGATAGATACATAGATAGATAGATAGATGTAATATATGATAGATAGATAGATAGATAGATAGATAGATAGATATAGATATGAGATAGATAGATATGAGATAGATAGATAGATAGATAGATGTAATATATGATAGATAGATAGATAGATAGATAGATATAGATAGAAAGATATGAGATAGATAGATAGATAGATAGATATAGATAGAAAGATATGAGATAGATAGATAGATAGATAGATAGATAGATAGATAGATGTAATATATGACAGATAGATAGATAGATAGATATAATATAAGATAGATAGATAGATAGATACTGTAGATAGATACTGTAGATAGATAGATAGATAGATAGATAGATAGATAGATAGATAGATAGATATGAGATAGATAGATAGATAGATAGATAGATAGATTTGAGATAGATAGATATGAGATAGATAGATATGAGATAGATAGATATGAGATAGATAGATAGATAGATAGATAGATAGATAGATAATGAGACAGACAGATAGATAGATAGATAGATAGATATGAGATAGATAGATATTAGATAGATAGATATGAGATAGATAGATAGATAGATAGATAGATAATGAGACAGATAGATAGATAGATAGATAATGAGACAGATAGATAGATAGATAGATAGATAGATATGAGATAGATAGATAGATAGATAGATATGAGATAGATAGATAGATAGATAGATAGATAGATAGATATGAGATAGATAGACAGATGGATAGATAGATAGATAGATAGATGATAGATACTGTAGATAGATACTGTAGATAGATAGATAGATAGATAGATAGATAGATATGAGATAGATAGATAGATAGATATGAGATAGATAGATAGATAGATATGAGATAGATAGATAGATAGATAGATATGAGATAGATAGATGTAATATATGACAGATAGATAGATAGATAGATAGATAGATAGATATGAGATAGATAGATAAATAGATAGATACTGTAGATAGATAGATAGATAGATAGATAGATAGATAGATAGATAGATACTGTAGATAGATAGATAGATAGATAGATAGATAGAAGGATAGATTTGCCCTAGCCCCCAGTTATATACAGTACACTGTCATGGTCTCCCCGCAGGACCAGCACTGTGTGTACACTGATAATTGCTCGGCCTGTAAGTGCTGTGCTATCCGCAGTCCATTACGCCGCCCGCTTCCCACTAAGCCTTATCTATTATACTTAAGTGAAATATTGATGGTCTCCCATCTGTCTTGGAGAAGGAGTAAGATTTGCTCTCAGAGTTCATATAACAAAGTGTTCCTGATTGATCGGCCTGTAAGGCCATCGCAGGGCCAGCTATTTCCAGTAGCCCACAGTCACTCTGTAAAAGCAAATAAATGTGATCTGCAAGCGGTCCGTCCATTCTCTGGCTGTAATGTATACGTCAGCACATACAGTTACATTAATAAATACATTTATATGGAGGAAAAAGAGCAGCATTTAGTGTCCAGCGATGCTCGGCGAGACATACATCAGGGGCTGGGGTCCAGTGATAGCGCTGTTGCTCTGAGCAATACCAGCCTTCACCCTGGTAATCCAAGTGGTATCAGGTTAGGGGTGTTCTGTATTGTGGAGCAGACAGTTCTAACAGGAGGGTCCACCGATCACACAATTGGGGCATTTACTAGTAAGAGGTTTGGAGCTTGTGGGAGACTCCCAAGGTCTGGCAGTGTTCCAGGTTTGTGGACAAGTAGCTGGTACCCAGCCACCTTCTTACTTCTACTTGCTTCTCCTGTCACTGTCAGAGGATCAGAGCTTCCTCCTGTCACTGTCACAGGTTCCTCCTGTCACTGTCAGAGGATCAGATGTTCCTCCTGTCACTGTCACAGGTTCCTCCTGTCACTGTCAGAGGATCAGAGGTTCCTCCTGTCACTGTCAGAGGATCAGAGGTTCCTCCTGTCACTGTCACAGGATCAGAGGTTCCTCCTGTCACTGTCAGATCAGAGGTTCCTCCTGTCACTGTCAGAGGATTAGAGGTTCCTCCTGTCACTGTCACAGGATCAGAGGTTCCTCCTGTCACTGTCACAGGATCAGAGCTTCCTCCTGTCACTGTCAGAGGATCAGAGGTTCCTCCTGTCACTGTCAGAGGATCAGAGGTTCCCCGTGTCACTGTCACAGGATCAGAGGTTCCTCCTGTCACTGTCACAGGATCAGAGGTTCCTCCTGTCACTGTCAGAGGATCAGATGTTCCTCCTGTCACTGTCAGATCAGAGGTTCCTCCTGTCACTGTCAGATCAGAGGTTCCTCCTGTCACTGTCAGAGGATCAGAGGTTCCTCCTGTCACTGTCACAGGATCAGAGGTTCCTCCTGTCACTGTCAGAGGATCAGAGGTTCCTCCTGTCACTGTCGGAGGATCTTCCTGTCACTGTCACAGGATCAGAGGTTCCTCCTGTCACTGTCGGAGGATCTTCCTGTCACTGTCACAGGATCAGAGGTTCCTCCTGTCACTGTCACAGGATCAGAGGTTCCTCCTGTCACAGGATCAGATGTTCCTCCTGTCACTGTCACAGGATCAGAGGTTCCTCCTGTCACTGTCAGAGGATCAGAGGTTCTTCCTGTCACTGTCACAGGATCAGAGGTTCCTCCTGTCACTGCCACAGGATCAGAGGTTCCTCCTGTCACTGCCACAGGATCAGAGGTTCCTCCTGTCACTGTCAGAGGATCAGAGGTTCCTCCTGTCACTGTCAGAGGATCAGAGGTTCCTCCTGTCACTGTCACAGGTTCCTCCTGTCACTGTCACAGGATCAGAGGTTCCTCCTGTCACAGGATCAGAGGTTCCTCCTGTCACTGTCAGAGGATCAGAGGTTCCTCCTGTCACTGTCACAGGATCAGAGGTTCCTCCTGTCACTGTCACAGGATCAGAGGTTCCTCCTGTCACAGGATCAGAGGTTCCTCCTGTCACAGGATCAGAGGTTCCTCCTGTCACTGTCAGAGGATCAGAGGTTCCTCCTGTCACTGTCACAGGATCAGAGGTTCCTCCTGTCACTGTCACAGGATCAGAGGTTCCTCCTGTCACTGTCACAGGATCAGAGGTTCCTCCTGTCACTGTCACAGGATCAGAGGTTCCTCCTGTCACTGTCACAGGATCAGAGGTTCCTCCTGTCACAGGGTCAGAGGTTCCTCCTGTCACTGTCAGAGGATAAGAGGTTCCTCCTGTCACTGTCACAGGATCAGAGGTTCCTCCTGTCACTGTCACAGGATCAGAGGTTCCTCCTGTCACTGTCACAGGATCAGAGGTTCCTCCTGTCACAGGGTCAGAGGTTCCTCCTGTCACTGTCAGAGGATCAGAGGTTCCTCCTGTCACTGTCAGAGGATCAGATGTTCCCCCTGTCACTGTCACAGGATCAGAGGTTCCTCCTGTCACTGTCAGAGGATCAGAGGTTCCTCCTGTCACTGTCACAGAATCAGAGGTTCCTCTTGTCACTGTCAGAGGATCAGAGGTTCCTCCTGTCACTGTCAGAGTATCCTCCTGTCACTGTCACAGGATCAGAGGTTCCTCCTGTCACTGTCAGAGGATCAGAGGTTCCTCCTGTCACAGGATCAGAGGTTCCTCCTGTCACTGTCACAGGATCAGAGGTTCCTCCTGTCACTGTCACAGGATCAGAGGTTCCTCCTGTCACTGTCAGAGGTTCCTCCTGTCACTGTCAGAGTATCCTCCTGTCACTGTCACAGGATCAGAGGTTCCTCCTGTCACTGTCAGAGGATCAGAGGTTCCTCCTGTCACTGTCACAGGATCAGAGGTTCCTCCTGTCATTGTCACAGGATCAGAGCTTCCTCCTGTCACTGTCAGAGGATCAGAGGTTCCTCCTGTCACTGTCAGAGGATCAGAGGTTCCTCCTGTCACAGGATCAGAGGTTCCTCCTGTCACTGTCACAGGATCAGAGGTTCCTCCTGTCACTGTCACAGGATCAGAGGTTCCTCCTGTCACTGTCACAGGATCAGAGGTTCCTCCTGTCACAGGGTCAGAGGTTCCTCCTGTCACTGTCAGAGGATCAGAGGTTCCTCCTGTCACTGTCAGAGGATCAGATGTTCCTCCTGTCACTGTCACAGGATCAGAGGTTCCTCCTGTCACTGTCAGAGGATCAGAGGTTCCTCCTGTCACTGTCACAGGATCAGAGGTTCCTCCTGTCCCTGTCACATGATCAGAGGTTCCTCTTGTCACTGTCCGAGGATCAGAGGTTCCTCCTGTCACTGTCAGAGGTTCCTCCTGTCACTGTCAGAGTATCCTCCTGTCACTGTCACAGGATCAGAGGTTCCTCCTGTCACTGTCAGAGGATCAGAGGTTCCTCCTGTCACAGGATCAGAGGTTCCTCCTGTCACTGTCACAGGATCAGAGGTTCCTCCTGTCACTGTCAGAGGTTCCTCCTGTCACTGTCAGAGTATCCTCCTGTCACTTTCACAGGCTCAGAGGTTCCTCCTGTCACTGTCAGAGGATCAGAGGTTCCTCCTGTCACTGTCACAGGATCAGAGGTTCCTCCTGTCACTGTCACAGGATCAGAGCTTCCTCCTGTCACTGTCAGAGGATCAGAGGTTCCTCCTGTCACTGTCAGAGGATCAGAGGTTCCTCCTGTCACTGTCAGAGGTTCCTCCTGTCACTGTCAGAGGTTCCTCCTGTCACTGTCAGAGGTTCCTCCTGTCACTGTCCTCCATCCATCCAGCTATGCTAATTACTACAGGCTTAAGTGCCCAAAGCTATTCAACTGCAGCTGTGGTACCATAAGACCGCAGGCTCCACGTCCTATATAGCGGATCCATCTGACCAATGAGGTCACACTTGGAATCTGTTTCCTAAAGATTTCCAGATAACGTTAAACATTCTTTGTCCACGTCACATGACATTTTGCAGAAATTACCAATCGCGATATATGCATTGCAGCTAGTAGGTCATAATCTATATATTATACAGTATATAATGTTGTGTATGTGTATCTATAATGGTTGGGTGGTATTTTATCTCTCTCTGCTTTATCTCTCTCAGAGCACTGATGCATATGCCCCCAATCTGGCTCACTGTCCCCTTACGAGGAACTAAATTCTTCAAGCTCGGAAAATACAATATTTTCCCCAATAGGAAGGTGGCTCGGTTGTGAAGAGGGATCTGATCAGATCCCTCCACCATTCCCTGGATCTTTCTGCCAGAGAACCCACAATTATGCATGTTTAGCAGCAGTGTGCGTCAGACTCCGCCGTGCTAAAAGATCTGTGGCAACAGATTATTTTCATGTTATGTGCCTCCCTCTTCTGTTCTCTGCCCGCTGCCTCCTCTTATGTGCCATATAGATAGGCAGCTGGTTATAGCCTAAACTCCGAGCACGCTGCACTTAGGGTGCCTCTACCTGCGCCTGTATGATCCTAAAAACTCACTATAAGACGTGTGTTCTGTATCAGCCATTTGTCACACACATCCCTGTGCTAGGAAATGTTAGTTTACACTTTGGAAAGATTCTGCATTTTGGGCCTGATTCAACAGAACACCCCCTCGCATGTGGCTGAAGAGGAGATAAATCATTCACCGTAGGGATGGCCATTGAACATCGATGATTAGAAATCATTGATGGATTATGGCCGCTGTCTAATCGTTTTGCGATAGTTTGGGGAGAACCAGATGGTTTCCCACCATCGATGTAAATTTTAAACGAATAGTTTCATTTTTCCTTTTCCCTAAAGTGCCGGGACACGGAGCATAGCTCCGCCCGACACACGCGAAGCTCCGCCCCTGCATTTTGATTGGCCCACAGGCCACTCAATTACAGAAAATGGATGACCATTGATATACAAAAACATCGATGGCCATTGAATAGTTATACACTATTGATGGCCAGTTGCACTTTTGCCATCGATGCCAGCCACGTTTTCATGGGGACGCCCATTAAACATTGGGCATTCCCGTGGTCTGGGCCGATGTACGCCCCCGCCCGCACCCTTCCGGAGTGAATGGCCTTTGGAACGGGGCCGAACCCAATGTGAATCACCCCCGATGTTTCCTCCAGCATTTCAGAAGCGGTAGAAATGGAAATAATGTGCATTAACCTATCATTTTCTGCATTGTGTGCTCCCTGATTGGACCTACAGCACTTCGGCTTGATGTGATATTTGCATTTCTTCTTCTATTTTGCTGCACTTACAGTCGCTGACTAAATCCATCAGCTGCACACTGACAGCGACACCTACAGGTCAGTCTGGGAACAGCCCTAATAATAGGTACGTCTCCAATCAGTGCAGTGGGGAACCCTCGTGCGCAGTATTCAGTGCGAACCCTCAGTGACTGCGACCTTTATTCTCTATGAAACAATGGCCCTATTATATACATGGGGCAAGTTTACTTCTACAAAGCCTCCTGGATTATTGCTGGGGGTCACCGGTTCCCTTCCTGCCCTGGTCCCCCCATTAAGCAGAGATAAAACCAGAGGTAATTACCCGAGTATAAATAAACCTGGCTGCAGTATAAGGCGAATGGGGCGCAGTCCGCCAGAAGCCCCCGGCATTCAGCGCCCCTTGCAGCGTGTCTGGGTTACTAGACGGCCGGCTGGTGCTCTGTGCTATGTGTTTATTTAACTTTCTGTCCCGACGACTGGCAGACAAATTGGAAACATGTGGCGTTGTTCAGCAGCGGTGCTGCCCGCGGTGACATCACTCAGCAATGGGGTTTATGGGGCGTATTAACATATACAGCAGGCATGTCCAAACTGTGGCCCTCCAGATGTTGTGAAACTACACATCCCAGCATGCCTTGCCATAGGTTTAGCATTCCCTAATAGCAAAACTGTGGCAATGCATGATGGGACTTGCAGTTTCACAACAGCTGGAGGGCCATGGATTGGACATGCCTGGTATATAGCCTCTATGAGCGCAGTTATATGCACGGACAGCGGTCGGCGGCAGTGGAGTATTTACTATCTATTCTAGGCCTATAGCACAATGCAGCATCTCAGTCTGTCTGCGTCTCTATATATCTGGCAGGGATCTCACTATCACCAATTGTACCAGACCCTATGACAGAGTGGTGCTTAGTAGAGATGTGCGCGGACAACTCGGCATCAGGTCTTGGTTTTGATAAACATTGGATGCGTTATAATTCACAGACAGCGTCTAAGTAGGCAATCAATTGGTCGACACCAAATAGTCGACACGCACTATGCTGAAATTGACAAAAGGATGGCACAACCCAAAAAGACACTTGGAAAGGGTCGACATTAGTTTTTCATGGTCTATTTGGGTGTCGACATTGACACGTCATCATTTTACTTGTGTTGACCTTTTGTCAATCTTGCTCTACAGTAGTGCATGTCAGCCTTTTGGTGTTACCCTGTTGTCAGTCTACATAGACATTTGCGAGCCATCCGGATCCCACAAAAATGGATCAAAATATCTAAATTGCTGTCATTTTTGCAATACAAATCCCAAAATTCATATTTCAAATATTAATTCCGAATTATGGCAAGATTTGAACCATACTTCCCAACAGTACCGCGGGAATGTCCCGGTTTTAGGGGACATTCCCGTGTCCCTCCCGTGGCCGGCAGTGTCCCGCGGCAAGGGGGGGCTGGGGGCATGGCTAGAGGCTAACAGAGTCTCTGGGTCATGCCCCCATAGCGTCAAAACGGAGGCGTGGCCTCACGGGGGAGCTGCGAGTATAGACCATGCCCTCTTTAATTAGGCCCCGCCTGCGGCGCGCATCTCTCTGTCCCTCCTCCATCTCCCTAGAAGTTGGGAGATATGTTTGAACCAGGTTCGAATCGTATATATCCCCAGAGGATCCGCTCCTGCTTTCAATTCGGTGCGGATCCACGGAATTCGGGTGCTTTGAGATTCCTGGTCACCAAACTGCACGGCGCTACTTTTCCGGTCTCATTGCAGCGGCACAGCGCGAACTTCAGCATTGCGTGCGGCGATGAATCAGGCCCTGTGTTTCGGTAACATCCAGAGCACCATCGGTGGGTACGAAATGCAGCAGAACCTCGTGACTCCTGCGGTTTCGTCTTTCTTAGACTCGCCGGAGCCACAAATCTATCTTGTCCGTAGGAATGAAGCAGGGAGCCCTTAAAGTGAATGTAATGCTGAATTTATGTTCCTCAGGAGCAAACTCAACGTCTTCATTGTGATTAGACCCAGATGGCGGCAACAATGTCCGTGTTATGGCCAAACGGCAGGTGTGGGAATAGAGATTTCTCCGGGAGACCCTCAGCAATCAGCCCTGCGGTTCCTGCCGCCCCCCGGCGCTGAGGTTTCAATTAAGGTGACAATAGGATTGTTGTTCGCCACCATTAGATCATGTGTCATGTAAATGGATTGGAATATACAGTTTAACTCAACAAGGTGATTAGGTCCAGAGGACATATGTTTGGTATTAGGGCTGTAACTACGTTAGCAGAGCGGGGAGAGAGGAAAGCCCGGAATTTCCATTAAGATTGTATTATTTTGGCTTATCAGTAGATTTTCACATTTTTACTTTCATAAAACAAAGAGGCAGCAGAAAGTAAACTCCGCTACGAGCCCCCCCCCCCCCCCCCCGATTGCTTCCAGACCCCCGACACACGCTCCCTCGGCCGGCAGAACATACAGCTCTCTATAGTCTCACTCTTATGTTTATACATCTCAGGTCTCAATGTTACATTCCGAGGGGCTGCGCTCTGCAGCCACCAAATTCTCCGCCGCGTCAATTACTGGCTGTTTATCGGCCAACATGAAATTCATACGTTACGTTTTATTCCATGGCCCATTCATCGGAACGCCAGTGTTTCCTTTCGTTTCCTACCGGCGGAGAAGTTTAAAGCCCGTTATGTATACGACCCGGCGGAACCATATATCAGACGCTTTTGTCGGCCGCGTTACAATATACACTACAAAGACTGTTTGGGCAGATGGTTTGCCGTGATGTTACGCAGCGGTGACAGGAGACATGTCTTCAGTATTCAAAGGGAATTGTATACTTCAGTGTTTGCACGCACGCGGTGAGTATATGGTCAGCTCCTGAGGATTCTCTTTACAGCCTCCTTCTAATGCATAAAGCAAATGTTACAGAGGTCTGTCTTCTGCATTCCAGTCATCCTCACGAAGAGATGCATCAGCTTCCGATTACACGTTATGGGGCCTATTTATCCAGCGGGTATTTCATAAAACTATACAGAAACATCAGTTC
This sequence comes from Crinia signifera, assembly GCF_055691185.1. Taxonomy (NCBI): domain Eukaryota; kingdom Metazoa; phylum Chordata; class Amphibia; order Anura; family Myobatrachidae; genus Crinia; species Crinia signifera. The sequence goes on along the minus strand of NC_139220.1, from coordinate 4,612,031 downwards.
TCCATCATCCCAGACTAATGTAGGAGAATTCACCGAGGCTGACGCTGGACGCAGGGGCAGATTGCACTTCCACTGATGTGGGGATGTGACAGGGACAGCATATAGCGCAGTGCAGCAATTACTAACACATAGGTCCCTGTGTGACCGTTACAGAGTTATGGGTGTATTTATTATTTATCAGCGGTGGTCCTAGCTTATCTCTCGCTCATTCACAAATTGCACTATCACTGTCGCTGCATCATTACAAAAAGGCAAGTGTCACTAACGCCATCTGAAGATGATTAAATACTGGGACTTAGCTCACTCTCAGGACACGTGTAATACAGACAGTCCCGGCGTCCCCTCACTCTCAGGACACGTGTAATACAGACAGTCCCGGCATCCCCTCACTCTCAGGACACGTGTAATACAGACAGTCCCGGCGTCCCCTCACTCTCAGGACACGTGTAATACAGACAGTCCCGGCGTCCCCTCACTCTCAGGACACATGTAATACAGACAGTCCCGGCCTCCCCTCACTCTCAGGACACGTGTAATACAGACAGTCCCGGCGTCCCCTCACTCTCAGGACACATGTAATACAGACAGTCCCGGCCTCCCCTCACTCTCAGGACACATGTAATACAGACAGTCCCGGCGTCCCCTCACACATGTAATACAGACGGACCCGGTGTCCTCTCACTGTCAGGACACGTGTAATACAGACAGTCCCGGCGTCCCCTCACTCTCAGGACACGTGTAATACAGACAGTCCCGGCGTCCCCTCACTCTCAGGACACGTGTAATACAGACAGTTCCGGTGTCCCCTCACTCTCAGGACACGTGTAATACAGACAGTCCCGGTGTCCCCTCACTCTCAGGACACGTGTAATACAGACAGTCCCGGCGTCCCCTCACTCTCAGGACACGTGTAATACAGACAGTCCCGGCGTCCCCTCACTCTCAGGACACGTGTAATACAGACAGTCCCGGCGTCCCCTCACTTTCAGGACACGTGTAATACAGACAGTCCCGGCGTCCCCTCACTCTCAGGACACGTGTAATACAGACAGTCCCGGTGTCCCCTCACTCTCATGACACGTGTAATACAGACAGTCCCGGCGTCCCCTCGCTCTCAGGACACGTGTAATACAGACAGTCCCGGTGTCCCCTCGCTCTCAGGACACGTGTAATACAGACAGTCCCGCCGTCCCCTCACTCTCAGGACACATGTAATACAGACGGACCCGGGGTCCTCTCACTGTCAGGACACATGTAATACAGACGGACCCGGGGTCCTCTCACTGTCAGGACACGTGTAATACAGACAGTCCCGGCGTCCCCTCACTCTCAGGACACGTGTAATACAGACAGTCCCGGTGTCCCCTCGCTCTCAGGACACGTGTAATACAGACGGACCCGGTGTCCTCTCACTGTCAGGACACGTGTAATACAGACGGACCCGGTGTCCTCTCACTGTCAGGACACGTGTAATACAGACAGTCCTGGCGTCCCCTCACTCTCAGGACACGTATAATACAGACAGTCCCGGCGTCCCCTCACTCTCAGGACACGTGTAATACAGACAGTCCCGGCATCCCCTCACTCTCAGGACACGTGTAATACAGACAGTCCCGGTGTCCCCTCACTCTCAGGACACGTGTAATACAGACAGTCCCGGCGTCCCCTCACTCTCAGGACACGTGTAATACAGACAGTCCCGGCGTCCCCTCACTCTCAGGACACGTGTAATACAGACAGTCCCGGCGTCCCCTCACTCTCAGGACACGTGTAATACAGACAGTCCCGGCGTCCCCTCACTCTCAGGACACGTGTAATACAGACAGTCCCGGCGTCCCCTCACTCTCAGGACACGTGTAATACAGACAGTCCCGGTGTCCCCTCACTCTCAGGACACGTGTAATACAGACAGTCCCGGCGTCCCCTCACTCTCAGGACACGTGTAATACAGACAGTCCCGGCGTCCCCTCACTCTCAGGACACGTGTAATACAGACAGTCCCGGTGTCCCCTCACTCTCAGGACACCTGTTATACAGGCAGTCCCGGCGTCCCCTCACTCTCAGGACACGTGTAATACAGACAGTCCCGGCGTCCCCTCACTCTCAGGACACGTGTAATACAGACAGTCCCGGCGTCCCCTCACTCTCAGGACACGTGTAATACAGACAGTCCCGGCGTCCCCTCACTCTCAGGACACGTGTAATACAGACAGTCCCGGCGTCCCCTCACTCTCAGGACACGTGTAATACAGACAGTCCCGGCGTCCCCTCACTCTCAGGACACGTGTAATACAGACAGTCCCGACGTCCCCTCACTCTCAGGACACGTGTAATACAGACAGTCCCGGCGTCCCCTCACTCTCAGGACACGTGTAATACAGACAGTCCCGGCGTCCCCTCACTCTCAGGCCACGTGTAATACAGACAGTCCCGGCGTCCCCTCACTCTCAGGACACGTGTAATACAGACAGTCCCGGCGTCCCCTCACTCTCAGGACACGTGTAATACAGACAGTCCCGGCATCCCCTCACTCTCAGGACACGTGTAATACAGACAGTCCCGACGTCCCCTCACTCTCAGGACACGTGTAATACAGACAGTCCCGGCATCCCCTCACTCTCAGGACACGTGTAATACAGACAGTCCCGGTGTCCCCTCACTCTCAGGACACCTGTTATACAGACAGTCCCGGCGTCCCCTTGCTCTCAGGACACGTGTAATACAGACAGTCCCGGCGTCCCCTCACTCTCAGGACACGTGTAATACAGACAGTCCCGGCGTCCCCTCACTCTCAGGACACGTGTAATACAGACAGTCCCGACGTCCCCTCACTCTCAGGACACGTGTAATACAGACAGTCCCGGCGTCCCCTCACTCTCAGGACACGTGTAATACAGACAGTCCCGGCGTCCCCTCACTCTCAGGACACGTGTAATACAGACAGTCCCGACGTCCCCTCACTCTCAGGACACGTGTAATACAGACAGTCCCGGCGTCCCCTCACTCTCAGGACACGTGTAATACAGACAGTCCCGACGTCCCCTCACTCTCAGGACACGTGTAATACAGACAGTCCCGGCGTCCCCTCACTCTCAGGACACGTGTAATACAGACAGTCCCGGCGTCCCCTCACTCTCAGGACACCTGTTATACAGACAGTCCCGGCGTCCCCTTGCTCTCAGGACACGTGTAATACAGACAGTCCCGGCGTCCCCTCACTCTCAGGACACGTGTAATACAGACAGTCCCGGCGTCCCCTCACTCTCAGGACACGTGTAATACAGACAGTCCCGTGTCCCCTCACTCTCAGGACACGTGTAATACAGACAGTCCCGGCGTCCCCTCACTCTCAGGACACGTGTAATACAGACAGTCCCGGCGTCCCCTCACTCTCAGGACACGTGTAATACAGACAGTCCCGGTGTCCCCTCGCTCTCAGGACACGTGTAATACAGACAGTCCCGGCGTCCCCTCGCTCTCAGGACACGTGTAATACAGACAGTCCCGGCGTCCCCTCACTCTCAGGACACGTGTAATACAGACAGTCCCGGTGTCCCCTCACTCTCAGGACACGTGTAATACAGACAGTCCCGGCGTCCCCTCACTCTCAGGACACGTGTAATACAGACAGTCCCGGCGTCCCCTCACTCTCAGGACACGTGTAATACAGACAGTCCCGGTGTCCCCTCACTCTCAGGACAGGTGTAATACAGACAGTCCCGGTGTCCCCTCACTCTCAGGACACGTGTAATACAGACAGTCCCGGCGTCCCCTCACTCTCAGGACACGTGTAATACAGACAGTCCCGGCGTCCCCTCACTCTCAGGACAGGTGTAATACAGACAGTCCCTGGGTCCCCTCGCTCTCAGGACACGTGTAATACAGACAGTCCCGGGGTCCCCTCACTCTCCAAAGCAAAATGTAAACATGAGACTCCACGAATATCTCTAATTTCAAGCTGTGACAGGTAACCTAGCGTAACTTACCATTACGAGGCGTCCTAAGCGAGTATTACCAGCTATAACAATCAAATGTCATAAAACAGCAGTACTGAGCCGGGGGCAACAAGTGGAGGCTCGGAAGGCCACCTGTGGCCCATCACTGATCAGACCGGGCAAGAAGGCGAGCAGAAGGGACCGCCATGGGTCACTCAGGGCTCCCAAACGCCCGTGGAAATGGCGCACATAACAGAAATAGAAAATTGTGTTCTATGGGCCTAATTCAGGAAGAGTTGGAATTTTACATGTCACGTCCATCCCCGCGATGCGCCCACAAGGTTTTCTGGAGCCTAAAGTGCGGGCGCTTCGCTATACAGCAAAGCTTTCACACAGGCCGGCCATTTTTTTAATCTTAGCGTGGTCGGTCCGGACCTGTCTGCGTTGATCGGACCACGCTCATAAAATGGTCAGTCACCGCCCTGTCATTGCCCCCATTATGCTGTAGATTGCAGTCATATTTTTCGCAATGCGACCACAGTTCATGACCTTGTGCACTGGATTTTCGTGAATTTGCGACCGAACCTGAACTGAGCCCGACATTGGGTGTAAGCTCATCTGCCCAGTTTGTCACAACAGTGATTTCTGCGTCACACTGAACCTAAGCTGAACTCCATCACAGAGCGCTGAGTTAGGGCGCAGCACTCTTAGCGCCAGAGCTGTGCTCTCCGCCTGGTTCAGCTGCGAGTAAGACAGGAATCAGCCCCATCTTTATCCAGCGGATGAATAGGATTCCTCTGTACGGCGCCATTGTTTGTGTCCTGGTATACAGAAAGGCTTTGTTACTAAAGGTGAGCCGCTTTCTGCACAAACAATGCATTCAGCAAACAAGACTTAATCTCCCCGCGCGCCGCTGCGTGCGCCATTCACTTGAGCTGCTTTTGTCCACATTATTAGAGACAAATTAATTTATTGACAGGCGTGTTTGACTTGTGAATTAATTCCAGAAGGGCGAATAAGGATCTACATATCTCTGGGATACATACAGGGGTTGGCTGGGACTCAATACAGACGTGGCAAATTATCACAGTATACACAAATCTTTGCCAACTGATCGGAAACTGTGGGACCACCTATGTGACTACTGGAGAACGTTGGCATGTAAAGGGCCCCCCACAATGGATGGTGCTGCAGGTAAAGAGGGCCCTAGTATTAGAATGCAAACTCCTCTGTACCGGGCCCCATAGGACTTTGTTGGTTAGCGGCTCATTTACAATAGGATGTCTGTCTTTCTGTGTTGCCTTAATGTGAAATCCAGTACTACACCCTCTGGAGGTAGGACATGGTACTGCGTGTACAATACTTCTTTATACATTGATAACCTCGGCAATGTGGGTCACCATGCACAAGGTCAACACTGGCAAATGGTCACGGTATTGTGGTTGGCGGGATACCTGGGGCCGGCACTGTCGCTGCCCTGCATCTGGCTAGTAGGGTGTCTGGAATGGGCAGTAGCTGCAGTGCTGCGTCTGACTGATGCACCCAGCGGCTCTACACACTGCAGAGTGCATGCCAGGCTGTCTCCTGCTAATTCCCCTGCCCCCATGTGTGATGTCATATGTTCAGGGGCGGGGCCAGCAGGGGTACTGGGAGCACTGTCATCTATGACTGCTAGTACAGTCATAGATGACCAGCCGTGGGTACTGGGGAGCACAGATGACCAGCAGGAGGTACTGGGGAGCACAGATGGCCAGCAGGTGGTACTGGGGAGCACAGATGGCCAGCAGGTGGTACTGGGGAGCACTGATGGCCAGCAGGTGGTACTGGGGAGCACAGATGACCAGCAGGGGGTACTGGAGAGCACTGATGGCCAGCAGGGGGTACTGGGGAGCACTGGTGGCCACCAGGGGGTACTAGGGAGCACAGATGACCAGCAGGAGGTACTGGGGAGCACAGATGACCAGCAGGAGGTACTGGGGAGCACTGATGGCCAGCAGGTGGTACTGGGGAGCACAGATGACTACCAGGGGGTACTGGGGAGCACTGATGGCCAGCAGGGGGTACTGGGGAGCACTGATGTCATCTATGACTGCTGGTACAGTCATAGATGTCCAGCAGGGGGTATTGGGGAGCACAGAGGATCACCAGGGGGTACTAGGGAGCACAGATGGCCACCAGGGGGTACTGGGGAGCACAGATGGCCACCAGGGGGTACTGGGGAGCACTGATGGCCAGCAGGGGGTACTGGGGAGCACTGATGGCCAGCAGGGGGTACTGGGGAGCACTGGTGGCCAGCAGAGGGTACTAGGGAGCACAGATGACTAGCAGGGGGTACTGGGGAGCACTGATGGCCAGCAGGGGGTACTGGGGAGCACAGATGACCACTAGGGGGTACTGGGGAGCACTGATGGCCAGCAGGGGGTACTGGGGAGCACTGATAGCCAGCAGGGGGTACTGAGGAGCCCTGATGTCATCTATGACTACTGCTACAGTCATAAACATGGGTAAGTTAAGATCAGTGCTGATTGCTGACGATTGCATTGCGTCCATAACCCCTATGGCGGGTGCTAAAAGACTTAACAAGAGGCCCAATTATATATAACGTTCCAGCCTTGATTGCAACCGGTAAAACCGATACTTCAAATAAGGCGCAAACTAATCATCTGTGTTCCGGGCAAGATCTTTCTATATAAAATGATATAATCACACATGCAGTAGCCACAGAAACCACGGCTGCTCCATAGATAATGGTACCACAGCAGCAGAAGGGAGGACTGGGGCCTGAATACAGAAACGTGGCCTTCATCAGACATAGCCAGTACATTCTAAGACCAGTCGTGTAACTAGCACCGTAGCCCAAGCAGTGGTGGTGGGAGTTGGTGCCGGGGGGCTCAGGGCCTCTGCAGATTCCATGTGGTCTCACGTCTATATGGAACCTTCTAAAAATGGCCACCGCTTAGGAAGAGAAGGATGGTAGAGGTCCTACTAGTGTCTGTCAGGGGAGCGCAGCATGTACAGTGCTACCTGATAGTGCTGGATTCAGGGAGTGCTTGTGTCCTGTGAGCATGGAACCCCTGGAAACGAGGAAGACCCCTGGAAATGAGAAAGACCCCTGGCAACAAGGAAACCCCTGCCAACAAGGAAGACCCCTGCCAATGAGCAAGAACCCCCTAGTAACAAGCATGTAACCCCTGGAAACGAGCACTAAACCCCTGATAATGAGCATGTTACCCCTGGCAATGAACGAACAACCACTGGCAATGTGCAAGTAACCCCTGGCAATGAGCATGTGGGTAAAAAAAGAATTAAAATGAATGTACGGGGTCGCTAGATACATTTTTTTGGTAGAGTGGTGCAAAATTCTAGCTATATCACTTTAGGTGCTTCCGATGCTGAATGGGCGTGTGCGCTACCATAGTTGAGGACGCAGTCAACCTGGGCCTGCACTACATTCTGCAGCACCTGGATATGCCTGGAACCTAATACTATCATTACCAACACCTCCACCCAAAACTACAGTACTCCACCTAGTAGTACCTGAAGCTTCGTGTTCCTGGTTTGTGGTCTTCTTGACACTACCGTCATTGGCCTTATCAAGGATGGGGACGAATCGGCCTACAGACAAGAAGTGGACCGATTGGCCCGGTGGTGAGCAGCAACCATCTAGAGCTCAACTCACTCAAACCATTGAGATGGTGGTGGACTTTAGGAAGAAGGCTGTTGGTGTTCCTCCTCTAACAATTGCTGACAGTTTGGTGTTGCTAGTGGACTCCTTTAAGTTCCTGGGGACCCCAATCTCCAGTGACCTTAAATGGGGGCCCAACACTGATACTATTGGTGGAAAAGCGCAGCAGAGGCTATTCTTCCTTAGGCAGCTGAGGAAGTTCAACATCCCACAGAAGCTTCTGCTCCTCTTCTACTCCGCAATTGTGGAGTCTGTACTGTGCTCCTCGATACTGGTCTGGTACGGCTCCGCCAGCGAGAGAGACAAATGCAGACTCCAAAAGATCTGCGGAGAAGATAATCGTGATGGACCATCCCTCTGTCCAGGACCTGTACCTGCGGGTAACGAAGATAGTCAAGGACCAACTACATCCTGGCCATGGCTTGTTTAACCTGCTGCCATCAGGCAGACGCTACAGGGCCATTCCCACCAGGTCCACCTGCTGACACGTGAACTCATGAACACCTCACTGTCTAGTCTCGCCATAACCCTTTGCACATAATCTAACACGGTGTCCCCTCGGAATAACTTTCTGTATGACTGTACATGTTCCCCCACTGGTTTATACTGTATGCTGTTTACTTGTTACCAACTGGCTGCTGCACAGCAAACCGAAAACAAATTCCTAGTATACGCGAGTATACCTGGCCAATAAAGCAGTTTCTGATCGCGCCATTCTATTTCCCAGGAATTTGTGTTAAAAGTTAAAAGTGAACTTTCTGAAAGTAAATAAACTTGTTGACCAATCACCGGAGGCGGAGGGCAGGGGGGCGGAGGGCAGGGGGGCAGAGGTCCGGGAAGGTCGGTTATGAAATAAAACGATCGTTGACCAAAAGACCTTTTTATATTTTAATTCCATCGTTACCCAGCAATTTGTGTCTCGCGCAGGGAGATTCCAGGTGAATTGTTGGCGCGTTCAGCATCGTATTGGAGGTTGGTGCCGGGACCACAGTGTGAGAACGTCTGGATTCAGACAAATCATTACTCTGTGTAATGAGCGCCTGGGGCTGCTCCGAGTGCTCACTTCTCACCTCACATTTAACACCGTTCAGTAAAACCCCCTCTCGCACACACTGACTAATCACCCGCCTCCATTGCTGGGCTCTGCAGACAAATCAATGACTCCGGTATATCTAACGGCATTACCAAGGTTACCTTGGACAGATGTAAGGGGCCATAAATATCAGCCAGACAAAGTCAGTGCGCAGAACATGAGCGGACGGCTATTAGCCCTTGGCAAGATGGGCACAACAGGGAGAGAGCGCAGTGCGGGGACATGTTATGTGTGTGTGTGTGTGTGTGTGTGTGTGTGTGTGTGTGTGTGGGCACAACAGGAAGAGAGCGCAGTGCGGGGACATTTTATGTGTGTGTGTGTCATGTGTGTGGGGGGGCACAACAGGAAGAGAGCACAGGCCGTGGGACATGTTATGTGTGTGTGTGGGGGGGGCACAACAGGAAGAGAGCGCAGTGCGGGACATGTTATGTGTGTGTGTGGGGGGGGCACAACAGGAAGAGAGCGCAGTGCGGGACATGTTATGTGTGTGTGTGGGGGGGGCACAACAGGAAGAGAGCGCAGTGCGGGGACATGTTATGTGTGTGTGTCGTTTGTGTGTGTGTGGGGGCACAACAGGAAGAGAGCGCAGTGCGGGGACATGTTATGTGTGTGTGTCGTTTGTGTGTGTGTGGGGGCACAACAGGAAGAGAGCGCAGTGCGGGGACATGTTATGTGTGTGTGTCGTGTGTGTCGTGTGTGTGTGTGTGGGGGCACAACAGGAAGAGAGCGCAGTGCGGGGACATGTTATGTGTGTGTGTCGTTTGTGTGTGTGTGGGGGCACAACAGGAAGAGAGCGCAGTGCGGGGACATGTTATGTGTGTGTGTCGTGTGTGTCGTGTGTGTGTGTGTGGGGGCACAACAGGAAGAGAGCGCAGTGCGGGGACATGTTATGTGTGTGTGTCGTTTGTGTGTGTGTGGGGGCACAACAGGAAGAGAGCGCAGTGCGGGGACATGTTATGTGTGTGTGTCGTGTGTGTCGTGTGTGTGTGTGGGGGGGGGCACAACAGGAAGAGAGCGCAGGCCGTGGGACTGATCTAATCTACAGAACAAGGCAGATACACAACACACCACAGTGTGAGGCAATGCGGGGACAGGTTATGTGTGTGTGTCATGTGTGTATGTGTGTGTGTGGGGGGGCACAACAGGAAGAGAGTGCAGTGCGGGGACATGTTATGTGTGTGTGTCGTGTGTGTGTGTGTGTGTGTGGGGGGGGGGGGGGGGCACAACAGTAAGAGAGTGCAGTGCGGGGACATGTTATGTGTGTGTGTCGTGTGTGTGTCGTGTGTGTGTGTGGGGGGGGGGGGGGCACAAGAGAGCGCAGGCCGCGGGACTGATCTAATCTACAGAACAAGGCAGATACACAACACACCGCAGTGTGAGGCAATGCGGGTACAGGTTACTGCAGAGGATGCATGGGAAGGTTGTGTGTGTGGGCACTTCTCTGTGCACGTGTGTCATGTGTGTGGGGGGCATTTGGTACTTGTTTCCTAGCAAGGCGCCCACTAAGCCATTTGCTTAGTGGGCTATTCTGCGTAGTGAAATCGCATCGCATGGCTTTTTGTGCCTTGCGATGCGATGTGCGATCTCAGTAGTTAATTTATTCACTGCACCCTGAGTGAAATCGCATCGCACATTGTATGGCCCTTTTTTGTGGTGTGAGATGTGAGATGCGATCTTAGTAGTTAATATGGTAAAACACCTAAAACACCACCACTCTCCACGTCACCCCGAAGCGTGGCAAGCGCAGCGAGCCCCGCAAGGGGCAGCGGAACTATGCACGTTGGTTTGGAGTTGATTTTATATAAGCTGCAGCGTATAGCCCGAATTGTAGCGAGCCTCGCGAGGGTACGCGGATTACTTTACATGTATTCCGCTGCGCTTGCCACCCTTCGGGCTCGGTGGCTCACTGCGCTCGCCACACTATATGAAATCAACTCCACGCCAACGTGGATAGTAGGGGTATAAAAAGGTCGGAGGACGCGTTCCGCCGCCGCTCGCCACGCTTGGGGGTGCCGTGGAGAGTGGTGGTGTTTTAAGTTTTACCATATTAAATACTGAGATCACATCTCACACCACAAAAAAGGGCCATGCGATGTGCGATGCGATGCGATGTGTGATGCGATGTGCGATGCGATTTCACTACGTTAGCGTACGTAGGAAATCTGGGCGCCCTGCTAGGAAACAAGTACCGGGCATTTCTCTACAAGAACCGGGCAAGTACCGGGTACATCTACCACCTGCAGCACAGCACGGTGTTACCCAGGTGCTCAGTTACTGGCTGCTTCTGCCTGTAGCCCACACATACTGGGCAGCTTTATCCTCACACTGCAATGTAGCTCTGAGTGAGGACCCCCCCCCCACACACACACAAACACACACACCTAACTCTCTGCACATGTTACATCTACCCCCCTGCAGTGCAGCATGGTGTTACCCAGGTACTCAGTTACAGTACTGGCTTTCGCTCAGTGGTGGAACAATCATTGGTGCAGCAGGTGCATTGCAGTGGGGCCCCTGGAGACTGAGGGCCCAACTGCTGCCAACCACTGGTATGGGGCATATTGGGCCTTATTCTGATCGGAGCGGCCAAACGTGCGTACGTTCACTATTAACGTACGCTAGCCGTACGCGGCCGTTAGGGTTAAGTCCACCCACAAATCAGCCGCTTGTGTACGGGCAGAAATAACGTAGAAGGGGAGTGGCGTACAAATGAGCGTACGGCAACGTACACGGACGGGCCAGCCCTTGCACTCCGACAACAGGCGTACAACTGAGCGTACGGCGCCGTTTACGGACGTCTTTCGTCCGTCTTCCCACCGACTTCTTGCGGAAATCTGAGCGTACGCCAGCTTGCACGGACGGCTCCCTATTGTTTTCAATGGAAAACACAGCTTGTCACCGCTCGTGAGAGTGAGCGTACGTCCGTGCACGCTGGCATACCCTTCACATATATGGACCTGCAAATCTTGCCTTTCAACTACAATTCTGACAATTGATTAATTAATCTATTTGTTAATCTATTATTGTTTTCTATTAACTCAATTGTCTACCTTAATAAAGACCTAATAAAACAACATTTGAACCCTCATTACATGTATATTTGTTATGTTCTAATGTGGCATTTTAATCACTATCTATGTGTCCCCATATTGCTGTTACTTTTAAATCAAGTTATGTTGGTGTTTCTGTATATGTACTAAATTATGTCCAGAATTACTTTGTCCACAATGTGTAACATGTATACCTACCCTGATGTTATGTGTGATGTTTTAATCTAACAACATTAAACATTCATGCATTTTCACTATGTGTTATTTTACTCAAAAACACACACATTCACACATCAATCATTACCCCTCACCTCAAATTACAAGTATAACTTACAGTACACATCTGTATGTACCTACCCTTACAAGCCCTCTAACATATTTCTGATTAAAAACACAGGCAATTTCGAACTGTACATAAACTTTTATTTAGAACAAAAATAATAAGGGGGGGGATAAAAAAAAATTAAATGCGGGCCTCCAGAAGGCCAAACAGGATCTGGAGGTACAGGAGGGTGAGGACGATCTCCCGCATTAGGGCTGCCACCTCCTCCTGCTGCTGTTCAGTGTCTGTAATGAAGGGATAAAACAAAAAATTAATATATAACATACACAAATGTTTGTTGTATTTGTACATAATAAAAAGTTCAGAGTTATGTGTGAAGGCCACATACATTTAGAAACTACATTGAAGATGGGTCTGCTGTAAACACAGTACTAAAAAATAATATGTTAACACACACATACTGTACATAGTAAATAACATTAATTCAATTACTCCTTCTTGAATGTATGTATGCTGAGACCCAATTGGTAGTTTGGTTTTGGGGGACTGTCCTCTAACCTCACAATTAGGCTGTGCTATTTAAGGGTTATGACATTGTTGTGGCTTAAGCACTCCTTACTATTTTAAATTTAGGACATTGCTGTACAAATTATAGGCCTACAGCTATGTTTGTAAAGCATGCATCCGCATGGCCTCACACACTATTAACAAAACAATCTCTACATTTATGTTGCACATCATGCTGGGAACTGGAGTTACCCAACACCTGGAGCCACATTACTACCACACCACTAATGTCGGATATCTCATTGGATGTACTGTTATGTCAATTATTCAAGGGGTGAGGCATGGCCACACTCAAAAAAACCACCAAGGGGACCCTTGTTCCTGGAGAAGGACAGGACACACCTCATGGTCGCCCTGCAGTGATATGTTGCAACTAATGTTGATGTTGGATACACATATGTGGTTGTTGTGATTGTTGATGTGTAGAAATGTGTAGGTAAACATTAGACACATTATTTACTTACGGCTACTTGAGCCATCCTGGTCGCCGCTGGTTGGCTGTGCGGTGGTTGGGGGGATCAGGAGCAAGGGGGATGGGATGGGAATTTGGATAGAGGTAGTGGGTGTGAGTGGGGATTGGAGAGGTTTGGGGGTGGGTGGTGGAGAGGTGTAGGGGGGTAGGAAATGGGGTGGGGAGGGGGTGGGGGTGGGGGAGGGGGTTGGGGAGGGGGTGGGGGTAGGGGTGTGGGTGGGGGTGTGGGTGGGGGTGGGGGAGGGGGTGGGGGTTGGGGAGGGGGTGGGGGTGGGGGTTGGGGAAGGGGATGGGGAAATTGTGTGGGCCCCAGCTTGAGCCATTGTCTCGGCCTCCTCTTCCTCCTCCTCCTCCTTCTCCTCCTCTTCCTCCTCCTCTTCTTCCTCCTCCTCCTCTTCCTCCTCCTCTTCCTCCTTCTCCTCTTCCTCCTCCTCTTCTTCCTCCTCCTCCTCCTCTTCCTCCTCCAGGGCTGCCTGCTCCTGGGCTGCCTGGTCCCGGGCTGCCTGCTCCCGGGCTTCCATGCGTGCCCTTGCCCGTGCTGAAATGTTCATGTTGATGACATTGAAATCGAAGATTGGGTTGCATAAAAAAGGGGGAAAGAAAAATTCACATTAGTCATGCTCATAACCTTCCAAATTATCATTGCTGTTATATTTCAGACATTTATCATGCAAACTAATTGATATGCTACACCCAAAAACTGAGCAACTACTTAAACCCCCCCTATACACCCCCTATACACCCCATATACACCCCATATACACCCCCTATACACCCCATATACACCCCATATACACCCCCTATACACCCACATACTCAGGAACATATTTATAAAAAGTACAGAAAACATTTGCAAAAAAACGCAGGCATACTAGTAAATAAAAACTTACATCGGGCAATATGGCGGCGAAGTGAGCATAGCAACACTGGCTGCCGCCGGCGCAGGTCAGACCAGCGCCGCTCAAGTTGTCCCAGGTTCCTATCGACGCCGGTCCGGGCGAAAATTAGCCGGCGGGCAGCATTATATGCCCGCCGCTTGTCACGATTTGACACATAAGGGCCCCTGGGCCCCAGGCGGCGGTCCATGACCTCAACCAAGGCCAATAGCTCCTGGGTAGAAAACGCCCTAGCCCTGGTTGAAGTCATGGTGGCAATGGCGCAGTTATTAATTGCAGGTACATATATCACTTTTGGTGCTTGCTGATTGGTGTAAAAAATTGTTTGTTTGGTATTAACTTTATTAATCCTTCTTACATTAACAAACTGGATGCGAATAGAAACTTACGCGGACCGTTCCGATATACACAGACCAAAACCAACAGCATGCATTCAATGTATAGAGAGGAACTGTATATACAGTGTGCGAAAAATAATACACGCAAGCGTCTACTTACAAATACGCTGCTTAAAGGGGGGCACAATACACCGTTTTCCATGGAGAGACGTACTGTATATACAGTGTGCGGAAAATAATACACGCAAGCGTCTACTTACAAATACGCTGCTTAAAGGGGGGGCACAATACACCGTTTTCCATGGAGAGACGTACTGTATATACAGTGTGCGGAAAATAATACACGCAAGCGTCTACTTACAAATACGCTGCTTAAAGGGGCACAATGCAACATGTTGGTGTATGACAATTTCAGACTCATTACATATGTAAGGAAAGCATTATAACGTGATGTTTTGAAATGTGACTCACAAAGCATACACGAACTCCAACAGATACCAGCTGACAACACTCATCATTGGAATGACAGGTGCACACATTTCACGATGCAGAACACAATGCTCCACAACCTGTGTATGTGCATATACAGGTGATTGATCAGGTGCGCGGAGACCTGCGTAATTTAAGCGGCAGTTATCGGCGGGAAATATCGGCTTAAATTAGCAAGTACATTGCGGGAAAAAATATACGCCCCCTTGTTCATGGCGGGAGATTAACATATAAATATTCAGTCAGATGCAGGCCACAATTGCTGCAAACATGTCTAGTTCAGACGATTCCGCAGCTGAGGACGCTCTCCAGAGAGCCAGAGCAGAATCCTTGCTGGAAAGGTTGAGGCAGAGGGAGCAGGAGAGGACAAGGAGGACCCAAGACCAAGCTGGCCCCTCAGTAACAGGCCCTGTTCAACCTCCACCAGCTCCACAAGGGCCAAGCAACCAGCCAGAACAAGAGGTTGCATCTCTCCAAACAGGTGTGACCCAGCAGGTGCATGGTGAGAGAACTGGGGCCACCAGAAAACAGGCTGCAACATCGAGGGTGAGGACTGAGCAGGATGCCACCACCAGAAAGAGAAACCCTGCATTTGTAGAGGCCGAATTAAGAATCTTAGTGCCCAGGGCACGCGAATGGATAGAATTGGCAACCAGGAAGCCGGGTGCCAGTGCAAGGAGAAAGCTTTGGGACAAGATCACAGAGGAAGTGAACCAGGTGTCACCAGTGGTCAGAGATTGGCTAGCGGTGAAGAAAAGGTTAGTGTGTTTGTCAGGGCTATTTTTCAGCAGGCTCCAGCAGGAACTGAGGCCCTTATTCTAGTTCACTCAGACAAAATATTTGTTAGATGGACAAAACCATGTGCACTGCAGGTGAGGCAGGTGTTACTTGTGCAGAGATAATCAGATTTGGGTGGGGTTTTACACCTGCCTCACCTGCAGTGCACATGGTTTTGACCATCTAAGAAATATGTGGTCAGAAAGAGTGACCTAGAATAAGGGCCTCAGTTGCTGCTGGAGCCTGCTGAAAAATAGCCCTGGTGTTTGTCCCCCTGATAATGTCATATGTGTTTACATATGTTACATGTATGTTTTGAGAATAATAGAAAGGTGTGTTTGTAGATAGTGCTACACTTCAATGTCACATGTGAACACAACCATGTCTAATAACCCACATTGATATATGAAACATGCACCATTGGTGTGATGTGAGGTTATGGGCACAGTTCTGCTCATGTGAAGTATGTGATGGGACAAGAGAAAGTGTGTTTTTGAAAGAGTTGTTGTAACATGTTCCATATGATGCTACTGAAACAAGAATGAGCAAACTGTGCACAATGTAGCTGGTGAGAAACTACACATCCCAGTATGCCATCCCATAGTTAAATTACTCCATAATAACCACATTGTCAAGCTATGGTGGAATGTGTAGTTTCACAACAGGTGGAGGTGCATAATTTGGCCATGGATGATGTCATTTCTGCATAGTGATGTATGTATGTGCATTTAGTGGCCTAATGAATGTGATGAGACACTGAAATGCCTCGTAATGGAGACATGAATGTGTGTGTGGGACACATATGGCTAAAAAACATAAGATCACCCACACTAGGAAATGTCATGTAGCTAGGGGTACCACCTAGTCCCTTTAATTCCGGACACATATTAATTACACAGGTTCTGTGGCTGGCTGACTTCAAGACTCCACTTCACCTAATTTTAAACTGCCACAGAACCTGTGTAAGTAACATGTGTCCGGAATTAAAGGGACTAGGTGGTAACCCTACACGTAGCACAGTGGTGCACATATCTCATGGTGATATTTGTATTTTTAAACTTGTAGGTGGACTGACTTCAAAACGGCAATGAAGAGGAAGATGACTGACCGGTACAACCACAGCATGTCCACCGGGAGAGGTCCTATGCCCGATCATTTGGAGTATACCCCCCTGGAGGAGGACGCCTTGGACGTCATTGATGTTGCCGAGGTCAGGGGGATCTCCAATATGGACAGTGAGCTCCCGGTGGAGGTCTTTGATGCTGCTTTTGATGGTAAGTCACAGTAATGCATTGTATTTTGAAAGAGATTTTTTAGTGCGTATGTGATGGTGACATTGTTTTCAATTATTATCCTAGCAGAAGCAGAAACCCAGGATGTACCGGCAGCATCTTCCTCTGCAGAGCCACAGGTGGAGCGAGTGGTCCAGCCTCCACCAAGAAGACACCCCCAGCCCCAGCCACAGGAGACATGGGAAGAGAGCATGATGGTGACGCTGGAGAGGATCGAGCAGCAAGGGGTGGATGCTGCACTCCGTCAGCAGCAGATTGGGGAATTTTTGGAGGATTGGAAGGCCACAAACAGGCAGCAGTGTGAGGCCTTCAACCGCATTAATGACACTCTGGCGGCTGGCATGCAAAACATTGGCCAACACCTCAGCCGCCTGAATGTCATTCTTGCGGAGCTGCTGCCCACCGCCAGGTCCCTAAGGGACAATCCCCCATCTGCTGCCCCACCCCAAGCTGCTCACCAACCTTCCACCTCTGCTGACCCTCCTGTGTCCACTAGGGGAAGACGCCGCAAGCCATCTGACCCAAAGGCCCCTGTCCCCAAGGCCCCATCTAAAAGGGGGAGAAAAGGGCCCAAATAATGAGACCTGGTTCACTTCCTCTGTGGTTGGACCCCAAATGTTTAAATTGCACTGGACATCCACTTCCTGAGTTGGCCATCTATCCATTTGCGTGCCATGGGCATTAAAGTTCTTATTTTGACCTCTACAAATGCAGGATACATTTTTGGTGGTGTGTATCTTGCTTAGTATTCACCCTGGTTGTTGCAGTATGTATTCTGGTGTCCCCATTTCTTTCACCATTGCATTTGCAGGGTAACACATGTTTGGAGATATGCAACCTCTTGTTCTGGCTGTTTTTTTATTTTTGTGTCTATTTTATTTGTTTATTTCATTTCTGACATTAAAGTGTTCACACTTTAAGCTGTGATGCTGAACAGCAAATAAATTTCTTTTACCAATTAAATCAAAATTGTTGTATGTGTAATTTCTTGTGTGAAACAAATACTAGATTTATGTGTACTTACTGACCAGGGTATTTTTGAACATTTGTTGAAGTGTGGTCGAAGTTTCCCATGTGTAACCCTCTCCATGGCCATTCCCATGTTCCTATCCAACTTTTCCCTGCTAATTAGTTTGTGTCAGCACATGTGCAGAGCAACTTAATAGGTGAGAAAGCAGTTTGTGTGCAGGTGAGGTAGCTCCTACAGTAGTAGGTAAAAGCAGGTCCAGAACAATGCTTTCCTCATGGAGTGGGTGAGGCAGACAAACAAGGGTGAAAAGGTAAATTTGTGTAGGAATGCATATGTGTCCTCCCTAAAAAAAGATGTGTGAATGGGCCAAACATGATAAAATTGCTTGTGAACAAACATGTATAAGTTTTTACATATATATGATTTGACAGTATCATAAGCAGATGTAGGAATCCTTTGTTAGAGAGATGTGAGTGCAATAATGTTATTGGTGGCATCTTACATCCAGAGTGTAGTCAAATCCAATTCATAGCAGATGAGATAGTGGTACAGGTCTGTATTTTGGGTACTATACAAAGATTGTGTGCAAAATAGTGGTCATGGGCTTCAAACATTGCTGAAACATCCTTTGTAGGTGTTAGATGTGGTTTATGTTATTGTATCCTAAATACAAAACCTATGTTAGTATTAGAGTGAACACGTTGACACATGTCGACTTGTGTAGATTGAGTGTGCTACTGTGTAAAGTCTATGAAAGCACGTAGTGAATGTGTCTAACTGTTTAACAAATACCTACCTTAGCATATATAAGCAGGTCTTAAAAAGATTCTTACCTTAAATTAAACAAACCTTTAAATGTGGAGAAGTATAGAAAGATAACCTTCCAATGTGTTTGCGTGCTGTGTGTGGCTTGCAGGTAGTGAAATCATGCTTTTGACTTAATAGACTGCAGCATTGCTTATTACATTCAGGTGTATGTGTTTGAGTAGTAATCAGCGTAAATTAGCAAACCCAGGCGCACGCTGGCATGCGGTATCTGTAGGGGTGGTCTGAGCTGGCGGTTGGCGGCCGCCTGTTTTGTGTCCGAAATGAACGGTGCTTTAGTCGATCGTGCGGTAGTAGCACCGCTCATTTTTGGTGCACACCCCCGTGTACGCCCATATTTACGCCCATTTTCCCTCATTATTTCGGCCGCTCCCCTCAACACGCCCCTATGCCGCCCCCAATACCCGTACACTCGCGTACAGGATTTTTCGCACGTAGAGACCCGTCCGTAAGCGTTGTGGAGTGTTCGCGCCGGCGCATTAGCGTATCTGCACATGCGCAGATCAAGAAAAACCCCGGAACGTACGCGTACGGCCCGGACGCTCCAAGCAGAATAAGGCCTATTGTGTCCTTGGATTTGGGTGGAGGAGGGGGTACAGGTATGGGCACGGTATCTGCAAGGGATAAGTTGACATGCATTGAGTCAACCACTTAGGTCGACGCATGAAATAGGTAAACATGGCTGAGGTCGACAGGGTTGGAAGGTGCCGAAATTCGATTTATAATGGAAGGGTCGAAGAAAGAGTAAAAAAACTTGTGTCGACCTTTTGACTGTCAATTGTCAATCTACTGACCCTATGCAGGGGCGGATTTAGGGATGAGGGCGCCCCTAGGCACAACAATAATGTTTACTAAGTAGGACAGTTTACAGGGGCAGTATCTGCATGTCCTATCCATTTACACTCTATTTAAGATGGAATATAGTACAGTACAGTGGATATTTTGCAGTTATTGGTACATTTTGGGCTGACAGTACTATCACAGGCATCCAAGTGCCGCCCCCAAACATGTGCCGCCCCTAGGCCGGTGCCTCACGTGCCTAATGGGAAATTCGGCTCTGACCCTATGTCGACCTTAATAGGGTCTGCCCAATGGCCTACACCCATCCGCAACAAGTCAGTTGAATTACTATGTGATGACCGGGGGCGTTTAGCTGAGTCTGCAGCGGGCAGTTCTGCCGAGCGCCACCGCACGAGGTTCTCCATAATCAGGGTAACCAGGATCAATAACTCGCTGATTGGGGAAGTTACAGAGCGGAGGAGTGAGTCCAGACCCCAATCAGAAGGGAATTTGGGGATACCACTGTATGCATTACCCCAATGTGCCACGCCACCTGCCGCACTGGACAAGAGCGAGAGCAGGAAATCCTGGCCTGTCATGATCCCTCTCCCAACCAACCAATAAAAATGATTTCCGTGGTAATTACAGAGCGTAATCCTGAGTGTGCGGGATTTCTGCATACCCAACAATTATTTTACAGTTATTGTGACACTTATTTATGGGCGCAGTTATGAATTGTTAAGTGGCCGGCGTGTCGCAGGGCGGCTCAGAGACAGTGATGAAGTGGTAACGTCCCCCCGGCTCCGCCACCGCCGGGCCCCCGCCGTGACAATCCTTCGGCATAAATCACTTTAAGTTCAAACAACAAATGTTAGAACAAATCAAAGTGAGCGGCAATGAACGCGGGAAAAGGTCGCCCCATATTTTAGGGCTCAAACTGGTGTTTAATAACATTCGCCTATCGGAAATGACAGGGAAAGATTCAGAGACGCGGATTCCGCACAGCGACGACACTGAGACGCTGCTAAGTCATTGTATGATTAATCCAGTTCTAGGGATTCAGGAGCACTCGTGCTGTCAGACATCTGGGAACCACTGCACCTTAATACCGTCCTGAACCAGCTTCCCCCCCAACCTTGCACCCCCGGTCCACATGGTATATCTGGATACAACTCTTGGGAAACCGCCACCTGCTCATTTCTGGGACCACAGCTACAAGGAAGATTACTCTCCTAGGGCCAGATTGTCTAAGCTTCAAAAGTGATAGAATGGAGAGTGATAAACAGCCAATCAGCTCCTACCTGACATGTCACAGACTGTGGGCCTTATTCTAGTTCACTCTTTCTGACAAAATCCTTCTTAGATGGACAAAACCATGTGCACTGCAGGGGGCAGATGTAACTTGTGCAGAGAGTATTATATTATATTCGGGTGAGTTATTTTGTTTCTGTGCAGGGTAAATACTGGCTGCTTTATTTTTACACTGCAATATAGATCTCACTTTGAAGTAAAACCCCACCCAAATCTAATTCTCTCTGCACATGTTACATCTGCCCCACCTGCAGTGCACATGGTTTTGTCCATCTAAGAAGGATTTTGTCAGAAAGAGTGAGCTAGAATAAGGCCCTGTGTTTGAAAAATGTCAGGTAGGAGCTGATTGGCTGGCGGTTTATAACTCTCCATTTTATCACTTTTGAAGCTTAGAGAATCTGGCCCCTAAAGTGGATGTTACAAATATAAACCACTTATACCCAATCAGGTTTATGGACAACTCTTACATCCAGCACCAATAACATTGGACTTTACAATCTGCCTATTCAAACAAGGAAGCACTCTAGGAACAAGTGGGACAGTTATATATATATATAAGTATACAGTACCAACCTTATACATTTTATATCCCAATCTCTCCAGTATTTTAAGATGTATATACTGTGATGTTATACTTTGCATTGCCTTGGCATTATTTATATATGTGTATTCTTTATTTTAATAAATTAATCCTTAATGTGATACCCAAATGATCAGAGTAGGTGACAATTTACTCCACATACCATCCTTTTGGTACTTGTGAGTTATCCGGGCTGCCGATTTCTAAATCGGGTCGGATCGGGCACATCGCATCGCATCGCATGCGACCATCGGATGCGATGCGATGCGATGCGATGACCCGATTTTTCCATAGGAATCAATGTTAAAATGGACTGAGTCCATTTTAACATGGAATTCAATGGGAAAAAGGGGTCCTTTTCATACCCCTACTATCCAAGTGGGCATGGAGTTGGATATAAACCTGTGGCGAGCGTAGCAAGCCACCGAGCCCGAAGCGTGGCGAGCGTAGCGAGCCCCGCGAGGGGACACAGAATACCGTCCCCTTGCGGGGCTCGCTTCGCTCGCCACGCTTCGGGCTCGGTGGCTCGCTACGCTCGCCACAGGTTTATATCCAACTCCATGCCCACTTGGATAGTAGGGGTATGAAAAGGACCCCTTTTTCCCATTGAATTCCATGTTAAAATGGACTCAGTCCATTATAACATTGATTCCTATAGAAAAATCGGGTCATCGCATCCGATGATCGCATGCGATGCGATGCGATGCGATATCGCATCGCATCGCATCTGATTGTATGCCTTAACTTAAGGCATACAATCAAAAAATCGGCAGCCCAGATAACTCACAAGTACCATCCTTTTTTCTTTTATCTATTGCCTTGTTGTTGGGGAGTGACCATCCCCTGTGTGAGCTGCTGGACTAAGCAGCCCATCTTTCTGGTGCCCACCTCTCTTCACCCACGGCTTGTTGTTTCTTGTATGCTTAATCTAACCTACTACTGTAATATTACATATATATATATATATATATATATATATATATATATATATCAGGGTTGCCGACCCTCCCGGAATTCCCGGGAGTCTCCTGAAAATCGGGTCCCCCTCCCGGCCCCCCGGAAGGGTGGGCAACCCTCCCGGAATCTGGGGGACCCCCCTGAGTCCCCCGAATAGCGGCATGTAAATGCCGCAATCTGCGGGTCTCAGAGGAGGGGGCGGAGCTAAAATGGCACAATTGTGTCATTTTAGCCCCGCCCCCTCCATGGAGATCAGTCATTTCTGCTATTTCCCGTAATGGGGGCGGGGCTTAATGACGTCACATCGGGTAAGGAAAGTCTCCTCTCCGGGCTTCTCCCGGAGAGGAGCATTTAAAAGTCGGCAACCCTGATATATATATATATATATATATATATATATATATATATATATATATATATATATATACACACACACACACACACAAACACAGGGGGGCCCAGCACTCGCTACAACAAACTAACTCACCTTAACATTCAAATAATAAATAAATAATGGGGTTTTAGTTCATAAATTGATCAATGCATTTAAGCTTGCAGCCCATCGCCAAGGGACCCCATTTCACTGCAAGTCCTACACTAACAACTGGTTTTCTTAGGAACCTGGCACCTGCTTACACATCACAGCTAAAATGAACATGTGTTATTTTCCTGGGTTAAAGCTCAACTGCCAAGTACCTTATGGCTTTTACAGGTGAGACCAGTGGCGGATTCAGGGGGGGGCACCCGGGCACGTGCCCCCCTGTCATTTTTTGTAGCTGAGGACCAGGGCTTTCCAATGAGCCCAGCCCCGTGTCTCTAGCCCCCCGGGAACCGGAGATATCGCCTGGCAAAGCTATAACGTTTTTTTCCCCATAGGATAATATGGGACCCGTCAATTCCGACCCCCCACCCAGTTCCGGCGGCTGCCAGTCCCCCCCCCCTGGCATCGCAAAAGTTTGTAGTTGATCTCATTCCATTCCAAATCACTGGGCCTTCAATATGATATCAGGCTGGTCCATATCGGTCAATCGGTTTCAGAGATATTGCATGTAAACCAATTTTTTTTATTTTTGAAATGTAATTTCATGGCTGTTCATGTTCTTTGAGGGCAGATTACTCTGGAACCAAACGTTCCAGTTTCACTGGACCAAAATCATTCAAAGCCCACTCAAAAGTTCTTCAATATGATATTTGTCTCATGTAAATGGGTCAGTTGGTTCCGAAGATATAGCTGGTTAAATTAGATAACTGGTTAAAGGGGGGAAGGGGTATTTTTCTCTCCCCCTCACACCAGAAAATGCAGGGACTAGGCTGGTGTAAAAGGGGCCAACCTGGGAATGCATTTTCTGGTGTGAAAGGGGTATTTTTTCAAATAGCCGGGACCTGTAGTGCTCTGAATACAGCCAGGCTCTGCCACTGTCAGTCGCTATCACTTCTGCCTGGCGGCAGCTGTCCCCGTTTAGCGCGAGCATGTATTCCCCCTTGGCAATGAGCATGTAATCCCACATGGCAACAAGCATGGAACCTCTGG
Source organism: Crinia signifera (assembly GCF_055691185.1). Classification (NCBI taxonomy): domain Eukaryota; kingdom Metazoa; phylum Chordata; class Amphibia; order Anura; family Myobatrachidae; genus Crinia; species Crinia signifera. The sequence continues at coordinate 4,588,200 of NC_139220.1, read as the reverse complement.
CAATGAGCATGGAACCTCTGGCAATATGCATGGAACCCTTGGCAATGAGCATGTAGATACGCAGCACTTATGTAGCATAATTTTTAATAGGCATTATGGTGTTTGGCATAATACATAATGGACATAATGGCGTGTAACTTAACGTGTAATGGACATTATGGTGTAAATGTTTAATGCGCGCCTTTGGCGCACAATGTCCCTGTTTATGAAGCGTATTGTGAATTTTGGCTTAATCTGTGTGGCATTATGTGAATTCTGGCTCAATCCATTTGGCATTATGTGAATTTTGTCTCAATCCATTTGGCATTATGTGAATTTTGTCTCAATCCGTGTGGCATTATGTGAATTTTGGCTCAATCCGTGTGGCATTATGTGAATTTTGTCTCAATCCATTTGGCATTATGTAAATTCTGGCTCAATCCGTGTGGCATTATGTGAATTTTGGCTCATTCCATTTGGCATCATGTGTAAGGGGCAAGTATAATGGGGTGTAGTATTTTGTTGCATAATGTGTAGAAGTTGTATATGGTGTTGTACACTACACTCAAGGACACGCCCCCTGTTGAGTGGCCACACCCCCTTTTCTGGTGCGCGCGCACAATTACGTCCTTCACATTTGTCGCCATTGTGGGCCTGCGTACTTTAACTGCCAGGGCCTATTTTTAATCCCATTCCCACCCTCTCTCTGCCACTCTCTTAGCATGTACACTAGCACCACTACCACTGCCCCTCCCCCACCTAAACCCTCTTTTATCATGGTGCCCCCCCTGTCATTTTATCCTGGATCCGCCCCTGGGTGAGACCATCCCAAACACAGCACCTGCATTAGTATTAAAGGGGCAGCTGTCACAGGTTTCAGGTAAATGAGCTTATCAAGGGTGCATGAGAAAGCTATGATCACAGTAACAGATTATTTGAATGTTAAGGTGAGTTAGTTTGTTGTAGTGAGTGCTGGGCCCCCTGTGTTTGTATTTAAGTAGGTTGGCCATGCCTCCCAACTGTCACGATTTTAGAGGGACAGTCCCGATTTTCGGGTCCTGTCCCGCTGTCCCACCCGCGGCAGGCATTGTCCCGCTGCGGGGGGGTGGCAGTTGGGAGACCCCCCAATCTAGTAGAATAGACGCTGTGCGCATGCGCACAGCGTCTATTCTCGCATGAAAATGAGGTCGCGGCTAATTAGCATAAGCCGCGCCCTCATTTGCATACGCCCCCTTTGAGACCCACTATGAGGATACTGGCGTTCACGTCGTAACAGATACTCTACCTTGTTGAATCTCACTATCTGTCGAATTGGATTTCGAACTTCACAAACATCTGAGGTGGACCACTGTCTGTCAGGGCACCCTGTATGTTGACATACAGACGCATTCCCCGTCACCAGTTGGCACCCACAATTTCCATACCCACCGCTATGGACATAAAGGTGGATTAATACTCCCACTGAGTTTCACTCTCAGCCTCAGTATCACCCTCATTTAAAGACCACGACTCCATACCACTGTAAAGACTATCACCGTTTTGGAAACCGCCATCCGTTATAAAGGACAGGTGTGTTCATCATTAAAATCAATCCTGTTGATTCTTAACTCTTTGTGCATGTAATAAACCCCTGATGAAGTCTTTTTCAAGACGAAACGCGTCGGGTTATTGAAACTGCATCCTAAAGATGAAATCCTGATATGATCATCGAATTTTTTTAATAAAAAGTCATTTTTACTGTATCCCGTGTTTTTGCACTATATATATTATCAAGGTGGTTGGTAAACTTTTGGCGCTCTCCACTCTCTCTCTTTATATATATATATATATATATTTAACCAGATCTGTCACCCATCCCCTGTGTGTAAAACGCTGGGTGGGGTTACACACAGTGTAAGTGATTGACAGCGTTACACACATAGTTTCTGCCTTAGGACCCCCCCCCCCCACCACCCAGCATTATACACAAACCCGCCCCCTCCCCTAGGGATAGACCAGCGTTATACACATCCCCACCCCCTTTGAAAACACTGCCCCCCACCCACAGCCAGGGCTACAGCACACGCCCACCATCCACCATTATACAGCACTGTGGTGTAGGTGAGCAGCGTGTCTGCCCCCCCCCCCCCCCCACGGAGCAGCGGGTCTGTCCGCACTCCCCCCCTCGCTGGAGCGGAGCACCGCCGATCCAGCGTGTGGGGGGGGTGCGGGCAAACCCGCTGCTGCTCCAGGGAGTTGCAGGCAGACCCGCTGCTCCTGCGCGGGGGGTGCGGCCTTACAAAGGTGTGAAGAATCACCTAGTTGCACAATATAAGAAGAAATAGACAAAGAGTATGGAGATTGCACCATTGCGTAATCATTGTGACATCAGCAATAACGCTGCCTGGAATACAACAAACCATTTCTAGTTGGTGCGATTGGCAGGTCCTTGGCGGTGATTGTTAATGTAAGTAGGAATGTTTGAGACAAAAATAATTATTAAGTATAATAAAATAGGTTCAGCGTGCTGTGAAATATAACCGTACGACAGTTCCACACGTGCGCCCGTTAACCCCTTCCTGCCCGCTTCATTACATACATATGTCTGCAGCAGTTACAGGGAAACAGTGGAGCGCCAGGCTGTGAGCCAAAAACTCATTTATTCTTTAATGTGGTGCTGATTACTCGGTGGTTCCTTCAGCAGAGATGACAGCTACCAGCTAATGGACTTGTACTGTAAGTTAATATAAATCATGACATTGGCAATTAATTACTGAAACCACTGCAAATCCCTTTGTTAGTTTTCCCCATCACCAGGAGGATTTAATAATGTTCATTTTGTTAGGTTCCAATGACATTTACAAGTCTTAAAACCTCTCTTAATCAAATCAATATAGCCGTCTGCTATTTTTAGCTGAGCCCCACGCGCGGACCGGAGGGTGCAGCTGCCTGGAAGCGACTCTACTAACTTTCTATTCGCAGAGTGATTGCAACAAGCTGGAATGAATGTTTCCCACCGTCGCAGGACGCGATGTTGTGACGGTTGTCCTAATTAGCTAACGTCACGTCATTTCATTCCATATACTGATATAATGACACTGATATAATGACACTGATATAATGACACTGGTAGTAGAAGGAATTATATTACTGCAATGGGAACAATTGTTACGTCACCCCTTCACTTCCTGAAAGATGACAGTTGGTGGCAGAGACCCTCAGCTCTGATTGTAATACAGGGCGCTGCAAAAATCGATAAAGTAAAAAAAAAAAGTAGCCTATATTGTGAAAGGCTCACGCTGCTCCTCACCTCTTTGGGGGGGAATTCAGGCGTTTTGCGGAAAGGTTGTTGTCACAATGGTCGACACATGAAAAAATCGACATGAGTTGTTATGTTTTTTTATTAATATTGACATCTATGGACATAAATACCAATTCGTGTAAGGGGTACCTCCGCGTGGCTCGCATCTCCCGTCACACATTACTGTTCCCATTTGTAGTCCACGTGGTCCGTAAAGAATGAAAAATTCCAAAGCAAGAATTTCTGGTTGAAAACTCATGTCCATCTGACCCCTGACAGTCCTGGTTAATACAGCTAACATTATTATCACCTACCCTACTCCCACCTGTGCCTCTCCCACCTGTACCGCTCTCACCTGTGCCTCTCCCACCTGTACCGCTCTCACCTGTGCCTCTCCCACCTGTACTGCTCCCACCTGTACCTCTCCCACCTGTACCGCTCTCACCTGTGCCTCTCCCACCTGTACCGCTCTCACCTGTGCCTCTCCCACCTGTACTGCTCCCACCTGTACCTCTCCCACCTGTACCGCTCCCACCTGTGCCTCTCCCACCTGTACTGCTCCCACCTGTACCTCTCCCACCTGTACCGCTCCCACCTGTGCCTCTCCCACCTGTACCGCTCTCACCTGTACCTCTCCCATCTGTACCGCTCCTACCTGCACCTCTCCCATCTGTACCGCTCTCACCTATACTTCTCCCACCTGTACCGCTCTCAACTGTACCACTACAATCTGTACCGCTCCCACCTGTACCTCTCCCACCTGTAACGCTCTCACCTGTACCTCTCCCACCTATACCGCTCCCACCTGTACGTCTCCCACCTGTACCTCTCCCAACTGTACTGCTCCCACCTGTACCTCTCCCACCTGTACCACTCTCATCTGTACCGCTCTCACCTGTACCACTCTCACCTGTATCTCTCCCACCTGTACCTCTCCCACCTGTACCGGTCTCGAGGGTCTCTGCCACCAACTGTCACCTGTACCTCTCCCACCTTTATCTCGCCCACCTGTACCGCTCCCACCTGTACCTCTTCCACCTGTACTGCTCTCACCTGTACATCTCCCACCTGTATCTCTCTCACCTGTACCTCTCCACCTGTATTTCTCCCACCTGGACCTCTCCCACCAGTACCGTTCTCAACTGTACCTCTCCCACCTGTACCGCTCTCACCTGTACCTCTCCCACCTCTACTGCTCCACCTGTACTTCTCCCACCTGTACCACTCCCAGCTGTACATCTCCCACCTGTACCGCTCCCAGCTGTACTTCTCCCACCTGTACCACTCCCACCTGTACCACTACAATCTGTACCGCTCCCACCTGTACCTCTCCCAGCTGTACTTCTCCCACCTGTACCACTAAAATCTGTACCACTCCCACCTGTACCACTCCCAGCTGTACTTCTCCCACCTGTACCTCTCCCAACTGTACCACTACAATTTGTACCTCTCCCACCTGTACCTTTCCCACCTATACCTCTCCCACCTGTACCACTCCCACCTGTACCTCCCCCAGCTGTATTTCTCCCACCTGTACCTCTCCCACCTGTATCTCTCTCACCTGTACGTCTCCCTCCTTTACCTCTCCCAGCTGTACCTCTCCCAACTTTACCTCTCCCACCTGTACAGCTCCCACCTGTACTTCTCCCACCTGTACTGCTCCCACCTGTATCGATCCACCTATACTTCTCCCTCCTGTACCTCTCCAACATGTATCACTCCACCTGTACTTCTCCCGGGAGGCAATTAGAATCCCGGCGGTCGGAACCCCGGCGGTCAAAATCCTTGACGCCCGAATCCCGACACTTTCTCCCTCTATAGGTGTCCACGACACCCATAGAGGGAGAATAAATTAGTGTGCTGAGCGTAGAGAGGCACTGGGCCCACTACATGGCGAGCGCAGCGAGCCCGCAAGGGTGGGGGCGATCCACGTGACCCCCTTGTCGGGATTCCGACCGCCGGGATTTCGTACCAATCCCCCACTCCCACCTTTACCTCTCCCACCTGTAACTCTCTCAGCTGTATTGCTCCCAACTGTACCTCTCCCATCTGTACTGCTCCCACCTTTTCCTCTCCCACCTGTATCTCTCCCAGCTGTACCGCTTCCACCTGTACCTCTCCCAGCTGTACCGCTCCTACCTTTACCTCTCCCAACTGTATTTCTCCACCTGTACCGCTCTAACTGTACTGCTCCACCTGTAACTCTTCCACCTGTACCTCTCCCAACTGTACCACTCCCACCTTATCTCTCCCAGCTGTGCCACTCCCACCTGTACCTCTTCCAACTGTACCTCTCCCAGCTGTATTTCTCCACCTGTACCGCTCTAACTGTACTGCTCCACCTGGACTTCACCCACCTGTACCTCTTCCACCTGTACCTCTCCCAACTGTACTACTCCCACCTGTACCTCTCCCAGCTGTGCCACTTCCAGCTGTACCTCTCCCAGCTGTGCCACTCCCACCTGTAACTCTCCCAACTGTACTACTCCCACCTGTAACTCTCCCAGCTGTGCCACTCCCACCTGTAACTCTTCCACCTGTACTGCTCCCACCTGTACCGCTCTATATGGCTGACCATGCCACACCCCATATGTTAATTGACCACACCCCTTATGTATTGGCCCTTACCACTACATTTACCTTCATGTTCCAGTCTGATACTGATATATGGATGCTATATGGATATTTATTTTAGGAACAAAAACAAATGAATCTATAGTTTATCTTTATAATAATATATTTTTTAAGCCTTAGAACTGAAGCCTCTTTTGCTACTCTTACTGCAGTGTACATGGACATTAGACCTCCATGGATCCGATGGTGTGAAGCAATCATTAATCATAGTGCTCCGGACAACAAGAGACACTGGAGAAAAATGATTTAAATGCAAGTAATTTATAGCAGCAATAACCCAGAAGCACCGGGCTGAACTCCGCAATCAATACTGGAGAGTCCCCGCATTACTCCACCGCCTGGAATGGAAATCTCCCTTGTGTGCATATGGCAGATTTACTGCTACATCTCTAACCAGCTACAATACATTGCACTCTACCTGTCTAATCCGCTATAACAGCGGGGACCCTATCCTAGGGTATATGTACCCCACAGAGTTCGGTCAGCTAAGTAACGGATGAAATTCATTTTTCTTTTTAGAAATTCAGTTTTATGGTGAAACACTTGCACCAATATAGAAACAGAGACTTCTGTCTCGTCATTCCGCAGTGTGTATTTATATGTATGGAATTTACGAGCAGCGATAACGATGGTCAGTGAGAGAAGCAGCGATAACGATGGTGAGTGAGCGACGTAGTGATATTGATGGTCAGTGAGCAAAACAGCGATAACGATGGTCAGTGAGAGAAGCAGCGATAACGATGGTCAGTGAGAGAAGCAGCGATAACGATGGTCAGTGAGCGAAGCAGCGATAACGATGGTCAGTGAGAGAAGCAGCGATAACGATGGTCAGTGAGCGAAGCAGCGATAACGATGGTCAGTGAGAGAAGCAGCGATAACGATGGACAGTGAGCGAAGCAGCGATAACGATGGTCAGTGAGAGAAGCAGCGATAACGATGGTCAGTGAGCAAAACAGCGATAACGATGGTCAGTGAGAGAAGCAGCGATAACGATGGACAGTGAGCGAAGCAGCGATAACGATGGTCAGTGAGAGAAGCAGCGATAACGATGGTCAGTGAGCGAAGCAGCGATAACGATGGTCAGTGAGAGAAGCAGCGATAACGATGGTCAGTGAGCGAAGCAGTGATAGCGATGGTCAGTGATCGAAGCAGCGATATTGATGGTCAGTGAGAGAAGCAGCGATAACGATGGACAGTGATCGAAGCAGCGATAACGATGGTCAGTGAGCGAAGCAGCGATAACGATGGTCAGTGAGCGAAGCAGTGATAGCGATGGTCAGTGAGTGAAGCAGCGATAACGATGGTCAGTGAGAGAAGCAGCGATATTGATGGTCAGTGAGCGAAGCAGCGATAACGATGGTCAGTGAGTGAAGCAGCGATAACGATGGTCAGTGAGCGAAGCAGCGATAACGATGGTTAGTGAGCGAAGCAGTGATAGCGATGGTCAGTGAGAGAAGCAGCGATAACGATGGTCAGTGAGAGAAGCAGCGATATTGATGGTCAGTGAGCGAAGCAGCGATAACGATGGTCAGTGAGTGAAGCAGCGATAACGATGGTCAGTGAGCGAAGCAGCGATAACGATGGTCAGTGAGCGAAGCAGCGATAACGATGGTCAGTGAGCGAAGCAGAGATAATGATGGTCAGTGAGCGAAGCAGCGATAACGATGGTCAGTGAGCGAAACAGCGATAATGATGGTTAGTGAGAGAAGCAGCGATAACGATGGTCAGTGAACGGAGCAGATATAACGATGGTCAGTGAGAGAAGCAGCGATAACGAAGGTCAGTGAGAGAAGCAGCGATAACGATGGTCAGTGAGCGAAGCAGCGATAGCGATGGTCAGTGAGCGAAGCAGCGATAACGATGGTCAGTGAGCGAAACAGCGATAACGATGGTCAGTGAGAGAAGCAGCGATAACGATGGTCAGTGAGAAAAGCAGCGATAACGATGGTCAGTGAGAGAAGCAGCGATAACGATGGTCAATGAGAGAAGCAGTGATAACGATGGTCAGTGAGAGAAGCAGCGATAACGATGGTCAGTGAGAGAAGCAGCGATAACGATGGTCAGTGAGTGAAGCAGCGATAACGATGGTGAGTGAGTGAAGCAGCGATAACGATGGTCAGTGAGTGAAGCAGCGATAACGATGGTCAGTGAGCGAAGCAGCGATAACGATGGTCAGTGAGCGAAGCAGCGATAAGGATGGTCAGTGAGTGAAACAGCAATAACGATGGTCAGTGAGCGAAGCAGCAATAACGATGGTCAGTGAGCAAAGCAGCGATAACGATGGTCACATCTACTTTGTGGTGTAAGACGGGGAACAACAGCAGTGACATTCCACATGAAATGTACACAATTCCACGGGCAATGGAGGATGTGGAGAAAATGTCACATATGTCACTCATAACGACATGTCGTCTATAATACATTCCAATCATACAAGGCCAGATGCACTAAGCTTCATAAAGTGATAACATGGAGAGTGACAAACAGCCAGCCAATCAGCTCCTACCTTTTGCACCCAGGACATAACCAGGTTCTATGGACTTCACCCTGCCTGGTGCACCCAGGACGTAGCCAGGTTCTATGGACTTCACCTTGCCTGGTGCACCCAGGATGTAGCCGGGTTCTATGGACTTCACCTTGCCTGGTGCACCCAGGACGTAGCCAGGTTCTACGGACTTCACCCTGCCTGGTGCACCCAGGACATAGCCGGGTTCTATGGATTTCACCTTGCCTGGTGCACCTAGGACGTAGCCGGGTTCTACGGACTTCAACTTGCCTGGTGCACCCTGGACGTAGCCGGGTTCTACGGACTTCATGCTGCCTGGTGCACCCAGGATGTAGCCGGGTTCTACGGACTTCACCTTGTCTGGTGCACCCAGGACGTAGCCAGGTTCTACGGACTTCACCTTGCATGGTGCACCCAGGATGTAGCCAGGTTCTATGGACTTCACCTTGTCTGGTGCACCCAGGACATAACCAGGTTCTATGGACTTCACCTTGCCTGGTGCACCCAGGATGTAGCCAGGTTCTATGGACTTCACCTTGTCTGGTGCACCCAGGACATAACCAGGTTCTATGGACTTTACCTTGCCTGGTGCACCCAGGACATAGCCAGGTTCTATGGACTTCACCCTGCCTGGTGCACCCAGGACAGAGCCTAGTTCTATGGACTTCACACTGCCTGGTGCACCCAGGACAGAGCCAGGTTCTATGGACTTCACCCTGCCTTTTGCACCCAGGACAGAGCCAGGTTCTACGGACTTCACCTTGCCTGGTGCACCCAGGACGTTGCCGGGTTCTATGGACTTCACCCTGCCTGCTGCACCCAGGACGTTGCCAGGTTCTATGGACTTCACCTTGTCTGGTGCACCCAGGACGTTGCCGGGTTCTATACACTTCTCCTTGCCTGGTGCACCCAGGACGTTGCCGGGTTCTATGGCCTTCACCTTGCCTGGTGCACCCAGGACATAGCCAGGTTCTATACACTTCACCTTGCCTGGTGCACCCAGGACGTAGCCAGGTTCTATGGACTTCGTGTTGCCTGGTGCACCCAGGACGTAGCCAGGGTCTATGGACTTCACCTTACCTGGTGCACCCAGGACGTAGCCAGTTTCTATGGACTTCACCTTGCCTGGTGCACCCAGGACATAGCCAGGTTCTATGGACTTTACCCTGCCTGGTGCACCCAGGACATAGCCAGGTTCTACGGACTTCACCTTGCCTGGTGCACCCAGGACATAGCCAGGTTCTACGGACTTCACCTTGCCTGGTGTACCCAGGACGTTGCCGGGTTCTATGGACTTCACCTTGCCTGGTGCACCCAGGACAGAGCCAGGTTCTATGGACTTCACCTTGCCTGGTGCACCCAGGACGTTGCCGGGTTCTATGGACTTCATCCTGTCTGGTGCACCCAGGACGTAGCCAGGTTCTATGGACTTCACCCTGCCTGGTGCACCCAGGACGTTGCCGGGTTCTATGGCCTTCACCTTGCCTGGTGCACCCAGGACATAGCCAGGTTCTATACACTTCACCTTGCCTGGTGCACCCAGGACGTAGCCAGGTTCTATGGACTTCACCTTGCCTGGTGCACCCAGGACGTAGCCAGGTTCTATGGACTTCACCTTGCCCGGTGCACCCAGGACGTAGCCAAGTTCTATGGACTTCACCTTGACTGGTGCACCCAGGATGTAGCCAGGTTCTATGGACTTCACCTTGCCTGGTGCACCCAGGACAGAGCCGGGTTCTATGGACTTCACCTTGCCTGGTCGAGCTCATTACGTTCAGGTTAAGCCACTTATAGCAGTTATACCCAACTCAACCAAAGGGTGCAATGCAAAAAGTCCTGTGTGATTGTTCACTTATTTCGTCTCGTCATCCCCTAGGGGGTGTGAGCTAAAAATGCCAGTGCAGGCAGCCAGTCACACCGGGATGGAGTAACAATTGAATAGCTCCAGGCACCATCTGCTGGCTGGCAGCCTACTAACAATTGAATTCCCTCATTGTGTATGATAAACGGTGCACCAGCTAAGTGGCCCCCAACTGCCATTTTAAACATGACAGTTAGGAGCAGGCAGGATCTGAACACATGGCAGTTGGGAGCTGATTGGCTGGAGCAACCATTTATCACACATGTCCAGTGTTTCACAGTGACGGAGGACTGATCACAGCGCAGGGCTCATTCAAACTATTTGGGGCTTGTGCAAAGTGGCGGAGACTGTCTCGCGTGGTTCTCATGCTCCAAAAATGGCCGCAGCAAGTGTGGGAAACGTAGATCCTTTTGCTGAGGTGATATCGCTCACGGTGTGAAGGGACGTCCTCTATTAGGTGGTGTTCATTGTGCACCTACTGTAGGTAAGGCCAATGATAATGGTGACTTGTGGCATACCTGGGGCATAAGATACTCATGCAGCGGCAAGACACGTGCCACCCTATCGATGTAGCGATATATGGATTTATTCCTCGGAGCACTGTGCGCCCAATTATCTGCTGCGGCGCCTTTATGTCCAATTTCTGCATATATGAGATTCCACTGGTCTCTTGATTACACCTAAACAGAAATAAGAAAGCAATAATATAACAATGAAATAAACAATTACGATAAAGTCCTAATTCCTAAGTAAAAGGGGCCAAAAATGACTTCTTCCCCGGCGCCATTGTGAGCGAAGACTCATCTCTCAGCGAATTGTAATTGGCGCCTTAATGCCCAGAATTCAATTATACAAATTAAAATCCAACGCAATTCACAGATTTCTTTGCAGGGCAATTCAGCGACTGAAAATGTATCTGGAGAAAGAAAAGGCGACGCTTTTCACATAGACGAAGAAAGACGCTGGAAATTACCGTGGAAGAATGAGAGTCTGCTATTATCTTCCAGAGACGCCTAATAAAGGGAGAAAGCATTCATTATTTATTATTTGCAGAGAAATAAGATGTGCAATGTTATTCCGTACACCCTCAGCTGCGAACGTTCTCCATCTGTAACCTGTTGCTTTCGTCTGTAAACAGATAAAGGGCACTTGAGAGTAATGATGCGATTTGATAAATAGCCCGCGATACCCCCAACTCCTACACAACAAGACTAAACAGCGACAGAACACACCGAGACACTTGTCATTGTTGGGAGAGAGCGCCGATCGCATTTACGGTCTATCAGGAAAAATGGCTCTTTTCATCGAAAAATCAACATTAGTTCATTTCCAAATACAGAATTCTGTCTCTGGTACGAGCCAGATGTGACGCCGCGGATGAGGGAACAAAGGAAAGAAACGTGCGTGCGAGGAGAGAAATCTGATCAAGCTAGTGAGCGTGCTCCAACATGGCGGGCCCCCTGCCAAAGGGGCCCTGGGTACAGTGCATCCATGGGGGTCAGGATGAGCACCTATTGGGTTCCTATAGTCAAACAAAACATATAGCACCGTGTGGTGAGTGCAGTAATCCCCCTAAGGGGATACATATAACCTGACGGGTATTCCGCAGGGCTCGCTGCACTCGCCACGCTTCAGGCTCGGTGGCTCGCTGCACTCACCACACTTTATGACATCAACTCCATGCCGACTGGATAGAGGGGGTATGAACAGGTCAGGAGAATGCGTACTGCGTTCTCTCGCGGGGCTCGCCACGCTTTGGGCTGGCGTGGATAGTGGGGGTTTCAAATGGAGGCATTTGCCAGTATGTAACATGGAACACTGGTGCGTCCTTTATTGTGCATGAGACGCATTTGCGGTGCGCACCCCCCCTTTGTGCACGAGACGCACGCATGACCGAACCCCTAACCCTGTCCCTCTCCCTGAAGCGGACACGGGCAGGGTTGCCGTACCCTGCCTTAAGAATTACTGAGACGCTCTTGTGTCTCAGGCCTGTCCTCCGGGGCACGCATTATCGCCTCTCCGCCGGCGTCCGCCAGTGTAGGGGATCTGGCGGTTACCAGCGCTGTGTGAGAGGCACTCACTAGGCTTGCCAGGGACGCTGGGTACAGAGCTGCAGCTCCCGGGGACAGTACGGTGACTATGCTGCCTGACGGGGACACTACGCTGACTGCGCTGGGCTGCCAAGGGGACACTAGGCTGACTGCGCTAGGCTTGGGCTACGCTGACAGCCTAGCGTAAGGTGCCTCCGTGAAACTACACAAGTACCGTATGTGCTGTCCATGGGCGATGTGGACAACAGGAAATTACCTAAATAGCTTAGCAAAATCGTTTAGTACACATCTCTACGTGTGTATGCCCCTTTTACACAGAGGGGAGGCTGAGAGAGGCTAAACGACACAGGGGGGGGGCTGAGAGAAGTTGAAAGACAAAGGGGGGAGGGTAACAGAAAGGGGAGGCTGAGAGGCTGGGGTTAGAGAGCATTTGAGGCTGAGGGACACAGAGTGCGTGAGAGGCCGAGGGACATACAGTGAGGTGGAGGCCGAGGGACACAGAGTGCAGGAGAGGCCGAGGGACAAAGAGTGCAGGAGAGGCTGAAGGACATACACTGAGGTGGAGGCTGAGGGACACAGAGTGATGGGGAGACTGAGGGACACAGAGTGCGGGAGATCCTGAGGGACAATGAGTGCAGGAGAGGCTGAGGGACACAGAGTGTGGGAGAGGCTGAGGTACATACAGTGAGGTGGGGCTGAGGGACACAGAGTGAGGGGGAGGCTGAGGGACACAGTGCGGGAGAGACTGAGGGACACAGAGTGCGGGAGAGGCAGAAGGACATACAGTGAGGTGGAGGCTGAGGGACACAGAGTGAGGTGGAGGCTGAGGGACACAGAGTGCAGGAGAGGCTGAGAGACAGAAAGTGCGGGAGAAGCTGAGGGACACAGAGTGCAGGAGAGGCTGAGGGGCACAGAGTGCGGGAGAGGCTGAGGGACACAGAATGCAGGAGAGGCTGAGGGGCACAGAGTGCGGGAGAGGCTGAGGGACACAGAGTGCGGGAGAGGCTGAGGGACACAGTGTGCGGGAGAGGCTGAGGGGCACAGAGTGCAGGAGAGGCTGAGGGACACATAGTGCAGGAGAGGCTGAGGGACACAGAGTGCGGGAGAGGCTGAGGGGCACAGAGTGCGGGAGAGGCTGAGGGACACAGTGTGCAGGAGAGGCTGAGGGGCACAGAGTGCAGGAGAGGCTGAGGGACACAGAGTGCAGGAGAGGCTGAGGGGCACAGAGTGCAGGAGAGGCTGAGGGGCACAGAGTGCAGGAGAGGCTGAGGGACACATAGTGCAGGAGAGGCTGAGGGACACAGAATGCAGGAGAGGCTGAGGGGCACAGAGTGCAGGAGAGGCTGAGGGACACATAGTGCAGGAGAGGCTGAGGGACACAGAGTGCAGGAGAGGCTGAGGGGCACAGAGTGCGGGTGAGGCTGAGGGACACAGTGTGCAGGAGAGGCTGAGGGGCACAGAGTGCAGGAGAGGCTGAGGGACACATAGTGCGGGAGAGGCTGAGGGACACAGAGTGCAGGAGAGGCTGAGGGACACAGAGTGCGGGAGAGGCTGAGGGGCACAGAGTGCGGGAGAGGCTGAGGGGCACAGAGTGCGGGAGAGGCTGAGGGGCACAGAGTTCGGGAGAGGCTGAGGGGCACAGAGTGCGGGAGAGGCTGAGGGACACAGAGTGCGGGAGAGGCTGAGGGGCACAGAGTGCGGGAGAGGCTGAGGGACACAGAGTGCGGGAGAGGCTGAGGGACACAGTGTGGGAGAGGCTGAGGGGCACAGAGTGCAGGAGAGGCTGAGGGACACAGAGTGCAGGAGAGGCTGAGGGACACAGAGTGCAGGAGAGGCTGAGGGGCACAGTGTGGGAGAGGCTGAGGGGCACAGGGTGCAGGAGAGGTTGAGTGACACAGTGTGGGAGAGGCTGAGGGGCACAGAGTGCAGGAGAGGCTGAGGGACACAGAGTGCAGGAGAGGCTGAGGGACACAGAGTGCAGGAGAGGCTGAGGGGCACAGTGTGGGAGAGGCTGAGGGGCACAGGGTGCAGGAGAGGTTGAGTGACACAGTGTGGGAGAGGCTGAGGGGCACAGAGTGCAGGAGAGGCTGAGGGGCACAGAGTGCAGGAGAGGCTGAGGGGCATAGAGTGACGATAAAAGATATGAAGATATTTTCTCTGTATGACAATGATATATCCCCCCCCCCCCCACACACACACACCACCTTAACGGTAGGCACAGAGGCACAGCGGCTGTGGATGATTACATACGCTCTGTACCATGCTGTGCAGCATACTCTTTATACACACTAATGATATACGCGCACCTGTGCTATACCGCAATCCTGGCATCACTATGAAACCACCGTGTGACTAAGCATCCCCCACATCACTGATACATGTCTGAGGATAGTCTTAGTGACTCTCCTGATATACGTCTGTAACAAAAAGACCAATTACTGGGGCATTGTCCGCATATGTCATTATCATCTATTTATACATCAGCAGAACATGTATATTAAGGTGACTTTAGCGCACATCGCTTCCCAAGAAACGCTCACGTTTATTATCCTGCGATTTCCGTCCGCCGAGCTGCGCCACATTAACCTGCCATCTGGAAAACGTAGGTGACAAGGAACAACACGTGACATCTGGTCTCTCATTCCTTCAGTGGAGGTCATGTACCGGTGACCTCCGTGACACTTGGGCTCACATACGTGAGGTAGCCGCCATCTTCTCTGGCTCACGTGCTTGCGTCTTTGGGTAAATGCGAGAGTCAGTAAATTTCTTCTGATGAATGTGGGGCTACTAGTCTGTGTGTCCTGATAGGTCAGGGGCTAGTTACATGGCAAATGACAAAGCGCTTCGTACTTGGAGGCCAGACTCGCTGCTGAGGCCGCTGTTTACTTGGCCTAGAGTAATATGTGCCTGTGATTTGGAGCGGTCTTTGTGCTCCTTACAGTGGCCCATTCATCTGAGCGAGCGATCCCGTTTCATCCGGGCCAGGAATGTCAGCTGCGAGGGGTCGGGAAGTAGTTTGAGGGATTTACTTAATAGACTAAGAAGTAATATATGTATAATTGTTGCAGTTGTTATTCCTATTACTTGGCTCAGGATCTGTATATTCTATAAATATAATTGTGTTCCAGTCCGGTTATAGCTAAAACAGAAGTTATTCCGATGAAACGTGAAACACTTTGTAACAGCTACAGACACGTATGAAACATTCCTTATAAGACCCACAGTATGGTCTGATAATGTGCGGGACTGCGGGGTGCTCCACGCACTCGTCCCCTAGGTCTGTCGCCAACATGATGACATCACTGTCCTGGTGTTTGGGGCCGAGATGTAGATTTGGCTTTCCCCAGCGTAGGCATGGCGCGGAAGATAAATACGTTACGTTAGATAAAGGTGTACAGTGATAACAGCTGAGCCTCCGGGGACTTCAGAAGACAGTGGCGCAGAGGATAAGCCGGCGGTAGAGATTGTGTTGGATAAGTAGGAAGTGAACCAGGAGAAAATGACTCATTTATATCCAATGAGGCACCAAGAGGAGAGAGACTTTGTAATCAGTGCAAGTGAGGTGGCGCAAGTATGCCCCCCTATGATACCCCTGGTGCTACGTTAATATATACAGTCATGTCCCCCAGCACCCAACCCTGCAGAATTCCTGCTGGTCCGCGGTCAATATGTTGAGGAGCAGTAGAGATCCAGAGGATGAGAGTAGAAGGTAACCCTCAGGGGAGAGAACGTGAGATAAGAGGTAGAACACAAGCAACCCAAGTAGTTGGAGAGAGGTTTGGTGGGAAGATGTCTCCTTTATATTTGTATCCAGAGGATGAGAGTAGAAGGTAACCCTCAGGCTTTGCTGTGAGTAGATTAGATTCACTCTTGTGAGGCGGTTTTGTCGTGGACTGTTGAAGGCCAAGGTCAGATTGATGAGAGGATAAAAGGCAGTCCGAGGAGAGAACGTGAGACAACAGGTAGAACACGAGTAGTTAGAGAGAGGTTTGGTGGGAAGATGTCTCCTTCAGATTTGTATCCAGAGCATGAGAGTAGAAGGTAACCCTCAGGCTTTGCTGCGAGTGGATTAGAGTCACTCTCATGTTTCTTAGTTGGGGGTCAGAGCTGGCTTAACGAGAGACCAAACAGCAATTCGAGGAGAGAACGTGAGATAAGAGGTAGAACACGAGTGGTTGGAGAGAGGTTTGGTGGGATGATGTTTCCTTGGTGAAATGAGCACAGGTTTAAATAAAGATGGGAATGTGCCAGTGGCGAGGGATTGATTGTAGAGGTGGACTACATGCGGACAAGCAGTGGGTGAGACGGAGCGGAGAAGATGGGCATGGGGGTGATGGAGCAGGTTGTAGGGTGAGACGAGATGAGCCCAGGAGCCTTCATCCTCAGTTATAGGTAGAATGGACTGAAGGTGGATGGCCGAGTACAGGAGAATAGTGAGGAGTTCGGGATCTGTAGAAGATGCTGCCCAAGCCAGTTATAGACCACCTGACACAGCCCAGGGGGGCCGCAGCGGACAGCTCTCTAACCTTCAGATGGATATCACATTACTCTTATTCTCAGTAGTAAGCACATTTAATTAATGAAGGAGACAGTAACATATTGGTACAGGACAACAAAAGCTGGGGGCCGCATGGGGCCCCAGGGCCTCCCGTTGGCCATTTACTGCTGTAAAACATTCCCAGAGTAACAATTAATTAAAATCTATTTCACGATAACCCAAAAAACACAGACGTGAGAGAGAAGTCCCTGTCCCCGGCAGACGGTCTGATTAAAAGTGGTTGTTAGAGTCTGAGACGAGGACGGCGTTGGGTCTCTGCGTCTCTGCATTTGCGCGTTACAGGAGGTTAACTAATAGACTTTCCTTCTCAGTCTGTCATCGCTTTCATTATGTAAAACATAACACTTTTCATTCACTTTGTCTTGTAGAAAAATCAGCCATCTTCAGCCGACATAATGATTTCTACGGTTCCCCCTCAACCTCTGAAAGGAACAGCATCCAGAAAACTCCACTGGAGGCCAAGATACCAGCGACCTGGTGGGGAACAAAGTCCATCTAATGAGCTTAATGTTGAGGTTTTAAAGGAATTGTCGTAGATTACAGCAGCTGACAACAGGGGTGGTGGCGGAATTGATCCTCGGAACTGAAAAGAAGAAGAATTACTAGAATCTTGTTTAAACTGTTGAGAAGTTAATGTAAATTATTTCATTTCTTCCTCCGAAAATAAACGCCGGAGATGTTATGGCAATGCTCTGACCGGCGTTTCAGTAACGCGGATCTCGCTGCTTTCGGCTAAATATCGTCCCCACTCCGGCAGTGATTTTATAGCGATTAGTGTGAACGTTTGTGTTTTATAGCAGTGACGCAGTGGCGCGTAATCGGACACATTGGAAATCCAGTTTCCATAGTGCGACCAATAGGAACCACAGTCCTTGCACACCTCAGTCTCTGCTGCTGACTTAGATCTGCAGGGCCCTTGTACGGGAAGATGGCGGCCAGCTGATATCTGGTGATGCCAGCTCCTCAACCCCTATCACCCGCTTCACGGGTGAATTACCATGGGAACGCTCAGAGATTTCATGGAAACGCCCATGAAACCCAGGGTATTTCTATGGGCACAACCGGTGCCCGCCACCCCATGCCCCCAGGCCTGCGAACGGGCCAGCGTATAATCCATTTGCAGCACCTGTTGGCACAAAGAGGCAGCACCAACGCATCAATGTTTATGCTTGTGCGCACAGACAAAACAATGCTCCAATGTGCGAACACACAGGAGAGCGAATCGACCAGATTCAGGGCCATACTGCGCAGTGTGATGTAAGGACCAACAATAACCGCAGATGAGGTTCCAGAACATTATTTATTAGCATCAGTATCTAGGATGACTCCAAAAAGTCAGCATGGTAAAAAATGTCAACATAGGCAAAAGGTTGATATGGAAATGGTTGACACAAGAAAGAGTCGGCACGAGTTCATGGTGTCAATTTGTAGATTTCAACTTGTGGGCCCCCAATTAGTGTACAGTGTCCCGTTACTAAGGGCCACGTGCCTCTTTCAGCTCGCCATCCTTTACTGGTCCCACATCTATCACATATCTATCTGTCTAGTTCCACCTTCACCGCAGCCCTGCACAGTAAACCTGTCCCAGCCGCTGCCTTTCCTGCGTGGTATATGTGATGTCGTCACTGACGCTGTAGTGAGGGTGGTGGCCCCGCCCCGGAGAGGGCAGCCAGAAAGTAGACAAGTCTGCTACTACTGTGGGCATTGTGAATAAGGAGTAGCACTGTGTAGCGTAACATGAATGATTAGAGTAACGTGACTAAGGGGCACTACTGATTAAAGTAACGTGAATAAGGGGCACTACTGATTAGAGTAACGTGAATAAGGGGCACTACTGATTAGAGTAACGTGAATAAGGGGCACTACTGATTAGAGTAACTGGAATAAAGGGCACTACTGATTAGAGTAACTGGAATAAAGGGCACTACTGATTAGAGTAACGTGAATAAGGGGCACTACTGATTAGAGTAACGTGAATAAGGGGCACTACTGATTAGAGTAACTGGAATAAGGGGCACTACTGATTAGAGTAACTGGAATAAAGGGCACTACTGATTAGAGTAACGTGAATAAGGGGCACTACTGATTAGAGTAACTGGAATAAAGGGCACTACTGATTAGAGTAACGTGAATAAGGGGCACTACTGATTAGAGTAACGTGAATAAGGGGCACTACTGGTTAGAGTAACTGGAATAAAGGGCACTACTGATTAGAGTAACGTGAATAAGGGGCACTACTGATTAGAGTAACGTGAATAAGGGGCACTACTGGTTAGAGTAAGGTGAATCAGAGGCACTACTGATTAGATTAACGTGAATAAGGGGCACTACTGATTAGAGTAACGTGAATAAGGAGCACTACTGATTAGAGTAAAGTGAATAAGGGGCACTACTTATTAGAGTAAAGTGAATAAGGGGCACTACTGATTTGAATAATATGAATAAGGGGCATTACTGATTAGAGTAACGTGAATAAGGGGCACTACTGATTAGAGTAATGTGAATAAGGGGCACTACTGATTAGAGTAAAGTGAATAAAGGGCAATACTGATTAGAGTAACGTGAATAAGGGCCCCTTCTGATTAGAATAATATGAATAAGGGGCACTACTGATTAGAGTAACGTGAATAAGGGGCACTACTGATTAGAGTACCGTGAATAAGGGGCACTACTGATTAGAGTAACGTGAATAAGGGGCACTACTGGTTAGAGTAAGGTGAATCAGAGGCACTACTGATTAGAGTAACGTGAATAAGGGGCACTACTGATTAGAGTAACGTGAATAAGGAGCACTACTGATTAGAGTAAAGTGAATAAGGGGCACTACTTATTAGAGTAAAGTGAATAAGGGGCACTACTGATTTGAATAATATAAATAAGGGGCATTACTGATTAGAGTAATGTGAATAAGGGGCACTACTGATTAGAGTAATGTGAATAAGGGGCACTACTGATTAGAGTAAAGTGAATAAAGGGCAATACTGATTAGAGTAACGTGAATAAGGGCCCCTTCTGATTAGAATAATATGAATAAGGGGCACTACTGATTAGAGTAACGTGAATAAGGGGCACTACTGATTAGAGTAACGTGAATAAGGGGCACTACTGATTAGAGTAACATGAATAAAGGGCACTACTGATTAGAGTAAAGTGAATAAGGGGCACTACTGATTAGAGTAAAGTGAATAAGGGGCACTACTGATTTGAGTACCGTGAATAAGGGGCACTACTACATGTGTAACATTATCAGAGGCACTACATGCGGAGTAACATGAATAAGGGGCACTACTACATGTGTAATGTTATCAGAGGCACTACATGTGGAGTAATGTGAATATGATTGTGCTCCTGTGTCGCATAATTTGAATTGAGTGTGTGACAACACCCATTCCTAATGAGACCACTGTCCTTTTATAAAGTATGGGAGGTAAGGCACAAATGTATTGTTTGCCAGGGGTGCCAAAAACCCTGGCACTGACTCCTGGGTCCGAAATGCAGAATCCCACACACTTCAGGGGGCAGATCTTATCTGGAGATGTGTCCTTTGTAATACAAATCACATTTCTAATACCGATAAGTATGTGTGCGATAGGGCGCGAGATGTACCACATTGCAGGTGCTTAGTACATCCTGCCCAAAGGAACATTGTTACCCCCAATCTGATGATAAGATATTATAGGGGTGGGGACTTCTTCCCTCTAATAACCCCCCTGTACACTGAAGCGGTGATGAATAAATCACCCAGGACGCTGCGCCTAGCCGCAGACGTCTCCGCCAAGGGAACGCACGTTATTGTGCTGCGGCTTCTTTGTCCTTATAAGATGGGAAGTCGCCGGTGAGCGCACAACAACTGTCCGCTCCTGGCACAGGAAATATTCACTTTCACTCTGATCAGCTGCTGGGGTCTCTAATTAACATCTGGCACAGCGTTCAGCGAGAGCCGGGCGGCAGATAACTTGGCACAAGAAAGGTACATTCACTTCTGTACCCTTCCATAACGCCAGGCAAGAGCAAAGCATGAGAAAATAGGATTAAAACGATTCTCTGCCCGTTCTGCCAAGTGGGGGGGGGGGGGGGATACAGGAGTAAATGAAATTAATGCAGCAAAATTGCTCCAACTAATATTCATTAGGTGAGAGTATGAAATAGCAGTTACTGGGCGCCGCTGCCAGAGGAATTACTGTCCAGAGCCGGATAAAGAGCAGCCACCGACCCCCCGACCCCCCCCCCTGTAATCGCCAATATGTTACTGGTCCTGGCAAACTACAGCGAGCCATGTATAGGGAATCTGGGTGCTGACACTCGCCCCAGACCCCACTGTCACACTGATCGCGCTCTGCCGACGGGGGAGACAGACAGAGAGACAGATAGATAGATAGATAGATATGAGATAGATAGATAGATAGATAGATATGAGATAGATAGATAGATAGATAGATATGAGATAGATAGATAGATATGAGAGAGATAGATAGATAGATAGATAGATAGATAGATATAAGAGAGATAGATAGATAGATAGATAGATATGAGATAGATAGATATAGCGAGAGAATAATAGAGAGGGAGAGATAGATAGAAAGAGAGAGAGAAGGAGACAGACAGACAGACAGACAGACAGATAGATAGATAGATAGATAGATAGATATGAGATAGATAGATAGATAGATATGAGATAGATAGATAGATAGATAGATAGATAGATAGATAGATAGATAGATAGATATATAGATATAACGAGAGAATAATAGAGAGGGAGAGATAGAAAGAGAGAGAGAAGGAGACAGACAGACAGACAGACAGACAGACAGACAGACAGACAGATAGATAGATAGATAGATAGATAAATAGATAGATAGATAGATAGATAGATAGATAGAAGGCTGATGGAACATAAGGGTCATGTGTAGGAGGCTGATTACAGATATCAAACCCACTAATCTCTCATGCTAACCCTCTGTTAAGTTAGCGAGAGATATTGAATCTCTTGGAGCATACACACGGAGAGATCTGTGCTTACTTTCTAAGCAATCTGGTCAGATTGCTTAGAAAATAGCACAAATTTGCTCAGTGTGTATGCCCCTTTACTCACTCACTGTCTCCCCTTTGTGTCACCCCGGTCTGTCATCTTTATGGTTGCAGCGGCTACCTGTGAGGTCATGCAGCCACCACGCCCCCTCCAAATGGTACCTATAGAACTGTGTTGTCCAGATCACGCCCCAAAAACACAGTGTTGCCACCACAATAATGCTCCATCACCACCCCCGTCGGGTCTTATACTGCTGGGGCATTTTTCGCTATGTGACAGTATTTTGAGAGTATTCATATTGAATTAGGGGCCAAAATCAGCTAATTCCCAAATCAATCGTTTATCAAATGACTGCAGATGTGACAGAAAATGCGTATGAATTGTTTCCGCAATCCCCTCGCAGTATTACTGACAGGAAGCCGGCATTTGCGGTTGGTACTGTCCATTTTCTGGGAGTGTGACGGAAAAGCGCAGACTCGCCCAGGCGATTTCAGGGAGGGATTGTGCCATCAGCGCCGGCTCTGTCGCAGATTAGTGGCAGCCTCAGAGTTACATTTGCGCAGACGTCAAAATCCTTTTAATGGATCGTGAAGAACGTATAGATTTGCGGGTGGATAGTGATCTGCGATCGTTTTGCAATTCATTCGCAATTTTGGATGGGGGTGATGGGCGGGTGATAGGGGTGTTTTTTCTTACTGTCTGGGCGCAGTCATCTTCTCAGATCGCGACCCGCACTGAATCAGGCCCACAGTTCGCAGAGTCATACGGAAAATTGCTGCTTTTGCAGACATGTAAAACTGCGCCCATACCGCAAGGTGCCTATGTACACGGTGGTTATATACATCTAGCGCACCAGCCTATAACATTACTGGATAGGAGCATGTGAATGAGGCCCTAAATAACAAGACATAAGTGGCAGGCATCCAGAACATTCTCTCCTATTATATAGTACTAGCGACCCACCCCAGCTTCGCACTAATTATCTATAGCCAGATGACTTCCGATTATTGTAGTTGGTTGTTGGGAATACCTTGTCGACAACGGCACGAATATTCAGTTGCATTTGACAGAAGTTCGGCAGGAACGAAATCTCATTCGTGGCGCGATCAATTAATTGCCCCGAAAAAAAAAAATTCTGTTGATCCGATCACTACCAAACTTCACAGGATCACCCGCTGGGCTAATCTGAAGATTGCCTGAAAATGTCATCAAAATCGGTCAGGCCGTTTTGGAGTCCATAGGGAACATATACACATCCCTTTTATATATATATATAGATGTCACCTCTATAAGTCCCGGCACATCGCACCAAACACAAGAACCCAGATCTATCGAGCCTAGAAAGTTTTGCAGCAAACTGCGTAGGCGACCGTCGCGCTGCTCCGAGCCTTGTTCCCAAAACTTCCAAAGGCGTCAAGAATTTACTCCTTCCACCTGAAGACTGTATATAAGAAAATATAAAAAATAAACACATCAAAAAGGTTTTTACAAATTGAATCTTCACATTCTGTCAGGATTGTTTTATGAGAAACCCATCAATTTGTCAGTCCTAACGAGTTCGGCGTGCAATCTGCGCACGGGGCTGCTATTTATCGGAGAGATGTTTGGCAGAGGGGAAAAAAATAAGTTGTTTGCCAGATTTTTTTATAAATAATGTTAAAATCAATGATAATTTATATACAGATTCCAGAGGATTGAGAGTTATATCCACATAATTCACCAGAATAAACTTGTCAGACGCTTGTTATTATCTGAATGCAAAAAACTTTGGGAAGTGTTTTCCCGCGGTTCAGTGCCGCCATCTAGTGGTCACGTCAGGAAGCGCCGCCCTGAATCAGGTTCACAGGAAATTGTTGAAGACTGGAAAATAATATGGAATAAATGATAAATTCCAGAGCTGTAGAAAAGAGAGTGCGACGGGTCAATGTGGCCATGAATTCAATATTTATCAAAGATTGGAGAGAGTTAACGTGGAGAGAGATAAAGTACCAATTAATCCTGACAGGCCACGTTACAGGTCGTGCTGGAAAAATGTTAGGCGCTAATTGGTTGCGACATTATCTCTCTCTAAGCTTTGATACATCTCCCCCCTTAGGACGTATTAGCTTCCAGCCCCCCTTGAGTCCCTCTGTAGGGGCATCTGCTTTCAGCAAACAAAATAAATCAAGTTTTTGGCTTCTAAGATCTGCAAAATCTTCAATCTGATGTTTGTTGCAGTTTTTTAATTTGCATGACAGGAGCCCTAAGTGCATCTGTGGCTGTCACGCTAACTGCGATGGGCACCACAAAGCGGCGGTGGTACGTGTGAGCTGGGCTGTCAGTCTACTCTGTGCTGCTCTAATTGATATGGATTCTCTAAGAAGGAGTCTGTGACTGGCCGGGAAGGGGTGTGAGTGCGGCGGATACAAATGTACACAGTGGGGCCACCTGTCTGTCACCGAGGGTTACCATTAGACTGGGGGTGGGGTACTGGCGGAGAACATGGGGGTTTACAGCCTGGGGCGAGGGGAATTTACCTTTAATCTAAAGCAGAATACTCACAGTTTACAGATCACCTATTCAAAACATCATCTTACTGCCCCCTGCCCCATCCTTCACTGCCCCCAATGCCCACTTTCCAGCCCCGCAGGAGAAAATATGGAGGTGACATCTTGGAATTTCCACAACCTGCATTGAGTAGAGTAATGAAGCCTTCCTCACAGACATCCTTCATTTTGTGACAGGCAGACTGAGACTACAGATGCCACGTTGCAAAAAGTAGCAGGAGCGGGATCTGTAGGATCCCTCCCCATCATGCATTACTCCCATATGGACAGTCGTGCAAGAATCACGAAAACTAAGAGAAAACTGATGACGGATGCAATCATGTTACTATTACACATCGCAGGGGTGGAGTCATCTCTTTTTGTCATGAATAGCGGAGACAAGAAATTTTAATTATGGGGCCAAAATCCCATTGATTGAAAACAGGCCCCTATGTCTCTATGTACAGTGAATACAGGTGACACATTTCCCTCCCATTGTTCTTTTATATCATCTCAATGAGTTAGATGTACTACTTTACTTAGTGTACATTCGCACTGGCCTTGCTTCTTTTCTTGGACCAAATACTTATCCATAGAACTGGAACCTGTGGGAGACACATGATTTTTAAGATAGTCCCCTGCACCCCCAGAAGAGTGGTCACACCTCCCACCTTCCGCCCACTTCCTAATAGTCAGAATATGGAGATAAATGCTGTGAATCTGTTGTGAGGGGGCGTGGCTTAGTGACGCGGTTCAATTCTATAAATGATGACAAATTGGCCAAAGACACAGTGGCGGAAGCAGAGAACCTGCGTATATAATATGCTACCGTGTTTCCCCGATAATTAGACCTACCCCGATAATAAGCCCTACCCCAGATTTTGGACGCTGGTCCAAAATAAGCCCTCCCCCGAAATTAAGCCCTATCAAATTTCCCATGTATTTTTTGGTACCGGTATTTTGTAGGTGTACGGTAGGCCCCGCTCAGACCCGCTCAGCCCCGCTGACCCCCGCTGACCTCCGCTCACCTCCTCTCACGCCCGCTCACCTCGCCTGCAACACCGCGGCTCCCGTTCCCAGGGATGCATTGCGGTAGGTGCGGCGTGACGTCACGCCGCGCACATCACCGCTCAGCTCAACGCCGCTCAGCACACACAGCGCCAGCAGGTCCTTTTTAAGAGATCCGTTACACAAACAGGTGGGGGCATGTACGGTACAATATGGATGACTGGTAATTGTGGACTGGGGCATTTTTATAAAGGCGCAGTGGGGCATTTTTTTAAAGGAGCAGTGGGGCATTTTTTTAAAGGAGCAGTGGGGCATTTTTTTAAAGGCACAGTGGGGCATTTTTTTAAAGGAGCATAAAACCTGACCATCTCTCATCCTAAACTACTGTTTATGCTCACTTCTTTCCCTTCTGTGTCACCCCTGTCTGTCTAACCCTCCCCTTTTAGAATGTAAGCTCTCACGAGCAGGGCCCTCTCTCCTCATGTGTCTTTCTTAGAATATATAAACCTCTGCCACCCTGATGATTGCTTCAGTGTCCTGTCCCCTGATGCAACTATCCATTTTTACCATGTACTTGTCCTAAACTGTCTTGTACTGTAATTTGATATGTGTTTTTGCTCCTAATTATGCTTTGTAAAGCGCTGCGGAATCTGTGTGCGCTATATAAGAAACTGTTAATAAATAAATAAATAAATAAATAAAGGAGCAGTGGGGCATGTTTTAATGGAGCACCTGTTTTAGGACATTTGCTGTCAAGGTCTATTAAAATAAGCCCTCCCCCGAAAATAAGACCTATGGTCTTTTTTGGGTGAAAAAAAAAAATAAGACAGTGTCTTATTATCGGGGAAACACGGTATTATATGGCAGTGGGATGCCGGGAGCAGAGGGCCGGGCAGCCACTGACCGCTTGAGTATGTACTGTATAACATTCCACCGGTTCTAGCATTAAGGAGTTAAGTTTCTATAATAAGTTATTATTTAGTTAGAATTGGGGCATAATATTAGGTATGAAAGAATAACATTTAAATAATGTTTTCCACCTTTAACAAATTAAAAACATAAATTCCCTTAGTGCTTCGGCTGTGACCTCGGCCTCACGGGGTAAGTGTCCCTCGCCATCTGACCAGTATGTGCTTTTCCTCTTATTGAGGCGATAACGTGTAACATTCGTGTCATGGTGGCAAATGTAATATAATCCAAGTTCATTTTCAGGGTAATTAACCCTCTGATGTTCTGTATAACGCAGAACCGCGAATGGAAAAGAACTGACCAATACTATATAACATTCTACGCTCAGATGTTATGTGGGCGACCCGGAGTACGATGGTGGGAAACATTAATGAATGAGAGTGCTGTGATAATGTATAGGGGTCTCTGTCTGCCCCCTGGTGGCCATACTGGGAATGACGCCACAACAGTCAATGACTAGAGCCTCGATAATACTAGAGTGTGCGCCTAATCCGAGTTCTGAACTGACAACGGACTGAAGCCGGAACTTTGTTCCACTCGGAACCCCAGAGTGATCTGAGACTCATTTCCACTGGAAGCCCCTAAATTGGGGTGTTCGTATTTCAGGAACACTGAACCGCACATCACTAGTCCTCCCATTAGCATACCTTCCAACTGTCCCGCTTTCCGCGAGAACGTCCCTTTTTTTAGAGACATTCCTACGTAATGCCCGGGGCCGGCAGTGTCACATGGTGGGGGGGGGGGGGGGGGACTTACCTTATGTAAGTTTTCTACATAACTTACCCAGAAAGACTTAAACATCTCAATGTGTACAGTTTGGAGCAGTGAAGGGAAAGGGGGACATGATAGACACTGTCTAATATATCAGCGGTATTACTAAGGTACAGGAGGGGAACATTATTTAAATGAAGGGAAGTATTAGAACACGAGGACATGACACTGGGGGAGCGAGGTTCAGGGACAGAAAGGGTAGTGGATATGTGAAATAGCCTCCCATCCTAGGTGGCAGAGGCTAAGGCACTAGAGCAGGCATGTCCAAACTGTGGCACTCCAGCTGTTGTGGGACTACACATCCCAGCATGCCTTGCCACAGTTTTAGCATTCCCTAATAGCAAAACTGTGGCAAGGCATGATGGGACTTGTAGTTTCACAACAGCTGGTGGCCCACAGTTTGGACACACCTGCAGTAAAGCACTCTAAAAATGCTTGGGATAGGCACAAGAACATCCTCACACAGAAATAAGGACCAAATAGGATTTAAAGAAACAATATGATAAAAAGGGGGGGGGGGGCAGACTAGATGGGCCAAATACCTTTCTATGTTGGCTCACCCCCTCCACTCTGCTATTCCCTAGCTTGCCACCTCCGCTCTACTGGGTGGTTAATGGGCGGTGACTGGGAGGTGTCTGGGAAGTGACTTGGCAATGATCGGGAGGTGACTGGGTGGCAACTGGTCCATGATTGGGTGATGACTTCAGGGTCACTTGGCAGTGACTGGGTGGGGGCTGAGCAATGATTGGAAGGTGACTGGGTGGTGACCGGTCCATGATTGGGTGATGACTAGTAAGTGACTGGGTAGTGACTGTGTGGTGACTGAGCTATGATTTTGTGATAACTGGGAGGTGACCGGGCAATGATCCGGAGGTGACTGGGCAGTGAATGGGAGGTGACTTGGTAGTAATTGAGCAATGATTGGGAGGTGACTGGGCAGTGATTGGGTGATAACTTGTAGGTAACTGGGCAGTGACTGAGAGGTGACTGGGTAGTAATTGAGCAATGATTGGGTGGTGACTGAGAGGTGACTGGGTAGTAATTGAGCAATGATTGGGTGGTGACTGAGAGGTGACTGGGTAGTAATTGAGCAATGATTGGGTGGTGACTGTTCAGTGATTGGGAGGTGACTGGAAGGTGATTGGGAGGTGACAGCGCAGTGATTGGGCAATGATTAGGAGGTGACTGGGTAGTAATTGAGCAATGATTGGGTGGTGACTGGGAGGTGATTGGGTAGTAATTGAGCAATGATTGGGTGGTGACTGGGAGGTGACTGGGTAGTAATTGAGCAATGACTTGGTGGCGACTGGGCAGTGACTGAGGTGAGGAATCCCGCCATGTGGGAGTGGTCTGGGAGTGTTGGCGGCGTGTCAGTGAATGTGGCTGCATTCTCCGATGCACAGCTTCGGCCACAGAGGATATTATCAGTCAGAGGCACTGCGCCCGCCATAAACTGGTGTAAGTGCCCATGGTGTGCCGACGGCAGACTCCTGGGAATCACCGGTAGTGTTAAAATGCTGAAAATGGGCATCTCAGGGCTCGCACACTCAGGTGTTACATAGTTACATAGTAGGTAAGGCTGAAAAAAGACTTGCGTCCATCTAGTTTAACCTGGTATAGATATCCATTGCTGATTTGGTAGGTTCTGGTATTTTACAGACAAATTATATTTCTTATTTGTACCCATGGATGTTTTTCTCCAGTAAATGTTTGTCCAACTTTGCCTTGAACGCATTTAATGAGCCAGCCGCCACCTGGTACACCAGTACATTAGGGGATGGCATTATTATTGCTCACAAGCCACCGACAACAACCACCATGGCGCAGGCAGCAGTGCTGCATCATGCACTATACCGTTACCCATGCGGCACCGCCAATATAGTGTACCCAGTTTTAGCAATTAGACTCATTTATCCCGCCAGTCTGGCTCCCAACGCCGTGTGCAATATGTGGCGGTTTGCAAACTGCGCACACGGCTTCATTATGTTCACCCATACGGGTATATTTACTAAAGCGTAGGTTTATATGTGCCCATAGCAGCCAATCACATCCCCCATCCGTCGTGTCTCAGCCAATCACAGCCCCCATCCGTCGTGTCTCAGCCAACCACAGCCCCCATCCGTCGTGTCTCAGCCAATCACAGCCCCCATCCGTCGTGTCTCAGCCAATCACAGCCCCCATCCGTCGTGTCTTAGCCAACCACAGCCCCCATCCGTCCTGTCTCAGCCAATCACAGCCCCCATCCGTCCTGTCTCAGCCAATCACAGCCCCCATCCGTCCTGTCTCAGCCAATCACATCCCCCATCTGTCATGTCTCAGCCAATCACAGCCCCCATCCTTCGTGTCTCAGCCAATCACAGCCCCCATCCGTCGTGTCTCAGCCAACCACAGCCCCCATCCGTCGTGTCTCAGCCAATCACAGCCCCCATCCGTCGTGTCTCAGCCAATCACAGCCCCCATCCGTCGTGTCTCAGCCAACCACAGCCCCCATCCGTCCTGTCTCAGCCAATCACAGCCCCCATCCGTCCTGTCTCAGCCAATCACAGCCCCCATCCGTCCTGTCTCAGCCAATCACATCCCCCATCCGTCGTGTCTCAGCCAATCACAGCCCCCATCCTTCGTGTCTCAGCCAATCACATCCCCCATCCGTCGGTGTCTCAGCCAATCACAGCCCCCATCCGTCGTGTCTCAGCCAATCACATCCCCCATCCGTCGTGTCTCAGCCAATCACAGCCCCCATCCGTCGTGTCTCAGCCAATCATAGCCCCCATCCGTCGTGTCTCAGCCAATCACATCCCCCATCCATCGTGTCTCTGTACCGCAGTCCGTCTGAGGAGCCGCAGAGCAGGGTAGCTGGATGGTAAGTGCTGCGCTCCGATCAGGCCGCGTGCTGTGCACAATTATCTACAAATGCAGAATACTCCTCCTCTCAGCCCCAGCCATTTATCAGATAAAACGATCTGCAACAGGAGCGGTGTGATTAATGAGGTGAGACGGCAGCTAATTACTGTTTCCTTCAGAAGTAATTAAGTTGGCATTGCTAACGAAGAGGAATGAACACGCTGACCCGCTTTATAAATGCGGAACTGGGAAAAACTTCTGCAATAACATCAGGACGTCTCTGAGAACAGGATAACAACGGCAACCTGGGCAAACAATGGCACCTCTACTGAGCTGTGCGGGAGTTACCATGTGCCTACCGCCGTGCCACACAATACCTGGTCTCCATGATGCCAGCCTGCGCTGTATCCGATATTCTACCACCCCAGCGGAGGAATGGCTTCCCTATGATATCAAACATACAGAGTCGTGGTAGAGATGTGACGCAAGGTAGTGGAAAAGGAATGAGCGTTCCAGCACTTGGGGGTAACAGGACACCCCCATCTCACAGAGAGAGCCCCCAGGCAGCATTCTCTGCTCCCTCCCAATAAGCTCAGGAGGCAGAATTCACCCCCAGCTCAAAGGCCCTAGAATCTGCGCCCATACGTTAAGATGGCCCGGCCCCTGGCCATGGGGCTGCTGCAGTGATCATCTCAGTCCTTGCACACCCGGTTACATGTATGTGCACCATAAAGATGGCGGCATCTGCAGGTGCCACATCCATCATAGACACCCCAGGGGCGCAGCCTAGGTGCTCCTCCTGTACATCTGACTCCTCCTGGGCTGGCTCAGTCCTCTACGCTCCTCTCCCAGGCCCTGCAGGGAAAAAGGGCCCTGCACATGTAAGTTTAATGACCAGCCTGGGAGTCGGGGTGTCGCCCGCAGAATGGACGCCAGACCATCACTCACGCAGACAACTCCAACTCTGCACTTTATAGAAAGAGGGGGGCCCTAGACTGCACCCACTGTAATGGGAGGGGCTACCTTGCTGAGATTTATAGTTACATGTAATAAAGTGGTGTCTGCATGTGCACTGTGCGCTCATTACTGCTAATATACAAATGGAGCCGCACTCATCTGAGCCACTCCCATCGCGACGATCGCCAGCCTGAACCAGCCAATGCGGTGGAGATGCCCCATTCTCGGCTCGCGCGTCCACACCCGCCAGAAACCAGCGGATGGTGCACCGCGGGCATGCTGAAAGCCGCTCCATCTGAATATATAGGACTTTATTCCGGTCCACACGCAACGAATTTCACAGCATTGCGTTAGGATGAAATGCTGCCGCCGCTTGCACGGCTGCCCGCCCCCCTTGCTCTGAGAATTCCTCCGCGCGGGTGCGAATGGATGTTTAGCATAAACATCCGCTCGCAGCCTTGGGTGCGGGGCCCAAATCACTTGGTCGCCAACCATCAAATGATTTGAAATGTGCGCACAAAACACGCGGGGGAGCGATCGAACCAGAATAAGGCCCATATTCCTCCATATACTGTAATTATGAGGTTGTTAGCGCACATTTGGCCAAAGGTGCCTAACACTGTGGGGTTCACGTCTGGGGCCAAATGGGTAAGGATCCGGAGGTGCGACCCAATTGGTCTCTGACTAACATGTAACAGCGCCAATGAGCGGAGGTACCGCAACCGATCTGCGGAACAATAATCCAGATATTTTAGTGCGCAACGATCTTTGCAATATCGCAAACGGTTTAATCTGAGATGGCTGCAACATCCGGAACGCGTTTGTTTGTGCAAGGAATTGCCCATTCGAGGCGAGACGCGGCCCCAATAAACTTTGCATTTACAGGTATCCGCTTATTGATCGCCCAGTTTATCGCGTCTCGCAGGACAATTCCGAGCATTATTCCAGCTCCGCAGACAGAGGCTCGGGCAGGATTGTTTTAATTAAATCTCCAGTATTTTTGCAGCGAGCGCCTCGGTCGTCCAGACGGTTTTCACTAGAAATAAATGACTCGCTGTATAAATAAAAGGAGATGTAAAACAGGGGCTTTCCCTGCCCCTAATGAGAGCAGAACAGAGCAGGCATTGCCCGTACATGGCTCACATGTCACATCTCATTTCACGCTCCCCACCAGATAGGCCGCGGGAACAATGACCCATCGCCACGGGGCCCACCTGGTTCTATTTCTGCCTAAACACGTCAATGCTCTTTTGTTTAGACTTTTATTTGATCCCGGTGCAGGTGAAACGTGGACTGAGATCAGCTGGAAGCCGAACATGTGTTATTACAGGGGCTGGCAGAACGTTCCATGTCCATCGTATATGGCCGCTGAGCCAGCTTATAGGGGCCTATTTATCATACACTGCGCCCGGCCCCTGAATGTGATACTGTACCTGCATCACAGCAGTAAGGATTCTATACTGTACCGAGATCAGTCTGTGTGTTACCAGGGGCCGGTATCAGTCATAGAAATGAATGCGCACAAGTGAGAAGAGGTGCGGGTGTAGATGCTAGGTGGGTAAGGGGCCCATTTATCATTTAATATTTGCAGGTAAATCCCTAAAAATACCCGTTTTCGGTGGTTAGGCCAGGTATTGCCTACCTTCCCGGAAAGGCCGTGAGGGTCCCGGAAATCGAATAAAATAGTGTGCCGAGTGTAACAAGCCACCATGCCCGAAGCATTACAAGCGCAGTGTTGAAATTCGGGACAAAAAAAAGGTTAAAAACCCCATGTGACCTTTTGACTGTCGACTTAATGCTTGTGTCGACCTAATGACCTGTCAAGCTAACCCATGTCGACCTTCAGTCATGTTGACCTTAATGCATGCCGACCTAGTTGTGATGACCTAGTTGCTGTCTGGTCAATGATCCATGCCCATATATTAGGGCTTAATAAACAGGATGAGCCGTATGGGGGTAAATATATTAGCCAGCAATATTTGTGCAATATGGAGCTAATTCCGTAAACCCTGCAGACCTCCGAAAATGGCAAATTGTCAATTTCATGAGATGTGTGAATGCGCCACGATGAGGAGAAGACCAAGTGTTCACGGGGCAGGACCGAGCGCTTTGTGGGGTGGGAGAGGGGGAGGGAGCTGCGTGACATCACAGATAACCACTGTGACCCCATGGCCGTCCTGCGCCTGGCTTTGCAGCTAGACTGCGCAGCCAGTGGGCAGCTGGTGATGTGCTGTGTAACTAAGTGCTTACACAGTACCAAAGGGCACAACACTTTTGTTGGTAAGCTGCTCAATCAGGAATCAGTAACAAAGGGCCTCACATTTTGCGTCACATCGCTGAGCAAGACCCAGTACGAGGGGCGGCCTTGCGCTGTGCTGGGCGGCCTCCACAGCCTGCCGCAACGGGCTGCGAGGATTCGCAAGTCTACAACCCAAGCTGAATTAAGCCCTAGAGCAGCTACTGTAGAGTTAAAGTGACAATAATAAGTTAATATCAGGTTGTTTCTTCCTTTTAAATTATTATCACCTTAAACCTAGAAGCGAAATCACCAGAAATTGGAGTGTGCTGTAAGCTTAATATGTGAGGTACCGGATGGGTGATGCGGGAGATGAGGGGGCATTATAGACTTACCCCTATGGTGCAATATGCCATGAAGAGACATAGGCCCTTATTCTGATTGATGCGGACTTTACCGCGTTCTTACGGATCGCGTCTTTATGGCGTCTGCGCATGCGTGGAGAACGCTACGCGCATGTGCCACGCATTGACTCGGTACCAGTTCGGCCAAATCCCGTCCAGAACTGTTCACCGCTATCATTCGGGAAATAGGGGCGTATTATGGGCGTCATGCGGAATGACACATGGGCGTAGTTTCAAAGTGGGCAAAACGGGGCGGAAACATGGGCGGACACGGGGGAGTACACTTATGTTGGGGGGCGTACATTCGGAAACCACTCCGAATGCACGCGATCAAAAAGGGCAGAAATGTGCGGTGTCCACAAGTGTACTATTGCTTTGCGGACACCACTCGTTCATGCGGTAGGCGAACGTACGCCTAATGACTACAACCATTAACACCTGAACCCAATAGAATCTACTCCTTTACTCATTACTCACTAATAGGACGCTTGTCAGTGCTTTAATTGAAACCATTGCACTTCAATTGCTGTAAGGGTTAATGTGTGCAATGCATGTGTTAGGCATGCTTGTAAGGATATATTGGCATCTAATTGATTCCAATTCAAAATAAGAAGTTTTTTATGAGGATAGGTAATTGAATAAGTGGGTCATGTGATGTATAGCAGAAGATACTTCATAGTGGGTTGTTTGGCGTAAATACTCCGCTTACGTGCGGTAGCACCGCTTGGCTCCCGTTCGGATGCGGTATTCCCGAGCATACTCTGTAATACTCAGTAATACCGTGCCGAATCGGAGTGTTTCTCCCGCACACGCATGCTTTGTATGTCGTCCGTAAACACGCCCTGTTCTTAAAGAGTGAGTCCGTCCGAATGCGGAGGACACGTGGGCGTTTCTACGGACGATGGCCGCATGCGGAAAAACACCGTGGCGTGCGGACCGCTCCGTAAGAATGCGGGAATTTCCGCACAGATCAGAATAAAGGCCATAAAGTGCCCTACTCCTTACAGCTTATACTGCATACTGCAGACTTGAGCTGCTTCATAGCCTGCCATCTAGTGGCTAACGGCAGGCAAAACATAGAGGCGAGAAGTCAGACTTTAATATCTTCAGAAATATAGAAATCAATTTGTTTTCACTTCACATTCAGAATCTAAAACATTTAATCAAATCTTTTTATCTCATCCATTAAAAACAGATACATTCAGCGTTTTGCAGCCAGAATTGGGTTTTTCTTAGGAGAACTTCTTTCTGCAATTAAAGTTTGGCTTTTGGAAGTCTGACCCCCGTCTTAGGGGAAGATTTATATTTTTGCTTAAAGTTTTCTTTGAAGTAAAGTCTTTGCAAACTCTGGAGGCTGCGGGCGCTCCAGTACCTCGGGGAGACGCAGCATGTGGTCTCCAGCCCAGGAAGCTGCTGGTTATAGGATCGCGCCATCCTAAACTAATAACCGCCATCACATTAATTCCACATATAAATGACACCAGAGTCATCTCCATCTCATCAGCTGACGGCACCGGGAGACAGGAGCTGACATTTCCTGTCCAGATAAATACATGTTCTCAGGGGACAGATATGACTTTGGACACTTGTCTCTGGGCGCCTGAGAATGGGCCTTGTCCGGCCACGTGTCTCCTGGACGTATCGCTGGCGGAGAAGGTGAACCCTCAGTGTTCCTCTCACTAGCAGGGAAATAGCTAATGGCTCATTTGTGGCTGTAATTAAGGCTTTGGGCGAAGTGTTCCCGGTGGGAGACATTTATCCAGATGAAAATAAATGTGTTGTGCGGGTCGGACGGTGCTGGCAGACAGGAAGTTATATAATGGGGACTCGCTGGCCAACGATGCTGACAGCGATAATTTACTGACATTTGTCACTGCTCGATGAGGGAGAACGACGCAGGAAGCCAAATCAGGTTCACACCCAACGTTACACAGAGTCCTGTCATTCCCCTCATTACCTCCCAGCGTCAGGAAGCCATTGCAGGAACACTTTCGCTCGAGTTACGGAGGCAGTCGGTAGATTTGCACGCGCTCCACCAACACATCTCCAACAACATGTTCCTGAGGATTCACAATGCAAAGAATGAGAATAATGGAGACAACATATACACAAGGACCTCATTCTGAGCTGGTGGTGGATCCGGCTAAATTGGGAAAACTCACACCATGTAATAATAATAATAATAATGTTATTTATAAAGCACTTTACTCCTAATAGGTTTCAACTGCATTTTACACAACACATAAAACAGAATAAGCCAAGTATCAATAACGTACAGAAAAGAGAGCCCGAGGCCTCTGTGAAAGGCGTGAGCGCACAGATCAGTGTTGAGGTTGCTTTTGTAGGTTAGAGCATCTCGTACTGTGATTTTCAGAGAGCTGGAGCTGCAAAGCTAAATGCTCAGCCGCAAACGACTTCAGAGAGATTCCGGGTTCTTCTTATCGGAAGAGTTGTCCTCAGTGTTATTAATTGCATATGTTAGTGCAAATGTGATTATTATGGATGCAATACCTGACGAATGCCAGCAATGTGGGGGGGCTGGGGTGTTAGTGCATCTCCCCCAATGTCCTAGTGGTGGCATTGGAGGAAAAAACACAGCAAAGCTAACCACAGACACAAAAAAAAGTTACTACAGTTCCAAGAATGTCTGCCATGTGAGTTAATTGCTGAGACTACTGCATTGCTTACAAAAAGTGCAAAATTCGGAAAATTCAAGTTCAAGTGTTACAATTGTCCCAAAATAGATGGCAGATTGAGCGCAGACAACGAATGTGAATCCTGTGAAAGGCAAAAAAGGCAACAGCATACAGTATATGAATTAGCCCTGAATGTTACCAATAGTCAAAAAAGATTACTGGTACATTGATTCAGGTGCAAAAAGGAATTTAAGCTGAAACAAGGAATGGTTCACCACACTAACCAAATGTGACCCTATCAAGTCAAAGGAATTGGCAACAAAGAACTTACAGCAACAAAAGTTTGTACAACTTAAGCCCGTTTGAAAGTTGAAACACAGAAATCCAAGAGCTGCTTTACAACCCAGAAATTACTATTAACTGTTATTTATATGGCACCTCAAGGGTTCCATGTACATAAACAATTAGTAAAAAAAAGAAAACAGTGATTTAAAGTACAAGTCAATGTATAAGGTGTACATGGTTTATAAATATTGGTGCATCAGCGGTCAGAACACTTCAATAAGCATTAGTGGCAGAAACAGAGGGATAGGGGCTGCTGCAGGGAGTATGGAAAATACATGATAAAGTATAGTAAATCAAGGAAAAGCACACAAAGGAAGAGGACCCTGCTCGTGAGAGCTTACATTTTAAAGGGGAGGGGCAGTCAAATGTGGACAAATCTTACAGCCAAGAGTGTCATGGAACATCTTCAAAGAAACAGTACAAGTTGAAGAAAAGTTGGAAGCGGACATGCAGCACACGCGTGTGTTGCTGGACATACCAGCTGCGGGACATACTTCGGAACCAGGCGCTAAAAGGGTGGAATTTCAGCCACAGGTTCTTCTGCAAGATGAAATGTGGAAAGATACCTAAGAGGTTTGTGGAGTACTCTGCATTGCATTCAGCGAGCCTCTAGGTCAGCCCAAAATGTACAGTGTCCTAGCTGAAATCTAAGGCTGTCCAGCATGTGTGGGTTGCATGCAAAAGTAGCCAGTATTTACCCTGCATGCACAGTAGTACTGTACATGTATCTGTAGCCCTTGCAGTGCAGCACGGTTGGCCCCATGTCCCCAGTAATGTTTACAGCTCAGGACCAGGCCGAATGTTCCTACAACTTTTCTTCAAATGAACAAAAACTTTTCTTTTCCGGTTGGCAGTACCCGCTGACGATTGCCCAGTGTCGCTGCGTATTTCTCTTGTACGAAGACTTCAGCAGTTCTCCTATAGGATAAGGCTAATCTCCAATGCTTACAGCTGACAATTGTGTGGCATCATAAAGTGTAATGTTAATAAGCAGGACTAATGATTAATGGAGCTCGTTAAGAAAGCAGTTGTAGTGGAATTAATTAGTCTTTGGCTGTAACTCTTGATAACAGTTCCGCCACATTAATATCATGTAATTAAAGGCCTTGGATGAGTCAGATCACTGAGCTTCGTTCCTCACTTCACAACTTCCTCTAACAAAGTTACCGGGCTGCCGGGATGGCACTCTGCAACCCCCTTCCTGGCATTTAATTGCATCCACAGCTAATGCCAAGACAGTGCCCAGAGCTTTTACCTGTACATGGACTGTACACACTGAGACAATCATTCTGTGGTGGCTGAATTGTGAATGGATTTGCAGCTGGTCACCAATTGGCGTGATTTTCAAGCCATTGACAGTCTTGCACGGGTAGGATTGTGGATTTTGCACCGGCTGAGCAGCAATCAAGTCTGAATAAGGCCCAGTGATTGTGAGAGTTGTTAATCAGTGTGAACAGCAGAGCCGACACTAGACATTTGGTGCCAAGGCTGTGCAAGAAAGAGAACTGGTCTCGCCCAGCCGTCAGCAGCAGGATATATATGGGGTGTGGCTTTATGGGGGTGTGGCCACAGAATAGTTCCATTTCATATTACACAACACAGTAGTGTCCATTATTCATATTAAGCCACAAAGAAGTGTCCGTTACTCATATTACACTACACAGTAGTGTCCGTTATTCACATTACACTACACAGTAGTGTCCGTTAATCAGATTACACTACACAGTGGTGTCCGTTACTCACATTACATAGCACATTAATGTATGTTTATATTCACATTATCCTGCACAGTGTTATGCAAATGAATTAAAACAGTAGTGTCCATTATTCATATTACACCACATGGACATGTCTGTTTCTCACATTGCACAACACAATAGTGTCTGTTATTCACATTATTCCACACATATATTTACAGTGCATAGTAGTGTACTTTATTATTCACATTAAACTGCACAGCAGTGCCTATTCTTGACACATTACACTGCACAGAAGTGCCCATTACTCATATTACACCACACAGTAGTGCCCATTACTCCTATAACAAGGCACAGAAGAGCCCATTAGTCACACTGCAAAGCACAGTAGTGTATATTACTCACATTACTCTGCACAGTAGAGCCCATTACTCACATTAAGCCATACAGTAGTGCCCGCTACTGCATTACACCACACAGTAGTGTCCGTTATTGAAATTACGCTACACAGAAGTGTTATTCACATCACACTACACAATAGTGTCTATTATTCCCATTACACAGCACAGTACTGTCCATTACTCAAATTGCACAGCACAGTAGCGTATGTTATTCACATTATTCCACACAGATATTTTATATTACACTGCACAGTAGTGCCCGTTATGCACATTACACTGCATAGTAGTGTACTTTATTATTCACAATAAACTGCACAGCAGTGCCTATTCTTGACACATTACACTGCACAGAAGTGCCCATTACTCACATTACACCACACAGCAATGCCCATTACTCCTATAACAAGGCACAGAAGTGCCCATTAGTCACACTACAAAGCATAGTAGTGTCTATTACTCACATTACTCTGCACAGTAGTGCCCATTACTCACATTAAGCGACACAGTAGTGCCCGCTACAGCATTACACTGCACAGTAGTGTCCGTTATTGACATTATGCTACACAGAAGTGTTATTCACATCACACTACACAGTAGTGTTTATTATTCCCATTACCCCCGCAGAGTAGTGTCCGGTACTCAATTTGCACAGCACAGTAGTGTCTGTTAATCACATTACATCACACAGTATTGTTATCCACATTACACCACACAGTAGTATCCATTAGTCACATTACAATGCACAGTAGTGTCCGTTATTCACATTATCCCACAGTGTAGTGTTATTTAAATTATTCTGCACATTACTGTCCATTTTTCAATTTGCAAAGCACAGTAGTGTATGTTAGTCACATTACACTGCACAGTAGTGTCCGTTATTCAAATTATGTGATTTATCATTAATTAATGTCAATTACACAGCACAGTAGTGTCTGTTATTCACATTATCCCGCAGAGTAGTGGTATTCACATTATTCCACACAGAATTGTACTTTATTCACATTTTACAGCACAGTAGTGTACATTATTCAATTCAATTATTTAGCCACTTTATACCACAGAGTATTGCCCGTTATTGGCATTACACAACACGGTACTCTTTACCTAGCACGGCGCCTGCGATTGGCATCGCGGTCATCGGGGGTAAAAAATCGCGATGCCCGCGATTTCCCATAGGGATCAATGTTAAAAGTGTCAATGGACGCGATTTTTGTGTTCAATGCCTCAATGCCCGCGATTTGTCCATAGGAAACAATGTTAAATGGGCCACAGAGCCCTAATAGTCCCCCTGAAGTCTGAAATGGCCCCCACAATTGTTAACGCCACCCCACGATCAACGTGAACCCGAAGTGTGGCGAGCGCAGCGAGCCCGCGAGGGGCGGCGGTACGCGTCCTCCGACCTTTTCATACCCCCACTATCCACGTCGGCGTGGAGTTGAGAATAGAATAGTGTGGCGAGCGCAGCGAGCCACCGAGCCCGAAGCGTGGCGAGCGCAGCGAGCCCCGCGAGGGGACGCGGACACCTGTGAAGCCCGCGAAGGGACGCGTTTACCTGTGAAGGTATCCGCGTCCCCTCGCGGCGCTCGCTGCGCTCGCCACGCTTTGGGCTCGGTAGGTCGCTGTGCTCGCCACACTATTCTATTCTCAACTCCACGCCGACGTGGATAGTGGGGGTATGAAAAGGTCGGAGGACGCGGGCTCGCTGCGCTCGCCACGCTTCGGGTTCACGTTGATCGTGGGGTGGCGTTAACAATTGTGGGGGCCATTTCAGACTTCAGGGGGACTATTTGGGCTCTGTGGCCCATTTAACATTGTTTCCTATGGAAAAATCGCGGGCATTGAGGCATTGAACACTAAAATCGCGTCCATTGACACTTTTAACATTGTTCCCTATGGGAAATCGCGGGCATCGCGGCCATCGTGTCGCACCCATTTTTTAGTGCATGCGATGGCCGCGATGCCCGCGATGGGCGCCGTGCTAGGTAAGTACCCACAACACAGTAGTGACCAATACTCCCATTACACCACATAGTAGTGTCTTTTATTTACATTACACCACACAGTAGTATCCATTGCTTACATTACATCGCACAGTAGTGTCTGTTACTCACATTATATAGCACAGTAGTGTCTGTTACTCACATTATTTGGCACTGTAGAGTCTGTTATTACTATTACCCCACACAATAGTGCCCATTACTCACATTACATTGCACAGTACTATACATTATTATTAACATTACACTGCACAGTAGTGCCCATTATTATCACATAACACAGCAAAGTAGTGCCCATTACTAAGTACAGTAGTGCCCAGTATTCACATTACGCCACACAGAAGTGCTATTCACATTACACAGCACAATAGTGTCCGTCACTCACATTACACCTCACAGTAGTGTTCGTTATTCACATTATCACTCACAGTAGTGTTATTCACTTTATTCTGCACCCAAATTTTTGTTATTCACATTTCACAGCACAGTAGAATCCATTACACCGTTATCCACATAACACCACACAGTAGTGTAGATTATCCATGTTACACTGCACAGTAGTGTCTCACTTTGAGTGAGACATTGATTACATAAGCGGATATATGAAACCAGCAGACAAAGGGTGGAATATTGTGGTTATGGATTTGTCCAAATATGAAAAGGAAATTTTAAGACAAAAAAATTACAGAAACACGCACCAACCTTTATAAGGGGACCTAAGTGAGAGAAAAAAGACCTTTAAAAAAGAAAATCAGGATGTCATTGTCATTACTTCCCAAGAGGCCAAGTTTATAAACAATTCAAATCCCTTATTTCCAGTATTTTATGTCTTACCAAAGGATCGTAAAGATAAAGAAAATCCACCGGGGAGACCAATTGTCATGGGGACAGATTCCCCTGCAGATAATCTATCTAAATTTGTGGACTTTTACTTCCAACCACAGGTAGTGAGAACCAAATCTTACCTGAAAGATACTAGTGATGTCGTGAAGAAATGAGAGAAACTAATATGGGAAGGCGGAGACTTCATTATCACTGCGGATGTTGGATCCCTGTATACCGTCATAGAACACACGGTAGTAGAATCCGTTATATTATTCCTGGAGAATAGCAATATGGAAACTGTAAAGATTTACTTTTTAATTGAAGCGATGCTCTTTATTCTGGAAAACAACTTTGTCTGGTTTATAGAGCAGTTCTATGAACAAAGAAAGGGAACAGCGATGGGAACCAGACTTGCCCCGGCATTTGCCAATTTGTTTATGGCATATTGGGAAAAACAGCAAATTTGGAATAACAACCCATACAACATGTACATCAAGAAGTGGGTAAGATATATAAATGATACCCTCCTCCTTTGGAGTGGAAGTAAAGACGATTTGGATTCTTTCTGCCCTTGCAGAAAGTAGCCACACAGTAGTGTCCGCTACTCACATTGCACCGCACAGTAGTGTCCATTATTGACATTACGGGGGAAATTTACTAAAGGAAATTTGTAAAAATAGGTGTAAAAATAGGTGTATTTGTATCCAGAAATACACTTATTTTTGACATTTACTATCCCGAAAATACGGCAATTCATATTCGTATTGATAGCACATCAATACGACTACGAATTGCCGTATTTTTGGGATAGTAAATGTCAAAAATAAGTGTATTTCTGGATAAAAATACACC
This sequence comes from Crinia signifera, assembly GCF_055691185.1. Lineage (NCBI taxonomy): Eukaryota > Metazoa > Chordata > Amphibia > Anura > Myobatrachidae > Crinia > Crinia signifera. Next base: position 4,545,838 of record NC_139220.1, on the reverse strand, counting down.
TATTTTTACACCTATTTTTGACAAATTTCCTTTAGTAAATTTCCCCCGTAGGGAATATGAATTGCCGTATTTTCGGGATAGTAAATGTCAAAAATAAGTGTATTTCTGGATACAAATACACCTATTTTTACACCTATTTTTACAAATTTCCTTTAGTAAATTTCCCCCTACGCTTCACAGAACTGTTATCCTCATCACACCACACAATAGTGTCTATGATTCCCATTATACAGCACAGTAGTGTCCGTTACTAAACTAATCCCTCAATGTAGTGTTATTCACACTATTTTGCTCAGAAGCAGAAGTAATTTTCTTTTTTTAAGGCTTGATAAATCTGCCCCAATGATACGCAGGGGGAAATTTATTAAAGCAAATTTGTAAAAAATAGGTGTATTTGTATCCAGAAATACACTTATTTTTGACATTTACAATCCTGAAAATACGGCAATTCGTATTCGCATTGATCGCACATCAATACGACTACGAATTGCCGTATTTTCGGGATAGTAAATGTCAAAAATAAGTGTATTTCTGGATACAAATACACCTATTTTTTTACAAATTTCCTTTAGTAAATTTCCCCCGCAATGAGAGGACCATTTTCGTGTAGAACAGGAAGGCAGGATGATGCCGTTTCCGTTTCCAATGTATGTCACGCACCCAGAAGCATTGAGACAGATACACATGCTGTACTAGAGCCCAAATATCCCCTACTATAGTGAACATCTCAGAGAGCGACCAGTAATTTGCATTACTGATCTGTTACTATAAAAACACTGAGATATTGAATCATATATAGACAATTACAGTATATATTTTTTATCCTTTTTATAATAGGTGACATTATTTAATCATATATGTATTGTAAGTATGTGTGCAATATTAGTGGTTGTTAAGGTAAATATGCAAATTACAGACTATTACCACAAGTATACCTAACACACACCCTCCTAGGGTATATAAAGCCGGTTCTGGGAGAGTTTCCGATCACCTTGGTGGAAATGCGTTGTGACAGAGGGGGACTACTGGACACTTGACGATTTAACAGCACCTCCAGATCTTAACAGTAAGACACCCATGATTTTTATACTAATTGTTTTTGGTCTGGGATACTTTGAGGATTTGGATTTGTTCCTTATTTGCCGCATGTGGTTCCTGTAGGTGACCTATTTTAGGTTATTCATGATGGAATACAATTCGACAATATTTTTACATATACGTTCCATATAAGAATTTTTTTTTGGGGGGGGGGGGGGTTTGAACACGTGAAAGAGAGTGATTGCCACGCTGTGGGCACGGTGGCTCGCTGCGCTTGCCACCTATTCTATTCTCCCTCTATGGGATTGAGGGACAATTATTTGATGTAAGCTTACAGAGTGAGCTAATTACCACTTTTTTCCTTTAGTAGCAGTAGACCTAATAATTGACATAAAAAGATATATATATATATATATATATACACACACACACACACACATATATATTCTTAGAACTTTTGTACCCTTCAGACCAATCTTTTATTTTCTAGTATATTATGTGGACTAAATCAAGAAATTTAACAGGAACTTCATTCTTTGTGACACCTAGAGGAATATTTACTTAAGGTGTGGGGCGCTATATACAGTTGTGCTCATATGTTTACACACCCTAGCAGCAGAATGTGTGATTTTCTGGCCATTTGTCAGAGAATATGAATGATAACTCACAGACTTTTCTGTCGCTCATGGTTAGTGGTTGGGTGAAGCCATTTACTGTCACACAACTGTGTTTACTCTTTTTAAATCATAATGACAACAGAAATTACCCAAATGACCCTGATCCAAAGTTAATATATCCCAGTTCTTAATACCGTGTATTGCCCCCTTTAACACCAATGACAGCTTGTAGTCTCTTGTGGTAGTTGTGGATGAGGCTCTTTATTTTCTCAGATGGTAAAGCTGCCCATTCTTCTTGGCAAAAAGCCTCCAGTTCCTGTAAGTTCTTGGGCTGTCTTGCATGAGCTGCAGGTGTGAGATCTCCCCAGAGTGGCTCAATGATACTGAGGTCAGGAGACTGAGATGGCCACTCCGGAACCTTCACTTTATTCTGCTGTAGCCAAAGACAGGTAGACTTGGCCTTGTGTTTTGGACCATTGTCATGTTGGAACGTCCAAATTCGTACGACTCGACCATGCAGCCCATTTTTCTTTAAATGCCTCCTTATTGTGCATCTTGAAACAACCACACCAGTGTCCTGTATTTCAGTTATTTGTGGATTTTTCTTTGCATTCCGAACAATTTTCCTGGCAGTTGGGACTGAAGTCTTTTTCAGTATGTATATATGCAAAGTGCGACCCTGATACGATCTCTCTATAGAAAGATCGGGCTGTCGGGCGTTGCCAAGGCAACGCAGTGGACGCTGCCCTGCTTATGTTTAGTTTCTGCCGGAGGATATTGTCACGTTCACGTGACACATAGGCGTTTCATGGGGATGCCCACTCAGTGGCCGGACACGACCCGGATCACGTGACTATCACGTGACCGGGTCAGTTGCCCGGCAACGCGACTGATACATGTTGGGACTCGGGTGTGCGCCGCTGCTGGCACTGCCTGATGCTCCTAACATATAGCAGGGTACCCTATACCACCAAGGTATATATAGGTAACTAGGTGATTCATCTTGCCCTACGGGCGCTCTCCACACCGTCGTCAGGGGCTGCGCCCCCTTAATTTGTGAACGTTTGTATATGAGAAAGATGGTTAGAATTGTATGTAAGATGCCTGTATTGCAACTTCAGTTATAGGTGAAATGTGTTACATAGAGAGCATATGATGTGGAAGGGGGTGTGTATTGTTTTGTTTAATTAAAAAGCGGTTACAGAGTAAGATGTACATTGATAGTGTGGAGGGTACAGTGACATTTGTGGGTGTGGGGGGGGCTGTGTGTGCATGTTGTTTAGGTGTGTGTGTGTGCAATAGTATAGTAGGGTGTTTCTGAGTCAGCGGCTCCCCACTGGCGGAGGTCACGACACAGGAAAACAGGAGGCTGGGTAGTGATAGGGGTGTGTGGGCATAAGGAGGACTAAAGAGGAGAGTGGGAGATACTGTGCAGCTTCTGCCAGTGGGTGAGGGTCCAGCGTGGCAGTACAGGATGGTCACCCCTGCGCGGGGTGACGTGAATCATGGGAGGGGGGGCGTGAATCGCGAGAGGGGGGGTGCGCGGGGGGTGCGCGATTTGCGGGAGGGGGGGCACGGAGCGTCGATGAATCAACCTAGTTGGTTATATATTCTTGTAGAAGGATGGTAGGATGTTGCTGTCATTCAGAATGCATTTACATAAACAGTAATAGTAGCAGTAAAAGATCTGACTTAAAGCACCTACAGTAAAACAGAACAGGTGTAATATATATTATACAAAGAATTGGTTGATGATGTCTAGGTTGACGTGCACATAGTTGTCACTGGGAAAAATTGCCACAAGAAAAAATCAACACAGAAAGGTCAACACATGTAAATGTTGACATAAGTGTGACACCTCATTGGTGTCCATGTCGACACATGAGAATGAATATGAAAACATTCAAAAAAAGAAAAATAAATCTTCAAAAACTCATGTCAACCTTTTTCATTGTCGACCATAGCCGTGTCAGTGTTTTGCATGTGCCATTTAATCCTGGGGTTGCCGTGAATCACGCACGGGGGGGGGGGGAGGGAGGAGGTGAGGGGTGTCCGCGAATCACGGGAGGAGGGGTCGTGGGTGGATGCCGTGAATTGCGGGAGGGGGGTCGCAGGTGGGGTGTTGGTGCCGCAAATCGTGGAAGGGGGGGGGGGCGCGGGGGGTTGCAGTGATTCGTGGGAGGGTGGGTCGTGGGGGCGGGGGGTTGCCGCAATGACAGGAGTGGGGGTCGGGGGGGAATCGCGGTAGGGGGGTACCACGAACCGCGGGAGGGGGGGCCCGGGGGGTTGGCGCGAATCGTGGAAGGGGGTTCGCAGGGTGCCGCGAATCGCAGGAGGGGAGAGTGTCACGGGGTGGGGCCGCGAATCGCGGGAGTCGCTGGGGGTGCCGCGAATTGTGGGGGGTGTGCTGCGAATCGCGGGAGGGTGCCGCAAATCGCCACAAGAAAAAATCAACACCGAAAGATCAACACATGTAAATGTTGACATAAGTGTGGCACTTCATTGGTGTCCATGTCGACACATGAGAATGAATATGAAAACATTCAAAAAGTGAAAAATAAATCTTCAAAAGCTCATGTCAACCTTTTTCATTGTCGACCATAGCCATGTCAGTGTTTTGCATGTGCCATTTATTCGTGGGGTTGCCATGAGTGGGGGGGGAGGGAGGTGGGGGGTGTCTGTGAATTGCGCGGGGGGTCGCGGGGGTGCCGCGAATTGCGGGAGGGGGGGTCGTGGGGGGTGGGTGACGCGAATTGCGGGAGGGGGGTCGCGTGGGGGGGTACCGCGAATCACGGGAGGGGGTCGCTGAGGTGCCGCAAATCGCCACAAGAAAAAATCAACACAGAAAGGTCAACACATTAAATGTTGACATAAGTGTGGCACTTCATTGGTGACCATGTCGACACATGACAATGAATATGAAAACATTCTTAAAATGAAACATAAATCTTCAAAAACTCATGTCAACCTTTTTCATCGTCGACCATAGCCGTCTCAGTGTTTTTCATGTGCCATTTGATCCTGGGGTTGCTGTGAATCGCGGCGGCTGGTGGGGGGGTGGTGGGGGGTGTCCACGGGAGGGGGCGTGGCAGGGGGGGGGGGTGCCATGAATTGGGGGAGGGGGGGTTGCGGGGATGGGTGCTGCAAATTGCGGGAGGGGCGGGCGTGGGGGTTGCAGCGAATCGCGGGAGGCGGGTTCGCGGGGCCGGGGGGTTTGCCGCGAATCACGGGAGGGTCGCGGGGGGTTGCAGCGAATCGCAGAAGGGGGGACGCGGGGGGTGGGGTGCCCCGAATCGCTGGAGGGGGGGGGTCTGTTGTTGCCGCAAATCGTGGGGGGGGGGGGGTGCCGCGAATTGTGGTAGGAGGGGTTTGCGGGGGCGGGGGAGCGCGCGAATCGTGGGAGGCGCCCCGCGAATCGCGGGAGGGGGGGCGGCGGGGGGCGCTCACCTGGTGTGTCTGGTGAGTAGCTGTGTCTTTGCTGGGTAACATGGGGAGGCAGAGGGTGTCTGGCACTGTGCATACCTCCCAACATGACCCATGCCAGGAGGGACACAATGCTCTGCCGCTGGACTTTCTTCCTTATGTATGATTACCTCCATCTGTGTTGAACAGGTTAATTGATAGGAAAGGTGCTTCAACACAGGTGATGGCAATCATACATTAAAAGGAAAGTGCAGGAGCAGAGCAATGTGTCCCTCCTATGACTGTGGGCTCACTGGGCTGGTTCTCTGTCATGTGAGTCAGAGGCTCCACCCAGCGTTAGAGGGTCAGACACACTTTGGTGCAAAAAATATCTCCTGTGAGCCCTTTATAAAACAAGAAACACTCTATTATATTGGTTGCATTTACCCTTCAACTATAAATCTTCTACCAAATTTTGTTTAACCCTTTGGAGCTTACAGGGTCAACACCAACTGACTCTTTATGCATACCAATTAAATATTCCACATTTGTGCAGAACTATCACCCAGAGTTGGGTTGGGATGCAGTTAAAATCCCGGCGGTCGGGATCCCGGCATTCAGAATCCCAACGCCGAAATCCCGACCGCCGAAATCCCGACACATTCTCCCTCCGTGGGTGTCCACGACACCCCTGGAGGAAGAATAAATTAGTGTGCCGAGCGCAGCGAGGCACCGGGCCTGCTGCGTGGCGAGCGCAGCGAGCCCCCAAGGGGGGGGCGATCCACGTCCCCCCCTTGTCGGGATTTTGGCTGTCGGGATTCCGGCGTCAGGATTCTGAACGCCGGGATCCCGACCGCCGGGATTCAGTACTGAATCCGTTGGGTTGTATCAACAAAGTAACAAGTGTTATCATTGGCCCATGCCTTTATTTGCATCCTATTGAGGATAATCTTTATTAAGATACTGTGTACTGTGATTTTATATGTAATTTTATTGTTTTTCTTTTCTATATAATACATTTTTATATGAAGTTTTTTTAAATACTATTCAGATGTGTGGCGCTCTCTTTTGAGTTAGATATACTTTAGTATATATTTTTATATACATACCGTGTTTCCCCGATAATAAGACACTGTCTTATTTTTTTTTTTCCTCAAAAAAGACCATAGGTCTTATTTTCGGGGGAGGGCTTATTTTACATGTTACATGTTACATGCCCCACTGCGCCTTTAAAAAAATGCCATCCCAGTCATCCATAATGTAACGTACATACCGAACCTGTTGTGTAAGGGGATCTCTCTAAATGCATTATAACCGTACTGTAACGATATTGTGCCGGCGCTGTGTGGTGAGCAGCAGCTGCGTGATGTGCGCGGCGCGATGTGCGCGGCGTGACGTCACGCCGCGCCTACCGCAATGCATCCCTGGGAACGGGAGCTGCGGTGTTGCAGGTGAGCGAGAGGAGGGCAGCGGGGGTCAGTGGGGGCTACACTTATCAAATACCGGTACATAAAATTACATGGGGAAATTGATAGGGCTTAATTTCGGGGGAGGGCTTATTTTGGACCAGCGTCCAAAATCTGGGGTAGGGCTTATTATCGGGGTAGGTCTAATTATCGGGGAAACACGGTATAACTAATTGATTGTTAACTCCTAATTAAATTTCCATCTCCAGGGTATGTAAACTTTTGATCGGGGTCATTTGGGTAGTTTCTGCTGTCATTATGATTTAAAAAGAGTAAACCCAGTTGTGTGACAATAAATGACTTCACCCAACCACTGACCATGAGTGACAGAAAAGTCTGTGCGTTATCATTCATATTCTCTGACAAATGGGCAGAAAATCACACATTCTGCTAGGGTGTGTAACTTATGAGCACAACTATATATATATATATATATATAGAGAGAGAGAGAGAGAGAGAGAGAGAGAGATACAGGGCGGCGCTCCACTTTAGGGGACTGTCCATCCCAAATATAACATTTGTGAAGTAGTAGGCACTCCCCAGCTCTGAGAATGTGCAAAAGCAAAAACTTTTATTTCAGAGGCTCATCAGAACATCAAAAAGTCAACGTTTCGGCCCTCGCAGGGGTCTTTGTCAAGACATCAACATGGATACAACAGCAAGCAGGGTATGGCCCTGCTTGCTGTTGTATCCATGTTGATGTCTTGACAAAGGCCCCTGCGAGGGCCGAAACGTCGACTTTTTGATGTTCTACACAGACCACAGAGAATTCTTGACAATGGCTTAAGGGTTAATTTATACATTTGTGCAAATATATGTAACCAAGATTTCTGAATTCTATTACCATAAAGTGTTTCATCTGGTTACTGATACCATTCAGTGTGCTGGGGGAACCTTTCTCTTGCTCAGTATTGCCCCGCCCTGTGCACCTGAGTGACATAACCAAACTAAGCATCTGCCACTATCTACAGTATGTGTTGTGTGAGGCAGAAGGGAGCCTGCTTGTCGCTGATATGCCATATGGAACATTATGGGGTTGCGTCAGGTAGGTAGCCCTTAAGGTCCCCCATACACTTGTGCGATTCGGCTGCTTTTCAGCCGATTCCGATTAATCGGGCAGAGAAATCAGATAAAAAGTGCTCAAATTGCAGGTGTTTGATCGCATCCGATGTACATCAGATCTGAGACGGAGGTCGGACCTGCAGAACATAAATTGAGTCAGAATCAGACCCATCAGCGGCACATCACCGGTGCTTTTTAGAACCCACGATGTATCGCATCCAATAAGCCCCTAGGTATGTCCCAGCAGTCGCACAGCTGGCACACACCTACAGTCTGTAGTTTTTTGTGGATTCTTTGTGTAAAAAAAAAATGAATGACAACCATCAGTAGCTATAATGTTGCGGTGTGACCGCCATGTTGTTATATAGTCACTAGAGGGCGCTCTAACATTACATTTCTGCACCAAGGACTGTTCCTGTATTACTGTCACTATTTTGGAAATAAGAATAAATTGATTTGTTAGTTGTTATAATAATTATATATTACACGGATACTTACAGCCAGCAGTATTCATAGCAGCTGCTTATTCACGGTTATAACAACTGATATAGATTCTCAACCTTGTACAGTATTGTAGGTTCATAAACGCTCTCCTCAGCACACCAATGAGCTCATGTGACCTGGGGAATGTGTCAGTGAGTAATGAGTACACCTGTGCACCTGCTGGGTGACCTGGGGAATGTGTCAGTGAGTAATGAGTACACCTGTACTTCTTCTGGGTGACCTGGGGAATGTGTCAGTGAGTAATGAGTACACCTGTGCACCTGCTGGGTGACCTGGGGAATGTGTCAGTGAGTAATGAGTACACCTGTGCACCTGCTGGGTGACCTGGGGAATGTGTCAGTGAGTAATGAGTACACCTGTACTTCTTCTGGGTGACCTGGGGAATGTGTCAGTGAGTAATGAGTACACCTGTGCTCCTGCCGGGTGACCTGGGGACTGTGTCAGTGAGTAATGAGTACACCTGTGCACCTGCTGGGTGACCTGGGGAATGTGTCAGTGAGTAATGAGTACACCTGTACTTCTTCTGGGTGACCCGGGGGGGGAGGGATGTGTCAGTGAGTAATGAGTACACCTGTGCCCCTGCTGGGTGACCTAGATAATGTGTCAGTGAGTAATGAGTACACCTGTGCCCCTGCTGGGGGACCTAGATAATGTGTCAGTGAGTAATGAGTGCACCTGTGCTCCTGCCATGTGACCTGGGAAAGGTGTCAGTGAGTAATGAGTACACCTGTGCCCCTGCTGAGTGACCTGGGAAATGTGTCAGTGAGTAATGAGTACACCTGTGCCCCTGCTGGGTGACCTGGGAAATGTGTCAGTGAGTAATGAGTACACCTTTGCCCCTGCTGGGTGACCTGGGAAATGTCAGTGAGTAATGAGTGCACATGTGCTCCTGCTGGGTGACCTGTGACATGTGTCAGTGAGTAATGAGTACACCTGTGCCCCTGCTGGGTGACCTGGGGAAGTGTCAGTGAGTAATGAGTACACCTGTACTTTTTCTGGGTGACCGGGGGGGGGGGGGGATATGTCAGTGTGTAGTTAGTACACCTATGCTCCTGCTGGGTGACCTAGATAATGTGTCAGTGAGTAATGAGTACACCTGTGCCCCTGCTGGGGGACCTAGATAATGTGTCAGTGAGTAATGAGTGCACCTGTGCTCCTGCCGTGTGACCTGGGAAAGGTGTCAGTGAGTAATGAGTACACCTGTACCCCTGCTGGGTGACCTGGGAAATGTGTTGGTGAGTAATGAGTACACCTGTGCCCCTGCTGGGTGACCTGGGAGATGTGTCAGTGAGTAATGAGTGCACCTGTGCTCCTGCTGGGTGACCTAGATAATGTGTCAGTGAGTAATGAGTACACCTGTGCCCCTGCTGGGTGACCTGGGGAATGTGTTAGTGAGTAATGAGTACACCTGTACTTCTTCTGGGTGACCGGGGGGGGATGTGTCAGTGAGTAATTAGTACACCTATGCTCCTGCTGGGTGACCTAGATAATGTGTCAGTGAGTAATGAGTACACCTGTGCACCTGTTGGGTGACCTGGGGAATGTGTCAGTGAGTAATGAGTACACCTGTGCCCCTGCTGGGTGACCTAGATAATGTGTCAGTGAGTAATGAGTACACCTGTGCCCCTGCTGGGGGACCTAGATAATGTGTCAGTGAGTAATGAGTACACCTGTGCCCCTGCTGGGTGACCTGGGTAATGTGTCAGTGAGTAATGAGTACACCTGTGCCCCTGCTGGGTGACCTGGGGAATGTGTCAGTAAGTAATGAGTACACCTGTGCATCTGCTGAGTGGCCTGTGAAATGTGTGAGTGAGTAATGAGTACACCTGTACTTCTTCTGGGTGACCTGGGAAATGTGTCAGTGAGTAATGAGTACACCTGTGCTCCAGCTAGGTAACCTGGGAAACATGTCAGTGAGTAAAGCCATAAAGCCACCCATACACGGTGCATTTTTCGGAAATGATGCACACTCCCACGTAATTCACATAACACAGCACAATAAGTATGGGCAGCCCATTCTTTCTGTACTAGATTGCATCACAGAGTACAAAAAGCTCAGAGACCATCTCTCCGTGTATGTGCCCCCTGCTGGGTGACCTGGGAAGTGTGTCATTGAGTAAAGAATACACCTGGGCACCTGCTGGGTGAAATGGAAAATATGGCAGGGGGTAATGAGTGCACCTGCTGAGTGACTTGGGAAACAGGAGCAATTTGGGGGAATGTTTAAGAACAACTGTTCTAAGTAATCGGTTCTCAAACACAGTCGGCAGTCACATTTCCCAGGTCACCTATAAGGGACACAGGTGTGCGCATTACTTACTAAAACATGTACAAGTGGCACTAATTATTTCCTTTGCTTTTCTGTGAGGGGACATGGAAAACCGGACTGTTTATTGGTCCTGAGAACATATGCAAGAAGTCAAGCGAGGGTACTTATGTATTATCTGGGCTCCCATGTTAAATGCACGCCATTTTTTCATACCCCTACTGTCCAACTACGCATGGAGTTGATTTTATATAGTGTGGCGAGCGCAGCGAGCCACCGTGCCCGAAGCGTGGCGAGCGCAGCGAGCCCCGCGAGGGGACGGGGTCTCGTAAGAAAAACGGGAGCCCAGATATTACATAAGTACCCAAGCGAGTTTTCCAAACTCCTTCATTACAGTCCAGGTTTTAAGAATATCCATGTCTGAGAAAAGGTAACAATTAATACCTTGGGGGGGTTAATCATACCTGATTGCATGACTGAGATGTCGCAGGCCAGGGCATTATCAAAAAGACTGCACATGCAATACTGCGGATGATGGTACGCATAGGCGCAGCGATCCCGCAATCAAATTCTGCTTCTTTTTTGATTGCTGGTCATTTACAAGTTGACAGAAAAGGAGATTTATGTCTTACCTGTTAAATCTCTTTCTTCGAGGACGTCAGGGGCCACAGGGCTAACGCTGGGTAGTGGAGTAGGAAAGAATCCAGCACCCAAGAGATTAAACTTCTTCTGCCTCCAGGCAGACCAGGCTCCTCCCCTCCTCTACCCCACCTCCAGGCCAGGCTCCTCCCCTCCTCTACCCCGCCTCCAGGCCAAGCTACTTTCAGTTTTAACAAGCCAAGGCAGGAGACAAGAGAGAAGAGAACACCATACAGACACACATTCTGAACTTATGCGAGTTCACTCAACAGTGGAACTATAACTGTAATATGTGTGAGTTCACTCAACGAAGATGCGATGGTAAGCACCGGCTGAAGAAGGCTTGCGTGCCCTGAGCAGGGTCAAAATTACTCCCAAGTTTAAAGCCCCTGGCTCTTAACAGGGCGGTCTCAACAGTCACCCTATCAAAGCCAGATGCCTCAAAACTGGGTGCAGACACTAGTCCTGAGAGAGCAGGTCTGGATATAGAGGTAGAACCAGATCCATCTGGGCCAACTGGGAGCCACAAGGATCAATGTGCCGCCCTCCGCCTTCAACTTGTAGATCACTCTCCGGAGGAGCAAGATCGGAGCGAAGGCATAAATCAGGGCAAACAGCCACGGGGCTGACAGGGCGTCCACCATTCAAGCCCCTGGTTTATGAGTCCTGGACCTTGTGGTTGTGACGCAACGCCATCATGTCTACCTCGGGTCTGCCCCTGCGATGTACCAGCATTTGGAACACCTACGGATGAAGGGCCCATTCGCCGGCATCCAGAGTCTGATGGCTCAGTAAGTCTGCTTCCCAATTGAGGACTCCCGGGATAAAGATCGCTGACAGAGCAGGGATCTTCTCAGCCCATAGAAAGACTAGCACCCCGACCACCTGTCCCAGATTGTTTTTAATCAGGTTGGAGTCCCAACATTCAAGACTGCACACCTCAGCTTGGCACTATGAGGGTAAGTCCTACTGTACATATATGCTGAGTGTTAGTCTGTGGGACTGTGTTTGGGGCGCAGGGCTCTTTGGGCTGCTCCATGGCATCATATCGTACACTTTCCATCACCCCTTTAGTTTGTTTAGTATATATGTAGCACCCTCCACATTTATTATTACCTCTTACCTAGGTAAGTCTTATCACATATAATTTCCCCTATCCCTTTTACTATCACTTCAATTTCACACTAATGTGATGCCATGGGGTGGTTCTGCTGGGCTGGCCTGGGGGGCCCTGTGCCCTGGACCTGTCCCAGAGTAGTGTTAGGGACTTGTCCTATTGAGGTAACCTGGACGCGGTGGACAAGCCGATACTAATGGCCATTACTATGCTAATAACCTCAAATGCAATATAGCGAGATATTAAAAGGTCTAGCATATATATTTAGTGTGCACCTGCAAACTCCTCCTCCTGCTTGCTGCACTACAAGTCTCAGCAGGTAGCACCTCATATGTCCAGGGTGTGCAGTTTAGGGCCCCTCCCCCCAAGCAGCCCATAGAAAGATGCAGGAGGCCTCTGCCATGGCAGGCCAACTGCGAGTGCCACCCTGGTGGTTGATATAAGCCACCGTTGTTGCATTGTCCGACTGGATCTGTGCTGGGTGGCCTCGGAGCCAGGGTTCCACCAAGCAAAGGGCCCAAAAGACTGCCCATAGTTCAAGGAAATTGATGGGTAGCTGGCTTTCCTATGAGTTCCATAGTCTCTGGAAGGATTGCTGGCAAGTCACTGCCCCCCACCCACGGAGACGTATCCGTGGTGAGGACAACCCACTTTTGGATCCTAGTCTCCCTGCTGTGAAGCTCTTGTCCAGAAGCCACCAGTAGAGTGAGAGACAATGCTATCAGCTGTGACCAGATGTTGGTGTAGGATGCTGACCATTTGGGGAGGATCTCCCGTTGTAGCAGATGGGAGTGGAATTGTACATATTCTGCCATGTTGAAGGTTGATACCATCGACCCTAAGACCCTCATGCAGGCATGAACTGAATAATTGTCTGTGTGAGTGAAGACCTCATATGTGGGACTGCAGTGTCCGGCGATGTACCTTCACCACTATGGCCAGGTGGTCCTTGAGAGTCTCCGCAGACTGTGCCAGAATCAACAGGTCGTCCATATATGGAAGGATTCGGAGGCCATGGTTGCAAAGTCTGCTGCCCATCACTGCCATGACCTTTCTAAACACCCGAGGGGTGGTAGAAAGCCTGAAAGTGACGGTCCTGCAGTGCATACCGGACGGAGGACTTAATTATTTATTTTATCCTGAGGCAGTCTTAGGCCCTTATTCTGGTTGGTGCGGCCAGAGCCGCACACGGGGCTCCGGCCGCACAAACCAATCCCCGCCCACCCTACGGATCGCCACGGCCGTCCGTACACGGACGGCTGGCGATCCGCATAAAAATGGTGGAGGCGTACGCCTCCACCATGGTGGGAGCTGCCCCCTGCATTCGATGGTCGTCGACCATCGAAGGCAGGTCCGCACGCCGCGGCAGCTCCCGCAAGCTGAGACCACACGGACAATCGTCCGTGTGGTAGCTTGTATGGGGGCTGAAAGCTGACATCCGGCGACGTCAGCTTTCCGCCCCCATGAGCTGCGTCATGCCCTCATTTCCATGCATACGCCCCGCGTTTGCATGGGAACGCCCATGAAACGCGGGGCGTACACATAGGGAAATGAGGGGATGAAGCCCCTCACGCCCCTATCCGCCCCCTTTGCGGCGGACGAAATACGTCTGCGGCGAAGGGGGCTGCACATGCGCAGAATGACCTCTGCGCATGTGCAGAGTAAAAACATCGGCGGTACGGCCGCACGCGGGCCGTACCGATCCGATCAGAATAAGGGCCTTAGTGACTTTCCTCCCATTAGTCTATGTATCAAGGTATCTAGTTTCAATCCAAACAGATGTGATCCTTCAAATGGGAGTGCCACTAGTCTCTATTTTGAATGGGCATCAGCTGACCATAATCTCAGCCATAAGGCTCTACTAGCCGTTATCCTGACTGCCATCGACCTTGCTGCAAAAGATACGATATCAAGAGAAGCTTCACAAATAAATTCTGTCGCTTTTTGCATGGTTTCTAGACTTTTCAATAAGTACTGCTTAAAAATGATTTTATCTATATCGTTGTGTAAATTTGTTCCCCACAGTCTCAGAGCCCTGGCTACCGATATATCAGCTTTCAGAGATACAGCTGAAGAGAAATGAAGCTTCCTGAATGCCCACTCCATTCTTCTATCCATGGGGTCTTTGAATGAGGCTCTATCTTCAAGTGGTAGCGTGGTTCTTGAGGTTAGCTCTGCTACTGCCGCATCAATCAGGCAGGGAACACCAGTTCAGAAAACAAGATTTTTACCTTACCTGGTAAATCTTTCTTCGAGGACGTCAGGGGCCACAGGCTTTACAGTGGGTAGTAGAGTAGGAGAAAGCACCAGCACCCTAGAGGTTAAACTTCAACTGCCTCCCAGGCAGCCAGGCTCCTCCCCTTCTCTACCCCGCCTCTAGGCCAAGGAACTGTTTTTAACAAGCCAAGGCAGGAGACAAGAGAGAAGGAAGAAAAGCACCACACAGAACACATTCTGAACATATTAGTACCCTCAACAGAGGAACAATATAACCTAATCGTAACTTACAGTTGGAGCGCCTCTGATCCTTGGCCGGCGATCACCAGCATGTCTCTGCTGGTAAACGCCGGTGCAGAGGCACTCCATCTGACTGGGACGTGCATGAGTCTCACACGCACGCACGTACGTCCCAGTTTCCAGAGGACGCTGCTGCGGGTCTCGTGCGCGCCCGCCCCTGGAAGGAAGAGGCCAGCTCCATCTGTAACTGTAACGAAAATAAAGCAGGCGCGGCAAGGAGGGATCCAAGCGTCCTGGCAGTGAAGGAGTGGAACCCCGGGTGACTGTGAGCTCCCCCGTGTCCCTCCTCACGTGCAGCCAGGAAGGGATGTCAGTGGTGGGAACTCTCTGTGCTGAGCACAGTTCTCTGCTTATTGTGCCCGGGGGAGTGGCTGATGTGGGGGGAGCCTCCTCCCCCTGCTAGCAAATGGCCCCAAGAAATGTCCACATACAGCGCCGGTAAAATGGCAGGGATCCGGAGCGCACCGGGCATCGCCGCTGGCCACAAACAGATCACCGATGGTCCCACGGGAACGGGTGGCGGACCAGCCGTCCGCTTGTTAACTCAGCCGGCGGTCCCCCCGGCTGTTACAGCCGCTTGCGTGCCTCGACGGCGGGGAGCGCGTTACCTTTACAGGTCTCCGGCGTCCGGTGGCGGCTGTGGCTCCCCAGTGCCCAGGAACCGCTGCAGGGCCCTACCCACAAGTGGCGATGCAGCTCCGGATCGGTTGATGGAACAGCAGCGCGGGTGTCTGATAAGACACCCAGCGCTGCCACTCTGTCACTGACCTATAGTCAGTGTGAAAGAGAAAAAAAAAATGAAGTTAGGCTGCCCCTCTAGTGGGTGCATCTGGCTCCTGCCAGCATCCTGAAAAACTGAGTTCCTTGGCCTGGAGGCGGGGTAGAGGAGGGGAGGAGCCTGGCCTGGAGCTGGGGTAGAGGAGGGGAGGAGCCTGGCTGGATACATACGGTCAATTCTGGATAACGTTACCTGTCTTTTGTCCAAGTTAGACCATTCTTTTGAAATCAGATCTTTCATGAACTTATAAATTGGGAAATGGCGACCCTTCTTTGACCTGTCCCCAAACAGAATATCTTCACCTTCAGTAGTAACTGGTTCTTTATAATTCATACTTTTGTATATAGCCTTAGGGATACTTTCCACTTTGTCAAAGCTGAGGCTTCGAACCTCCTCTGTAATCTCTCCTGATTATATATTTCCCAACTCTTCCAAACCTTCTTCTGAGGATATTTCCTCCTCATAACAGAATCCAGCCTGATCCCCGACTCTTTTATTTCCTTGTAATTCCAAAAAAAACCCTCCTCTTTGGAGACAATTTTTTCATCCACTCAGTTAGGTCTAATAGGATTTTTGGCTGGTCTGGGATGGGTGCAAGCTGATCCTCACAATTATCACAAAAGGATTTATTCTGGGATCCAGACAAAACTTTGTCACAAGCAATGCAGCTTTTGTCAACATACTTCTTTATTGCTGGCTTCTTTTTAGGAATGATAGGATTGGCAGGCACACTATAATAACAATAGGAAAAGCCGGTCACTACACAGTCAGAAATTAAATTCTATCTAAATAATCAACAGCGCTTACCTCACAGGGGCACTATCTGACTTATGGGAAGAAGGGCAGATCCATGATCTCTTATACAGCACCTAAAGCCAGAATATATTGCACATATTTAAGGCTAAGGCATAAAGGTGTAAAATAATCCAGCATGTACTGAGATCAAAAAAAGGACCTTTGGCTCAGATTTTTAAGCTGGCCATACATCTACAGATCAATTGTCAGATTGGGCCGGTTGGAACAAAAACCTGGTAATATCTCAAGGACAGTTTTTGGCAGTTTTCCAGTAATTCAAAGCAAATAGTCAACTGTCATCTGCTCTCATCCATTACCAGGATTTAGTTCCAACCAGCCAGATCTGACAAATCGATCTATAGATGTATGGCCACCTTTAGGTGTAGTGCAGAAGTCCCCAAGCAGAAGCAGTCCACAATACTGTCTGCATTTAGAGATGAATAAATAGGCAGCCACACTGTTTGTTGGTTCCGCGTGCCACCGCACCGGAAGTACGTCATTCGCACTGGATTATGGGGCTTGTAGTCCGCACAACTCCCGCTGAATGGATACATCCCCGCCGCTTACCAGAAGTCACACTGAAGTGCATTGACTCTTGGGATTTGCAGTTTAAGCCCGGATTCCCGCAAGTCCCCCGATGCCTGCTGCCAAACAGACGTTGCAGAGGAGATTTATCCATACACAGAGCTCCATACTTACATAGCCTGGGCAGGATTCAGCGCTGGCCACACTCCCAGGGATACTTAATGGGCAGAAAATGATATTTATGTCTTACCTGTTAAATATCTTTCTTCGAGGACGTCAGGGGCCACAGGGATAACATTGGGTCTAGGAGTGACGTCACGACCAATCCAGCACCAGAAAGGTTAAACTTCTGGGCTGCTCAGAGACAGCCCCTGGGCTCTCACCTCCTATACCCCGCCTCCCAGGCTAGTCAGTTTTTTTCCAAGCCAGGCAGGAGACAAGATAGAAGGAAGAGAAACCCATACAGAAACACACTCAACAAATATATGTGTATGTGTGGTTGCTCAATAGAGAAACCATAACTTGTAACAAGTGTAAACACCCTCAACCGAGGAAATTTTAACTAAGTTGACTCAACGGAGTAACTCTTAATGTTAATATCATGAAGTAGGCGCGCCAGGGAGGGATCCCTGTGGCCCCTGACGTCCTCGAAGAAAGATATTTAACAGGTAAGACATAAATATCATTTTCTTCAGCGGTAGACGTCAGGGGCCCCAGGGATAACATTGGGATGTCCTAAAGCAGCCACCTATGGGTGGGGGCGCGCCTGGGCCGCAGCCAATACACTCCGGCCGAATGCCGAGTCTTGTGAGGTAAACGTATCAAACGCATAGAAGCGTAAGAATGTATGAGGAGACGACCACGTCGCCGCCTTGCAAAGTTGCTCTGCTGTCGCACCACCCCTAACAGCCCAAGACGCACCCACAGATCTCGTGGAATGAGCCCGGACGCCCGTTGGAACCGGAAGGGCGGCACCCAAGTAAGCTTGTTTGATGACAGACCTTAGCCACCGGGCAATGGTCTGCTTCGTAGCAGGCCAACCTCTTTTCTGAAATCCATAGAGGACAAAGAGAGAGTTAGATTTTCTAAGTGCTTTAGTACGGCGCACATAGATACGTAACGCTCGCACTACATCTAGGAATCGCTGTTCAGGAGATGCCTCCGGCCCCCGAAAGGCTGGGACCACTATCTCCTGATTAACGTGAAATTTGGACACCACCTTGGGAAGGTGTGAAGGGACTGTTCGAAGGACCGCCCTGTCAGGGTGGAAAACCAGAAGAGGAGACTGACAGGACAGAGACGATAAATCTGAAACCCTCCTGGCCGAAGCAATGGCCAGCAGAAAAACAGTTTTCCATGTAAGCCAAGATAGATCCACTGATCGCAATGGTTCAAAAGGGGGACCCTGTAGAGCCTTAAGAACCAGAGAAAGATCCCATGGAGCAACCGGTGGGACAAACGGAGGTTGAATTCGCAAAACCCCCTGCAAGAAAGTGCGGATGTCCTGCAACAACGCCAGCCTCCTTCGAAATAGAATAGACAAGGCCGATACCTGTACCTTTAGTGATGACAGTCTAAGGCCGGCCTCTAAACCCTTTTGCAGAAAGGACAGAATTCGAGACAACCGATAGGTTTTTGGGTTAAACTGGCGTGAGCTACACCAGGCGAAGTAAGCTCGCCAGATGCGATGATAAGCACCGGCCGAAGAAGGCCTACGAGCTCTGAGCATAGTCGAAATCACCCGTGAATTAAAGCCTTTAGCTTTTAACAAGGCGGTCTCAACAGCCACCCCGTTAACGATCACTGCTGCAGATCGGGATGGAGGCACGGCCCTTGCGATAGCAGATCCGGCCACAGAGGTAGCCGGATTGGAGGGGCCACTGACAGGGCCTGCAGATCTGAGAACCAGATCCTCCGAGGCCAATGAGGGGCCACCAAGATCATCGTGCCCCCTTCTGCCTTCAATTTGCGAAGAACTCGGAGAAGGAGTGAAAATGGGGGAAAGGCATACATGAGAGCGAACAGCCACTGGGCTGACAGAGCGTCTACCATGCAAGCGTTCGGATCTCGAGACCTGGAACCGTACAGGGTGACCTGGTGATTGTGGCGAGATGCCATCAGATCCACCTCCGGTCTGCCCCACCGGTCTACCAACATCTGAAATGCTTTCGGATGTAGGGTCCATTCTCCGGCATCCAGAGTCTGCCGACTCAAGAAGTCCGCCTCCCAATTGAGAAGTCCCGGGATGAAGATTGCCGATAATGCCGGGATCTTGTTCTCCGCCCACTGGAAGATACAAGAGGCCTCCGCCATAGCTGCTCGACTCCGAGTGCCACCCTGGTGGTTGATATAAGCCACCGTCGTCGCATTGTCCGACTGTACCTGCACCGGGTGACCTTGAAGCCAAGGCTCTGCCTGGCGGAGAGCTAGTAAGACAGCTCTTAGTTCGAGAGTGTTGATGGATAGCAAGGATTCCTGTGGAGTCCAAAGCCCCTGAAAGGATTTCTGACATGTGACTGCTCCCCAACCACGAAGACTGGCATCCGTGGTGAGGAGAGTCCACTTTTGGATCCAAAAAGGCCTCCCTTCCATGAGGTTCTGATCTAGAAGCCACCATGACAGGGAACTCCGAGCTGCCGGTGATAAGACAATCAGGTGTGACCTTATGTTGGAGTATGACCCCGACCATTTCCTCAGAATTTCACGTTGTAATGGTCGAGAGTGGAACTGAGCGTACTCCGCCATGTCGAAGGTCGAGACCATGGAGCCCAGCACCCTCATGCAGGCATGTATTGAGACACACCTGAGTGAGAGAAGATGTTGAACTCTGGATTGCAGGGCCTTGCGGCGTATCTCCGGCAAGTAAATCCGCTGATTTACTGTGTCCAACAGGGCCCCTAGGTGAATCATAGATTGAGTAGGGACTATGGATGACTTTGGCCAATTGATTATCCAGCCGTGGCGTTCCAGGACTGCCACGACCTTGGTCAAGTGTACCTGGAGAACCTGGGGCGACTGAGCCAGGATCAACAGATCGTCCAGGTATGGGAGAATTCGAACACCCTGGTGGCGAAGAGCACTGCACATCACTGCCATGACCTTCGTAAATACGCGGGGAGCTGTGGCCAGGCCGAAAGGTAGTGCCTGAAATTGAAAGTGACGGTCCTGCAGCGCAAACCTGAGGAACCGCCAGTGTTCTTGTTTGATGGGTACATGTAGATACGCATCTTGTATGTCGAGGGATGCCATGTAGTCCCCTGGTTGCAATGCCAGCACAATGGACCGCAAGGTCTCCATTTTGAACTTCGGGACCCGAAGGAATTTGTTTAGTCTTTTTAGATTTAAAATGGGACGGAAGGTCCCATTGGGCTTCCGTACCAAGAAAAGACTGGCGTAGAAACCTGTGCCTTGTTGCGACACTGGAACGGGAGCAATGACACCTGCTGAAAGTAGTTTTTGTATGGCCTGTTCCAGGGCTACGCGCTTTTCCAAGTCTTTGGGAGAACTTGTTGAAAAGAACGAGCTTGGTGGTCGACGGCGAAAGGTTATAGAATAGCCTTTGAAGACTAAGTCTCGAACCCAAGCGTCTGTCGTGGACTCCAGCCACATGTGCGAAAACCGAAGCAGGCGACCCCCCACCCTGGGATCCCCCAGGTGGAGCGCCGGCCCATCATGCCGAGGGCTTAACCTCGGGTTTATGTTCAGCACGTCTAGTGGGCCAGGGACGTTTTCCTCTGGCCCTAGAGGGCTTTGGGGGTTGGGCCTGAGTCTTTGTGAACGACTGTCCCCTACCCCTGCCCTGGAAACGAAAGGACTGGAACGCCGGTCGAGGACGTGGAGCAGGAGTGGATGGCAGGAAAGCCGCCTTTGAGGCAGCCACCGTGGCCACGATTTTGTCCAGCTCTGATCCAAACAATAGAGAACCCGCAAAGGGTAATACCTCTAGAGTTTGTTTGGACTCAGTATCCGCTTTCCAAGAGCGAAGCCACAGGGATCGTCGTGCCGCCACTGCCGAGGCAGATGCTCTTGAAGTAAGAGTGGCTGCATCTAATGCAGCCTCTCCCAAATATAGTGCAGCCTGATGCATGATGTCAAGAATAGGAAACATGTCATCTACACTATCTCCCTCAGTAATAATATTAGTGAGGAGAGAAATCCATTTTACCATGGCCTTTGCCACCCAGGCAGATGCCAGGGTAGGTCGTGCAACCGCCCTAAGTTGTTGTAAAAATCAGCTTAAGAAAGTTCTCTAACTTTCTGTCAGCGGCATCTTTAAGAGAGGCGGTTGGAATGGGCAAAGTATTGGAACGCACAATCTTAGCGATATGTGCATCCACCTTGGGAGGAGTCTCCCAGCGAACTCTATCCTCTGGAGGGAGCGGGTACAGGGAATTAAACGCTTAGGGAGCGGAAACTTCCTATTTGGTAACACCCAGGCCTCCCCAAGGACATCCTCTAGCTCCGAAGAGTTAGGGAACACTGTCCGCGTCTGCTTGTGACGCTTAAAAGATGGGCCCACAGACTGTACGGGTTCAGAGACCTCCTGTAAATGTAACACGTCTCTAACCGCAATTACCAGGGCTTCTACATCGACTTTTGCTGTTATGTCGCCCCTAGAGGTGTCGTCAGCATCTGCGTCGACTGTGTCGTCAACCAGCTGATCCTCCTCTTAATCAGTATCTACATCCGTATCCTGATGGGTGAGGGTAGAAGGAATCTCCCCACCCCGGGGCTTACGGGATTTACCCTTTAAAGAGGCACGGATGCCCTGAACTGAGTCTGCCAAAGCACGCGCCCATGCTGGCTCCTCGGGGGGAGCACATGGCCGAGACACGGACGGTCCCGGTTGCAGGGATGGTGCAGCAGAGAGCTTGTCTATTAACTGCGACATGACCTGGGTAAGCTGGGCCCAAGCAGGTTCCCGCGGGGGAGCTGCCACAGGGGGCTGCGCATGTGTTTTTATACATTGTAGGCATAACCCCTCTACAAGCTGGGGTACGCCCGCTCTGCAACGCGTGCAGGACACCAATATAGGGGCCCATGTGTCGTCACCGCTTTCCTCTGACATTGTACAAGAGGCAGCTGACTAACAATTAACACAATATACTTTCTGACAGGCAGTGATAGTGTTAAGACAATATGAGACACAGCACACAAACAGAGCATACAATGCAAAATAAAAAACCTGGCACTGAGCTCCGCAAAGCCCTAAGGCCGGCAGGAGCATAAATTACTGTAACCTGGTATCCTTGAAGGAGAGGTACAGGGGGGATTTGCCCAGATGGCCCGGCCGTGAAGAGATGGAACTCCAGACTGGCAGAAAGCTCTCTGTGTCCTTCCAACACGTGCAGCAGGCAGGCAGGAAGAGATCAGGGCTGGAAACCCCGTGGGTACATCCTAGCTCCTGTCTCCGGGGGAGGGGCTGTGTGAGGAGAGGCTCCCTCCCCCTGCTAGCAAATGGCCACTGGGAATATATGACTCATGTGGCGCCGGTAAAATGGCGGGGATCCGGTGCTTGCCGGGCGGCCCCGCGTACCGACGCCACTGCCCACACTCAACATCTCCCTGGTGGTCCAGCGGGACAGAGCGCTCAACACTTTTCAAAAGGCGGCGGTTCTGCCGCTTGCTAGTGCAGCCCGGCGATCCCCCTTCGCCGGGCTGCTCAGCCGCCATTAAACATGCGCGCGCGGCTGTGCTCTCCAGTGCTCTAGAGCCAGCCGAACACCTCCGCTTGTGGAAACCACGTGGGTGGTGTTGGGCTGCCGGGTCCCGGGTGATGGAGCGCAGTGCAGGGGTCTAACAGACCCCCGGCGCTGCTGCTCTGTCACTGACTCCGGTCAGTGTAAAAATAAGAATTAAAAAAAAAAAAAAAATTAAAAGTTTTATGCTGCTATTATAGCAGCACCTTTCTAATGCGTGTTGGCTCCTGCCAGCACGATAAAAACTGACTAGCCTGGGAGGCCGGGTATAGGAGGTGAGAGCCCAGGGGGCTGTCTCTGAGCAGCCCAGAAGTTTAACCTTTCTGGTGCTGGATTGGTCGTGACGTCACTCCTAGACCCAATGTTATCCCTGGGGCCCCTGACGTCTACCGCTGAAGAAATCCCCTTGGGTCACACTCCCATGCTGCTCTACCCCCAGAGTGATCCCTGCATAGTACGGTGAGCTCTGTCATAAATAAAACAAACCTATTCTGCCTACCTCTAACTAAGACTAAGACTAAGGAGACAGGAAAAATAAGACAAGGAGGAAAGGGAGGAGCAGGGATTTATACCTGAAGAAGAAGGTCCTAAGGAAAAGCCTAACGAGGAGGAGAGGGATAAAATCCCAAGGTCTTGGCTGCCATGGGCATCGTAGAAAAAAACTGATTTGCCTGGAGGCGGGGTAGAGGAGGGGAGGAGCCTAGTCTGCCTGGAGGCAGAAGAAGTTTAACCTCTTGAGTGCTGGAAGCTTCTCTCCCACTCCACTATCCAGCTTTTTAGCCTGTGGTCCCTGACGTGTCCCAAAGAATAAAGTCACCATTTGTGGCCGTCGCCAGGGCTTTTTCTGGACTGTAATGTTGGAAGTTAAATAAACTCTCTTCTAAGGAATACTAATATGCAGAATATTTCATTCTACATCACTATGAGGATCATGGAATCCACAGCCTCTATGAGTAGCACAAACTGTAGCCCCCACCTGACTATTCTGTTCATGGCCACATGGGGGTGCTGCTGTTCCCCCCTAGTCTGCGAGTGGCACAAGGAGGGGAATAGAGCCCAGGAGCTGGGGAACAGGACAAGGCAGCGGTTACAATCTGCAGTGTGAGGGATGTGTTACTACCACTGCTGCCAGAGGGAAGCTGCAGCCTCAGAGTCCATCTAAGCGGAATCCGTGCTCTCTCTGTACATAGTGTCCCGTAATTGGAGTTTTGTGCCCAAATCCAATACAAATATTACATTACCTGCAGGAGCACGGTGGGATGACACTGGAGAAAGGAACCCAAGGGCATGAAGTGGATTATACCAGTGCTTCCCATTCAGTCACACCCATCTAATTCCCATCTATTCTCTTCCGTTCTGTACCTGTGCTACAGGTGTAACCACCTAGGTGCACCTGGGGCACAAAGCTGACATTCTTACACAGGGCTGGGGAAGCAGAAGAGTGACATGCAGATAAAGTAGAGAGAGCAGGCAATCAGTGCCATTTCTCGTAGTTTGGGCGCAGATTCCAGATAGACAGGTTATTGGACAAAATCAACTACAGCTGCTGCAGCACATTCAGGAGATGCAGAAATCCACAGAAATGTGAAGACCCTCTTTTTTCAGAATTATCTGATTAGTACATTGCAGGCTGTATAATCATTGGCGGAGATCAGCTGTATAAACGGTGGCGCTTCCTGAGCAAAGGCGCAACAAAAGGTGTTCATACATTATCACTGCAGACACACCAACAGCCTGGACGAGCCAGGTGTACCTTTACCCCTAAAAAACCCAATTTAATTCACAATTTGCTGCAATTAGGATGCACCAGGAGTCCGCGCTGAGTAATTGGACAGACCACACTTATTTAGAGGCTCATTCACACACCTATATCTGTATATAAAGTGCTACCAGGCAGCCCCCATACCGCTGTGCTATGTGTTCAGCCACACATGTACAGAAAGATGGTACCAGGCGTCTCATCACATGAGTACACATCTGTCACATCTCAAGTCATAGCCTGGAACAAAAGTTAGTGCCAGAAGTTTGTGTTTAGGAACTGTAATAAAGGGAATATCTCTCTAAATAAACTAATCTTTACCTTTTCTGGTAACTGAATCACCTTTAATGTTATACATTTCCATATAATCACAGAGAGATAATTATTTATAGCTGTTAAAGTACTTTAATTCTATAATCTGGACCCTGATTTTTGTTTTTATTCAATGAATACAGAGACCTGCCAGAAAGCCCCTCCTACCCCAGTCAGTGCCTGCTGTGCTGCTGAGCAATACCCCCTTATTGGATTTCAGATCTTCTCCTAAACTCTTATTGGATTTTAAATAGCTCAGGGGCAGATGTATTAAGCTTTAACAAGAGATAAATCCAAGGGTGATAAGGAGAGATAAACATCCAGCCAATCAGCCACTAACTGCCATGTTACAGCCTGTGTTTGATAAAAGTCAGTAAGGAGCTGATTGGCTGGACATTTATCTCTTCTTATCACACTTGCATTTATCTCTTGTTAAGGATTATTACATCTGCCCCTCAATCCTTTAAAAAAACAAACAAAAAAAAAACATTAATCAGTTCAGTGGTTAATAATGCAAACACAAACTATAATAAGCGCTAATGTCCATCTCGTCACAGAGCTGCACAATAAGAGATCAGTAGGACTAGACTCATCGCAGACAAGTAGACACAGAAATGAGCGACGAGACCCCTGGGCCGGGTGAGTTCTGAATTTTACTCTTTATTGGGGAACAGACAGAAATGTACAGGTGTAGAGATTTCACAGTATTCTGCACCGCCCTCCTGACCGCCACGTGCCTCGGAAGAATGATGCAGTCACTTACTGTCATGGGGAGAATAGTAATTAAAGTGCTTTCATCTATGAAAGTGACATTGTTGCAGTGATTGAAACCGAGTTCGTTTCGCTTTTGGTTGAGATGCGGATCTGCTGTAAGTGGTGACCGTAAAACAGAGGACAGAGATTCCCAGACACAAGATACAGATCAGCCACGGAGAGAACAATCAGGAAAGAAATCATGTCTCCGGGAGACTTCGTGACAAATAATTCACTCTCATTTACAAATGTCATTTACAGTGGCTGTGTATGTACAATATGCTACATGTGGCCCTGTGCTGTATACCACACCCGCCCCTCGCAGCCAAAAGGTCTTATTTACATCGTTACTGAAATACAGATATGACAGAGAAGGCAGCGAACCCACCCAAAGTAAACAGTCAGCCTCTACCCACGGGCTCAGCTGACGAACCACACGGCGTCCCCAACACGCACTGCGCCATTACATGTGCGCTCATAACATTAACACCATAGAGTCAAACATGTAAAAAACACTTTATATAAAAGGCCTGTGGGGAAACCGTTCGGCCCAGTGTGATGCCACCTGTTCGGAGTAGTCTCTACACTCACATCTAGCGGACTTCAGAACAGACACGCGCGTTTCGCACACGTAATCTTACCCAGGCTCATCAGTGCAGTTACCAGGCACACACACAGGGAGGGACCTAGCGGACTTCAGAACAGACACGCGCGTTTCGCACACGTAATCTTACCCAGGCTCATCAGTGCAGTTACCAGGCACACACACAGGGAGGGGCTCTAGGATAAAGCATGGGGATTTTTGGTCTAGTCTGTGCACTATAAGCACCAACTTCTCCCTATCTGGAAGGAGAAGTCCAGTAATACACACACCGTTGTCAGATACCGCTTCCGGTAACCATCTCACCACAAAAACATCTGGTCATCAATGTTACAGAGCCCCTTACTAGGATTCCTGCAGGTATATTACATATATACAATTCAAGGCAAATTTGTTGCCACTCTCCCAGTGACCGCCATAGTCAGCAATAGGGTGAGCAGCTGTAAATCACTTGAGGAAAAAAAAATTAAATAAAAAGACTCTTGAATGAGAGTTTAAGGTACATTTGAAGATCTGCTCTCCACAGGCTGACCACGTCCACTTCTAAATAAGCAGCTGAGCCACGTGACACGGACCGTGCCGGCTGCCTGTGTGGAATGGGCGACTCACAGATCTACTTCCAGTTACTAAGAGAAGAGGTACCGCCCTCCGCAGAGATTCACATTATACATCAATGTAGTGACCACAGGGGGCTCCCCGCAGCCCCAAACACACAATCCAGTAAGTGAAATGGACATGAGGAGACCACACATTGCACACGACGGATAACTGCTCTACCAGTGTCAATGTTCAGGGACATACAGGGGTTGAAAAAAAAAAAAAAACACAAGACATGAATATGGTATGATTCTTTGTGAACGTAACTTCAAGGAGGAAGAAAAAAAAAAACTCATTGGAAGTAATGATATAAATAAATACTCTTAAAATATTAAATTACAAAAAAATGCCTCTTGCAATTTGATTACAAGTTAGTTTTAGATTATATTCTTTAAGAAAAAATAAAATAAAAAGCCATTAAGAGAACCGAAAATTAAAACAAAACAAAAAAAACCCACAGCGTTCCAGAACTCTTCAGACGGTGGTGTGGTCCCGGGAAGGTCCAGTCATGTGACATGTGATGCGTAGTTTGCAGAGTTGTAGTCTAGTGTCCCCTCCTATTCTGGTAGAACCAGCGCCATTACTTCCGGCTTCATTTTAAAGTACTGGTTGAGCCGTACGATGGCGTACCTGCAGGAGAGAACACGAGACGAAGAATCAGATCTGAATAGTACATTCTCTCATTTGGATTCATGGCAATGTGGTTGGAGCAGTTCCTTGACCCTCCTAGCCCTGCTGGAGGACACCAGGGGATATGGCCACTCAAGGACAAACATCTCTACTTACCCCAAAAAATCAAAGTCAATTTTGGAATATTTTGCTTGGATCAGTGCCCAGAGTCCCCAGAAAAAGTGAGATGCCTGTGGGAGGAGGGGAGAACAGTTAGTATATAGGTAGGGGAAATGAAACATACATGACTGGGGATAGAACAAGGGTGAAGTGTAATTGTGTTACACAAATATGATTAAAATAAAGACAAACGTAAGCGTTACAGTTGAGCACAGGCGTTGTTATAACATGTACAACTACACACAGAGATCGTTCCAAGGCAACACATACACTAACCTGAGCAAAGACCAAGTACACTATGCAGCTTGTACACCCCACACACACACACACTAACCTGAGCAAAGACCACATACACTATGTAGACTGTACACTACACACACTAACCTGAGCAAAGACCAAGTACACTATGTGGCCTATACACTACACATACACTAACCTGATCAACCACCACGGACACTACGCGGCCTGCACACCACACACACTAACCTGAGCCAAGACTAAGTACAATACGTGGCTTGTACACTACACACACACTAACCCGAGCAAAGACCACATACAATGTGTGGTCTGTACACTACATATACACACACTAATCTGAGCTTAGACCGTTAACCGCAACAATACGGTCTCTGGGTAATACCGGGAGCTGGAGACGCTGTTATACGCAGAATTGTGCTGTTGTAACGCTCATACCTGAAATGGTCCATTATAACTGGACGAGTGCACAGGGAGATACGTATAACGCAGCCAGCACTCCTAGCCTGTCCTGGTTACACCGTGCCTTGCCCCCGATACAGCGCCTGGCACATACATATAACACAGCCAGCACTCCTAGCCTGTCCTGGTTACACCGTGCCCTGCCCCCGATACAGTGCCTGGCACATACATATAACACAGCCAGCACTCCTAGCCTGTCCTGGTTACACCGTGCCTTGCCCCCGTTACAGCGCCTGGCACATACATATAACACAGCCAGCACTCCTAGCCTGTCCTGGTTACACCGTGCCCTGCCCCCCGATACAGCGCCTGGCACATACGTATAACACAGCCAGCACTCCTAGCCTGTCCTGGTTACACCGTGCCTTGCCCCCGATACAGCGCCTGGCACATACATATAACACAGCCAGCACTCCTAGCCTGTCCTGGTTACACCGTGCCCTGCCCCCGATACAGTGCCTGGCACATACATATAACACAGCCAGCACTCCTAGCCTGTCCTGGTTACACCGTGCCTTGCCCCCGTTACAGCGCCTGGCACATACATATAACACAGCCAGCACTCCTAGCCTGCCCTGGTTACACCGTGCCCTGCCCCCCGATACAGCGCCTGGCACATACGTATAACACAGCCAGCACTCCTAGCCTGTCCTGGTTACACCGTGCCTTGCCCCCGATACAGCGCCTGGCACATACGTATAACGCAGCCAGCACTCCTAGCCTGCCCTGGTTACACCGTGCCCTGCCCCCGATACAGCGCCTGGGACATACATATAACGCAGCCAGCACTCCTAGCCTGTCCTGGTTACACCGTGCCCTGCCCCCGATACAGCGCCTGGCACATACATATAACGCAGCCAGCACTCCTAGCCTGTCCTGGTTACACCGTGCCCTGCCCCCGATACAGCGCCTGGCACATACATATAACGCAGCCAGCACTCCTAGCCTGTCCTGGTTACACCGTGCCCTGCCCCCGATACAGCGCCTGGCACATACGTATAACACAGCCAGCACTCCTAGCCTGTCCTGGTTACACCGTGCCCTGCCCCCGATACAGCGCCTGGCACATACTTATAACGCAGCCAGCACTCCTAGCCTGTCCTGGTTACACTGTGCCCTGCCCCCGATACAGCGCCTGGCACATACTTATAACGCAGCCAGCACTCCTAGCCTGTCCTGGTTACACTGTGCCCTGCCCCCGATACAGCGCCTGGCACATACGTATAACACAGCCAGCACTCCTAGCCTGTCCTGGTTACACTGTGCCCTGCCCCCGATACAGCGCCTAGCACATACGTATAACACAGCCAGCACTCCTAGCCTGTCCTGGTTACACCGTGCCCTGCCCCCGATACAGCGCCTGGCACATACTTATAACGCAGCCAGCACTCCTAGCCTGTCCTGGTTACACCGTGCCCTGCCCCCGATACAGCGCCTGGCACATACGTATAACGCAGCCAGCACTCCTAGCCTGTCCTGGTTACACCGTGCCCTGCCCCCGATACAGCGCCTGGCACATACGTATAACGCAGCCAGCACTCCTAGCCTGTCCTGGTTACACCGTGCCCTGCCCCCGATACAGCGCCTGGCACATACGTATAACGCAGCCAGCACTCCTAGCCTGTCCTGGTTACACCGTGCCTTGCCCCCGATACAGCGCCTGGCACATACATATAACATAGCCAGCACTCCTAGCCTGTCCTGGTTACACCGTGCCCTGCCCCCGATACAGTGCCTGGCACATACATATAACGCAGCCAGCACTCCTAGCCTGTCCTGGTTACACCGTGCCCTGCCCCCGATACAGCGCCTGGCACATACATATAACGCAGCCAGCACTCCTAGCCTGTCCTGGTTACACCGTGCCCTGCCCCCGATACAGCCCCTGGCACATACGTATAACACAGCCAGCACTCCTAGCCTGTCCTGGTTACACCGTGCCCTGCCCCCGATACAGCGCCTGGCACATACATATAACGCAGCCAGCACTCCTAGCCTGTCCTGGTTACACCGTACCCTGCCCCCGATACAGCCCCTGGCACATACGTATAACACAGCCAGCACTCCTAGCCTGCCCTGGTTACACCGTGCCCTGCCCCCGATACAGTCCCTGGCACATACGTATAACACAGCCAGCACTCCTAGCCTGTCCTGGTTACACCTTGCCCTGCCCCCGATACAGTCACTGGCACATACGTATAACACAGCCAGCACTCCTAGCCTGTCCTGGTTACACCGTGCCCTGCCCCCGATACAGCGCCTGGCACATACATATAACATAGCCAGCACTCCTAGCCTGTCCTGGTTACACCGTGCCCTGCCCCCGATACAGTCCCTGGCACATACGTATAACACAGCCAGCACTCCTAGCCTGTCCTGGTTACACCTTGCCCTGCCCCCGATACAGTCACTGGCACATACGTATAACACAGCCAGCACTCCTAGCCTGCCCTGGTTACACTGTGCCCTGCCCCCGATACAGCGCCTGGCAGCATTCTATACATTGGCAGAGATGAGGCCCTGGCACTATGTTGGTGGGAATAGGTAACACTATTAGCTTACATAGTATGTGACACTGGACGTTCTAGTAAACCTTGGGAGCTATCTGCATAAAGCTTTCATAACTGCAAGTGTCAGCAGCCAGAGCATGCCGGGACCTAGCGCTACATAAGTGTAAAAAACAAAATAAATGACTCCCTGCATTGCCATCTTTATTGTGTCTGCAACCCCCTTTCTGGATATAAGTGGGGTAAGTGAACGCTTTACTTTATCCTCATCAGTAACATCGCATATATGACCATAATATATATTTCAGCTGGATGTATCGCCATATTGGCAGAGCACAGTAGATGTGGCTACCTCTTACGGCCGTGTACATACAATCTGATTTACATGTGCTGTGTGTGCGATGACCTGCATAGTGCGATCTAAGCCTACGTCTCCTAATTGCTGATGCTGAACCTCTGTCAGTACGAACGTGTTCAAAATCAGCTCTGCCAGGATCAGCAACGCACCAGGAATGTGTTCCACGTCCGACACTAAAGCAGGCCATTCTGATCTCTCTCTGCACCAGTCTTATCATGACGGCCCCCGTTTCAGGCATTTGTGCTGGACACAATACTGAGCAGCAGTTGTTCCTGGGGTCTCTAATCCATAAAACCGCATAATCTGCACAGTAGAGACCCGTCCATACTATATACAAGGCGACATAAATAGTCAGAGGACACTTCCCCAAATCCTTGTTACACTCACCAGAGCAAACTGATTAACCTGCACATAGAGAAGCTCCACCTCTTTCTCCGACACGTCTGCTGTAAACCCTTTATATTCCTTATACGCCTCTAGATACGCCCGCAGCCACTGCAGCTGCAGAGTCCTCCCCGGATACAGGCTGTAATCCACCTCGTTCACACCTAGGAAGGAGACAGGACGGGTTACGGGTGCCCACACTTCGCGTACGGAGACGCTCAAAGACAAGACCTTCGTACCTGCAAACTCATTGAAGTGATTCCCAATATCGTATGCCTGGTAATTGTACCCGGAATATTCATAGTCAATGAATTTCAGATCACCTATAAAACGAGAAGAAGATCCTTAATCCTGGGGGTGGACAATGCATTATATCACAGGACATCTCCCCAATAACACATCAGGGTTGTTACAGTAACAGAATGCTATAGACAACAGCACTTGCTGCGTCTCTACATTTACCATAGCACACACGTGGAGGAATATACAAGGATTATAGCACACGGGTGGCACAGGACAAAACTGCACAGATAACAGCTGCTCCTCACCCCATGACCTGCAGAACCGATAACACGCGAGCCAGCTTCTACACGGTGACTATATACACTCCCGCCAACCCTTCTGTTTTAAAAGGCCAATTAGGAGAATGCGATGTACTTGTGAGGATTTCCATCGCACGCCTCACTTGGTCACACTAGCCCAGGGCACCAAAGGCTTGTCTATAGGGGGTCCACACGGAGAAATTTTAACAGGAGATTTCGACTAGATAGTCAAAATCTCCTAGAAGGTTAGTCAAAATCTCCCTATTTTTCTCCTGCTTCGTCACTCTTGTCTAGCAGAGATTGCTTAGCATAGATAGACTGTGCGGGCAAGAAAATACTGGACTAGATCATAGACTATCATTGCATCTAGCCAAAAACTCTCCAAAATTGGCTTAGTCAAAATTGCCCATTAGTCAAAATCTCCCCGTGTGTACACCCCTTACGAGTTAATGCTGCAGACAGGACATATTAATGTGCCATGGAGTATGTATGTACACTAATCTCCCAGGTGATTAATGTGCTGTGAACAGGACACAAAGACTTTGGTGACAATGTGGAAACTTCTAAAAAAACAAAAACTAATCACATGAGCACCAGTGTCCTGGGCCAGAGTTGGGGCCATAGTGACAGAGACCACCAACACCGTGTCCCTGACCTGTATATAATGTAGGGTGACGATACACATTTCTGCACAGCTCAGTGAGGATTACACATGTAAATAACTTGTGTGCAGTTACATACAGAAAATAAAAAAATACAAAAGGATAAAAACAGATCTAAAAAGATACTGATGAGGCCGTTACCAGGATGCGTTCACTCCTATGCGGGAGGCGCAAGTGAACATGTGATCCACAAACCGCCAGTCAGCGCGTTTTAGAAGCATGGAGAGAGCGCCGCCACAGGGCAGCGGCAAACCTAATCTGCGGCAGATGAAGAGAATTTGGCACTCACATTTCACAACACAAACGTTAAAAAGGTTAAAAAAAAGTTCTGAACGTTCCTCTCGTCTCCAACAGTTTAAAAGTGGAATTCAATAAAAGATGACTTTAGTGCACAGGTTCTCAAAATCGGTCCCTGGGACCCCACACGGTGCAGGTTTTACAGGTCTCTACAGAATCAAGTGAAATTAGCTCTACTTGTGGATATTTTACAAATGTGTCAGTCAGTAATGAGAGCACCTGTCAGGTGACCTGGAAACTTGAGTTGGGTGGGGTCCCGAGGACCGAGTTTAAGAACCACTGCTTTAGTAATATTACGCACATAACATGGCAGAGATTTGTAATGGCCAATAAGCCTGGTTACAGATCTCGTGTGGTGGCATTACACTGAGTGCATCTAGTCATTTCCGTCATGCCCAGAGGGGTCATCTGACAGCCAGGCCCCCTTCCTAGGAATCAACAGGTGGAGACCTTTATATACTAATTCCCCGCAGCCAAATGACCACAGAGACTATTAGACAACGCCATGTTTCCGGTTACCCTGTGAAACGGAAGATTTGGGGTGTTTGCATTTGTCGGTTTATTCTGAAATGAATCCGGGTGGACAAAATGCTCCGACTACAGCAAAGGAACGTGGCACCCTAAGACCGGCGTTAGTGGACTAGATATAAAGGCGGTGTACTGCAATTTAGGAGCCAGCATGTGTTAATATAGGGTATGAGATTGTAAGCTCTGCTGGCAACAGGTTTTACCATATACAATAACAAAGCTACACAGGAGACACCGAACAGGTCTTACAGTGCCAGTGTACATGTTACAGGTAGTGTGCCAGCAGTTATACAGGTGCCCACGGCTGCTCTGTAAATATAATGCCCAGAACACTAACAGTCACCTCAGCTGACAGATTTCCTTTGTGCATGAAACGGAGACGGATTCCACTTTAAAACAGAGGAGAATTCCACCCTGACCCAGGAATCGGACGATTACCATGTACGGTGCATCTTATACATATAACCACCTAATACGG
This sequence comes from Crinia signifera, assembly GCF_055691185.1. Lineage (NCBI taxonomy): Eukaryota > Metazoa > Chordata > Amphibia > Anura > Myobatrachidae > Crinia > Crinia signifera. The sequence continues at coordinate 4,512,129 of NC_139220.1, read as the reverse complement.
AGCATCTTATACATATAACCACCTAATACGGAGCATCTTATACATATAACCACCTAATACGGAGCATCTTATACATAGAACCACGTCAGAAAGCATCTGATCACATAAGATCATGAGCCCAGACCTCTCCTGTACATCAGCCTGGTTACAGAATGCTAGACCACAGTGACATGTTGTACAGGAGAGAGCACGCCTATTACATACAAGGTGCCGTGACCTAGACATGTCCCAACCGGCAAGGCTCTGACAGATTCCATCATATTATTGGGATTATTCCTGTGCAGAGCTGGGAGTTCCTGCCAATGTCGCCCAGATTAATCTACAAGAGCTAATCATAAAACCACACAGCAGGAATCAGGCAGAGCCTTGCTTGGTTTATACAGCAATCGGTGCCACACAGTCAATGGACTCCCCACCTTTCATCACAAGAGGATGTGGTGCAGACCTAAGACTGTGGAGGAAGCCAACTTATGGGCCGGGGAGCAGGCAGCCTATCCATACACTAGGTACCTCATGCAGGGGAGGAGCCCAGTAACTAGTGATCAGATAAGGATGCTCCGCCCATAAAGTGGCCGGACCGCTGTGAGAAGGGAACAGGTTCATAGCAGGGCTCATTCACACCTATACGCTGTGGTGGTCCCGCTTATTAGATCTACAGTGTCTAGATTGGGCTACAGGGTCAAAAGGTCAACCTGAGTTTTATTTTTAAACCAGCTTGTTCTTGCGTCACCATCCATATGGACATGGCAAGATAATACAATTGTGCGCGGTGCGTAGCGAGGCACCGAGGCCGAAGCATGGAGAGCGTAAGCGTTACACTAATTATTAGGGATGCATGTTACAGTTATCGTGGACACCAAAAATGTACAAATCTCATGTCGACCCTTTGGCTGTATCTAAACACCGTCTATCCAATAATCCACACCCACGCTGCGTTATGCACTTCTGATGCACTAGAAAAGGTATATAAAAAAACCACCAATATTATAATATAATAAAGTCAGTGGTGACTGGCTGATATTGTATAGGGCGGCACAATACTGTGTAGTGGTAATAGCACAGGGAGCATGCATTCATCTTTGCCTGACAAGTGTGAATAAGCCCCACAGGGAGGGACGTTAATGGTAGTCAGACAGGACAGTAAGTGTATAGAAGCAGGACAGGACACAGGAATAACGCCTGTCTAATGCAGATCCATCCCACGTAACCACACGTACAATCCCCAATATGACGTTTTCCCTACTTACCAAAGGAAAATCAACAGTAAGACGGTAACCTAGGGTACACGTATAATGCGAGTTACGGAAGGGAACAAGGTACTTACTGGTACTGGACACCTACCTTTGCTTTCATTGTAGATGATATTCTTACACAACAGGTCATTGTGACACAGGACGACCGGAGAGCGCAGGCTGGATAAGACGCTCTTCATCCATGCCATCTCCTGCTCCAGGACCTGCGGGCTGGGGACATCCCGTACGAACCTGTGGTAGAGACACATACACGGACCTCAGCTCTTCTGTACAGACAGGATCTTCCATCTCACTACGCAGCGTAAGGGGAGACACCTTACCTGTCATGGGTTGCCTGCTCCGGGAACTCTCTAGGAATCAGGGAGTAGTACTTCTTCATTTTATACCACAGATTGGATTTTGGGATCCAGCCATTGTGGGCGTGTATGGCGTGGATCTTGGCGAGTTGTCTGGCTATAAGTCTGGCAAGAAAAAAACACCACAATTAGTGACAGAAGCATTGGAATTACACGCAGCCTAACATTTTCTGTATACACCAGTTTTTGGCTGTTTTAGGATATTAATATTTCAGATTTTTATGTAAAGTAGCTGTAGGAGCGTTCCTATCTCCTCCCATCACAACTAGAATGTAGCCCTGTATCTGATAGCTGTCCTGCCCAATCTTTGAGTGTGGGACAAAGAATGACTGGAATTGTAACCACGGGTCCCCAGCAGGGCTAGCGATATTAATACAACATTCAGCCCCTAGACCAGAGATTGTCAACGTACAGCACAACAAGCAAGATTCAAAAAAGGACAACACACCATCAGACCCCACAGGGAAAACACATTGGCCCCCACGGGGAAAAAACAAACCCATTGGTCTCCTCGCGTCACAAAAAGAAAAACACATAGGCCCTCAATTGAAAACAAAAAGGACCAGTGAATAACAGTGGTACCGGTGTGGGCATCTCTAGCTCTGATGGCACACTAGTTCCACGCCACAGTGGATTAAATAAATGCTGCCATAGACATTCCAGAGAGGTCATTGATTGGCCAATTTAAAACCTTTATTTTTTTAGATCCGTAACCTTTTTTATTATGTTGTGACTACAGGCAAGACAAAACATAAATCCTGAAAAACTAATGGTACTTGTGGATTATCACGGCTCCCACGATGGCCATCGCACACGAAAAAAATCGCATCGCATGCCACTATATATGGCATGCGATGGGAGCCGTGATAATCCACAAGTACCAAACTAATTTTTATCCACGTCTCTAGTGCCCAGTGCGGAGGCGTCCGTGCGTCTCTGAAAGGTGCTTTTTGCATTCTCTATTTTGTGTTACTGTTCAGATTGATCTAATAATAAAAAGCAGAACTAAAGCTTCACAGTAACGCCATCTATCTGAGTGCACGCAGTATGTATTTAGGTTCAGTCTGTCTCCATACAGTCAGATGTAACAGTAAAGTTGGTTTAATTGAAAGATGTCACATAAATTGTATCAAAGCCTAGTAACTTTGGATTGTTAAAGGTAACAGCATTAAACATGGCTGCCCAAGGTGACTGATCACAGTATTAACCCTTCGAGATCCAACATCTGTAAAAATGCCGGCATCGCTCACACTTGTTGTATAAACTCAAATATGTTTTGTAAAAATGATTTCCTATATAAAGGTGACATTACAGGTCATTTTGACGAATAACAACATTACCGTGGCCATTTTCACAAATTCACTTGGCACTGAAAGGGTTAATATAAATCAGCAGGATTTTTATTTTCATTTAAATCATCAAGGCAGCCAGTAACCAGACAGATGGTGTACTGTATGCCAGCACAGGGCAATGGGCACTAGCATCACAGCGACGCATTACAGGGCACCAAAATCTGATTAGCCCTCATTTGCCTGTGTAAGCACTGGATGAATTACATGGAAGGTTTAATGCTGTCACCTTCAGGAGGAAGCTGAACATAGAATGCACAGCGGTAACGTGCCGGCGCTACGCGGGACTCCCACAGCGGTAACGTGCCGGCGCTACGCGGGACTCCCACAGCGGTAACGTGCCGGCGCTACGCGGGACTCCCACAGCGGTAACGTGCCGGCGCTACGCGGGACTCCCACAGCGGTAACGTGCCGGCGCTACGCGGGACTCCCACAGCGGTAACGTGCCGGCGCTACGCGGGACTCCCACAGCGGTAACGTGCCGGCGCTACGCGGGACTCCTGGCCACATGTGTTGTACACACATGTAATACAGGTACACACAGAGCACGTGACTACACACGGGACACACCTACCTGTATATGGTGGGGTTACACACGTGCTCCGGATCCAGTGCTGCTCCCTGCATGAACTCATAGCACAGGCCGTTGTTGAAGGTACAGTACAATTTGGGGGCACAGCCATGAGCCTGGAGAACCCGGAAACTCTTCAGCTCCTCATCCCGATCCACAAGGAGCTCAGTCTTATTGCCGTAGATTCTGACCAGAACGACATCGTCCATCTCCTCGCCAACGTAGCAGCCAATCAGCTTATTGGTTATGCCATCGGTAAACACCTGGGAAACAAAGTGCTGAAATTAGATCACACTATACAAGGGGGTGCCCAATCTAGGACCCCCAACCCACCATACAAGGGGGTGCCCAATCTAGGACCCCCAACCCACCATACAGGGGGTGCCCAATCTAGGACCCCCAACCCACCATACAGGGGGTGCCCAATCTAGGACCCCCAACCCACCATACAGGGGGTGCCCAATCTAGGACCCCCAACCCACCATACAGGGGGTGCCCAATCTAGGACCCCCAACCCACCATACAGGGGGTGCCCAATCTAGGACCCCCAACCCACCATACAGGGGGTGCCCAATCTAGGACCCCCAACCCACCATACAGGGGGTGCCCAATCTAGGACCCCCAACCCACCATACAGGGGGTGCCCAATCTAGGACCCCCAACCCACCATACAGGGGGTGCCCAATCTAGGACCCCCAACCCACCATACAAGGGGGTGCCCAATATATCACTGTGACACTCTAGAGTGGAAAGGGGGGGGGGGGGACACTCAATATAGGACCCCCATCACACCATACGTAATATATATCACTGCCATCCCTGTCACACACACAGGGGAGACCAGCCTCCCCCCCCCCCCCCCGTCTCTCTCACACACACACACACCATACAGTAGGAGAAACCGAGCGCCCCCTCACTGTCACACACAGTAGGAGAAAAAGAGCGTCCATCCCCCACACACCATACAGTGGGGGTAACTCCGCATCCCCCCGTCACACACCATACAGTAGGGGTAACAGCAACCCGCTATCACACACCATACAGTGGGGGTAACTCCGCATCCCCCCCGTCACACACCATACAGTAGGGGTAACAGCATCCCGCCATCACACACCATACAGTGGGGGTAACACCGCATCCCCCCTTCACACACCATACAGTGGGGGTAACTCCGCATCCCCCCCGTCACACACCATACAGTAGGGGTAACAGCATCCCGCCATCACACACCATACAGTGGGGGTAACACCGCATCCCCCCTTCACACACCATACAGTAGGGGTAACACCGCATCCCCCCGTCACACACCATACAGTAGGGGTAACAGCATCCCGCCATCACACACCATACAGTGGGGGTAACACCGCATCCCCCCTTCACACACCATACAGTAGGGGTAACACCGCATCCCCCCGTCACACACAGCATCCCGCCATCACACACCATACAGTGGGGGTAACACCGCATCCCCCCGTCACACACCATACAGTAGGGGTAACAGCATCCCGCCATCACACACCATACAGTGGGGGTAACACCGCATCCCCCCCGTCACACACCATACAGTAGGGGTAACAGCATCCCGCCATCACACACCATACAGTGGGGGTAACACCGCATCCCCCCTTCACACACCATACAGTAGGGGTAACACCGCATCCCCCCGTCACACACAGCATCCCGCCATCACACACCATACAGTGGGGGTAACACCGCATCCCCCCTTCACACACCATACAGTAGGGGTAACACCGCATCCCCCCGTCACACACCATACAGTAGGGGTAACACCGCATCCCCCCGTCACACACCATACAGTAGGGGTAACAGCATCCCGCCATCACACACCATACAGTAGGGGTAACAGCATCCCGCCATCACACACCATACAGTGGGGGTAACACCGCATCCCCCCCGTCACACACCATACAGTAGGGGTAACAGCATCCCGCCATCACACACCATACAGTGGGGGTAACACCGCATCCCCCCTTCACACACCATACAGTAGGGGTAACACCGCATCCCCCCGTCACACACCATACAGTGGGGGTAACAGCATCCCACCATCACACACCATACAGTGGGGGTAACAGCATCCCGCCATCACACACCATACAGTGGGGGTAACACCGCATCCCCCCCGTCACACACCATACAGTAGGGGTAACAGCATCCCGCCATCACACACCATACAGTGGGGGTAACACCGCATCACCCATCACACACACCATGCAGTAGGGGTAACAGCATCCCGCCATCACACACCATACAGTGGGGGTAACAGAGCGTTCTATACAATAAGCTGAACACCACAGAACATCCTGGTAACATTCCCACAACACAATGTGGTGATCCCGGCTTACTGAGGGCTCGGTGTTCATTACTTATTTGCAATGTAAATAGAAGAGTTGGAGAGGAAGGAACCCTCACATGACCTGTGCATACATAGAACAGAGTCACTGCACAAACCTAGTTACCCACCCTTACATATGTGGCGATGGGGTAGAGTGTCTCACACCCAGAACAAGACCAGTAAGGACAGACGGTCACTAGGTGTGAAGCCCACACAGAAAGCAATGGTAACAGCCAATGTGAGATTGCGGCTAGCATTAGCGCACTGCACTCAGGAGATGCCGTAAAACAGATAAAAGGCGGAATTCGATATCAGTGGCTGGCGCCTATTCAATGCTGCCGCGTCCGACAGGGGAAATAGCGCCCGCCGCCTATTCAATGCTGCCGCGTCCGAGAGGGGAAATAGCGCCCGTCGCCTATTCAATGCTGCCGCGTCCGAGAGGGGAAATAGCGGCCGTCTCCTATTCAATGCTGCCGTGTCCGACAGGGGAAATAGCGGCCGTCTCCTATTCAATGCTGCCGCGTCCGACAGGGGAAATAGCGGCCGTCTCCTATTCAATGCTGCCGCGTCCGACAGGGGAAATAGCGCCCCGTCGCCTATTCAATGCTGCCGTGTCCGACAGGGGAAATAGCGCCCCGTCGCCTATTCAATGCTGCCGTGTCCGACAGGGGAAATGGCGCCCCGTCGCCTATTCAATGCTGCCGCGTCCGAGAGGGGAAATAGCGCCCATCGCCTATTCAATGCTGCCGCGTCCGAGAGGGGAAATAGCACCCATCGCCTATTCAATGCTGCCGTGTCCGACAGGGGAAATAGCGGCCGTCTCCTATTCAATGCTACCGTGTCCGACAGGGGAAATAGCGGCCGTCTCCTATTCAATGCTACCGTGTCCGACAGGGGAAATAGCGCCCGTCGCCTATTCAATGCTGTCGTTTCCGACAGGGGAAATAGCGGCCGTCGCCTATTCAATGCTGTCGTTTCCGAGAGGGGAAATAGCACCCATCGCCTATTCAATGCTGCCGCGTCCGAGAGGGGAAATAGCACCCATCGCCTATTCAATGCTGCCGTGTCCGACAGGGGAAATAGCGGCCGTCTCCTATTCAATGCTACCGTGTCCGACAGGGGAAATAGCGGCTGTCTCCTATTCAATGCTACCGTGTCCGACAGGGGAAATAGCGCCCGTCGCCTATTCAATGCTGTCGTTTCCGACAGGGGAAATAGCGGCCGTCGCCTATTCAATGCTGTCGTTTCCGACAGGGGAAATAGCGGCCGTCGCCTATTCAATGCTGTCGTTTCCGACAGGGGAAATAGCGGCCGTCGCCTATTCAATGCTGTCGTTTCCGACAGGGGAAATAGCGCCCCGTCGCCTATTCAATGCTGCCGCATCCGACAGGGGAAATAGCGCCCCGTCGCCTATTCAATGCTGTCGTTTCCGACAGGGGAAATAGCGGCCGTCTCCTACTAAATGCTGTCGTTTCCGACAGGGGAAATAGCGGCCGTCGTCTATTCAATGCTGTCGTTTCCAACAAAACAGATCAGACTTTAAAACAAGACGGATTTGTTTGGTCAGAAACTGCGGTAGATTGCCAAATTCATGGATGTTTTTCAGCAATCGGCGGCTGTTTTAGGCCCCCACTTTCCGACACTCCACAGTCGGAATTCCAGCTGCCGAGTTTCAGTACTTCATAGCCCCCTAAGTAGTACATTTTCTAAAGCTTCTAAAAATGAAAAGTGATGTTCCCCGTAACAGCCAATAAGATTCTGTGATTTCGGTGTTGCATCCTAATGATTTACAGAATCTGATTGGTTGCTAAGGGCAACATCACCTCTTTAAGGACATCTGTGAAACATGCAGAAGCCAGGCCAGCGGCGGCTAACATGGGGAGTAATGCTGGGCCTGTGGGCTGCAGGGTGCTCGGGTCTGTGGGCACGCTCGGAGTTCTGTAACACCGTACTTATTGGTTAGGAACAAGCTGGAGAACAGACCATTGTATCATGTAACGTTCTGTAGAATCCCAGGAATGAGGAATATAAATGACAAACTGCCCAGAGCTGGTACAAGTTTTACACTCTGATTAACAAACAGACCACGTGTGTCACACTACACTAGGAGGGGCCTGCAGGAGACGGATGCGGCTTTATCAGGAGGAGCCTGAAACACTGGCATGCAGCTTTCCCTATAATGCACAATGGGCTCAGTAATCTGAGACGCGTATCAGAGCCGTTTCTGTATCAGTATCACAGGAAGAGGTTCCAGATAGTCTGTAAGTGTTCTACCCAATGTAGTAATCTAGACTGGGGAGGGGTGTAAAGGGGTTCAAATTGCACATTTGTTCGGGATTGTGCATTCCCCAGAAACCCAACATTGATTTACAGAAATGTAAATCAATCTTTAATTCCCTCCCCGCCAGGTCTTTAACACACTCTTATAGGGCTTGTTCCCGTTGGTTTTAATTCATCTAGATGCAACAACTGCTCCGGCCAGCCGCCAGTCTGCGTCTAGTGCACGTTTTAGAGCCGGTTACGTCTAATACCCCCCTAAATGCAGTTACTGACAATAATCCATAACCAGAGGGGAAGGCGCCCAAAATGATCTAGGATCTCTCACACTGGCAGATGGTACAGCGCGGTCACCCACACAACGTGTGGCACTAGCTATATCACTGAGAAATACTCAGGTAATTACTTTTAATTCTTCCAGGTATCGCTGAGCAGCTGAATCAGTGCTGTCCAGTGGTAGAAACCAGCTGCAGGAACGTCCTGTGTTTGTTCTGGTGATGTAGGAGGGCGGAGGGGACGGTACGGAAGAGGCCGGTCCAGGTACTGCTTGGATGACATTAAACTCGCATCAGCTCGACATGAGCGATCCCATTGTTTCCTGCACACTACACAAATAACTGCGGAGACCAACGGAAATGGCCAATATTCTAGACTTAAGCTGGGTACACATATATACAATTGTCGGGCCGTTCTTTCATTCTGGGTCGGACAGCCGTTCAATTGTATATGTGTGTACGCTGTCCCGTACGAGCGATAAAGAACCGTCGGTCGACGGTTCTTTGCTGTTTAATTTTTTTCCAGCTTTGACTAAAAAAAAAAAAACCGGCGTGGGGTCCCCCCCCCCACAGCCGAAACCAGCTCCAGGCTGAAAAAGCCGGGGCTGGTATTAAAAAAAAAAAAAAATCAGGAAACCCGACAGATAGGGCTTTGCTGATTTTTTAAAACCAGCCCCAGGCTCCAGGTCCGGGGCTGGTTCCCAAAATACGGGGGACAAAATGACTAGGGTTCCCCCGTATTTTAAGAACCAGCCCCAGGCCAAACCAGCCAGCAGGGTAATGCCACAGCCGGGGGACACTTATTATATAAGGTCCCGCGGCCAAAGCATTCAGCCCTCTGACCGGTCAGCCTGGCCAGGGGTCCTGGGGGAGTGGGGACCCCCCCAATAAAGGGGTCCCCCCCTCCAGGACTTACCTGACCAGGCTGAAGCCTGGTGCTGTCCTCAATGCCCCTGGGCGGTGGGCAGCGAGCTGATTTCAGTGTAAAAAATAGATGAAAACCTACTTTCTTTTCCTGTGGAACTATGAGTCCCAGCAAGCCTCCCCCGCATGCTGGGACTTGGAGAACCACAAGTCCCAGCATGCGGGGCACTTAAGGGCCCGCTGGCACTTGTAGTTCCACAGAAAAAAAAAAAGTTAAATAAATACACACTGACACATTAGAAAAAAAGGGATTTTTGTAAGAACTTACCGTTCGAATCCCTTTCTCTGATATGGTCCTGGTGACACAGCTTCACATTGGGATGTAGGAGGGTCCGCAGGAGCCAGGCACCTATCCTAAAGCCTTTGGAGGGTAGGCTCCTCCCCTACTGCATCCCAGATTCCTCAGTTCAATCTTTCAAAGCCACTGGAATACATTAACTCAGTACAACGCCTGCACATATTATATGCACAATTTTAAATTTAAATTTTTAACCAATTATAACATGAAACATCATGAACACTGGCATACTTACTGAGCGTAAGGGAGGGATCGCTGTGTCACCAGGACCATATCAGAGAAAGGGATTCGAACGGTAAGTTCTTACAAAAATCCCTTTTTCTCTTTCAATGGTCCTGGTGACACAGCTCAACATTGGGACGTTCCAGAGCCGGTCCTTTGGGTGGGTACGCTCAGGTCTGCAGTATTCATCACTGCTCGCCCGAATGATGCGTCCACCGACGCGAACTCATGGAACCTATCGAATTTGGCAAAATTATGAACAGATGACCAAGTGGCAGCGCTGCAAACCTGCTCAGCTGTTGCCCCATGTCGAACCGCCCAAGAGGTGGCAACCGACCTGGTGGTATGCGCATAAATCCTGGCCAGTACAGGCCTACCAACTTTAGTATATGCAAACGCAATAACAGAGCGCAACCACCTAGCAATGGTCTGCTTAGAAGCAGGCCAACTAAGTTTGTGTATGTCATACAAAACCAATAAAGTATCAGTCTTTCTGACACTCTTAAATCTGTCCACATAAACGCGCAAGACGCGCACAACATCCAAATTCCTCAATTTGTCCCTTTTCCTAACAACCCTCTGGGGGTTGAAACACAGGCAGAACAATCTCCTGATTTAGAAGAAAAGCAGAGACTACTTTTGGTACAAATCTAGGGGTACTGTCCGAAAGGCAGCCCTATCATCATGACATATAAGGGAGGAAGATTTGTAGAACAAAGCAATCAACTCCGATATTTTTTTTTTTTTTCTGACGCCACCGCCAACAAAAATACCAGCTTCCCTGAAAGGAAACTAAGGTCAACCGACCTTAACGGCTCAAAATGCGCCTCTTTAAGGTACTCCAGAGCCAGAGATAATTCCCCTGGCGCTACTGGTTGGTTGTAGGGAGGTTTCAATAGATAAACCCCCTGCAGGAAGGTCTGTACTTCTGGTTCTAACGCAATCCTTCTTTGGAAAGAAAAATTGACACGGTCGAGATATGTACTCTGAGTGACTGAAGGCCTAACCCAGAGGAAAGGCCCTCCTGTAAAAAACTCCAACAATTTAGCCATTTTTAAATCTCGATGTGCGTGACCTCTGTCTTACACACCACCAAATATAGGTCTTCCAGGCCCCAAAATAATTTACCGAAGACACTGACTTTCTGGCTTTCCTCATTGCGTTAACCCCCGCCTCTGAGAATCCTATATTCCTCAAAATGGCGTTTTCAACAGCCAGACAGTCAAAATTAATCGAGCTGAATCCAGCTGGTTGAACGGTCCTTGTTTTAGAAGGTCTGACCTCAGAGGTAGACGCCACGAGTCCACAGAGAATCTCTGAAGCCTCGAGTACCAGGATCTCCCTGGCCAATCTGGGGCCACTAAAATTACTGGAATTGTCTGGGCCTGTATTGTTTTCAACTCTCTTGCCAGCATTGGAACTGGCGGAAAATCATAAAGAAGATTCCCCTCCCAGGGGATAGTCATGGCATCCACTGCTTCTGCCAGTGGATCCCACGTCCTGTCATACAACCTGGGTACCTGATGGATGAACCTTCAGGTCCCTATCCGGGGTTTCCCCCTTATTGTAATCTAGTGGAATACTTGTGGATTCAGCCTCCATTTTCCTTCCATCAGTTTCTCCCTGCTCAGGAAGTCGGCCTCTATATTCTCCACTCCTGGTATGAAGATTGCTGATAATGCTAGAACATTCTGTTCCGCCCACAAGAAGATTCGGGACACCTCCCACATGGCCAGATTGCTGTGTGTGCCTCCCTGGTGATTCAGATACGCCACAGCTGTGACGTTGTCGGTCTGAATGCCTAAGAGGGAGCTCTTGTAATCTTTTCTCCCGCCAGAGAAAACCTCTTCCACACAGCCCTCAGTTCCAAGATGTTGATCAGTAAGGCAGACTGTAAAGTATCAGTCCTTCTGCTCTAAAGTCCACAAGCCCTGCAGACGCAGGTCCACGACTACTGCCCCTCAGCCTCTGAGACTGGCGTCGGTAGTGACTACCAACCAGCTCCAGGACTGCAGGGACCGACTCCCCCGAAGGGAATCCACCTCCATCCACCATTTTAGGAAGGATTGAGTTTCTGAAAACAACACCATTTGTTCTGACCTCATGGTCTGAGTGTTCCCTGTCCACTGGGACACTCTAGAGTGGAACCTGGCGAACTGTAACGTCTCGAAAGACGCCATCATCTTCCCCAGCAGTTTGAGGCACCTCCATACTGCTGTGCTCTGAGACCCTAGGATCTCTTGTACCAAGGCAGCCAGATCCCTGGCCTATGCCTCTGGTAGAAACACCCAATGCAACTGGGTATCCAGACCAATCCCCAAGAATTGGATTCTCTGTGACGGCACCAACTGAGACTTTTGTAAGTTTAAAAACCAGCCGTGAGCCTGCCAAAAACCCAATGGCTTTTGCCAAGTGACTCTTCAACATGTCTGCTGACTCCGCTCTGAACAGCAGGTCGTCCAAATATGGGATCACAGTGTTTCCCCTCAGTCGAAGCACAGCCGCCATTACAGACATTATCTTGGTGAATACCCTTGGCGCTGTGGCCAGGCCGAAGTGCAACACCTGGAATTGCAAGTGCATGGTCTCCTATCTCAATAGAGCCTGATGTCCTGGGTGAACAGGAACATGAAGGTATGCGTCCTGGACATCCATGAACGCCAAAAATTCTCCCTGGTCCAGGCTTCACAGCACTGACCGTAGAGACTCCATTTTGAAATGGTCTACCCACAAATGGATAATTAACGACTTTAAATTGAGAATCGGTCTGAAAGACCCGTCTGGTTTGGACACACGACACAGAGTGGAATTAAAGCCTTTTTTCCCTTCCGCTCTGGGGACCGGGATCACCACACCCTTCTCTAAAGGAGAATGAGCCGCTCCCAAGGGAGCTGTACGGAGCCGAGCCCCTTTTGGTATTGGCGTGGGAATGAATCTTCTTGGAAGAAGACCCTTGAAGGGAATTCTGTAACCCTGGGTTATAATTTCTAACACCCAAGAATCCCGGTCTAACAATGCCCATGCGTCTTTGAACAGTGTCAGATGTCCCCCCATCTAGACCACCGCCGGGCAAAACCCTTGGCAGTCATGCAGATGGTTTGTCCTCTCCTTTGTGTTTGGTTTCTTATGAAAGGAACCAAATTTAGACTTTAGGACCTTTCCCCTGAAGGGCTGCCCTCGGAAAGACGCACCTCCCTAAGGGAGGGCCGCAAGGCTGGCCTAAAAGCAGAAAACCTTGATGTCTGCTTGGCTGCAGGGACTGGCAGGAAAGTACTTTTGCCACCTGTGGCCTGCTTAATAATCTCTTCCAGTTCAGAAGCAAATAACAGCTTTCCTTTAGAAGCTATTGTCTCTAAGGCTTTCTTAGACACATTATCTGCCTCCCAAGCCTTAAGCCAGAGCACTCTCCTGGCATTTACAGACACTGTGGAAACTCTGGCAGCCATTTTGAGAGCTTCCTCTCAGACTCCAATACATGCTCTGCAGCCGTTTTTAAGCTTCTCTGCAAGCAATAACACACAAGGGTCAGCGTGTAAAATAGTGCACAAATTTCTGGCCCACACGATCATGGCCTTAGAGACCCAGGCTGAAACCATCAGAGGGCATAGGGTGTATCCCACCCCTTAAAATAATGCTTTGAGGTTACCCTCCAGCTTTTTGTCTGCGGGGTCCTTAAACGCTGCTCCCCCTTGTACTGGTAGCACAGTGGCTCCACCTGAGGTCTTGATACACGTGCCACAGAAGCATCTACCACTGGGACTTTTTTCCAGAGGTCAGCATGCGCCTCAGGCATGGGGTACAGGCTTAGAAATCTTTTAAGTATCTGAAGCCTTTTATCAGGGGTTTTTCAGGCCCCTTTGCAGGGAGATATCAGAATCTTTACGCTGTCTCAAAAAAAAAAACCTTTGCAGGAGTTTATCCTTCACAGACAAATGTAATGCCTGTTTAACAGCAGTAATAAAATCCTCTACCCTTGAGGCTGAGGACTCTTCAGAAATATCACCCTGGTTTGTTCTGTGTACTCTCCTACCTCATCAGCAGCTAATAATGGCCCTGAATAAGACCCTTTTTGGGGGTCCCCACAGAATAACCATAAAACTTGTGCAACAAGTAATTTAAACCTGCTGATTCCCATAGCAGTATCCTGCATGACCTGTAATCAGTCAGGATCTGTCTGGGCCGAGGCAAAGAGCTAAAAGACTGCTGAGAGAATGGCAATGGTCTAGGGAGGTTACCAGCCATCACTCTGCCTGTCCAGTAATGCACCAAAGCATTTCTTTTGACCTGCCTAGGGCTTGGCCCATGCAAGTTCCGATGTACTACCCTCTGGAGTTCACTCCCCATGGGTTTCACAGCAGCGCATATAAATACATAAGCCCCCCACAGGGACAAATCTCAGTGTACAACCACTGCAAGCGCTCAATGCATTTAAGGCTCCCTCCCCCAAGACCACAGGCTGTTGCTCAGACCTGATGTTCTCAATTAACACAGTCCCAGCATTAAATGTACAAACATTATATACAGAACCAATATACTCAGTTCACTTAGCTTTCTGTAGTCTTCAGAATGGGGAAAACGATGCCCAGGAAATCCAATCACTCTGTCAGGATCTGTAAGCCAGCTCAGCTCCGCTGCAAGCGTTCTGAATGGCGCCAAAACAGAGTGAGGGAAGGGACCAAGTCCCTGCTGCTGCGGGGTCTGTGACTTTTGGCGCCAACTACCCCCAGACAGCCGCTCCCATTGTAGGATCTCCTTGTTCCAGTATCTCCCCCTCAGCTGGGGACCACTCGGAACATGCCTGTAACAACACTGCTGTCCTCTCATATCAGGAGCTCAGTGTGTAAGCTCCGCATAAAATGGCCGCCGCCATCACGGAGTGCCTGTCCCCCATGATCCTCACCTAGCGTGAAGCCGGTTTCAGAGCGCTCCGGAGCCCAGGCAGCTTCTTAAAAGAAGCTGTAAGCGCTGCACAGGGAGGCCAGACAGCGTCTCCCTCGTGCACAGTGAGCTGACAGGACTCGCTTCTGTCAGCTCCTGCTGCGCTAGCAGTGTGAGGATTCACTAATGAGAATCCTCACACTGTGCCTACCTAGCTAGTGTAAAAGTTAATAAAATAATAAAAACCCTAACTAGCTCTACTCCTTCGGCTGCTCCGGCAGCCCTTTAGAATAGCACCCACTCCAGTGGGCACCTAACACGAACTGAGGAATCTGGGATGCAGTAGGGGAGGAGCCTACCCTCCAAAGGCTTTAGGATAGGTGCCTGGCTCCTGCGGACCCTCCTACATCCCAATGTGAAGCTGTGTCACCAGGACCATTGAAAGAGAAATAAAAGTTTAATACATACATTACACAAACACACTGATACTTACCTATCTTGATCCCGTAGGTAGGTCCCTGGGTCCGGTGGCTTGGTTCCGGGGCTGGTCCGGGTCTGGGGCTCCAGGGTTGAAGAGTCCGGGGTCCTGGATCCGTAGTAATCCAAAGGGGTACCTGTGGAAGGAAATCCTACTCACCTGCTCCTGTGGCGACCACCTCGGCATCTTCTGTTGAAGTCCCGCTGCTCCCGGCTGCAGTGGTACCCGTTCCGCCTCCGCTGTATACTAGAGACGCAGAGATCCTTCTTCCTCTGCGTCTCTGCTCAGAATGATTTCCTTCCACAGGTACCCCTTTGGATTACTATGGATCCTGGACCCCGGACTCTTCAACCCTGGAGCCTCAGACCCGGACCAGTCCCGGAACCAAGCCACCGGACCCAGGGACCTACCTACGGGATCAAGATAGGTAAGTATCAGTGTGTTTGTGTAATGTATGTATTAGACTTTTATTTTTCCAATGTTTCAGTGTGTATTTATTTAACTATTTTTTTTCTGTGGAACTACAAGTGCCAGCGGGCCCTTTAATGCCCCGCATGCTGGGACTTGTGGTTCTCCAAGTCCCAGCATGCGGGGGAGGCTTGCTGGGACTCATAGTTCCACAGGAAAAGAAAGTAGGTTTTCATCTATTTTTTACACTGAAATCAGCTCGATGCCCACCGCCCAGGGGCATTGAGGACAGCACCAGGCTTCAGCCTGGTCAGGTAAGTCCTGGAGGGGGGGGGGACCCCTTTATTGGGGGGGGTCCCCACTCCCCCAGGACCCCTGGCCAGGCTGACCGGTCAGAGGGCTGAATGCTTTGGCCGCGGGACCTTATATAATAAGTGTCCCCTGGCTGTGGCATTACCCTGCTGGCTGGTTTGGCCTGGTTCTTAAAATACGGGGGACCCCTAGTCATTTTGTCCCCCGTATTTTGGGAACCAGCCCCGGACCTGGTTTTAAAAAAAATCAGCGAAGCCCTATTTGTCGGGTTTCCTGATTTTTTAATACCAGCCCCGGCTCTTTTAGCCTGGTGCTGGTTACGGCTGTGGGGGGGACCCCACGCCGTTTTTTTTTTTTTTTAATAGGAGGGTGACTGCTATAATTATGCCCTAACCCAGCCCATTATGATAATTTTGGTCACATGTGACATGTCACTAGCCCAAATCGGGAGAGTGTGTACGGTGGTACAATCTTTTTCTTGCGACTGTTTGGACGGGAGTTCATCAGACGTCGCAAGTAAATTGTACAGGTGTGTACACGCGTGTCGGCTGTTTGTGGACGGTCCGACGGGAGTACGGTCGGCCGAATGGTTGCAAAAAATAAGGATTGTATATATGTGTACCCAGCTTTACACTCAGGAGCTGCTCCCAGCAGTAGCCGCTAATTAGAGACTGCTACACCACATAATTACAGGATGGAGAAAGATGCAAGTGGATCATATCTACTATAGATAACAGAAGACACCAGCCCTGGTAAAAGCAGAAAGTGCCCAAGTTACCCCTCCCCTGTACAGAGAGTACAGTTCTGTTCCACTGCTTATTATGGGGTTCCCCAAATATATAAGTAGCCTTGTGTTTTCCACACCCCATGTGTGCGGACACTGCGTTCAGCAATGATCAGATGTTATACAGGCTCTCACCAAGCTGATCGGACCGATGCCACAGGCAATACCACCAACCTGAATGTACCAGAGATCACGCCAAGCCTCGCCTACTAGTCACCCCTGCAACGCTCCTGTTTGGGGGTTTACACAAGCTGGGAGCACAGGATACATGTTCCGGACAGAAACCCCCTCACTAGGTTGGGGCACTGGGTGGCTGGAGATCAGAAACTTTAGGGTTGTGTGTAATAATTGTGTAAAACAAATGATAAAAAAAGCAGAAATTTTGTACTCAACTGAAAAAAAAAAAAAAAAAAAAAAAAAAAACATAAATATTTAATTACGGAAACAGTAAATTTAGAAGCGCAGGAGGAAAGCATAGAGCGGCAGAAAGCCATTCGCTGGTCGCATTGTCAGATTACACTACCAGGGAATAATATTTAAGTGACAAATTAAGCAGATAACAGCGGTAATACATCCTGCCATAGATTAATGAGAACACCTGGTATACAGCGTCACTGACACAGACAGCCGGGCTGTATGCTACACACCGAGTCTGACAGTCAGCGACCAAAGTACTGAGGCTGGGGGAGATTAGTAAGTTATTACCAGCTGATTGGACAGCGCACGTCATACACAGGAGAAAGTAACCGGCAGGACATTCACCTGTTTATATTCTTCATGGCCAACTTAATATTAATACATGAATTCCATCAGCATGGGGATAGAGGAGATGTCCCCTGCTAGGGTGTAATATTCAGGTCATCACATACTGGCAGCTACTGGGTCAGATCAGAGTGGGCACGAGCAGCCAATAACTACAGAGATCACCGCAGTGTTCCTGGACCCGCAGGTCAGGTAATAGTAGTTAGAGGAGCACAGATTATGGGGTGACCACTGCACTGGTACCTCTAATACATCCGTACGTTGAGTACACTCAGGTCATCACGTACCGGCACCTACTGGGTCAGATCAGAGTGGGCACGAGCAGCCAATAACTACAGAGATCACCGCAGTGTTCCTGGACCCGCAGGTCAGGTAATAATAGTTAGAGGAGCACAGATTATGGGGTGACCACTGCACTGGTACCTCTAATACATCCGTACACCGGAGTACACTCACGTCATCACGTACCGGACCTACTGGGTCAGATCAGAGTGGTTACGAGCAGCCAATAACTACAGAGATCACTGCAGTGTTCCTGGAACCGCAGGTCAGGTAATAATAGTTAGAGGAGCACAGATTACGGGGTGACTGCTGCACTGGCACCTCTAATACAGCCGTACGCTGCAGTACACTCATGTCTATAAAACACACAATACACAGTAGCTGCAGCAAGTTCATATTTGCACAGTGATGAGTCAGGGCTGGGGGCCTGAGCCAGGAACAAGCTGGAAATGAATGGGGAGAGTCAACACACACACACACACCGTATCCAGCTGACAGAAGCTTCCCTCCTGCTAGTGCTCCGAGCTATCACTCTCCTACAGGCAGCCACTAGCCAGGAAACACCACCACTGTCAGGGGTAGCATACATGTATGCGCAGATTGAGGCATGGGACACGTGATCTATTGGGGCCCATACCATTTTCTGGAAGCGCCTTTACTCCTACAAGGTCAACAGAACAGGAGACTTTCGGAAAACAAGGGGAGAGAAAGAGACCCCACAGCACATGTTAGTTAGCTGTTTGGCCTCTAGCAGCAGAGACCTGAGCTGCGGGGTCACTATACGGACAGGCCAGTAACACTGTGAGGGCAATAAGATGACGGACTGATGCCAGTGCTCAGAGTCTCTGAGGGTAAGATGACGGACTGACGCCAGTGCTCAGAGTCTGATAGGGTCAGAAGATGACGGACTGACAGCAGTGCTCAGAGTCTCCGATAACGGACCGACACCAGTGCTCAGAGTTTCCGAGGATAAGAGGATGATGGATTGACGCCAGTGCCCAGAGTCTGAGGATAAGATGACGGACTGATGCCAGTGCTCAGAGTCTCTGAGGATAAGAGTATGGTGGACTGACACCAGTGCTCAGAGTCTCCGAGGATAAGAGGATGACGGACTGACACCAGTGCTCAGAGTCTCCAAGGATAAGAGGATGACGGACTGACAGCAGTGCTCAGAGTCTCCGAGGATAAGATGACGGACTGACGCCAGTGCTCAGAGTCTCCGAGGGTAAGAAGATAGACCTACGTCAGTGCTCAGTCTCTGAGGATAATAAAATGACGGACTGACGCCAGTGCTCAGAGTCTCTGAGGATATTAAAATGACGGACTGACGCCAGTGCTCAGAGTCTCCAAGGATAAGAGGATGATGGACTGACAGCAGTGCTCAGAGTCTCCGAGGATAAGATGACGGACTGACGCCAGTGCTCAGAGTCTCCAAGGATAAGAGGATGATGGACTGACAGCAGTGCTCAGAGTCTCCGAGGATAAGATGACGGACTGACGCCAGTGCTCAGAGTCTCTGAGGGTAAGAGGATGACGGACTGACGCCAGTGCCCAGAGTCTCCGAGGATAATAAAATGACGGACTGACGCCAGTGCTCAGTCTCTGAGGGTAATAAAATGACGGACTGACGCCAGTGCTCAGAGTCTCTGAGGGTAAGAGGATGACGGACTGACGCCAGTGCCCAGAGTCTCCGAGGGTAAGAGGATGACGGACTGACGCCAATGCTCAGAGTCTCTAAGGGTAAGAGGATGATGGACTGACGCCAGTGCCCAGAGTCTCCGAGGGTAAGAGGATGACGGACTGACGCCAATGCTCAGAGTCTCTGAGGGTAAGAGGATGACGGACTGACGCCAGTGCCCAGAGTCTCCGAGGATAACAAAATGACGGACTGACGCCAATGCTCAGAGTCTCTATAAAGATTTTGCAAACTTTAGAATATTCTATGGGAGACGGGAAATGAATATATTCCTACGTAAGATGGTGCTGCCAGTAGAATACGGGGCATTTATGTAAAGATGCCCATGTTCTGTCCTCCCCTCCAGTGCCCATGTTTCTCAGACAAACATTTTCTACTTTCATGGGAAGGGCTAGTGAAGTTGGGAGTGATAAAGTGGAAGGGGATGGCACAGCAATCAGCCCATAACTGTCAATTACAACACCAGGCTATAATGTGACAGTTAGGAACGGATTGGCTGCTGTATCATCACTTTCCACTTTATCACTTCAAGTGCAGAGACCGGGTTTATTGTAGGATTTGCAGAGGTGGAGCAACTTGAATTCATTGAGTTCTATTGTATTCAGTGCGCTGTGAACATCGTGGGGAGAACGCGTGCGGAGCTGTCCAAATCAGCGTCCTCAGAAGTCCAACAAGAGGGGTTCTATCTGCACCCTTCCTGGTGTGAGAGCAGAAATCTGTCAGAAGGCTGAGGACTACTCCTGTGTAACTGGAAGTCTGTTACGTGTACTGTATGGTATGGGAAACGCCAAATGTTCTGTCCGCAGATTAGCTGGGGTGGTTACTGCAGCCGGGAGAATCATTGGCCGATCTCTGCCTTATATGGAGGAGCCTATAAGAGGCGAACAGGATAATCCCAGCCAACCAGGTCCCTCTCCTCTCTGCTACCCGCAGGAAAGCTTCACAGGTGTACAGGGTGCTGTAGTAGCAGGATGTAGAACAGCAATGCTTGGCATACATCATAATATGTAACATCACAAAGCTGAGAGTTTCCGTACTGTACTTGTGATATACAATTGTGATATATTGCTCTATGCCCCATCTAAACTGCCATTTGAGTGCTCAATTTAGCTCAGGGGGTTCGAGCTGAAATTCCATCCCCAGAACCTGATCACGTCTAGAAGTAGCACCAATTGAATACCTCTGTTGGGCACCCTGCAGCTGTCAGCCATTGAATATCACTCTAATGCTGTAATATATAAGAGACAATAAACACTGATTGCCGGGGACAATGGGAGTAACATAAATGGATAACCCCCATAGAATAGTCAAAGACAGGCACAAATCCTATTACACGTCACACACAATGGGGACCATTTACCATTAAATATGTGTGGCTTTCTGGATATGACCCCTGCAACTACCGACAGTGATGTGCCACTCACTGCGTTGCCAGCCAGGCAGAGGGTTCCCCCAGGAAGTAGTCGCTGTGCAGTGCATTCTGACTGACCGCTCATGTGCGCCACCCCCAGAGGGCTGACAGACTCCTTTCAGTGCACAACAGTACATCCCACCGATGGTATCGAATCCCTGCGTCAGTTAGATACCTAAAAAAGGTCGACATACACTGGAAGAATGTCTACACAAGCTTACAATCGACAAGTTATTTTTTTTTAGGCCAACTTGGATCATACTTTACTGTCCAAGTGGGCACAGAAGAGAATATATTAGTGTACCTGAAATATGGCGAGTGGATGCGGTATACTTATACAGTGCACATGTCGACACAGGCAGACAGTCATGTCAACCATGTCCACATGGATCTTAAGTGTCCTAGTCATTACTTGGTGACCCCCCCCCCCTATATATCATACTCCCGCTAATAGGATGGTATATTCGATACGATCCCACACAGATTGTATTGAATATAATGGTACATGGGCCCCATAATCTGACACAATGCAGCTGGTGCCTAGTGACATCCACCCTCTCTCTGCTTTACCTCTTCACCAGAGTCCTTGAAGGTCCCATACACAAATCAGGCGAGAGGGACGTCCCCTCAGGGCCGATAAGGTCCCATGCGTATCGGACCTGACGGAGGTGCGACCATCCTCCCGACAGCGGGGCCGGGAGGATGGTCACCATGCGGTCCTTTCACCATTACATGTGAAATGGACCACATGCGACCCTGCTGCCCGGGAAGGTCCCGGCCAGCTGCGAGAGATCATGTATGTATGTATGTATGTATGTATGTATGTATGTGTGTATGTGTGTATGTATGTATGTGTGTATGTATGTATGTATGTATGTATGTGTGTATGTGTGTATGTGTGTATGTATGTATGTGTGTATGTATGTATGTATGTATGTGTGTATGTATGTATGTATGTATGGCCAGCCGATGCCGCGTGAGCTGGACTATCACCACCTGCTCTAACCATGGCTGCATGCATATTAAATACACCATGCAGGGTCTCCAGGGCAGCACCATAACATCCTGTGCCCACACACACACCATACCACCCTATGCCCTCACCCACATACACCACCTTGTCCACCACGTACACGCCACACCACCCTATGCCCTCACCCACATACACCACCTTGTCCACCACGTACACGCCACACCACCCTATGCCCTCCCCCGCATACAACCCCATACCACCCTATGCCCTCCCCCGCATACCACCCCATACCACCCTATGCCCTCCCCCGCATTCCACCCTATGCCCTCCCCCGCATACAACCCCATACCACCCTATGCCCTCCCCCGCATACACCCCCCCCCCGCATACACCCCATACCACCCCACCCCCCACATACACCCCATACCACCGCCCCCCGTCCCCCCACCCACACCCCATAGCACGTACCTGGGTGGTGACCGCCTCCGTCTTCCAGTCGGGCCGGAGCTCCTGCAGCAGCCGCATGGCGCCCTCCCGGTATCCGCTCTCCAGCACGGTCAGCTCCACACGGGGCACCTCGGGGGAGCCGGGCGGGACGTGGATGTAGTTGGCCATGGTGGGGGGCGCAGCGGGCGGGCTGAGACAGGCGCGGAGCAGGGTGCAGAGCAGCGCCCGGCCGGAGGTACTGCTGCTCGCGGCGCCCGTCCTCCTCCTCCTCCCGGGAGGGTGCGGTACCGGGGAGGTGCGAGGTACCGGGTGGAGGTGTGAGGTACCGGGTGGAGGTATATGAGGTACCGGGTGAAGGTATGAGGTACCGGGTGGAGGTATATGAGGTACCGGGTGAAGGTATGAGGTACCGGGTGAAGATATGAGGTACGGGGTGGAGGTATGAGGTACCGGCGGGGGTATATGAGGCACCGGTGTCGCCGTGAGGTACGGGCGGAGGTATATGAGGCACCGGTGTCGCTGTGCGGTACCGGCGGATGTATACGAGGCACCGGTGTCGCCGTGAGGTACGGGCGGAGGTATATGAGGCACCGGTGTCGCCGTGAGGTACGGGCGGAGGTATATGAGGCACCAGGGAGCCGGCACTGACACTTCTCTCTCTCGCCGCCGCCTCAGTCACTGATGGAAAATTCCACCATCCGGCAGCCCCGCCCACTCTCCCGGCTGACACTCATCTGTCGCCTGATCCCGGACGTCACCGCCGGGGGCGGGGCATCTCACGTCATACTGCGGCGGGCACGTGACGTGATCTGCTAGTGCGGAAGCGCCCAGCCCCAGCCCAACGCTTGCTTTCTTACCGTAACTCCTGGCGTGTAGGGGCCGCGCCGTATATCACCGGCTAGCCGCGCAGTATTATAACTCTTCTCTCACTCACTGGCTCTGGGATCAGCAGGCGATGTTATTATATAGCAGTGCAATGACTCAGTGCCCCACACCCCTGGGCACAGGCGGGTCACCCACTGGCCCAAAGCGCTGCAGGGCCACCACTTTTTAATACACTAGAAGCAGGGCCGGTGCCACCACTAGGCAAATCTAGACATTTGCCTAGGGCGCCAGCCACTGGAGGGCGGCACTTCGCCCCTCCCCTTTCGCATGGAGGCTGCAGGGGTGTCCGTGCCGGGTACCTGCGGCACTGTGTGATCTGGCGGCGGGGTCCCTGCAGTGATGCTCGCTATCCGGCAGCCGCGCGGGAAGCGCTGCTGGATTTGAAAACATTCCGCCAATCAGCGTGTTTCCCGCGCACATCACTGCAGGGACCCCGCCGACAGATCACACAGCGCCGCAGGTACCCCCCCCCCCCCCCGGGGGCGCCCCACCGGTGCCTTGCACCGGCCCTGACTAGAAGTACAGTATATGGTTTCCAAGCACGGCGCCCACTATTTTTATCTTATGCCATCGGGTCTGTCGGATCACATCACATGCGACCCGATCGCATGCGATGCGAAAAGACCCGATTTTTAATTGTACAGGCACCCTGATGGGTGATTACTATGTTAAATGCTCCCCCTCGCTGCACTCGCCACGCTTTGGGTTGGCGTTGATAGTGGGGGTGCCGTTAACAATGAGGGTGCATTTAACATAGTAATCACCCATCAGGGTGGCTGTACAATTCAAAATCGGGTCTGGGGGTGCATTTAACATAGGAATCACCCATCAGGGTGGCTGTACAATAAAAAATTGAGTATGATCGCATCGCATGCCATTGTAAAATGTGACGCGATATTAGAATTGTACAGTCAGCTCTTAAAACCCTCAAATCGGGTCCCATCGATTCCCATTGCATACCTTAAGTACTGGTATGCGATGGCATACGACGGGCGCCCTGCTAGGAAAAATGTACCCAGTATATTTATGACAATGTGATTCATTCTACCCTGGGAGTGACATCACACACTGGTGGGAGGAGTCAGTATATGCCAAGGGGATGACATCATTTTTATCATAAGAACCTTTTATAATATAGACTGCTCTGTAGTGCAAACCCCCCCCTGCGCTCTGTAGTGCAGACACGCCCCCTGCGCTCTGTAGTGCAGATACAACCCCTGCCCTCTGTAGTGCTCACACGTTCGCTGCGCTCTGTTACACGCTGTATTCAAAATATAAATCTTAATTTCACTTTCTGCAATATAATATAATTGAGTTAGCTAGGGTTACCACCTTTGTGTTGAGTGATTCCCGGACAGCGACCCGCCCCCTTGACACACCCACTGCCCACCCATTGACCCGCCCCCAGCCCCACCCCTTGACCCACCTTATGGTTGTTGTTTTTTTTACATTTGCTTCAAATCTATTCTTGATTTTGCACAAGGTAATGCCACATACACGTTACGTCACACACTGTAATGCCCATTACACGTTATTCCACACACACGGTAATGCCACATACACGTTACGTCACACACTGTAATGCCCATTACACGTTATCCCACACACACGGTAATGCCACATACACGTTACGTCACACACTGTAATGCCCATTACACGTTATGCCACACACTGATGCCCATTACACGATATGCCATGAGTGGACAATTTTTCTTTTTATAATAGGGACAAATTGGACAGTGTGCGCCAAATGCGAGCACCACAAATTGACACCATAATGGCTATTACACGTCACACATCCATATTATGCCATAGTGCCTATTACACGTTATCAGCAATATTCACATCACAGACACTGTCTGAAGGAGGAGTAGTAGGACGGTCCAACATGTGTCACCTCCCCGCGGCCCTCCCAATA
Source organism: Crinia signifera (assembly GCF_055691185.1). Lineage (NCBI taxonomy): Eukaryota > Metazoa > Chordata > Amphibia > Anura > Myobatrachidae > Crinia > Crinia signifera. Next base: position 4,487,014 of record NC_139220.1, on the reverse strand, counting down.
TGTATAGTCCGGGGCAGCCACCCTTCTGGACTGGGGGCACAGGCTGCATAGTGGCACCGATTGTATAGCGGCACTGGGGGCACAGGCTGCATAGTGGCAATGACTGTATAGCGGCACTGGGGGGCACAGGCTGCATAGTGGCACCGATTGTATAGCGGTACTGGGGGCACAGGCTGCATAGTGGCACAGGCTGCATAGTGGCAATGACTGTATAGCGGCACTGGGGGGCACAGGCTGCATAGTGGCAATGACTGTATAGCGGCACTGGGGGGCACAGGCTGCATAGTGGCACCGATTGTATAGCGGCACTGGGGGCACAGGCTGCATAGTGGCACCAATTGTATAGTGGCACTGGGGGCACAGGCTGCATAGTGGCACAGATTGTATAGCGGCACTGGGGGCACAGGCTGCATAGTGGCACAGATTGTATAGCAGCACTGGGGGGCACAGGCTGCATAGTGGCAATGACTGTATAGCGGTACTGGAAGGCACAGGCTGCATAGTGGCAATGACTGTATAGCGGCACTGGGGGGCACAGGCTGCATAGTGGCAATGACTGTATAGCGGCACTGGGGGGCACAGGCTGCATAGTGGCAATGACTGTATAGCGGCACTGGGGGGCACAGGCTGCATAGTGGCACCGATTGTATAGCGGCACTGGGGGCACAGGCTGCATAGTGGCAATGACTGTATAGCGGCACTGGGAGGCACAGGCTGCATAGTGGCAATGACTGTATAGCGGCACTGGGGGGCACAGGCTGCATAGTGGCAATGACTGTATAGCGGCACTGGGGGGCACAGGCTGCATAGTGGCACCGATTGTATAGCGGCACTGGGGGCACAGGCTGCATAGTTGCAATTACTGTATAGCGGCACTGGGGGGCACAGGCTGCATAGTGGCACCGATTGTATAGCGGCACTGGGGGCACAGGCTGCATAGTGGCACAGGCTGCATAGTGGCAATGACTGTATAGTGGCACTGGGGGGCACAGGCTGCATAGTGGCAGGGACTGTATAGCGGCACAGGCTGCATAGTGGCACCGATTGTATAGCGGCACTGGGGGCACAGGCTGCATAGTGGCACAGGCTGCATAGTGGCAATGACTGTATAGTGGCACTGGGGGGCACAGGCTGCATAGTGGCAGGGACTGTATAGCGGCACTGGGGGCACAGGCTGCATAGTGGCACCGATTGTATAGCGGCACTGGGGGCACAGGCTGCATAGTGGCAATGACTGTATAGCGGCACTGGGGGGCACAGGCTGCATAGTGGCACCGATTGTATAGCGGCACTGGGGGGCACAGGCTGCATAGTGGCACTGATTGTATAGCGGCACTGGGGGCACAGGCTGCATAGTGGCAATGACTGTATAGCGGTACTGGGGGGCACAGGCTGCATAGTGGCACCGATTGTATAGCGACACTGGGGGCACAGGCTGCATAGTGGCACAGGCTGCATAGTGGCAATGACTGCATAGTGGCACAGGCTGCATAGTGGCAATGACTGTATAGTGGCACTGGGGGGGCACAGGCTGCATAGTGGCAATGACTGTATAGCGGCACTGGGGGGCACAGGCAGGCTGCATAGTGGCACCGATTGTATAGCAGCACTGGGGGCACAGGCTGCATAGTGGCAATGACTGTATAGCGGTACTGGGGGGCACAGGCTGCATAGTGGCACAGGCTGCATAGTGGCAATGACTGTATAGCGGTACTGGGGGGCACAGGCTGCATAGTGGCAGGGACTGTATAGCGGCACTGGGGCCACAGGCTGCATAGTGGCACCGATTGTATAGCGGCACTGGGGGCACAGGCTGCATAGTGGCACAGGCTGCATAGTGGCAATGACTGTATAGTGGCCTGGGGGGCACAGGCTGCATAGTGGCAGGGACTGTATAGCGGCACTGGGGGGCACAGGCTGCATAGTGGCACCGATTGTATAGCGGCACTGGGGGGCACAGGCTGCATAGTGGCACTGATTGTATAGCGGCACTGGGGCACAGGCTGCATAGTGGCAATGACTGTATAGCGGTACTGGGGGGCACAGGCTGCATAGTGGCACCGATTGTATAGCGACACTGGGGGCACAGGCTGCATAGTGGCACAGGCTGCATAGTGGCACAGGCTGCATAGTGGCAATGACTGTATAGTGGCACTGGGGGGGCACAGGCTGCATAGTGGCACAGGCTGCATAGTGGCAATGACTGTATAGTGGCACTGGGGGGCACAGGCTGCATAGTGGCAATGACTGTATAGCGGCACTGGGGGGCACAGGCTGCATAGTGGCAATGACTATAGTGGCACTGGGGGGCACAGGCTGCATAGTGGCAATGACTGTATAGCAGCACTGGGGGCACAGGCTGCATAGTGGCACAGGCTGCATAGTGGCAATGACTGTATAGCGGCACTGGGGGCACAGGCTGCATAGTGGCACAGGCTGCATAGTGGCAATGACTGTATAGCAGCCTCACATTCAGGTGGCTGCTGATTGGCTGAAAGACCTCTCTTTCAGCTAATCAGAGGGCCGCCAAGTCTTATGAATTTTTTTAAAAATTCTGCCACCCGCCGCTGACCACCGCAACACGCCAGCCCTCCTGCACAGCGCTCTGCTACACCAACGCCCAATGCCAGCTCCCCAAAACCGCCACCCGCTGTCGATTACTTTGCGAGGGATCACATGTGGTTAAGAAGCGCATGGGATCACTCATGCAATGCGGTAAATAATATGTGCAGCACATAATATCTATCGACGCGACATTCGACCAGCGGGCCTGCGCATCCCGTTGGGTGACACATTCGACCAGATGTGCTGGAAATTGAAAGAATGTATGCAATATTGCCCTAGTGTATGGGCACCACAACACCCACCTGGTACTGGGTATGACAGAATACCCCTGCATTGTCATAGTTGGTATACTTTACACTTACTCTACTGCGACTGGTTGTGGGTTAGGCATAAACACCAGTGGGAGCCCGGGGTACTCAGGAGATTACCTACAGAAGCCTTGTGGTAGTGGGTTGTAAATACCAGTGCAGTGCAGTAAGAATTGGGCACCAGACAGTGCAGTAATAATTGGGCGCCAGGCAGTGCAGTAAGAATTGGGCGCCAGGCAGTGCAGTAAGAATTGGGCGCCAGGCAGTGCAGCAAGAATATGGGGCGCCAGGCAGTGCAGTAAGAATTGGGCACCAGGCAGTGCAGTAAGAATTGGGCGCCAGGCAGTGCAGTAAGAATTGGGAGCCAGGCAGTGCAGCAAGAATTGGGCGCCAGGCAGTGCAGCGAGAATTGGGCGCCAGGCAGTGCAGCGAGAATTGGGCGCCAGGCAATGCAGCGAGAATTGGGCGCCAGGCAGTGCAGCCAGAATTGGGCGCCGGGCAGTGCAGCAAGAATTGGGCGCCGGGCAGTGCAGCCAGAATTGGGCGCCAGGCAGTGCAGCCAGAATTGGGCGCCAGGCAGTGCAGCCAGAATTGGGCGCCAGGCAGTGCAGCCAGAATTGGGAGCCAGGCAGTGCAGTAAGAATTGGGCGCCGGGCAGTACAGCAAGAATTGGGCGCCGGGCAGTGCAGCAAGAATTGGGCGCCAGGCAGTGCAGCCAGAATTGGGCGCCAGGCAGTGCAGTGAGAATTGGGCGCCGGGCAGTGCAGTGAAAATTGGGCACCAGGCAGTGCAGCCAGAATTGGGCACCAGGCAGTGCAGTAAGAATTGTGCGCCAGGCAGTGCAGTGAGAATTGGGCACCAGGCAGTGCAGTGAGAATTGGGGGCGCCAGGCAGTGCAGTGAGAATTGGGCACCAGGTAGTGCAGTAAGAATTGGGCACCAGGCAGTGCAGTAAGAATTGGGCACCAGGCAGTGCAGTAAGAATTGGGTGCCAGGCAGTGCAGTAAGAATTAGGCACCAGGCAGTGCAGTAAGTATTGGGCGCCAGGCAGTGCAGTGAGAATTGGGGGCGCCAGGCAGTGCAGTGAGAATTGGGCGCCAGGCAGTGCAGTAAGAATTGGGCACCAGGCAGTGCAGTAAGAATTGGGCACCAGGCAGTGCAGTAAGAATTGGGCGCCAGGCAGTGCAGTGAGAATTGGGCACCAGGCCATCTTATCACAAACAACAAAAGTTTATTTAAAGTTCAAACAGGGTTACCACAGAAATAACATTTATTCTTCTCTCCAGCACAACACTTGTAATCGTTACATCAATTTGCAACAGTCCAGCACTTCCTTTCATTCATATAATGATGGGACAGCAGTACATTACGTAAAAGTGCATTCTGGGACCTGTAGTGCGGCAGCTGCAAACTGGTCCTCCTTTTCTGTGTGTTTTCCCCCTACTCGCAGGGGATTCTCTCAGTCTTTCTAAACACGATTTCTCATGGACTCGTCGATGGCGGCATTTCACGTGCCGTGTGGTTTACAACTGTATAGCAGCACTGGGGGCACAGGCTGTATAGTGGCAGTGTCTGTATAGCAGCACTGGGGGCACAGGCTGTATAGTGGCAATGTCTGTATAGCAACACTGGGGGCACAGGCTGCATAGTGGCAATGACTGTATGGGGGCACTGACTGTATAGCAGCACTGGGGGCACAGACTGTATAGTGGCAATGTCTGTATAGCGGCACTGGGGGCACAGGCTGTATAGTGGCAATGTCTGTATAGCAACACTGGGGGCACAGGCTGCATAGTGGCACTGACTGTATAGCGACACTGGGGGCACATGCTGCATAGTGGCACTGACTGTATAGTGGCACTGGGGGCACAGACTGCACAGTGGCAATGTCTGTATAGCGACACTGGAGGCACAGGCTGTATAGTGGCAATGTCTGTATAGCGGCACTGGGGGCACAGTGGCAATGTCTGTAGAGTGGCACTGGGGGCACAGGCTGTATAGTGGCAATGTCTGTATAGTGGCACTGGGGGCACAGTGGCAATGTATGTAAAGTGGCACTGGGGGCACAGGCTGTATATGGCTATGACTGTATAGCGGCACTGGGGGCACAGACTGCACAGTGTCAATGTCTGTATAGTGGCACTGGGGGCACAGGCTGTATAGTGGCAATGACTGTATAGTGGCACTGGGGGCACAGGCTGCATAATGGCAATGTCTATATAGTGGCACAGGCTGTATAGTGGCAATGTCTGTATAGTGGCACTGGGGGCATAGGCTGTATATGGCTATGACTGTATAGCGGCACAGACTGCACAGCGGCAATGTCTGTATAGCGGCACTGGGGGCACAGGCTGTATAGTGGCAATGTCTGTATGGGGGCACAGGCTGTATAGTGACAATGTCTGTATGGGGGCACAGGCTGTATAGTGGCAATGTCTGTATGGGGGCACAGGCTGTATAGTGGCAATGTCTGTATGGGGGCACAGGCTGTATAGTGACAATGTCTGTATGGGGGCACAGACTGCACAGTGGCAATGTCTGTATAGCGGCACTGGGGGCACAGGCTGTATAGTGGCAATGTCTGTATGGGGGCACTGGCTGTATAGTGGCAATGTCTGTATGGGGGCACAGGCTGTATAGTGGCAATGTCTGTATGGGGGCACAGGCTGTATAGTGACAATGTCTGTATGGGGGCACAGACTGCACAGTGGCAATGTCTGTATAGCGGCACTGGGGGCACAGGCTGTATAGTGACAATGTCTGTATGGGGGCACAGGCTGTATAGTGACAATGTCTGTATGGGGGCACAGGCTGTATAGTGGCAATGTCTGTATGGGGGCACAGGCTGTATATGGCTATGATATACTTCTCCCTGTATGAGCTGTTCCGGTTATACTCATCCTCTGCGATTAATCACCGTACAGTAATTTCCCTGGGAAGAGCAAATCCAGTTCTCGTGCCTGGGGCAATGGGTGGAGATAGCGAGAGCGGATATATGAGAGGCTGAGCTGTGCCAGCAGCCAGGTGACAATCAGACACAGCCCCAGAGATTTCTATGTCGGACCCAGACATGGACAATAAGATAATATGCGATACAGACGTGACTGGTGTCAGCAATATCCTCTCATGGTTACTTCCATGTCATACTGTATGTTTGTATACCCTCCAACATGACCCATTCCATTAGGTACAAAATGCTCTGTTCCTGGACTTCCCTGCCAGTAGCAGTTACAGACGTGGGTCTTAAGCACAGTCCAATATTCAAAGAGGGGGGGTCACATCTACTGGCAGTGAGTCCAGGACAGTGATGTTTGGGGTGGCAGTGGGTGTGGCTCCCCTTTTGAATATTGGACTGTGCTGCAGGCTCACATCTGTAACTGCCACTGGCAGGGAAGTCCAGGAACAGAGCATTTTGTACCTAATGGAATGGGTCATGTTGGAGGGAGTTTTACAAACAGTTTGTTGTCCATCAAATGCCGGTGATAGTAACCCAGTGGCATGCTCGCATTGGGCGCAATATTCAACCAGGGGCCTAATTCAGACTCGATCGCCAATTAGAGAATTTGCAAATTGAGAGATTATCAAATGACTGCGCGTGTGTTTCGTTGGTATAGCGCAGGCGCGAGGTAAAATAGTGGCAAAACATGAGTATGGATTGTAAACTCAATGTAACAGAGAATGACTGACTGACAGGACGCCGGGGCTTGTGGGTAATAACCGGCAAAACCACAGACATGCAGTAATTACAGACGACTTTCGGCGTCGGCATCTTCTCTAATGTCGGCATTCAGGTGACAATGTAATGGCCACCAGATGGAATTCCAGCTCCATCATTTTAAGCACTGGTATCCTGACTGTAACCCTTCACTCTGACTATACACAGCACCGGTCAGACTGGGGAACATGTCGTTTCTCTGCTACAGGATTGGGGTTCGGAACCAATTCAGGCCCCGACCCATCTCCGGGTTAGTTATCAAGGGGCTGCTTTATCTAAGAAGCCGTATTGCAGGCAGAAACTGGCATTTACACCGATATAATGTACTTTGCTTCACCTTACACCTGATATTGTCTTCAAATAAAGCTTTATTTAATGCATGAAAGTTGAAAAACAATTTAGTTTTTTTTAATACATTTATTTTATAAAAAAAAAAAAAATGAACACAACGGTGCCTATGTGAAATGTGGTGGTCCAGCAACAAAGAGGGGTCTGGCGCTGTGGTGCGTTATCTAGTGGCGGCACAATTGCGCAGAGAAGGTATATTTATTGCGTCACTGTGATGACGTTACTTATCACTGGTGTAAGCAGACGGAGGTTTCTAAGCAGAACGTTCCCCTCGTCGTGTTGCTGTTCTTTTTTTGCGCACACTTTGATTTCTGAGCTATTTTGGGCTGCCGTAAATTACGTTGCCATGGTTACTGTATCATTTTTTTGTCCGCTGATCATCACAACGGACTTAACAGCCGATTCTGGGAAACCACCCAATTCTAGATGAGGATTTTGTTACCTAGGACAGGTCAGCTGAGCCCTGCGGAGATTATGCAATGTTCCGCTCAGCCTTGACGTTATAACTCTCGCTAGGTAGCTATGTAACGTAATCCGGGCCTCCCGGAATAAATGTGCATGATAACCCTTTCATTATCACAGCCACAGTGCTGCCCGGCCGTACAGGGTCACTCTGATTGGAGGGAGTACCTGCATTGCTGCTGCTGGAGAACACATAAAGGCTAAAGGGATTACCAAAAGGCCTTAGGGGCCCAAATACACCCCTTACCTGCAACATATAAAGGATCACCAGAATGTATGCAGGAGGGTACAGTGGATATATCCGATCTGCAATCCCAGCATTCTTGGCACAGGTATAGCAGCAGAAAAAAATATATATATATAAATATATACTTCAGGTATCTACCCAGTCCCTTTGTCAGGTTCTATGTAGAAAGGAGGCGGCACACAACGGTCTTTAAATCATGGTGAAATTTGTATTAAATCATAAGTACAAATAAGTGCAACGACGTTTCAAGACCGAACACCGGTCTTTTCATCAGGTCTCTGTAAAGGTTACATAATGCAACAAAGTGATCACAATAGTATCTTACCTCTAGGGAAACTTTGGTAAGATACTATTGTGATCACTTTGTTGCATTATGTAACCTTTACAGAGACCTGATGAAAAGACCGGTGTTCGGTCTTGAAACGTCGTCGCACTTGTCTGTACTTATGATTTAATACAAATTTCACCATGATTTAAAGACCGTTGTGTGCCGCCTCCTTTCTACATAGAACCTGACAAAGGGACTGGGTAGATACCTGAAGTATATCAGGGTTGCCGACTTTAAGATTCTCCTCTCCGGGTGAAGCCCGGAGAGGAGAGTTTCAGCAACCGCTCAGGGGGCGGGGCTTACAAGTGACATCACTAAGCCCCGCCCCATGCGGGTAAAGCAGGGAATTCACGGATCTCCGTGGAGGGGGCGGGGCTAAAATGACGCGATTGTGCCATTTTAGCTCCGCCCCCTCCTCAGACCCGAGGATTGTGGCATTTTAATGCCGCGATCCGGGGGACAGCGGGGGTCCCCCCTGAATCCGGGAGGGTTGCCCACCCTTCCGGGGGGCCGGGAGGGGGTCCCGATTTTCGGGGGACTCCCGGAAATTCCGGGAGGGTCGGCAACCCTGAAGTATATGATCTACTTGGAAGGTACCCCGGCATTAAGAAACTGGTCCTGAGTGCCAATCCCCTTCTGCTATTATATGTATATATATATATATATATATATGCCAGCAGCCGCATCGCCCATTGAAATGCTGCCAAATTCACCAATGTGAAGCGTTCTGGAGATTGGTTCCCACAGTTGCCACTATCAGATAGCGCTAGCCCATTGTAGCCAACGGGCTCAGCCATGTAGCTAGGGCAATGCAGCCCTAGCGGTGGCGGGGGTGAACCAGTGACGAGCGGGCGCAGGGTTTACTCTCTGCATGCGGTATGGCCACACGCATGAAATCTCCTAAAACAGACCCAAAATTAGGGAGCTTACACCTGCCCACATCGGGGGAATTAGTGACTGCAGAAACAGACCTATGTCCAATCTGATCAATTTTTGGCCCTCCATCGTAGTGGGTAGGACCGGTTCCAATTCTTATACAAAGTGCCCATGTCGTTCTACAGAAAGCTCCACTACAGGTTTTTTTTTTTTTTAGCTAAAGGTTTTGTGCATGGGAGTGGGGTAGTGCTGCAGCTTCACCTATCTGCAATTGTGACAATGATTAATGGTGCTGAGCATCAGGAGCCAAGGCACACTGATTGCACAAGTGTGCAGTGCATTCCTGGGAGTTGTCTAAGTCCCATGACACTTTAAACCAGAGGGCAGAGGCTGAGAGGATTGTGCTGAGCTCTAATTGGTGGAGCTCATTACATGCCCATGGAGATCAGCAGCAGCAGCTTAGGCATGGGAGGGTTTTTAATCAAAGGCAGTACTAGGACTGTGAGGTCTCCTACAGAGTAAGGTGCAGAGGGACAAACACAGGCTTTTCATATGGTATGTATTTATGTGTATGTGTGTATATATATATATATATATATATATATATATATATATATGCAGTTACCCATTGACCACTGCCTTTACTCTGTGTTTTGACAGTGTAATATTCTCCCATGCAGTGTGCGGCCAGTAATGACAAGTGCAAGGGGGCCCCCCTGGCTAAAGTACCCCGGGCCCCCCGAAGGCTTAATCTGGCACTGCAGGTGTGTATCAGTACAGGCACAGTAGCAGCTATACATGAGGCAGGTATATGTGTGGGCAGGTATGGGGGCACTGGGGGGTCCTACGTTGTATAATGACGGCGTGCACCAGGATAACCTCACCATGCAGCGCTGTCACAGAGAACACTGCACACAGCAGCCAGGTGTGTATCAGTACAGGTACGGTAGCAGCTATACTTGAGGCAGGTATATGTGTGGGCAGGTATGGGGGCACTGGGGGTACTATGTTGCTGTCACAGAGAACACTGCACACAGTGCGGTCCTATCTGCTGATAACAGTTTCTACACGCTCTGGCTGCATAGTGCAGTGATTGGCCGGAGATACACAATGGCGGAACGCTGCTCTCTGCTCCTGATGTGACCTTTGCTCATCTTATACAACACTGTAATATGTAATAGGAAGTTTATGTTCAGGGCTGGCCTGTGACTTTTGAAGCTGACGTTGCCAGTAGTGATATCAGCCAGGTACGCTGCACCGCCAATACCACAACATGTTCTCAATGTCAATATGGACGGTACAGGCAGGTGGTCAAAAGGCAAAAAAACATACACAATGTTCATGGCAAGATTTGACATGTTGACATCAGAACGCCGACATTTTTTTGCATACTGAAACGCCAACACCTAACACTAAAACTACTAACATTCTTACACGTTGACCGTACATCCATGTCAGCAGTCTGACTGTTGACATTCAGACCACAATAAAATTGGGACCGGATCCCACCTGGGTAACATGAGGGTGTTGGCATTCCGATCCCGATTTGTGAATAGCTTGGGCTTTGAGGAAATAAGCTAGTTCTCGCAGTGCGTCACAGGTGCACGCAATGGCAATAGATCGATATTTTGCTGCTGCACATACGGCAATACCGCACTGAGATTGATCAATGACAGTCACCCGGTGCAAATGTGTTCCTTCTTAGGAAAGAGGCAGCATAGGTTTGATGGTTCGGCCGATGCACCGATGTTTCTGCTGATGTACGTGAGCTGCGGTTGTGAGGAGCCGGCAGTGGGTGTGTGCAAGGCGGTGGCAGAGCCATTTGCATATTTCCGCAAGTCAATGCCTGATGTTGCAGCGGCATATAGTAGTGCGCAGCGCGCTCACCTCTGACCCAATGACCCTGGCAGGGTTCAGTCAGGTTCTCAGCGTGACAGACACAAGGTTGTAGATGTGATAGCAGGAAACCTCCCATTTATTATACAAGAATAGTACCTGTTTATGTAATGCCATGATTACAGGATGAAGAAGTTGGGTGCAAAGGTGTGTGGGGTAATGTGTAACGTGACATGCATGTGCCAGCCGCACTGAATCACAACAACAACATAAGGTGACAGCAATGTGCACCAAGGAGCTGGTAATACTCCTACATTATCTTACCACTGGCTGTAACACCAGGAGACTGGGGCGGAGCATAGAGGAGGCTGACACACTATCACCAATCAGGGGCAAACGGCACAGGTGGCACTGTTCTCAGCTCACCTGATAAGAGGTAGGTTTGTGTTTTGTTTCAGCTTTCCAAAGAAATACTGTACTCATGGGATAGCGAAGGTCAGGACCCTGACTGTTCCTGGTGAGTACTATAACCCAGCCCCTAACCTCCCCTCCCGCCCCCTAACCTCCCCTCCCGCAGCCTAACCCTACCCTCCCGCCCCCTAACCCACCCATTCCGCAGCCTAACCCTAACCTCCCCTCCCGCAGCCTAACTCACCCCTCACACAGCCTAACCCTACCCTCCCACCCCCTAACCCACCCATTCTGCAGCCTAACCCTAACCTCCCCTCCCGCAGCCTAACCCTAACCTCCCCTCCCACAGCTTAATCCTAACCTCCCCTCCGACAGCCTGAACCTAACCCACCCATTCCGCAGCCTAACCCTAACCACCCCTCCCGCAGCCTAACTCACCCCTCACACAGCCTAACCCTACCCTCCCGCCCCCTAACCCACCCATTCCGCAGCCTAACCCTAACCTCCCCTCCCGCAGCTTAATCCTAACCTCCCCTCCCGCAGCTTAATCCTAACCTCCCCTCACACAGCCTCACCCTAACCTCCCCTCCCGCAGCCTGACCCTAACCTCTTCTCCCGCAGCCTGACCCTAACCTCCCCTCCCGCAGCCTAACCCTAACCACCCCTTCCGCAGCCTAACCCTAACCTCCCCTCCCGCAGCCTAACCCTAACCTCCCCTCCCGCAGCCTAAACCTAACCTCTCCTCCCACAGCCTAACACTATCCTCCCCTCCCGCAGCCTAACCCTAACCTTCCCTCCCGCAGCCTAACCCTAACCTTCCCTCCCGCAGCCCAACCCTAACCTTCCATCCCGCAGCCTAACCCTAACCTTCTATCCCGCAGCCTAACCCTAACCTTCTATCCCGCAGCACAACCCTAACCTTCTATCCTGCAGCCCAACCCTAACCTTCTATCCTGCAGCCTAACCTTCTATCCTGCAGCCTAACCCTAACCTTCTATCCCGCAGCCTAACCCTAACCTTCTATCCTGCAGCCCAACCCTAACCTTCTATCCCGCAGCACAACCCTAACCTTCTATCCCGCAGCCTAACCCTAACCTTCTATCCCGCAGCCTAACCTTCTATCCTGCAACCTAACCCTAACCTTCTATCCCGCAGCCCAATCCTAACCTTCTATCCTGCAGCCCAACCCTAACCTCCCCTCCCGCAGCCTAACCCTAACCTCCCCTCCCACAGCCCAACCTCCCCTCCCGCAGCCTAACCCTAACCTCCCCTCCCGCAGCCTAAGCTCCCCTCCCGCAGCCTAACCTCCCCTCCCACAGCCTAACTCTAATACACCTCTCCCTCAGCCTAACCCTAACCTCCCCTCCCACAGCCTGACCCTAACCTTCTACCTCTCCGCAGCCTAACCCTAATCTCCCCTCCTGCAGCCCAACCCTAACCTCCCCTCCCGCAGCCTAACCCTAACCTCCCCTCCCGCAGCCTAACTCTAACCTCCCCTCCCGCAGCCTAACCCTAACCTCCCCTCCCACAGCCTAACTCTAATACACCTCTCCCTCAGCCTAACCCTAACCTCCCCTCCCGCAGCCTAACTCTAACCTCCCCTCCCGCAGCCTAACCCTAACCTCCCCTCCCGCAGCCTAACTCTAACCTCCCCTCCCGCAGCCTAACCCTAACCTCCCCTCCCACAGCCTAACTCTAATACACCTCTCCCTCAGCCTAACCCTAACCTCCCCTCCCGCAGCCTAACTCTAACCTCCCCTCCCGCATCCTAACCCTAACCTTCCCTCCCGCATCCTAACCTCCCCTCCCGCATCCTAACCTCCCCCTCCCGCAGCCTAACCTTCCCCTCCTGCATCCTAACCTCCCCTCCCGCAGCCTAACCTTCCCCTCCCGCAGCCTAACCCTAACCTTCCCTCCTGCATCCTAACCTCCCCTCCTGCAGCCTCCCCTCCCGCAGCCTAACCCTAACCTCCCCTCCCGCAGCCTAACTCTAACCTCCCCTCCCGCAGCCTAACCCTAACCTCCCCTCCCACAGCCTAACTCTAATACACCTCTCCCTCAGCCTAACCTCCCCTCCCGCATCCTAACCCTAACCTTCCCTCCCGCATCCTAACCTCCCCTCCCGCAGCCTAACCTTCCCCTCCCGCAGCCTAACCCTAACCTTCCCTCCCGCATCCTAACCTCCCCTCCCGCAGCCTAACCTTCCCCTCCTGCATCCTAACCTCCCCTCCTGCAGCCTAACCTCCCCTCCTGCAGCCTAACCCTAACCTCCCCTCCCGCAGCCTAACCCTAACCTCCCCTCCCGCAGCCTAAACCTAACCTCCCATCCAGCAGCCTAACCCTAACCTCCCCTCCCGCAGCCTAACTCTAACCTTCTATCCCACAGCCCAACCCTAACCTTCTATCCCGCAGCCTAACCCTAACCTTCTATCCCGCAGCCTAACCCTAACCTTCTATCCTGCAGCCTAACCCTAACCTTCTATCCCGCAGCCCAACCCTAACCTTCTATCCCGCAGCCCAACCCTAACCTCCCCTCCCGCAGCCTAACCCTAACCTCCTCTCCTGCAGCCTAACCCTAACCACCCCTCCTGCAGTGTAACCCTAACCTCCCCTCCTGCAGCCTATCCCTAACCTTCCCCTCCCACAACCTAACCCTAACCTTCCCTACCACAGCCTAACCCTAACCTCCACTCCCGCAGCCTAACCCTAACCTCCCATAGCCCAATTCTAACCCACACCTCCCACAGCCTAACCCTCCCCTCCCACAGGCTAAATCTAGCCCACCCCTCCCGCAGCCTAGCCCTCCCCTCTCGCAGCCTAAATCTAGCCCACCCCTCCCGCAGCCTAACAGACTCCTCCCGTAGCCTAACCCTAATCGTCCATTCCCACAGTCTAACCCTAGCCCCCCTTACCCACATCCTAGTGCATGCCTTATCCCCAGTGCTAACTGTTAGGATCCGTCAGGAATCTGACCGTCTGGATGACAATGTCGGCATTGTGACCGTCGAGACCCCAACCACCAGGATATTAACATCATCCCCTGTACACAGCCAAGGCAGCCATATTGTGAGATGAACCAGCTGATAATATCTCCATGCCTCATGCCTCAATAAAGTTCCGTGGGAATGGATAATTGCTCGGTCTACTTCCATCAGTCACATGATAATACAAATAACCATACAGCCTTAGATGTTGTATCTGACCTGTAAATGGCTGCAGCCACGCCCAGAGTCACCTTACACGGATCCCGTCTGTAAGAAATCCAGTGGGACAACGGGATCACAAGGGATCTCCCCACTGCATCATGGAACCTCCCAACACTCCAGAAGTGACCTGATATATAATATGACGTCAGCATCGATAGGATGGATAATACTGACAATGCCGTTCTGGGCCACGCCAGCAATGCGATGATTGACAGCTAATTGCATCATCCATCCACTCGACCCTCATAATGTTACCAATTAATATGCTGCCATTTAGGTTACCATTATCCTTAGGGTTTAGAAATAGCATTATGAGTTAGTATTAGGCATAATACTAGATTGCCGACACTGTTCCCATGTTGACGTTTTATCTGTGCTGACGTAATAAATGTCAACATATTATAGCGAATCCTTTCCTATGGAAGTGCGCAGGTGACTGGTGCCTGGCTACTGGGAGAAGAGGCTCCACATTAGGAAATTGTGGTCTGATGCCAGGACGTAGCGACCCCGGTACCCGCCATATCTGAGCTTCCAGTGCCACTGCGCGCCTGCCACCTGGCGACACTGCATATACACCATATTTCCCCTATAGACCGCTGAATGCGTTATCATATTATCCCACATTGGCTGCGTACAGGATCCAGTGCATGAGCAGGCGTCTCTGAATTCGGCCCTGTACACTATGGCGCAATTCAGATCTGCGAGCGCGTGTGCCAAATACCCCGCCAATGCCAGCGCGCAGTGCCCATGGCTTCCTATCCAGCATGCATGGTAAAGTCACCCAGCTTCTGACGTATGCCAACCGAAGGTGTCCTGGAAGAGAGCCAACCCAAGCTGCCAAGCCGGGAGGGGGCCTTTTATCGAAGATGGGTTTCCAAAAATACCTGATCCCACAGTCCCTCAGAAGAGGGATAATCAGACGCCAGTTATATCCGGAGCAGTGATTATAAATAATTCTACTAATCACCTCGGAAATACAGGGCTCAGCGGAATACATTCATTTCTATCTGCCAGTGTGTAGTTAGGAGAGGAGGAGGGAGAGAGAGAGAGGGGGGAAGAGAGAGAGAGATGGGGGGGGGGGAGAGAGAGGTGGGGGGAAGAGAGAGAGAGAAATGGGGGGGAAGAGAGAGAGGGGGAGAGAGGTGGGGGGAAGAGAGAGGTGGGGAGAGAGAGGTGGGGTGAAGAGAGAGAGAGGTGGGGGGAAGAGAGAGAGATGGGGGGAAAGGTGGGGTGAAGAGAGAGAGGTGGAGAGAGGGGGGAAGAGATAGAAGGGGGGAGAGAGTGAGAGGGGGGAAGAGAGAGAGAGGTGGAGAGATGGGGGGAAGAGAGGGAGGAGAGAGAGAGGGGAGGGAGGTGGAGAGAGGGTGGGAGGGAGAGAGGTGGAGAGATGGGGGGAAGAGAGAGAGGTGGAGAGAGGTGGATATATGAGGGAAAAAGAGAGAGTTGGGGAGAGGGAGGGTGGAAGAGAAAGAGAGGTGGAGAGAGAGGGGGGAAGAGAGAGAGGGGGAGAGCGAGAGGAGGGGAAGAGAGGTGGAGAGATGGGGGAAGGGAGAGAGGGGGAAGAGAGAGAGAGGTGGAGAAATGGGGAGAAGAGAGAGAGGGGGGGAAGAGAGAGAGAGGGGGGAGAGAGAGGTGGAGGGGGAGAGAGAGAAAGGGAGAGGGAGACAAAGGGGGGAAAGAGGTAGAGGGGGGAGATAGAGAACAAATATAAAAAAAAAATCAAGAAAAATGAATACAATTTATGTAAAACAAAAAGAAAAAAGAGAAAGATTGTGCATTTGGCAGTCAATGCCTACACGATGCTGCTGCAGAACCCCTTAGTAACAGGTTAGTGCTGGTTTGTCCCTCGTTGGACGTTGCCCCCGGCTAGAAGCAGGAGCCCAGAGTCCATGTCACCGTGGCAGTTCCACGTGTGCACCCTGCTTGCTGATCGCACCAGTGACTGCAGATGCGTTATCTGCTAGGACTGTATCGCCTACAAGCAAACAAGGGCAGAAGCCATGGCATCGAGAGGAACATTCTAGAACACAATAACAACATGTTTCTGCAGTCACATTAATCTGCCCTTCTAGTCGCACCTTGGGCCTCATTCAGACCTGATGGCTGATCTGCAAGGCTGCGAGTACAGACATTAAGAACACCTGCCACACACACATCTGTGAGTGAGATTCGGATATATCGCTATCCTGTCGCACGTCCAGACACAATTTACTCAGCATCAGATCGTTTTCCAGTCTGTGCAGCAAGTCTCCCACAACTCTGCGACAGGCTGGTCGGGGCCGCCAGCTCTGACACCACTCCTGCCCCCCTAAAACACCTGGGCACGACTGAGAACAGTCCTGGTTTCCTGGTGTTCGTCCTCTGGCAGCTTTGTGTTTACAATTCATACGCAAGTTCTGTCGCTATTCACCCCCACGCGCGGTTATTCGATAATTGCTCAATCTGCAAAATTCGCTGTTTAATCAGGCCAATCATTCCAAGTGAGTTTCGTGCATCTTTTTACCCCGAAAATACGTCTTATTCATGATGTGTATATTCTGTGTGCGACTGCCACTGTATCTGTACATGAAATGATATGTTACTATGGGCCTTATTCTAGTTCACTCTTTCTGACAAATTCCTTCTTAGATGGACAAAACCACGTGCACTGCAGGGGGGCAGATGTAACATGTGCAGAGAGAATCAGATTTGGGTGAGTTATTTTGTTTCTGTGCAGGGTAAATACTGGCTGCTTTATTTTTACACTGCAATATAGAGCTCACTTTGAAGTAAAACCCCACCCAAATCTAACTCCCTTTGCACATGTTACATCTGCCCCACCTGCAGTGCACATGGTTTTGTCCATCTAAGAAGGATTTTGTCAGAAAGAGTGAACTAGAATAATCCCCTATGTCAGAGGTTGTTTTCCACGGACAGAGTCTACTTCAGACCTGATGGCACGGCCTTGAATTTGCAGCGGCCAGCGTTCAGTAAATACGCCTAGAGTGAAATTCCGCCTTGCGAATCAATGTGCTCGCTGAGCGAATATACTCACAGCTCATAGAATATGTCCAAAACCCCTCGTTACAGGCTCAGAGTAGCCAGAGACTGACGCAGCGGTGCGATGGAAACAGGCATATCCAGGCTAGAGCGGATGTAACACACACCCTCCCCTAACACACTCAGGCACACCTGCGTTTCCCCGGACACTCCCAGCGTTCTCCTAGGCACGCCTGCGTTTCCCCGGACACTCCCAGCGTTCTCCTAAGCACACCTTCGTTTCCTGGACACTCCCAGCATTCTCCTAGGCACACCTGCGTTTCCCCGGACACTCCCAGCGTTCTCCTAGGCACACCTGCGTTTCTCCGGACACTCCCAGCGTTCTCCTAGGCACGCCTGCGTTTCCCCGGACACTCCCAGCATTCTCCTAGGCATGCCTGCGTTTCCCCGTACACTCCCAGCGTTCTCCTAGGCACACCTGCGTTTCTCCGGACACTCCCAGCGTTTTCCTAGGCACGCCTGCGTTTCCCCGGACACTCCCAGCATTCTCCTAGGCACGCCTGCGTTTCCCCATACACTCCCAGCATTCTCCTAGGCACACCTGCGTTTCCCAGACACTCCCAGCGTTCTCCTAGGCACACCTGCGTTTCCCCGGACACTCCCAGCGTTCTCCTAGGCACACCTGCGTTTCCCCGGACACTCCCAGCATTCTCCTAGGCACGCCTGCGTTTCTCCGGACACTCCCAGCGTTCTCCTAGGCACACCTGCGTTTCCCCGGACACTCCCAGCGTTCTCCTAGGCCCACCTGCGTTTCCCCAGACACTCCCAGCGTTCTCCTAGGCACACCTGCGTTTCCCCGGACACTCCCAGCGTTCTCCTAGGCACACCTGCGTTTCCCCGGACACTCCCAGCGTTCTCCTAGGCACACCTGCGTTTACCCGGACACTCCCAGCGTTCTCCTAGGCACGCCTGCGTTTCCCCGGACACTCCCAGCGTTCTCCTAGGCCCACCTGCATTTTCCCGGACACTCCCAGCATTCTCCTAGGCCCACCTGCATTTCCCCAGACACTCCCAGGATTCTCCTAGGCACACCTGCGTTTCCCAGACACTCCCAGTGTTCTCCTAGGCACACCTGTGTTTCCCAGACACTCCCAGCATTCTTCTAGGCACACCTGCATTTCCCCGGACACTCCCAGCGGTCTCCTAGGCACACCCAGCTTTCTCCTAGATACACCTGCATTTCCCCGGACACTCTCAGCAGTCTCCTAGGCACTCCCAGCGTTCTCCTAGGCACACCTGCGTTTCCCAGACCCCCCCAGCATTCTCCTAGGCACACCTGTGTTTCCCAGACACTCCCAGCATTCTCCTAGGCACACCTGCATTTCCCCGGACACTCCCAGCGGTCTCCTAGGCACACCCAGCTTTCTACTAGATACACCTGCGTTTCCCCGGACACTCTCAGCAGTCTCCTAGGCACTCCCATCGTTCTCCTAGGCACACCTGCGTTTCCCAGACACTCCCAGCGTTCTCCTAGGCACACCTGTGTTTCCCAGACACTCCCAGCATTCTCCTAGGCACACCTGCGTTTCCCAGACACTCCCAGCATTCTCCTGGGCACACCTGCGTTTCCCCAGACACTCCCAGCGTTCTCCTAGGCACACCTGCGTTTCCCAGACACTCCCAGCGTCCTCCTAGGCACACCTGCGTTTCCCCGGACACTCCCAGCGTTCTCCTAGGCACACCTGCGTTTCACCGGACACTCCCAGCGTTCTCCTAGGCACACCTGTGTTTCCTGGACACTCCCAGCATTCTCCTAGGCACACCTGCGTTTCCCGGACACTCCCAGCGTTCTCCTAGGCACACCTGCGTTTCCCCGGACACTCCCAGCGTTCTCCTAGGCACACCTGCGTTTCCCCGGACACTCCCAGCGTTCTCCTAGACACACCTGCGTTTCCCCAGACACTCCCAGCGTTCTCCTAGGCACACCTGTGTTTCCCCGGACACTCCCAGCATTCTCCTAGGCACACCTGTGTTTCCCCGGACACTCAAAGCATTCTCCTAAGCACACCTGCATTTCCCGGACACTCCCAGCGTTCTTCTAGGCACACCTGCGTTTCCCCGGACACTCCATGCTTTCTCCTAGGCACACCTGCGTTTCCCCCGACACTCCCAGCGTTCTCCTAGGCACACCTGCGTTTCCCCGGACACTCCCAGCGTTCTCCTAGGCACACCTGTGTTTCCCCGGACACTCCCAGCGTTCTCCTAGGCACACCTGTGTTTCCCCGGACACTCCCAGTGTTCTCCTAGGCACACCTGCGTTTCCCCGGACACTCCCAGCGTTCTCCTAGGCACACCTGTGTTTCCCCGGACACTCCCAGCGTTCTCCTAGGCACACCTGTGTTTCCCCGGACACTCAAAGCATTCTCCTAAGCACACCTGCATTTCCCGGACACTCCCAGCGTTCTTCTAGGCACACCTGCGTTTCCCCGGACACTCCATGCTTTCACCTAGGCACACCTGCGTTTCCCCGGACACTCCCAGCGTTCTCCTAGGCACACCTGCGTTTCCCCGGACACTCCCAGCGTTCTCCTAGGCACACCTGTGTTTCCCCGGACACTCCCAGCGTTCTCCTAGGCACACCTGCGTTTCCCCGGACACTCCCAGCGTTCTCCTAGGCACATCTGTGTTTCCCCGGACACTCCCAGTGTTCTCCTAGGCACACCTGTGTTTCCCGGACACTCCCAGCATTCTCCTAGGCACACCTGCGTTTCCCTGTACACGCCCAGCGTTCTTCTAGGCACAACTGCGTTTCCCCGGACACTCCCAGCGTTCTCCTAGGCACACCTGCATATCCCCGGACACTCCCAGCGTTCTCCTAGGCACACCTGCGTTTCCCCGGACACTCCCAGCATTCTCCTAGGTACACCTGCATTTCCCCGGACACTCCCAGCGGTCTCCTAGGCACACCTGTGTTTCCTGGACACTCCCAGCATTCTCCTAGGCACACCTGCGTTTCCCGGACACTCCCAGCGTTCTTCTAGGCACACCTGTGTTTCCCCGGACACTCCCAGCGTTCTCCTAGGCACACCTGCGTTTCCCCGGACACTCCCAGCGTTCTCCTAGGCACACCTGCGTTTCCCCGGACACTCCCAGCGTTCTCCTAGGCACACCTGTGTTTCCCCGGACACTCCCAGCATTCTCCTAGGCACACCTGTGTTTCCCCGGACACTCAAAGCATTCTCCTAAGCACACCTGCATTTCCCGGACACTCCCAGCGTTCTCCTAGGCACGCCTGCATTTTCCGGACACTCCCAGCATTCTCCTAAGCACGCCTGCGTTTCCCCGGACACTCCCAGCGTTCTCCTAGGCACACCTGCGTTTCCCCGGACACTCCCAGCATTCTCCTAGGCACACCTGCGTTTCCCTGGACACTCCCAGCATTCTCCTAGGCACACCTGCGTTTCCCCGGACACTCCCTGCGTTCTCCTAGGCACACCTGCGTTTCCCCGGACACTCCCAGCGTTCTCTTACGTACACCTGCGTTTCCCGGACACTCCCAGCGTTCTCCTAGGCACAGGAGTGTCCAGCGTTCTCCTAGGCACGCCTGCATTTTCCGGACACTCCCAGCATTCTCCTAGGCACGCCTGCGTTTCCCCAGACACTCCCAGCATTCTCGTAGGCACACCTGCCTTTCCTGGACACTCCCAGCATTCTCCTAGGCACGCCTGCATTTCCCGGACACTCCCAGCATTCTCCTAGGCACACCTGTGTTTCCCAGACACCCCCAGCGTTCTCCTAGGCACACCTGCGTTTCCCAGACACTCCCAGTGTTCTCCTAGGCACACCTGCATTTCCCCGGACACTCCCAGCATTCTCCTAGGCACACCTCCATTTCCCCGGACACTCCCAGCATTCTCCTAGGCACACCTCCATTTCCCCGGACACTCCCAGCGGTCTCCTAGGCACACCTGTGTTTCCCGGACACTCCCAGCATTCTCCTAGGCACACCTGTGTTTCCCCAGACACTCCCAGCGGTCTCCTAGGCACACCTGTGTTTCCCCAGACACTCCCAGCATTCTCCTAGGCACACCTGTGTTTCCCCAGACACTCCCAGCGTTCTCCTAGGCACACCTGTGTTTCCCTGGACACTCCCAGCATTCTCCTGGGCATACCTGTGTTTCCCGGACACTCCCAGCATTCTCCTAGGCACACCTGTGTTTCCCCAGGCACTCCCAGCGGTCTCCTAGGCACACCTGTGTTTCCCCAGACACTCCCAGCGTTCTCCTAGGCACACCTGCGTTTCCCCAGACACTCCCAGCGGTCTCCCAGGCACACCTGCGTTTCCCCAGACACTCCCAGCATTCTCCTGGGCATACCTGTGTTTCCCGGACACTCCCAGCATTCTCCTAGGCACACCTGTGTTTCCCCAGACACTCCCAGCGGTCTCCTAGGCACACCTGTGTTTCCCCAGACACTCCCAGCGTTCTCCTAGGCACACCTGTGTTTCCCTGGACACTCCCAGCATTCTCCTGGGCATACCTGTGTTTCCCGGACACTCCCAGCATTCTCCTAGGCACACCTGTGTTTCCCCAGACACTCCCAGCGGTCTCCTAGGCACACCTGTGTTTCCCCAGACACTCCCAGCGTTCTCCTAGGCACACCTGCGTTTCCCCAGACACTCCCAGCGGTCTTCCAGGCACACCTGCGTTTCCCCAGACACTCCCAGCGTTCTCCTAGGCACACCTGCGTTTCCCCAGACACTCCCAGCGTTCTCCTAGGCACACCTGCGTTTCCCCGGACACTCCCAGCGGTCTCCTAGGCACACCTGCGTTTCCCCAGACACTCCCAGCGGTCTCCCAGGCACACCTGCGTTTCCCCGGACACTCCCAGCGGTCTCCTAGGCACACCTGCGTTTCCCCGGACACTCCCAGCGTTCTCCTAGGCACACCTGCGTTTCCCCGGACACTCCCAGCGTTCTCCTAGGCACACCTGTGTTTCCCTGGACACTCCCAGCATTCTCCTGGGCATACCTGTGTTTCCCGGACACTCCCAGCATTCTCCTAGGCACACCTGTGTTTCCCCAGGCACTCCCAGCGGTCTCCTAGGCACACCTGTGTTTCCCCAGACACTCCCAGCGTTCTCCTAGGCACACCTGCGTTTCCCCAGACACTCCCAGCGGTCTCCTAGGCACACCTGTGTTTCCCCAGACACTCCCAGCATTCTCCTAGGCACACCTGTGTTTCCCCAGACACTCCCAGCATTCTCCTAGGCACACCTGTGTTTCCCCAGACACTCCCAGCGTTCTCCTAGGCACACCTGTGTTTCCCTGGACACTCCCAGCATTCTCCTGGGCATACCTGTGTTTCCCGGACACTCCCAGCATTCTCCTAGGCACACCTGTGTTTCCCCAGACACTCCCAGCATTCTCCTAGGCACACCTGTGTTTCCCCAGACACTCCCAGCGTTCTCCTAGGCACACCTGTGTTTCCCTGGACACTCCCAGCATTCTCCTGGGCATACCTGTGTTTCCCGGACACTCCCAGCATTCTCCTAGGCACACCTGTGTTTCCCCAGACACTCCCAGCGGTCTCCTAGGCACACCTGTGTTTCCCCAGACACTCCCAGCGTTCTCCTAGGCACACCTGTGTTTCCCTGGACACTCCCAGCATTCTCCTGGGCATACCTGTGTTTCCCGGACACTCCCAGCATTCTCCTAGGCACACCTGTGTTTCCCCAGACACTCCCAGCGGTCTCCTAGGCACACCTGTGTTTCCCCAGACACTCCCAGCGTTCTCCTAGGCACACCTGCGTTTCCCCAGACACTCCCAGCGGTCTCCCAGGCACACCTGCGTTTCCCCAGACACTCCCAGCGTTCTCCTAGGCACACCTGCGTTTCCCCAGACACTCCCAGCGTTCTCCTAGGCACACCTGCGTTTCCCCGGACACTCCCAGCGGTCTCCTAGGCACACCTGCGTTTCCCCAGACACTCCCAGCGGTCTCCCAGGCACACCTGCGTTTCCCCGGACACTCCCAGCGGTCTCCTAGGCACACCTGCGTTTCCCCGGACACTCCCAGCGTTCTCCTAGGCACACCTGCGTTTCCCCGGACACTCCCAGCGGTCTCCTAGGCACACCTGCGTTTCCCGGACACTCCCAGCGGTCTCCTAGGCACACCTGCGTTTCCCCGGACACTCCCAGCGTTCTCCTAGGCACACCTGCGTTTCCCCGGACACTCCCAGCGTTCTCCTAGGCACACCTGCGTTTCCCCGGACACTCCCAGCGTTCTCCTAGGCACACCTGCGTTTCCCCGGACACTCCCAGCGTTCTCCTAGGCACACCTGCGTTTCCCCGGACACTCCCAGCGTTCTCCTAGGCACACCTGCGTTTCCCCGGACACTCCCAGCGGTCTCCTAGGCACACCTGCGTTTCCCGGACACTCCCAGCGGTCTCCTAGGCACACCTGCGTTTCCCCGGACACTCCCAGCGGTCTCCTAGGCACACCTGCGTTTCCCCGGACACTCCCAGCGTTCTCCTAGGCACACCTGCGTTTCCCCGGACACTCCCAGCGGTCTCCTAGGCACACCTGCGTTTCCCGGACACTCCCAGCGGTCTCCTAGGCACACCTGCGTTTCCCCGGACACTCCCAGCGTTCTCCTAGGCACACCTGCGTTTCCCCGGACACTCCCAGCGTTCTCCTAGGCACACCTGCGTTTCCCGGACACTCCCAGCGTTCTCCTAGGCACACCTGTGGCCGGTTACCACTCCCAGACACCTACTTTCTGTCAATCACCTTGCGTTTGGCTTGCAAATAGAAAAAGTAGCAGGACGTCACCACAGACAGGACGGCCTCGCACATGTGTTTCATGGGCCGTATGAATGCAGTGTATCAATAATTGGTTGCCGTAACTCCAAATTATCTATGAGATTTACAACATAGAGATGACAGTAAAGGGGGAACCAAAATCTTATCATACACCTCTATTCCCCCCAGAAACGGAATGCCTTAGTAAAGTGGGAATCCGATCTCTCCTGCTCATTGTCAGGGGTGTTCCACACCATGTTTTTATGTGTCCAAATGTATATCCCATCCCAGGACCTGGCCGCCTCACTCACATACGTGCTGGCATAACTGAGGCGTTGGCACATTGCATCATACTTTCTGGTCCTGCACCGTCCTCACCCCCCTTTGGACGCCAGTTTTCACCCTCCTATCTGATGTTCTAGGTCACCGTGTACTTCCCCTACCTAAACTCGCACTTATACATATTTACTGTGGTGCCCTCCCCCGACCGATAGGAATGTGATGGGCAATATATTAAAATCAACCAAGTTATTGATCGCACAACACTGGCGTTCCCCCAAGTCCCCACCCTAACAGCAGTGGAACAGGGGGTCCGACCCCACTATGAACAGGAAACTGCAGGCCTAGGCTTCCCCGCTGGTCCGCTCGTCACACGTTCCGATGGTCTCCCTGGGGGATGCCGTCACTTGGTGCACAGCATGATGGTCGACATGGATCTAGGTCGAAAGGTCATTCATTCGACAGTGTCTAGGTCGACATGGGGTTTTTCACAGTTTTTTGAGCCGACGGGGGAAATTTACTAATATGAAAAACCTAGTTTTTTGTATTAGTATTTTCCCTACGACTGCATACGACTGTTTCAGTCATATGCAAAGTCGTGTTCCGGAGGGGAATGTAAAAAGCAGTCAGATAGGACTGCTTTGTAACCCTCCGATGGTGTAACCATTCGTATTAGCTGGCCATATCCTGTGCTGAAGATGTCTTGTCTTGGTCCGACGTAGTCCAGGTAATCTTCAAGCTGTCGCCGGTCCCCGCACTGTCCGCATCGCACTGAGGAGAGATGCTGAGATGTTTCATACTCGGCACCTCTCCTCAGAATGATTTAATTGGCCGCCTAGCGGCCAATCAGGAGACGACTTTCTTGGCTCCTGATTGGCCGCTAGGCGGCCAATAGAAATCATACTGAGGAGAGGTGCCGAGTATGAAATATCTCAGCATCTCTCCTCAGTGCGATGCGGAGACAGCGGGGAGCGCCGGCAGCTTGAACATTACCTGGATTACGTCCGACCAAGACAAGACATCTTCAGCACAGGACCAGGTGAGTAGGATTTCCTTCCACAGCTCCAACATGGATTACTTCGGACCCGGACACCGCCATGGACCTGGAGGACGACACGGACCGCCGACATGGACCTGGAGGACGACACAGGACACCAGGACAGAGGGCTACCTACGGGATCAAGATAGGTAAGTATCAGTATGTGTGTAATGTATGTATTAAACTTTTATTTTCATTGTGTCAGTGTGTTTATTGTACTATTTTTGTAACTGTGGAACTACAAGACCCAGCGGGCCCTTTAATGCCCGCAGGCTGGGACTTGTGGTTCTCCAAGTCCCAGCTTGTGGGGGAGGCTTGCTGGGACTCATAGTTCCACACAATCGTTTTTTCATCTATTTTTTTTTACACCACTATCAGCCCGGTGACCCCAGCCCAGGGTCACCGGGGACAGCACCAGGCTTCAGCCTGGTCAGGTAAGTCCTGGAGGGGGGGACCCCTTTATTGGGGGGGGGGTCCCCACTCCCCCAGGACCCCTGGCCAGGCTGACCGGTCAGAGGGTTAATGCTTTGGCCGGGGGGACTTGTATAAAAAGTCTCCCCCCGGCTGTGGCATTACCCTGCTGGCTGGTTTGGCCTGGGGCTGGTTCTTAAAATACGGGGGACCCCTACTCATTTTGTCCCCCCCGTATTTTGGGAACCAGCCCTGGAGCCTGGGGCTGGTTGTTAAAAATTGGGGAACCACTAAAGCCTGCACGGATCTGACTGATATGATGGATCTGACTGATCCGTGGAGGCTAAAGCCAAATACGACAGGGAAAGCAAGGTGTACAGTATTTTCCTGTCGTATTTTGGGGATTCAGTATTGAATCCCGGCGGTCGGGATCCCGGCGTTCAGAATCCCGACGCCGGAATCCCGACAGCCGAAATGCCGACAAGGGGGGGACGTGGATCGCCCCCCCTTGCGGGCTCGCTGCGCTCGCCACGCAGCGGGCCCGGTGCCTCGCCACGCAGCGGGCCCGGTGCCTCGCTACGCTCGGCACACTAATTTATTCTCCCTCCAGGGGTGTCGTGGACACCCCAGGAGGGAGAATGTGTCGGCATTTCGGCGGTCGGGATTCCGGCGTCGGGATTCTGAACGCCAGGATCCCGACCGCCGGGATTTTAACTGCATCCCGTATTTTGGTGCCTGTTTTACACCAATTAGCAGCCGTATTATCAATACGGCTGTTTAGTACATCAGGAACCTATCGATGGTGTAGACATTCGTATTTGTAAATACAAATACGAATGTCCCATCTTTAGGAATACGAATTGTTGTATTTTCGGGATTGTAAATCCCGAAAATACAAATGTGTAAAAAATAGGTGTATTTCTGCCTACGAATACACCTATTTTTTACGAATCCATATTGGTAAATGTCTCCCGACATGCGGTATTTCATGCCCTACCATCCACTAGGGCGTAGGTGGGAGAATAAAATAGGGTACTTGTGTATTATCTGGGCGCCCGATTTTATCATCGCATGCCACTACTTAAGGCATGCGAGGCGATTTTTCATTGTAAAGACCCGATTTTTTATTGTATAGTCACCCATGGGTGATTTCATACCCCCACTATCCAACTACGCATGGAGTCGATTTCATATAGTGTGGCGAGCGCAGCAAGCCCCGCGTGGGGACGTGGATTACTTTACATGTATCCTGCGTCCGCTCCCCACGCTTCGGGCTCAGTGGCTCGCCACACTATATAAAATCAACTCCATGCGTAGTTGGATAGTGGGGGTATGAAATCACCCATGGGGGACTATACAATAAAAAATCGGGTCTTTACAATGAAAAATCGCATAAATTGTATCCCACTATATTGCATGTGATGCGATGAAAAAATCGGGCGCCCAGATATTGCACAAGTACCGAAAATAGTGTGCCAGAAGCATTGCGAGCGCAGTAAGCGATGCGAGGGGATGCGGTGCACTTTAAACTGTGTCCATGTTGCCTGTGTCATCATTCGGGTCAAAAAACAGTGAAAAAAACCCATGTTGACCTTTTGAATGTCGACACTGTCAAACTAACGACCTGTTGAACTAATCAACTTTCAACCTAGCGCCATGTCAACCTTTTCCCATGTCGACCTAATGACTGTCGACCATCATGCTGTAGACCAAATGATCCCAACCCTCTCCCTGGTGCACATATAGGACCCTCCCTCCATGAGATAGGCCCCTGTATAGCCGTCCTATTACTTCCCCGCTGTGAGAACTCTCTCCCTGGTGCACATATAGGACCCTCCCTCCATGAGATAGGCCCCTGTATAGCCGTCCTATTACTTCCCCGCTGTGAGAACCCTCTCCCTGGTGCACATATAGGACCCTCCCTCCATGAGATAGGCCCCTGTATAGCCGTCCTATTACTTCCCAGCTGTGAGAACCCTCTCCCTGGTGCACATATAGGACCCTCCCTCCATGAGATAGGCCCCTGTATAGCCGTCCTATTACTTCCCCGCTGTGAGAACCCTCTCCCTGGTGCACATATAGGACCCTCCCTCCATGAGATAGGCCCCTGTATAGCCGTCCTATTACTTCCCCGCTGTGAGAACCCTCTCCCTGGTGCACATATAGGACCCTCCCTCCATGAGATAGGCCCCTGTATAGCCGTCCTATTACTTCCCCGCTGTGAGAACCCTCTCCCTGGTGCACATATAGGACCCTCCCTCCATGAGATAGGCCCCTTGTATAGCCGTCCTATTACTTCCCCGCTGTGAGAACCCTCTCCCTGGTGCACATATAGGACCCTCCCTCCATGAGATAGGCCCCTGTATAGCCGTCCTATTACTTCCCCGCTGTGAGAACCCTCTCCCTGGTGCACATATAGGACCCTCCCTCCATGAGATAGGCCCCTGTATAGCCGTCCTATTACTTCCCCGCTGTGAGAACCCTCTCCCTGGTGCACATATAGGACCCTCCCTCCATGAGATAGGCCCCTGTATAGCCGTCCTATTACTTCCCCGCTGTGAGAACCCTCTCCCTGGTGCACATATAGGACCCTCCCTCCATGAGATAGGCCCTGTATAGCCGTCCTATTACTTCCCCGCTGTGAGAACCCTCTCCCTGGTGCACATATAGGACCCTCCCTCCATGAAATAGGCCCCTGTATAGCCGTCCTATTACTTCCCCGCTGTGAGAACCCTCTCCCTGGTGCACATATAGGACCCTCCCTCCATGAGATAGGTCCCTGTATAGCCGTCCTATTACTTCCCCGCTGTGAGAACCCTCTCCCTGGTGCACATACAGGACCCTCCCTCCATGAGATAGGCCCCTGTATAGCCGTCCTATTACTTCCCCGCTGTGAGAACCCTCTCCCTGGTGCACATATAGGACCCTCCCTCCATGAGATAGGCCCCTGTATAGCCGTCCTATTACTTCCCCGCTGTGAGAACCCTCTCCCTGGTGCACATATGGGACCCTCCCTCCATGAGATAGGCCCCTGTATAGCCGTCCTATTACTTCCCCGCTGTGAGAACCCTCTCCCTGGTGCACATATAGGACCCTCCCTCCATGAGATAGGCCCCTGTATAGCCGTCCTAGTACTTCCCCGCTGTGAGAACCCTCTCCCTGGTGCACATATAGGACCCTCCCTCCATGAGATAGGTCCCTGTATAGCCGTCCTATTACTTCCCCGCTGTGAGAACCCTCTCCCTGGTGCACATATAGGACCCTCCCTCCATGAGATAGGCCCCTGTATATCCGTCCTAGTACTTCCCCGCTGTGAGAACCCTCTCCCTGGTGCACATATAGGACCCTCCCTCCATGAGATAGGTCCCTGTATAGCCGTCCTATTACTTCCCCGCTGTGAGAACCCTCTCCCTGGTGCACATATAGGACCCTCCCTCCATGAGATAGGTCCCTGTATAGCCGTCCTATTACTTCCCCGCTGTGAGAACTCTCTCCCTGGTGCACATATAGGACCCTCCCTCCATGAGATAGGCCCCTGTATAGCCGTCCTATTACTTCCCCGCTGTGAGAACCCTCTCCCTGGTGCACATATAGGACCCTCCCTCCATGAGATAGGTCCCTGTATAGCCGTCCTATTACTTCCCCGCTGTGAGAACCCTCTCCCTGGTGCACATATAGGACCCTCCCTCCATAAGATAGGCCCCTGTATAGCCGTCCTATTACTTCCCCGCTGTGAGAACCCTCTCCCTGGTGCACATATAGGACCCTCCCTCCATGAGATAGGCCCCTGTATAGCCGTCCTATTACTTCCCCGCTGTGAGAACCCTCTCCCTGGTGCACATATAGGACCCTCCCTCCATGAGATAGGCCCCTGTATAGCCGTCTTATTACTTCCCCGCTGTGAGAACCCTCTCCCTGGTGCACATATAGGACCCTCCCTCCATGAGATAGGCCCCTGTATAGCCGTCCTATTACTTCCCCGCTGTGAGAACCCTCTCCTTGGTGCACATATAGGACCCTCCCTCCATGAGATAGGCCCCTGTATAGCCGTCCTATTACTTCCCCGCTGTGAGAACCCTCTCCCTGGTGCACATATAGGACCCTCCCTCCATGAGATAGGCCCCTGTATAGCCGTCCTATTACTTCCCCGCTGTGAGAACCCTCTCCCTGGTGCACATATAGGACCCTCCCTCCATGAGATAGGCCCCTGTATAGCCGTCCTATTACTTCCCCGCTGTGAGAACCCTCTCCTTGGTGTACATATAGGACCCTCCCTCCATGAGATAGGCCCCTGTATAGCCGTCCTATTACTTCCCCGCTGTGAGAACCCTCTCCCTGGTGCACATATAGGACCCTCCCTCCATGAGATAGGTCCCTGTATAGCCGTCCTATTACTTCCCCGCTGTGAGAACCCTCTCCCTGGTGCACATATAGGACCCTCCCTCCATGAGATAGGCCCCTGTATAGCCGTCCTATTACTTCCCCGCTGTGAGAACCCTCTCCCTGGTGCACATATAGGACCCTCCCTCCATGAGATAGGCCCCTGTATAGCCGTCCTATTACTTCCCCGCTGTGAGAACCCTCTCCCTGGTGCACATATGGGACCCTCCCTCCATGAGATAGGCCCCTGTATAGCCGTCCTATTACTTCCCCGCTGTGAGAACCCTCTCCCTGGTGCACATATAGGACCCTCCCTCCATGAGATAGGCCCCTGTATAGCCGTCCTAGTACTTCCCCGCTGTGAGAACCCTCTCCCTGGTGCACATATAGGACCCTCCCTCCATGAGATAGGTCCCTGTATAGCCGTCCTATTACTTCCCCGCTGTGAGAACCCTCTCCCTGGTGCACATATAGGACCCTCCCTCCATGAGATAGGCCCCTGTATATCCGTCCTAGTACTTCCCCGCTGTGAGAACCCTCTCCCTGGTGCACATATAGGACCCTCCCTCCATGAGATAGGTCCCTGTATAGCCGTCCTATTACTTCCCCGCTGTGAGAACCCTCTCCCTGGTGCACATATAGGACCCTCCCTCCATGAGATAGGTCCCTGTATAGCCGTCCTATTACTTCCCCGCTGTGAGAACTCTCTCCCTGGTGCACATATAGGACCCTCCCTCCATGAGATAGGCCCCTGTATAGCCGTCCTATTACTTCCCCGCTGTGAGAACCCTCTCCCTGGTGCACATATAGGACCCTCCCTCCATGAGATAGGTCCCTGTATAGCCGTCCTATTACTTCCCCGCTGTGAGAACCCTCTCCCTGGTGCACATATAGGACCCTCCCTCCATAAGATAGGCCCCTGTATAGCCGTCCTATTACTTCCCCGCTGTGAGAACCCTCTCCCTGGTGCACATATAGGACCCTCCCTCCATGAGATAGGCCCCTGTATAGCCGTCCTATTACTTCCCCGCTGTGAGAACCCTCTCCCTGGTGCACATATAGGACCCTCCCTCCATGAGATAGGCCCCTGTATAGCCGTCTTATTACTTCCCCGCTGTGAGAACCCTCTCCCTGGTGCACATATAGGACCCTCCCTCCATGAGATAGGCCCCTGTATAGCCGTCCTATTACTTCCCCGCTGTGAGAACCCTCTCCTTGGTGCACATATAGGACCCTCCCTCCATGAGATAGGCCCCTGTATAGCCGTCCTATTACTTCCCCGCTGTGAGAACCCTCTCCCTGGTGCACATATAGGACCCTCCCTCCATGAGATAGGCCCCTGTATAGCCGTCCTATTACTTCCCCGCTGTGAGAACCCTCTCCCTGGTGCACATATAGGACCCTCCCTCCATGAGATAGGCCCCTGTATAGCCGTCCTATTACTTCCCCGCTGTGAGAACCCTCTCCTTGGTGTACATATAGGACCCTCCCTCCATGAGATAGGCCCCTGTATAGCCGTCCTATTACTTCCCCGCTGTGAGAACCCTCTCCCTGGTGCACATATAGGACCCTCCCTCCATGAGATAGGCCCCTGTATAGCCGTCCTATTACTTCCCCGCTGTGAGAACCCTCTCCCTGGTGCACATATAGGACCCTCCCTCCATGAGATAGGCCCCTGTATAGCCGTCCTATTACTTCCCCGCTGTGAGAACCCTCTCCCTGGTGCACATATAGGACCCTCCCTCCATGATATAGGCCCCTGTATAGCCGTCCTAGTACTTCCCCGCTGTGAGAACCCTCTCCCTGGTGCACATATAGGACCCTCCCTCCATGAGATAGGCCCCTGTATAGCCGTTCTATTACTTCCCCGCTGTGAGAACCCTCTCCCTGGTGCACATATAGGACCCTCCCTCCATGAGATAGGCCCCTGTATAGCCGTCCTATTACTTCCCCGCTGTGAGAACCCTCTCCTGGTGCACATATAGGACCCTCCCTCCATGAGATAGGCCCCTGTATAGCCGTCCTATTACTTCCCCGCTGTGAGAACCCTCTCCCTGGTGCACATATGGGACCCTCCCTCCATGAGATAGGCCCCTGTATAGCCGTCCTAGTACTTCCCCGCTGTGAGAACCCTCTTCCTGGTGCACATATGGGACCCTCCCTCCATGAGATAGGCCCCTGTATAGCCGTCCTATTACTTCCCCGCTGTGAGAACCCTCTCCCTGGTGCACATATAGGACCCTCCCTCCATGAGATAGGCCCCTGTATAGCCGTCCTATTACTTCCCCGCTGTGAGAACCCTCTCCCTGGTGCACATATAGGACCCTCCCTCCATGAGATAGGCCCCTGTATAGCCGTCCTATTACTTCCCCGCTGTGAGAACCCTCTCCCTGGTGCACATATAGGACCCTCCCTCCATGAGATAGGTCCCTGTATAGCCGTCCTATTACTTCCCCGCTGTGAGAACCCTCTCCCTGGTGCACATATAGGACCCTCCCTCCATGAGATAGGCCCCTGTATAGCCATCCTATTACTTCCCCGCTGTGAGAACCCTCTCCCTGGTGCACATATAGGACCCTCCCTCCATGAGATAGGCCCCTGTATAGCCGTCCTATTACTTCCCCGCTGTGAGAACCCTCTCCCTGGTGCACATATGGGACCCTCCCTCCATGAGATAGGCCCCTGTATAGCCGTCCTATTACTTCCCCGCTGTGAGAACCCTCTCCCTGGTGCACATATAGGACCCTCCCTCCATGAGATAGGCCCCTGTATAGCCGTCCTAGTACTTCCCCGCTGTGAGAACCCTCTCCCTGGTGCACATATAGGACCCTCCCTCCATGAGATAGGTCCCTGTATAGCCGTCCTATTACTTCCCCGCTGTGAGAACCCTCTCCCTGGTGCACATATAGGACCCTCCCTCCATGAGATAGGCCCCTGTATATCCGTCCTAGTACTTCCCCGCTGTGAGAACCCTCTCCCTGGTGCACATATAGGACCCTCCCTCCATGAGATAGGTCCCTGTATAGCCGTCCTATTACTTCCCCGCTGTGAGAACCCTCTCCCTGGTGCACATATAGGACCCTCCCTCCATGAGATAGGTCCCTGTATAGCCGTCCTATTACTTCCCCGCTGTGAGAACTCTCTCCCTGGTGCACATATAGGACCCTCCCTCCATGAGATAGGCCCCTGTATAGCCGTCCTATTACTTCCCCGCTGTGAGAACCCTCTCCCTGGTGCACATATAGGACCCTCCCTCCATGAGATAGGCCCCTGTATAGCCGTCCTATTACTTCCCCGCTGTGAGAACCCTCTCCCTGGTGCACATATAGGACCCTCCCTCCATGAGATAGGCCCCTGTATAGCCGTCCTATTACTTCCCCGCTGTGAGAACCCTCTCCCTGGTGCACATTTAGGACCCTCTCTCCATGAGATAGGCCCCTGTATAGCCGTCCTATTACTTCCCCGCTATGAGAACCCTCTCCCTGGTGCACATATAGGACCCTCCCTCCATGAGATAGGTCCCTGTATAGCCGTCCTATTACTTCCCCGCTGTGAGAACCCTCTCCCTGGTGCACATATAGGACCCTCCCTCCATGAGATAGGCCCCTGTATAGCCGTCCTATTACTTCCCCGCTGTGAGAACCCTCTCCCTGGTGCACATATAGGACCCTCCCTCCATGAGATAGGCCCCTGTATAGCCGTCCTATTACTTCCCCGCTGTGAGAACCCTCTCCCTGGTGCACATATAGGACCCTCCCTCCATGAGATAGGCCCCTGTATAGCCGTCTTATTACTTCCCCGCTGTGAGAACCCTCTCCCTGGTGCACATATAGGACCCTCCCTCCATGAGATAGGCCCCTGTATAGCCGTCCTATTACTTCCCCGCTGTGAGAACCCTCTCCTTGGTGCACATATAGGACCCTCCCTCCATGAGATAGGCCCCTGTATAGCCGTCCTATTACTTCCCCGCTGTGAGAACCCTCTCCTTGGTGCACATATAGGACCCTCCCTCCATGAGATAGGCCCCTGTATAGCCGTCCTATTACTTCCCCGCTGTGAGAACCCTCTCCCTGGTGCACATATAGGACCCTCCCTCCATGAGATAGGCCCCTGTATAGCCGTCCTATTACTTCCCCGCTGTGAGAACCCTCTCCCTGGTGCACATATAGGACCCTCCCTCCATGAGATAGGCCCCTGTATAGCCGTCCTATTACTTCCCCGCTGTGAGAACCCTCTCCTTGGTGCACATATAGGACCCTCCCTCCATGAGATAGGCCCCTGTATAGCCGTCCTATTACTTCCCCGCTGTGAGAACCCTCTCCCTGGTGCACATATAGGACCCTCCCTCCATGAGATAGGCCCCTGTATAGCCGTCCTATTACTTCCCCGCTGTGAGAACCCTCTCCCTGGTGCACATATAGGACCCTCCCTCCATGATATAGGCCCCTGTATAGCCGTCCTATTACTTCCCCGCTGTGAGAACCCTCTCCCTGGTGCACATATAGGACCCTCCCTCCATGATATAGGCCCCTGTATAGCCGTCCTAGTACTTCCCCGCTGTGAGAACCCTCTCCCTGGTGCACATATAGGACCCTCCCTCCATGAGATAGGCCCCTGTATAGCCGTTCTATTACTTCCCCGCTGTGAGAACCCTCTCCCTGGTGCACATATAGGACCCTCCCTCCATGAGATAGGCCCCTGTATAGCCGTCCTATTACTTCCCCGCTGTGAGAACCCTCTCCTGGTGCACATATGGGACCCTCCCTCCATGAGATAGGCCCCTGTATAGCCGTCCTATTACTTCCCCGCTGTGAGAACCCTCTCCCTGGTGCACATATGGGACCCTCCCTCCATGAGATAGGCCCCTGTATCGCCGTCCTAGTACTTCCCCGCTGTGAGAACCCTCTCCCTGGTGCACATATGGGACCCTCCCTCCATGAGATAGGCCCCTGTATAGCCGTCCTATTACTTCCCCGCTGTGAGAACCCTCTCCCTGGTGCACATATAGGACCCTCCCTCCATGAGATAGGCCCCTGTATAGCCGTCCTATTACTTCCCCGCTGTGAGAACCCTCTCCCTGGTGCACATATAGGACCCTCCCTCCATGAGATAGGCCCCTGTATAGCCGTCCTATTACTTCCCCGCTGTGAGAACCCTCTCCCTGGTGCA
This sequence comes from Crinia signifera, assembly GCF_055691185.1. Lineage (NCBI taxonomy): Eukaryota > Metazoa > Chordata > Amphibia > Anura > Myobatrachidae > Crinia > Crinia signifera. Next base: position 4,451,655 of record NC_139220.1, on the reverse strand, counting down.
CATATAGGACCCTCCCTCCATGAGATAGGCCCCTGTATAGCCGTCCTATTACTTCCCCGCTGTGAGAACGCTCTCCCTGGTGCACATATAGGACCCTCCCTCCATGACATAGGCCCCTGTATAGCCGTCCTATTATTTCCCCGCTGTGAGAACCCTCTCCCTGGTGCACATATAGGACCCTCCCTCCATAAGAAAGGCCCCTGTATAGCCGTCCTATTACTTCCCCGCTGTGAGAACCCTCTCCCTGGTGCACATATAGGACCCTCCCTCCATGAGATAGGCCCCTGTATAGCCGTCCTATTACTTCCCCGCTGTGAGAACCCTCTCCCTGGTGCACATATAGGACCCTCCCTCCATGAGATAGGTCCCTGTATAGCCGTCCTATTACTTCCCCGCTGTGAGAACTCTCTCCCTGGTGCACATATAGGACCCTCCCTCCATGAGATAGGCCCCTGTATAGCCGTCCTATTACTTCCCCGCTGTGAGAACCCTCTCCCTGGTGCACATATAGGACCCTCCCTCCATGAGATAGGCCCCTGTATAGCCGTCCTATTACTTCCCCGCTGTGAGAACCCTCTCCCTGGTGCACATATGGGACCCTCCCTCCATGAGATAGGCCCCTGTATAGTCGTCCTATTACTTCCCCGCTGTGAGAACTCTCTCCCTGGTGCACATATAGGACCCTCCCTCCATGAGATAGGCCCCTGTATAGCCGTCCTATTACTTCCCCGCTGTGAGAACCCTCTCCCTGGTGCACATATAGGACCCTCCCTCCATGAGATAGGCCCCTGTATAGCCGTCCTATTACTTCCCCTCTGTGAGAACCCTCTCCCTGGTGCACATATGGGACCCTCCCTCCATGAGATAGGCCCCTGTATAGCCGTCCTATTACTTCCCCGCTGTGAGAACCCTCTCCCTGGTGCACATATAGGACCCTCCCTCCATGAGATAGGCCCCTGTATAGCCGTCCTATTACTTCCCCGCTGTGAGAACCCTCTCCCTGGTGCACATATAGGACCCTCCCTCCATGAGATACTCCCCTGTATAGCCGTCCTATTACTTCCCCGCTGTGAGAACCCTCTCCCTGGTGCACATATAGGACCCTCCCTCCATGAGATAGGCCCCTGTATAGCCGTCCTATTACTTCCCCGCTGTGAGAACCCTCTCCCTGGTGCACATATAGGACCCTCCCTCCATGAGATAGGCCCCTGTATAGCCGTCCTATTACTTCCCCGCTGTGAGAACCCTCTCCCTGGTGCACATATAGGACCCTCCCTCCATGAGATAGGCCCCTGTATAGCCGTCCTATTACTTCCCCGCTGTGAGAACCCTCTCCCTGGTGCACATATGGGACCCTCCCTCCATGAGATAGGCCCCTGTATAGCCGTCCTATTACTTCCCCGCTGTGAGAACCCTCTCCCTGGTGCACATATAGGACCCTCCCTCCATGAGATAGGCCCCTGTATAGCCGTCCTATTACTTCCCCGCTGTGAGAACCCTCTCCCTGGTGCACATATAGGACCCTCCCTCCATGAGATAGGCCCCTGTATAGCCGTCCTATTACTTCCCCGCTGTGAGAACTCTCTCCCTGGTGCACATATAGGACCCTCCCTCTATGAGATAGGCCCCTGTATAGCCGTCCTATTACTTCCCCGCTGTGAGAACCCTCTCCATGGTGCACATATAGGACCCTCCCTCCATGAGATAGGCCCCTGTATAGCCGTCCTATTACTTCCCCGCTCAGGGCCGGTGCAAGCCTCCCCCCCGCCCCAGGCAAATCCTCCGCACGCCGCCCAATGCACCCAGCGCGCTACGGGGGGGGTGTGTGTGAGTGAGAAAGCGATACTGCGGCGGGCGGCCACGCTCCGGAAGGAAGGGGGGTCCGGGCGATACTGCAGCCGGCGCTTCGGGGGGATTGCAGGCGATACTGCAACGGGCGCCTGTGCTCCAGGGGGTGTGCGGGCTATACTGCGATGGGTGCCCGCAGCCTCCGTGTCCAGGGGGGGGGGATAGCGTTGATTCACAGGCGGGATGGGGGGAGGGAGAGGGAAGCCCACTGTCTAACCTGTCCTGCTCCCAGTTTTCTATGGTACCTCTATGGTACCTCTCCTAGGCGGCTTATTACCGCCCTCCAGTGGCCGGCGCCCTAGGCAAATGCCTAGCTCTGCCTAGTGGTGGCGCCGGCCCTGTCCCCGCTGTGAGAACTCTCTCCCTGGTGCACATATAGGACCCTCCCTCCATGAGATAGGCCCCTGTATAGCCGTCCTATTACTTCCCCGCTGTGAGAACCCTCTCCCTGGTGCACATATAGGACCCTCCCTCCATGAGATAGGCCCCTGTATAGCCGTCCTATTACTTCCCCGCTGTGAGAACCCTCTCCCTGGTGCACATATAGGACCCTCCCTCCATGAGATAGGCCCCTGTATAGCCGTCCTATTACTTCCCCGCTGTGAGAACGTAGATATTTTATCAGCCTTCCTGCTGTTATCGCCGAACATTGAACCTGGGTTTCTCCTCACGGCCGGTATATGTACAGTATGAGAACGACCTTGTAGCCATAGTCTTACATAATAGAACATCGGAAGGTTATATAATTATCTTGTCTCAAGACAACGTATTGGAATCCTGCGATTGTCCCACCTTCCCCTTTCTTTATTCTGTATCCCTCTCCCTATTTGTGTTTTATAAAACGTTAATAAAAATGTAATTTTGAAAATAAATAAATGATAGTCTGCTGTGCAATCAGGTCTGAATTACCCTCGCTGTCACTTTGTATGCGGCTGCAGAATAATTCATGGAAAAAGTGCATTTCCTGTAAAAGCAGAATTCTATGGAACACAGAACAGAAGATGAAGGCATTACATATTATCCACAGCAGCTCGGGGGTTAATATTCCCCGGTGCCCAATCACCAGGAGAGGCGCCGCGTGCCCCTAGACAGCTTCTTACGCCAATGCTTTTGAGCAGAGTCGCTGTCACCTGTCTGGAGGACGCCAACTCCCAAGTGCAACGTCCGCACCTGCGCTCAATGTTCTGCCCCTAGAGACCGGCTGGCTGCAGGACCACTGTGACTGTAAACACGGGGACAGATATAGCGCCTCCAGCATCCGCCCCCTGCGCAGTATGTGTGCCATAAACTGCCCAGCTTCATGTCAGCAACAACAATGACATCCTGCCGCCCTGCTCTGCCGCCTCCAGCATCCGCCCCCTGCGCACTATGTGTGCCATAAACTGCCCAGCTTCATGTCAGCAACAACAGTGACATCCTGCCGCCCTGCTCTGCCGCCTCCAGCATCCGCCCCCTGCGCAGTGTGTGTGCCATAAACTGCCCAGCTTCATGTCAGCAACAACAGTGACATCCAGCCGCCCTGCTCTGCCGCCCAACAGCAACAACAATGACATCCTGCCGCCCTGCTCTGCCGCCTCCAGCATCCGCCCCCTGCACAGTGTGTGTGCCATAAACTGCCCAGCTTCATGTCAGCAACAACAGTGACATCCTGCCGCCCTGCTCTGCCGCCTCCAGCATCCGCCCCCTGCGCAGTATGTGTGCCATAAACTGCCCAGCTTCATGTCAACAACAACAATGACATCCTGCCGCCCTGCTCTGCCGCCTCCAGCATCCGCCCCCTGCGCACTATGTGTGCCATAAACTGCCCAGCTTCATGTCAACAACAACAGTGACATCCTGCCGCCCTGCTCTGCCGCCCAACAGCAACAACACTGACATCCTGCCGCCCTGCTCTGCCGCCTCCAGCATCCGCCCCCTGCGCAGTATGTGTGCCATAAACTGCCCAGCTTCATGTCAGCAACAACAATGACATCCTGCCGCCCTGCTCTGCCGCCTCCAGCATCCGCCCCCTGCGCAGTATGTGTGCCATAAACTGCCCAGCTTCATGTCAGCAACAACAGTGACATCCTGCCGCCCTGCTCTGCCGCCTCCAGCATCCGCCCCCTGCGCAGTATGTGTGCCATAAACTGCCCAGCTTCATGTCAGCAACAACAGTGACATCCTGCCGCCCTGCTCTGCCGCCTCCAGCATCCGCCCCCTGCGCAGTATGTGTGCCATAAACTGCCCAGCTTCATGTCAGCAACAACAATGACATCCTGCCGCCCTGCTCTGCTGCCCAACAGCAACAACAATGACATCCTGCCGCCCTGCTCTGCCGCCTCCAGCATCCGCCCCCTGCGCAGTATGTGTGCCATAAACTGCCCAGCTTCATATCAGCAACAACAGTGACATCCTGCCGCCCTGCTCTGCCGCCTCCAGCATCCGCCCCCTGCGCAGTATGTGTGCCATAAACTGCCCAGCTTCATGTCAGCAACAACAGTGACATCCTGCCGCCCTGCTCTGCCGCCCAACAGCAACAACACTGACATCCTGCTGCCCTGCTCTGCCGCCTCCAGCATCCGCCCCCTGCGCAGTATGTGTGCCATAAACTGCCCAGCTTCATGTCAGCAACAACAGTGACATCCTGCCGCCCTGCTCTGCCGCCCAACAGCAACAACACTGACATCCAGCCGTCCTGCTCTGCCGCCTCCAGCATCCGCCCCCTGCGCAGTATGTGTGCCATAAACTGCCCAGCTTCATGTCAGCAACAACAGTGACATCCTGCCGCCCTGCTCTGCCGCCCAACAGCAACAACACTGACATCCTGCTGCCCTGCTCTGCCGCCTCCAGCATCCGCCCCCTGCGCAGTATGTGTGCCATAAACTGCCCAGCTTCATGTCAGCAACAACAATGACATCCTGCCGCCCTGCTCTGCCGCCCAACAGCATCCGCCCCCTGCGCAGTATGTGTGCCATAAACTGCCCAGCTTCATGTCAGCAACAACAGTGACATCCTGCCGCCCTGCTCTGCCGCCTCCAGCATCCGCCCCCTGCGCACTATGTGTGCCATAAACTGCCCAGCTTCATGTCAGCAACAACAGTGACATCCTGCCGCCCTGCTCTGCCGCCTCCAGCATCCGCCCCCTGCGCACTATGTGTGCCATAAACTGCCCAGCTTCATGTCAGCAACAACAATGACATCCTGCCGCCCTGCTCTTCCGCCCAACAGCAACAACACTGACATCCAGCCGTCCTGCGCTGCCACCCCACAGCAACAACACTGACATCCAGCCGTCCTGCTCTGCCGCCCAACAGCAACAACACTGACATCCAGCCGTCCTGCGCTGCCACCCCACAGCAACAACAATGACATCCTGCCGCCCTGCTCTGCCGCCCAACAGCATCCGCCCCCTGCGCACTATGTGTGCCATAAACTGCCCAGCTTCATGTCAGCAACAACAGTGACATCCTGCCGCCCTGCTCTGCCGCCTCCAGCATCCGCCCCCTGCGCACTATGTGTGCCATAAACTGCCCAGCTTCATGTCAGCAACAACAGTGACATCCTGCCGCCCTGCTCTGCCGCCTCCAGCATCCGCCCCCTGCGCAGTATGTGTGCCATAAACTGCCCAGCTTCATGTCAGCAACAACAATGACATCCTGCCGCCCTGCTCTTCCGCCCAACAGCAACAACACTGACATCCTGCCGCCCTGCTCTTCCGCCCAACAGCAACAACACTGACATCCAGCCGTCCTGCGCTGCCACCCCACAGCAACAACACTGACATCCAGCCGTCCTGCTCTGCCGCCCAACAGCAACAACACTGACATCCAGCCATCCTGCACTGCTGCCCAACAGCAACAACACTGACATCCAGCCATCCTGCACTGCTGCCCAACAGCAACAACACTGACATCCAGCCATCCTGCACTGCTGCCCAACAGCAACAACACTGACATCCAGTCACCCTGCACTGCCGCCCAACAGCAACAACACTGACATCCAGCCATCCTGCACTGCTGCCCAACAGCAACAACACTGACATCCAGCCGTCCTGCACTGCTGCCCAACAGCAACAACACTGACATCCAGCCGTCCTGCACTGCCGCCCAACAGCAACAACACTGACATCCTGCCGCCCTGCTCTGCCGCCCAACAGCAACAACACTGACATCCAGCCGTCCTGCACTGCCGCCCCACAGCAACAACACTGACATCCAGCCGTCCTGCACTGCCACCCCACAGCAACAACACTGACATCCAGCCGTCCTGCACTGCCGCCCCACAGCAACAACACTGACATCCAGCCGTCCTGCGCTGCCGCCCAACAGCAACAACACTGACATCCAGCCGTCCTGCACTGCCGCCCAACAGCAACAACACTGACATCCAGCCGTCCTGCACTGCCGCCCCACAGCAACAACACTGACATCCAGCCGTCCTACGCTGCTGCCCAACAGCAACAACACTGACATCCAGCCGTCCTGCACTGCTGCCCAACAGCAACAACACTGACATCCAGCCGTCCTGCACTGCTGCCCAACAGCAACAACACTGACATCCAGTCACCCTGCACTGCTGCCCAACAGCAACAACACTGACATCCAGCCGTCCTGCACTGCCGCCCAACAGCAACAACACTGATATCCAGCCATCCTGCACTGCAGCCCAACAGCAACAACACTGACATCCAGCCGTCCTGCACTGCCACCCCACAGCAACAACACTGACATCCAGCCGTCCTGCACTGCAGCCCAACAGCAACAACACTGACATCCAGTCACCCTGCACTGCCGCCCAACAGCAACAACACCGACATCCAACCATCCTGCACTGCCACCCCACAGCAACAACACTGACATCCAGCCGTCCTGCACTGCTGCCCAACAGCAACAACACTGACATCCAGTCACCCTGCACTGCTGCCCAACAGCACTGACATCCAGCCGTCCTGCACTGCAGCCCAACAGCAACAACACTGACATCCAGTCACCCTGCACTGCTGCCCAACAGCAACAACACTGACATCCAGTCACCCTGCACTGCTGCCCAACAGCAACAACACTGACATCCAGTCACCCTGCACTGCTGCCCAACAGCAACAACACTGACATCCAGTCACCCTGCACTGCTGCCCAACAGCAACAACACTGACATCCAGTCACCCTGCACTGCTGCCCAACAGCAACAACACTGACATCCAGTCACCCTGCACTGCTGCCCAACAGCAACAACACTGACATCCAGTCACCCTGCACTGCTGCCCAACAGCAACAACACTGACATCCAGTCACCCTGCACTGCTGCCCAACAGCAACAACACTGACATCCAGTCACCCTGCACTGCTGCCCCAGGCAATGAACCATATTATTAATGGTTCTTGCAGACAGAATTCTCATTGTGCATTAGGCACAATTTCGCAATATGATCCCAGGCCGCACCGAGCGCAGGAGAATGAATGGACACCTATAGCCCAAGCTAAGTGTCACTGCACACACAGGGGCTTATTATCTAAGGTGGAAATTCTATTGTAGATGGGATATTGCTATGGACAAACAATCAAATCTATCTTCTAGCAGGTGCTAAATAAGTAAGAAGGAGATTGTAGATTGGTTGCCGTTACTCCCATCTTAGTAAGTAAACTCCGCACCTCTGCAACACATGAGGTTCTGCAGCTGCTGCGCTCATTCTTCCCCAGATGGGTGGCTTGGGCCTTATTCTAGTCCACTCTTTCGTTCCCAACGTCGGGATCCCGACTGTCAAAACGCAGACAGCTGGGTGCCCGACGGCCACCCTCTATTTTCCCTCGTGGGGGTCCACGACCCCCATGGAGGGAGAATAGAATAGGTGGCTCGTGTAGCGAACCACCGCGCCTGCAGTGTGGCGAGCACAGCGAGCCGCAAGGGGCTTTTCTGCGCTCGCCATGCTGTCTGAGTCCGGGCAGTCGGGATCTCAACTGTCAGAACCCCATACCACACCCGCAGGTGGGGTAGATGTAACTTGTGCAGAGAGAATTAGATTTGGGTGGGGTTTTACTTCAAAGTGAGATCTATATTGCAGTGTAAAAATAAAGCAGCCAGTATTTACCCTGCACAGAAACAAAATAACTCACCCAAATCTAATTCTCTCTGCACATGTTACATCTGCCCCCTGCAGTGCACGTGGTTTTGTCCATCTAAGAAGGATTGTCAGAAAGAGTGAACTAGAATAAGGCCCTTTGTGAGGCCATGTTTCTTCCTGCATCCTGGAAGCCGCCCAGACTATGCGCTGATAGCTGGTACTAAGCCGCCCAGACTATGCGCTGATAGCTGGTACTAAGCCGCCCAGACTATGCGCTGATAGCTGGTACTAAGCCGCCCAGACTATGCGCTGATAGCTGGTACTAAGCCGCCCAGACTATGCGCTGATAGCTGGTACTAAGCCGCCCAGACTGTGCGCTGATAGCTGGTACTAAGCCGCCCAGACTATGCGCTGATAGCTGGTACTAAGCCGCCCAGACTATGCGCTGACAGCTGGTACTAAGCCGCCCAGACTATGCGCTGACAGCTGGTACTAAGACGCCCAGACTATGCGCTGACAGCTGGTACTAAGCCGCCCAGACTATGCGCTGACAGCTGGTACTAAGCCGCCCAGACTATGCGCTGATAGCTGGTACTAAGCCGCCCAGACTATGCGCTGATAGCTGGTACTAAGCCGCCCAGACTATGCGCTGATAGCTGGTACTAAGCTGCTCAGAGTGTTATACGTTATTATTCTGCAGTCAGGGTACCGGACCCCGCATGAGCAGTAGGAAGGTGTGTGTGTCTGTGTGTATTTGTGTGTGTGTGTGTGTGTCTGTGTGTGTGTCTATGTGTGTGTGTGTGTGTGTGTGTGTCTGTGTGTGTGTGTGTCTGTGTGTGTGTGTGTCTGTGTGTGTGTGTGTGTCTGTGTGTATGTGTGTGTGTGTGTGTCTGTGTCTATGTGTGTGTGTGTGTGTCTGTATATGTGTCTCTGTGTGTGTGTGTGTCTGTGTGTGTGTGTGTGTCTGTGTGTGTGTGTGTCTGTGTGTGTGTGTATGTGTATGTGTGTCTGTGTATGTGTGTGTGTGTGTCTATGTGTGTGTGTGTGTCTGTGTGTGTGTGTGTGTCTATGTGTGTGTGTGTATGTCTCTGTGTGTGTGTGTGTGTGTGTGTGTCTGTGTATGTGTCTATGTGTGTGTGTCTGTGTATGTGTGTGTGTCTATGTGTGTGTGTGTGTGTGTGTCTCTCTCTGTGTGTGTGTCTGTGTGTGTCTGTGTGTGTCTGAGTGTGTGTGTGTGTGTCTGTGTGTGTCTGTCTGTGTGTGTGTCTGTGTGTCTATGTGTGTGTCTGTCTGTGTGTGTGTGTCTGTCTGTGTGTGTCTCTCTGTCTGTGTATGTGTGTGTGTGTCTGTGTGTGTTTATAAATTCAGAGAGCTATTATTACCAGTTATTATATAGCGTGCACATATTCCACAGCGCTGTACAGAGACTATTATTACCAGTTATTATATAGTGCACACATATTCCACAGCGCTGTACAGAGACTATTATTACCAGTTATTATATAGCGTGCACATATTCCACAGCGCTGTACAGAGACTATTATTACCAGTTATTATATAGCGTGCACATATTCCACAGCGCTGTACAGAGACTATTATTACCAGTTATTATATAGCGCACACATATTCCGCAGCGCTGTACAGAGACTATTATTACCAGTTATTATATAGCGCACACATATTCCACAGTGCTGTACAGAGAATATTACCAGTTATTATATAGTGCACACATATTCCACAGCGCTGTACAGAGAATATTATTACCAGTTATTATATAGCGTGCACATATTCCACAGTGCTGTACAGAGAATATTACCAGTTATTATATAGCGCACACATATTCCACAGTGCTGTACATAGACTATTATTACCAGTTATTATATAGCGTGCACATATTCCACAGTGCTGTACAGAGAATATTACCAGTTATTATATAGTGCACACATATTCCACAGCGCTGTACAGAGAATATTATTACCAGTTATTATATAGCGTGCACATATTCCACAGTGCTGTACAGAGAATATTACCAGTTATTATATAGTGCACACATATTCCACAGCGCTGTACAGAGATTATTATTACCAGTTATTATATAGCGCACACATATTCCACAGCACTGTACAGAGACTATTATTACCAGTTATTATATAGCGCACACATATTCCGCAGCGCTGTACATAGTATATTATTACCAGTTATTATATAGCGCACACATATTCCACAGCGCTGTACAGAGACTATTATTACCAGTTATTATATAGCGCACACATATTCCGCAGCGCTGTACATAGTATATTATTACCAGTTATTATATAGTACACACATATTCCGCAGCGCTGTACAGAGAATATTATTAACAGTTATAGAATAGAATAGGTGACTCGTGTAGCGAACCACCGCGCCTGCAGTGTGGCGAGCACAGCGAGCCGCAAGGGGCTTTTCTGCGCTCGCCATGCTGTCTGAGTCCGGGCAGTCGGGATCTCAACTGTCAGAACCCCATACCACACCCGCAGGTGGGGTAGATGTAACTTGTGCAGAGAGAATTAGATTTGGGTGGGGTTTTACTTCAAAGTGAGATCTATATTGCAGTGTAAAAATAAAGCAGCCAGTATTTACCCTGCACAGAAACAAAATAACTCACCCAAATCTAATTCTCTCTGCACATGTTACATCTGCCCCCTGCAGTGCACGTGGTTTTGTCCATCTAAGAAGGATTGTCAGAAAGAGTGAACTAGAATAAGGCCCTTTGTGAGGCCATGTTTCTTCCTGCATCCTGGAAGCCGCCCAGACTATGCGCTGATAGCTGGTACTAAGCCGCCCAGACTATGCGCTGATAGCTGGTACTAAGCTGCTCAGAGTGTTATACGTTATTATTCTGCAGTCAGGGTACCGGACCCCGCATGAGCAGTAGGAAGGTGTGTGTGTCTGTGTGTATGTGTGTGTGTGTGTGTGTGTCTATGTGTGTGTGTGTGTGTGTGTGTGTCTGTGTGTGTGTGTGTCTCTGTGTGTGTGTGTGTGTGTCTGTGTGTGTGTGTCTGTGTCTATGTGTGTGTGTGTGTGTCTGTGTCTCTGTGTGTGTGTGTGTGTCTGTGTGTCTGTGTGTGTCTGGGTGTGTGTGTGTGTGTCTGTGTGTGTGTGTGTCTATGTGTGTGTGTGTGTCTGTGTATGTGTGTGTGTCTATGTGTGTGTGTGTATGTCTCTCTCTGTGTGTGTGTGTGTGTGTGTCTGTGTGTGTGTGTCTGTGTATGTGTGTGTGTCTATGTGTGTGTGTCTGTGTATGTGTGTGTGTCTATGTGTGTGTGTGTGTGTGTGTGTCTCTCTCTGTGTGTGTGTGTGTGTGTCTGTGTGTGTGTGTGTGTCTGTGTGTGTCTGTCTGTGTCTGTCTGTGTGTGTGTGTGTGTGTGTCTGTGTGTCTATGTGTGTGTCTGTCTGTGTGTGTGTGTCTGTCTGTGTGTGTCTCTCTGTCTGAGTATGTGTGTGTGTGTCTGTGTGTGTTTATAAATTCAGAGAGCTATTATTACCAGTTATTATATAGCGTGCACATATTCCACAGCGCTGTACAGAGACTATTATTACCAGTTATTATATAGTGCACACATATTCCACAGCGCTGTACAGAGACTATTATTACCAGTTATTATATAGCGTGCACATATTCCACAGCGCTGTACAGAGACTATTATTACCAGTTATTATATAGCGTGCACATATTCCACAGCGCTGTACAGAGACTATTATTACCAGTTATTATATAGCGCACACATATTCCGCAGCGCTGTACAGAGACTATTATTACCAGTTATTATATAGCGCACACATATTCCACAGTGCTGTACAGAGAATATTACCAGTTATTATATAGTGCACACATATTCCACAGCGCTGTACAGAGAATATTATTACCAGTTATTATATAGCGTGCACATATTCCACAGTGCTGTACAGAGAATATTACCAGTTATTATATAGCGCACACATATTCCACAGTGCTGTACATAGACTATTATTACCAGTTATTATATAGCGTGCACATATTCCACAGTGCTGTACAGAGAATATTACCAGTTATTATATAGTGCACACATATTCCACAGCGCTGTACAGAGAATATTATTACCAGTTATTATATAGCGTGCACATATTCCACAGTGCTGTACAGAGAATATTACCAGTTATTATATAGTGCACACATATTCCACAGCGCTGTACAGAGATTATTATTACCAGTTATTATATAGCGCACACATATTCCACAGCACTGTACAGAGACTATTATTACCAGTTATTATATAGCGCACACATATTCCGCAGCGCTGTACATAGTATATTATTACCAGTTATTATATAGCGCACACATATTCCACAGCGCTGTACAGAGACTATTATTACCAGTTATTATATAGCGCACACATATTCCGCAGCGCTGTACATAGTATATTATTACCAGTTATTATATAGTGCACACATATTCCGCAGCGCTGTACAGAGAATATTATTAACAGTTATTTATATAGCGCACACATATTCCACAGCGCTGTACAGAGAATATTACCAGTTATTTATATAGCGCACACATATTCCCCAGTGCTGTACAGAGATTATTATCACCAGTTATTATATAGCGCACACATATTCCACAGCGCTGTACAGAGACTATTATTACCAGTTATTATATAGCGCACACATATTCCGCAGCGCCGTACAGAGACTATTATTACCAGTTATTATATAGTGCACACATATTCCACAGCGCTGTACAGAGAATATTATTACCAGTTATTTGAATATTATTACCAGTTATTTATATAGCGCACACATATTCCGCAGCGCTGTACAGAGAATATTATTACCAGATATTATATAGCACACACATATTCCCCAGCGCTGTACAGAGATTATTATCACCAGTTATTATATAGCGCACACATATTCCGCAGCGCTGTACAGAGACTATTATTACCAGTTATTTTATAGCGCACACATATTCCGCAGCGCCGTACAGAGAATATTATTACCAGTTATTTATATAGTGCACACATATTCCGCAGCGCAGTACAGAGAATATTATTACCAGTTATTATATAGCGCACACATATTCCGCAGCACTGTACAGAGATTATTATAACCAGTTATTATATAGCGCACACATATTCCGCAGCGCCGTACAGAGAATATTATTACCAGTTATTATATAGCGCACACATATTCCACAGCGCTGTACAGAGACTATTATTTCCAGTTATTATATAGCTCACACATATTCCGCAGCGCCGTACAGAGAATATTATTACCAGTTATTATATAGCGCACACATATTCCACAGCGCTGTACAGAGACTATTATTACCAGTTATTTTATAGCGCACACATATTCCACAGCGCTGTACAGAGACTATTATTACCAGTTACTATATAGTGCACACATATTCCACAGCGCTGTACAGAGACTATTATTTCCAGTTATTATATAGCTCACACATATTCCGCAGCGCCGTACAGAGAATATTATTACCAGTTATTATATAGCGCACACATATTCCACAGCGCTGTACAGAGACTATTATTACCAGTTATATTATATAGCGCACACATATTCCGCAGCGCTGTACAGAGAATATTATTACCAGTTATTATATAGCGCACACATATTCCACAGCGCTGTACAGAGACTATTATTTCCAGTTATTATATAGCTCACACATATTCCGCAGCGCCGTACAGAGAATATTATTACCAGTTATTATATAGCGCACACATATTCCACAGCGCTGTACAGAGACTATTATTACCAGTTATTATATAGCGCACACATATTCCACAGTGCCGTACAGAGAATATTATTACCAGTTATATATATAGCGTACACATATTCCACAGCGCTGTACAGAGATTATTATTACCAGTTATTATATAGCGCACACATATTCCACAGCTCTGTACAGAGAATATTATTACCAGTTATTTATATAGTGCACACATATTCCCAAAATACAGGGGACAAAAGGACTAGGGGTCCCCCGTATTTCAAGAACCAGCACCGGGCCCAACCAGCCAGCAGGGTAATGCCACAGCCGGGGGGAGTCCAAAGCATTCATCCCCCTGACCGGTCCAGGTCCCCCCCCCTCCAGAACTTACCTGCCCATGCTGAAGCCCGGGGCTGTCCTCGATGCCCCTGGGTGGTGGGCATCGAGCTGATACTTGTGTAAAAAATAGAAAAACTATTGTGTATTGCTGTGGAACTATGAGTCCCAGCAAGCCTGCACCACATGCAGGGACTTGGAGAACCACAAATCCCAGCATGCGGGGCATTAAAGTGCCCGCTGGCACTTGTAGTTCCACAGTAAAATAAATAGTTAAATAAACACACTGACACCCATTAAAAATAAAACTTTAATACATCCAAAGCCCACACATACTGATACTTACCTACCTTGAGCCCGTCGGTAGGTCCCAGGGTCCGGTTCCAGTGCCTTGGTTCCGGGGCTCTAGGGCTGAGGAGTCTGGGGTCCTGGATCCGAAGAAATCCATGGGGGACCTGTGGAAGGAAATCCTACTCCCCAGGTTCTCTGGCGAAGATCCCGTCATCTTCTCCGTCTCCGCAGAAACAGCTCTGCGCCTCTCAGTCCGTGAGCGGGGTACCGGCGGCTGATGCGGTGGACTACGGTGGAGACGGAGAAGATGACGGGATCTTCGCCAGAGGACCTGGTGAGAAGGATTTCCATTCACAGGTCCCCCATGGATTTCTTCGGATCCAGGACCCCGGACTCCTCAGCCCTGGAGCCCCGGAACCAAGGCACTGGAACCGGACCCTGGGACCTACCGACGGGCTCAAGGTAGGTAAGTATCAGTATGTGTGGGCTTTGGATGTATTAAAGTTTTATTTTTAATGGGTGTCAGTGTGTTTATTTAACTATTTATTTTACTGTGGAACTACAAGTGCCAGCGGGCCCTTTAATGCCCTGCATGCTGGGACTTGTGGTACTGTACATGGCTGAATACAAGGGGCCTCTGGTGGCCACTAGCGGTAATGAAGCTTCTATTTATCTTTTCTGCTTGACTTTCCCAAGCCCCCTACCCACGAGATTCTTCCCGGATAACCCATTAACTCCAGTTACTCTCGGCTTCGTCAATGGGTCCCAATAAGTGCTAACAAGAGTAACACACTGGAGTCTCTGTGCCAAAGAGCTGACGCTTTATGTGACTCATTTTCTGTTTGTCCCCAGAGTTTAGAGAACATTTTCAGCTGAGGATACTGACCCTGAGGCTGCAGAACCGGAGCCAAGAATAATAAAGTGCTATAATCTCCCCACCTCGTCTGCTCCAGTCCGGACACAGGACGTAGGTTAGGCTTACGTTCTGTCCTTGTGCCGGAGTCCTGCCCCGAGAGCAGGGGAACCAAGGCTGCACAGGAGACACACGGAACACAGAGCCGCGGTTTCCTGGGATCATGTTGCAGATAGTTTACCAGTATCAGAGATAACTCTATGTTCTGCACAGCCAGGAACATTGTGTGTGCTGCACTGTGAGGGGATACGGGGCCTTATACAGACCTGGTCGCAGGACTAATTGGTTCTCAAAATGGGCAAAAACATACTGCGCTGCAGGTGGGGCAGATATAACAGGTGCTGAGAGTTAGATGTGGGGGAGTTATTTTGATTCTGTACAGGGTAAATACTGGCTGTGTTATTCTTACACTGCAATGTATATCAGTTTGACCACACCCACCCAAATCTAATGCGGTGTACACATGCTTCGATTTTCCCGTTTTCGATTCGATTTTGCTTATAGAAGCAAAATCGAATCCACATCGAATGGTTTTTAGGACACTTTCGATCTGCATTCGATTCAATGCGCGCTCCCGTTTTCTCAAATAGAAAAATCTACTGGGCAGCCAAGAAAATCTCGAATTCGATCCAGTAAATCGAATGAGTACATTGTGCCTACATTGTGAAATCGAAATCGAATCGAATGCAAAAGTACAGATCTAATGCCAAATCCAATGGGATGATCTAATGCCAGATCTAATAGAAAATCGAATCTAACATCAAATCTAAAGCAAATCTAAGAGTGTGTACAGGGCTTAACACTCTCTGCACATGTTACATCTGCCCCACCTGCAGTGCAAGAGAGGTATATGGGGTGTGAGGTGTGTATACAGAGAGAGGAACAGTATATATGGTATGAGGTGTAAGGTGTATATAGAGAGAGGTACTATATGAGGTGTAAGGTGTATACAGAGAGAGGTATATATGGTATGAGGTGTATACAGAGAGAGGTATTTATAGTATGAGGTGTATATAGAGAGAGGTACTATATGGAGTGTGAGGTGTGTATACAGAAAGAGGTATATATGGTATGAGGTGTATACAGAGAGAGGTATATGGGGTGTGAGGTGTATATAGAGAGAGGTTTATGGGGTGTGAGGTTTGTATACAGAGAGAGGTATATATGGTATGAGGTGTATATAGAGAGAGGTATATGGGGTGTGAGGTTTGTATACAGAGAGATATATATATGGTATGAGGTGTATACATAGAGAGGTACTATATGGGGTGTGAGGTGTGTATAACAGAAAGAGGTATATATGGTATGAGGTGTATATAGAGAGAGGTACTATATGGGGTGTGAGGTGTGTATACAGAGAGAGGTATATATGGTATGAGGGGTATATGTAGTGTGAGGTGTGTATACAGAGAGAGGGTTATATGGTATGGGGTGTATATAGAGATAGAGGTATACAGTATATGGTATGAGGTGTATACAGATAGAGGTATATGTGGTGTGAGGTGTGTATATATATATATATCTATATCTATATCCCCTTCCCGACATTTGACGTACATTTACGTCATGGTCGGGATGTACTTCCCGACACATGGCATAAATGTACGTCATGTTTTTAAACTGTCACCGCGTCTATAGACGCGGTGACAGAGGGACGATGTCTGCTGTCCCTGACAGCAGACATTTTCCCTCATTGCCCAGGGGGGGCACCGATGCCCCCCCCCCTCAGCGATCGCTGCGATTGGCTGTTCAAACGTGAACAGCCAAAAGCAGCGTTTACTGTGTTATGTGTATAATTTTGACTCTGCTGCCCCCTAGTGTCCAAAAAAATGAAAAGCAGGTTGAAATAATGATGTAATAATAAAGTATACATATGGTCTATGTTAGTTATTAACTATTTTGAGTGGTATGATTATTTGTCTCACAAGCAGAAAATTTAACATTTTGCAAATTGCAAAATGTTCAATTTTTTTACGACATTTTGGTATTTTTCACAAAAAAAACCAGACTGTATCGACCAAAATTTACCACTAACTTAAAGTACAATGTGTCACGAGAAAACAATCTCAAAATCACTGGGATAAGTAAAAGCAATAAAAAGTTATCCCCACATAAAGCGATACATGTGAGATTTGAAAAAAAAAAAGGCCTCTGTCAGGAAGGCACAAACAGGCTGCGTCGGTAAGGGGTTAAATATATATATATATATATATAAAAATATAAAGAGAGAGAGAGAGAGAGAGAGAGAGAGAGAGAGAGAGAGAGAGAGAGAGAGAGAGAGAGAGAGAGAGAGTATGAAGTGTATATGGGGTGTGAGAAGTATATATAGAGAGGTATATAGATAGAGAGAGAGAGAGAGGTATATGGGGTGTGAGGAGTACATAGAAAGATATATGGGGTGTGAGGTGTATACAGAGAGAGGGACTATATGGGGTGTATACAGAGAGAGGAATATATGGTATGAGATGTATATGGGGTGTGATGAGTATACAGATAGAGAGGTATATATGGTATGAGGTGTATATAGAGAGAGGTATATGGGGTGTGAGGTATATATAGAGAGGGACTATATGGGGTGTGAGGTGTATATAGAGAGGTATATGGGGTGTGAGGTGTATACAGAGAGAGGTATATATGGTATGAGGTGTAAGGTGTATATATAGAGAGGTATATAAGGTATGAGGTGTATACAGAGAGAGTGGTATATATGGTATGAGGTGTATTTGTGGTGTGAGTTGTATATATAGAGAGAGGTATATATGGTATGAGGTGTATATGGTGTGCGAGGTGTATACAGAGAAAGAGAGGTATATATGGTATGAGGTGTATATTTAGAGAGAGAGGTATATGGGGTGTATATATGGTATGAGGTGTATATGGGGTGTGAAGAGTATACAGAGAGAGGTACTATATGGTGGTATGAGGTGTAAATGGGGTGTGAGGTATGTATATATATATATATATATATATATATAGATAGATAGATAGATAGATAGATAGAGAGAGAGAGGAGAGAGAGAGAGAGAGAGAGAGAGAGAGAGAGAGGTATATGGGGTGTGTATATATAGAGAGAGGTATATATGGTATGAGGTGTATATGGGGTGTGAGATTTTATATATATATATATATATAGATAGATAGATAGATAGATATGAGAGAGAGAGAGAGATATGGGGTGTATATATAGAGAGAGGTATATATGGTATGAGGTGTATATGGGGTGTGAAGAGTATACAGAGATAGATATATGGTATGAGGAGTATACAGAGAGAGGTATATATGGTATGAGGTGTATATGGGTGTGAGGTGTATATATAGAGGTATATATGGTATGAGGAGTATACAGAGAGAGGTATATACGGTGTATATGGGTGTGAGGTGTGGGATGCAGTGTAAATCCCGGCGGTCGGGATCCCGGCGTTCAGAATCCCGACGCTGGAATCCCGATCGCCGAAATCCCGACACTTTCTCCCTCCGGGGGTGTCCACGACACCCCCGGAGGGAGAATAAATTAGTGTGATGAGCGTAGCGAGGCACCGGACCCGCTGCGTGCTGAGCGCAGCGAGCCCGCAAGGGGGGGGCGATCCACGTCCCCCCCTTGTCGGGATTTCGGCGATCGGGATTCCAGCGGCGGGATTCTGAACGCCGGGATTTAATACTGAATCCTGAGGTGTATATATAGAGGTATATATGGTATGAGGAGGATACAGAGATCGGTATATATGGTATGAGGTGTATATATAGAGGTATATATGGTATGAGGAGTATACAGAGATCGGTATATATGGTATGTATGAGGTGTATATATAGAGGTATATATGGTATGAGGAGTATACAGAGAGAGGTATATATGTATGCAGTGTGCACCCCCTAGCAGTGTAGGACCGAGCTTCGCTTTCTTCTCTCGCTGCCTCTTGGTCTCCGTCGCGCCCTGTACTCGCCGACGTCACCTGACCGGCCCGGAAGCGGAAGCGGCGGGAGGACAGTGATATCGGTGAAGCCAGACTGAGGCATGATGGGGGCGGAGGGATTTCAGTCCTCTGTGTGTGAGTGTTCGAAACCCCCGGGACCACCTGAGGGGTCTGTCCTGCCGCTCACCTGGCGGGGAGATGGGGGTCTGTCACTGTCATTATATATAGGGGGCGGGGGGGTTCTGTCACATTGAGGTGGTCTGTCACTGTCATTACATAGGGGGGGGGGGGTTCTGTCACATTGGGGTGGTCTGTCACTGTCATAACATAGGGGGGGGGGGGGGGGTTCTGCCACATTGGGGTGGTCTGTCACTGTCATTACATAGGGGGGAGGGGTGGTTCTGTCACATTGGAGAGGTCTGTCACTGTCATTACATAGGGGGGGTTCTGTCACATTGGGGTGGTCTGTCACAACATAGGGGGGGTTCTGTCACATTGGGGTGGTCTGTCACTGTCATTACATAGGGGGGGGGGGTCTGTCACATTGGGGTGGTCTGTCACTGTCATTACATAGGGGGGGGGTTCTGTCACATTGGGGTGGTCTGTCACTGTCATTACATAGGGGGGGGGGGTTCTGTCACATTGGGGTGGTCTGTCACTGTCATTACATAGGGGGGGGGGTTCTGTCACATTGGGGAGGTCTGTCACTGTCATTACATAGGGGGGAGGGGGGTTCTGTCACATTGGGGAGGTCTGTCACTGTCATTACATAGGGGGGAGGGGGGGTTCTGTCACATTGGGGAGGTCTGTCACTGTCATTACATAGGGGGGAGGGGGGTCTGTCACTGTCATTACATAGGGGGGCGGGGGGGTTCTGTCACATTGGGGAGGTCTGTCACTGTCATTACATAGGGGGGAGGCGGGGTTCTGTCACATTGGGGAGGTCTGTCACTGTCATTACATAGGGGGCAGGGGTGGTCTGTCACTGTCATTACATAGGGGGGGGGGTTCTGTCACATTGGGGTGGTCTGTCACTGTCATTACATAGGGGGGAGGGGGGTTCTGTAACATTGGGATGGTCTGTCACTGTCATTACATAGGGGGGAGGGGGGTTCTGTCACATTGGGGTGGTCTGTCAATGTCATTACATAGGGGGGAGGGGGGTTCTGTCACATTGGGGTGGTCTGTCACTGTCATTACATGGGGGCGGGGATCTGTCACATTGGGGTGGTCTGTCACTGTCATTACATGGGGGGAGAGGGGTCTGTCACTGTCATTACATAGGGGGGAGGGGGGTCCTGTCACATTGGGGTGGTCTGTCACTGTCATTACATGGGGGCGGGGATCTGTCACATTGGGGTGGTCTGTCACTGTCATTACATGGGGGGAGAGGGGTCTGTCACTGTCATTACATAAGGATGGGGGTCTCACATTGGGGTGGTCTCTGGCACTACCATTATATGGGGGTCGGGGTTCTGTCACATTGGGGTGGTCTGTCACTGTCATTACATAGACGCGTATTAGATAGGGTGTTCTGATATTACATGTGCCTGTCATTAACCCTTCGTTGCATGATTATTATTTTTTTTTTTATCTTTTATTGTTAATATTTTCATGCTTGTGTATTGTGCTGACAGGGAAAAATAATGAAGAAAATCACAGGCACAAAATTAAAGATTTATTTTGAAAAAAAAACACAAACCGCTCGGTAGCAAATTTGATACGCCGTGTATTTGTATACCTATATACCTTATGTACTGTATATGGGTATGTAGCAAATTTGCAACAGTATGCAATGAAGGGTTAATAGGGGATTTGTCATTGGGGGCATGGGGTAGGAGGCTTTGTCATTACATATGGGGGGCTGTCTTTACATCTGGGGCTGGGCTTTACATGGAGTTCTGTCATTAGATTTTAGTGTGTGGAGGGGGTGTCAGACACTGGGAGGTTAGTGTGTGAGATATTAGGGAGGAGTTAGTGTGTGGAGGGGGTGTCAGACACTGGGAGGTTAGTGTGTGATATATTAGGGAGGAATTAGTGTGTGGAGGGGGTGTCAGACACTGGGAGGTTAGGGTGTGATATATTAGGGAGGAGTTAGTGTGTGGAGGGGGTGTCAGACACTGGGAGGTTAGTGTGTGAGATATTAGGGAGGAGTTAGTGTGTGGAGGGGGTGTCAGACACTGGGAGGTTAGTGTGTGAGATATTAGGGAGGAGTTAGTGTGTGGAGGGGGTGTCAGACACTGGGAGGGTTAGTGTGTGAGATATGAGGGAGGAGTTAGTGTGTGGAGGGGGTGTCAGACACTGAGAGGTTAGTGTGTGATATATTAGGGGGGAGTTTGTGTGTGGAGGGTATGTCAGACACTGGAAGGTTAGTGTGTGATATATTAGGGAGGAGTTAGTGTGTGGAGGGGATGTCAGACACTGGGAGGTTAGTGTGTGAGATATTAGGGGGGAGTTAGTGTGTGGAGGGTATGTCAGACACTGGAAGGTTAGTGTGTGATATATTAGGGAGGAGTTAGTGTGTGGAGGGGATGTCAGACACTGGGAGGTTAGTGTGTGAGATATTAGGGGGGGAGTTAGTGTGTGGAGGGGGTGTCAGACACTGGGAGGTTAGTGTGTGAGATTAGGGAGGAGTTAGTGTGAGGAGGGGGTGTCAGACACTGGGAGGTTAGTTTGTGATAGATTAGGGAGGAGTTAGTGTGTGGAGGGCATGTCAGACACTGGGAGGTTAGTGTGTGAGATATTAGGGGGGAGTTACTGTGATATGAGGGGGGAGTTAGTGTGAGGGGGAATATCAGACACTGGGAGGTTAGTGTGTGAGATATTAGGGGGGTGTTATTGTGAGGAGGGGGGGGGGGGGGTGTCAGACATTAGTGGTGGTACTATACCGTATAACAGGGGCAGCCAACTCCAGTCCCCGAGAGCTACCAACAGTTAATGTTTTCCAGGTCTCCGCACAGAATCACAAGTGAATTAATTAGCTCCACCTGTGGATCTTTTAAAATGTGTCAGTCAGTAATGAGTGCACCTGTGAGGTGAGCTGGAAAATGTGAACTGCTGGTGGCTCCCGAGGACCGGAGTTGGCTACCACTGCTGTATAATAACATTTTATTTCTGCATAGGGAAAAACCAGAGAAGATGAGGAGAAAGCCCCTCTCTAGCAGTGAGACAAAGCTTTCTAACAGAGCGATCATCTGAGACGTCCAGGTCTGTAACTCCCACACAGAACACAGCGCTAATATAATAAACAGTACATATCATTGTATATCTTCAGCCCACATATGAAGTTATAAACCAGTCATTAACCCAGGCATCATACCCTCCAACATGACCCATTCCATTCGGTACACAATGATCTGTTCCTGGACTTCCCTGGTAATGTATGATTGTCATCACCTGTGGTGAAACACCCTTCTCTTCAATTACCTAGTTCCACACAGGTGCTGGCAATCATACATTACCAGGGACATCCAGGAACAAAGCATTGTGTACCGAATGGAATGGGTCATGTTGGAGGGTAGGAGGCATTCCCAACCACGGTCCTCAAGGCACACCAACAGTGCAGGTGTTTTAGATATCCAGTCTTCAGCACAGGTGACTTAATTAGTACCTGAGGGATTCTGATTAAACCATCTGTGCTGAAGCCTGGATATCACTAAAGATGCCCATACACGCACCAATTATCAAATGCGTTTTGTACTTTTAAACTACAAAACGCATAGCATATACAATAATCGTAGCGTGTTTATGGGCGGAAGCGATGCGATGCGTGTTCCTGGGAGTCCGATATTGTATGCTCCAAAAAGTATGTGCAGCACGTACTTTTTAGACTACTTCAGAAAATTAACAGTACAAAAATGGGTTAAAATCATCGCATCGCACGCATAAAAATACACATCGCATCGCATTCTGGCAGGAAGATTGTATAGAACCATTGTACAGTCAAAAACGCATAGCACAGTAAAATTGGTGCGTGTGTGGGCAGCTTAAAATCTGCACTGTTGGTGTGCCTTAAGGACCATGTTGAGAATGCCTGCATTAACCCTTTCAGTGCCAGCATCTCTGTAAGAGATGTTCAAAATATCTGCTAAAAATGCCAGGTTCGCTCACATTTGTTATATAGATAAAAAAAAAAAAAGATATGTCTTATATATTTAGCCAGATCTGTCACTCATCCCCTCTGTGTATAACGTCCCTGCCCATTGTTCTACACAAAACCGCCCCCCCTAGGGAAAAGACCAGTGTTCTACACACCCCACCCCCTTGACATCACCTCCCCCCCCCCGGACCACCGCGCCCCCTCCTGCGATTCGCGGACCCCGTGACCACCACCCCCCCCCCCGCGCAATTCACGCCCCCTCCCGCGATTCACGGACCCCCACAACCCCCCTCCCGCAATTTGCGGACCCCCACTTCCCGCAATTCACGGCCCCTCCCGCAATTTGCGGACACCCCGCCCCTCCCGCGATTCATGAACCCCCGCTTCCCCCCTCCTGCAATTTGCAGACCCCCCCTGACCCCTTCCACAATGCCCCCCCGCGACACCCCCCCCACCCGCGATTCACCGACACAGAGCATAGCTCCGCCCCCCACACACGGAAGTCCCGCCACCGAGTTCTGATTGACCCACGGCCTATTAAGTCAGATACAATGGATGACCATCGATAGCTACAACAATCGATGGTTATCCAAGTAATATTTTACTACTATCGATGGCAGGGTGCAAAATCGCCATCAATGCCAACCATCGATGGCATCTGCACCAGTGGCCATCCCTACTCTTCAAAACCCAAAAACCTTTACTACTCCTCATGCCCACACACCTCTATCACTGCCCTGCCTCCTGTTCTCCTGCCCCGTAACTTCCGCCAGTGGGGACCCGCTCACCCTGTGTTGCCCACATACCCCTATCATGCTTTACCACCCAGCCTCCTGCTCTCATGCACCCTAAATCCCACCCAGTAGGAAGAGACACTGACTCAGGGGCACCGTCCTGTACTCCTGTGCTGCCACGCTGGACCCCCATCCACTGGCAGAAGCTGCACAGTGTCCCCCACCCTCTTTAGTCCCCCGTATGCCCACACACCCCTATCACTACCCAGCTTCCTGCTCTCCTGAACCGTAACTTCCACCACTGGGGAGTCGCTGACGCTGTGTTGCCAACATTCCCCTATCACTACCCAGCCTCCTGCTCTCATGCACCCTAACTCCCACCCAGTAGGAGGAGACACTGACTCAGGGCCACCGTCCTGTACTGCCACGCTGGACCCTCACCCACTGGCAGAAGCTGCACAGTATCTCCCACCCTCCTCTTTAGTCCACCTTATGCCCACACACCCCTATCACTACCCAGCCTCCTGTTTTCCTATGTCGTGACCTCCGCCAGTGGGGAGCCGCTGACTCAAAAACACCCTACTATACTAATGCACACAAATACACACCTAAACAACACGCACACACAGCCCCCCCCCCCCCACACACCCATAAATGTCACTGTACCCTCCACACTATCAATGTACATCTTACTCTGTAACCGCTTTTTAATTAAACAAAACAATACACCCCCCCTTCCAAATCATATGCTCTCTATGTAATACATTTCACCTATAACTCAAGTTGCAATACAGGCATCTTTCATACAATTCTAACCATATGTCTCACAATACAAACGTTCACAAATTAAGGGGGCGCAGCCCCTTACGCCGGTGTGAAGAGCGCCCGTAGGGCGCCATTAATCACCTAGTTTGCAATATGCTTCATTAGATAATCGACCAGATCACAAATACTGCTGAATTACGCCCTATGTCAGACATGCCTCATGCACGTGCTGTATACATGTGATGTCCTTACCGCCGGGGCTCCTGGTGTCACATGCTCAGCTCCTGTTCCTCTTCTACAGGTGACCAGAACACCATACGCCATGCCTGGGAAGCTGAAGGTGAAGATTGTGGCCGGCCGCCACTTACCGGTGATGGATCGAGCAAGTGACTTGACAGATGCCTTTGTGGAGGTCAGAGTTGTCTTCCATTACAATAGGATTAGAGTGTGAGCCTTTCTGCCAAATTGTATTTCCCAAAACGTAGGCATTATCCAGAATCGCTAAGCTGCTATGTTTCTCAGATGGACAGAACCATGTTGCACGGCAGCTGGGGCTGTTACGGGTATAGAGATATGAGGATTTGGGTGGCGTGTTACATGTGTAATAAGACCACACATAACGCAGCTGTGTTCCTTTATCTCCAGGTTAAGTTTGCAAACACCACGTTTAAGACAGATGTGTACCCGAAGTCTCTGAATCCGCAGTGGAACTCTGAATGGTTTAAGTTTGAGGTAATATTGAGCTGATGCTGGATACAGTCCTGTATGGCATAATGAGCAGTCACTCTCCTCTTCTGTACGGTATAATGAGCAGTCACCCCGGTCACTCTCCTCTCCTGTACGGCATAATGAGCAGTCACCCCGGTCACTCTCCTCTCCTGTACGGCATAATGAGCAGTCACCCCGGTCACTCTCCTCTCCTGTACGGTATAATGAGCAGTCACCCCGGTCACTCTCCTCTCCTGTACGGCATAATGAGCAGGCACCCCACTCACTCTCCTCTCCTGTACGGCATAATGAGCAGTCACTCTCCTCTCCTGTACGGTATAATGAGCAGTCACCCCGGTCACTCTCCTCTCCTGTACGGTATAATGAGCAGTCACCCCGGTCACTCTCCTGTACGGTATAATGAGCAGTCACCCCACTCACTCTCCTCTCCTGTACGGCATAATGAGCAGTCACCCCACTCACTCTCCTCTCTGTGCAGGTGGATGATGAGGATTTGCAGGATGAACCTCTGCAGATAACGGTGTTGGACCATGACACATACAGCGCTAATGATGCCATAGGGAAAGTCTACATTGATATTGACCCTCTGCTGTATACAGAGGCCGCCACCGTCATATCCGGATGGTTTCCAATATACGACACCATACACGGTAAGACACGGTATGCGTATTGAAGCCTCCCCGCAGTCGCTGGGTGTGTGTGAGATTGATTGTGTGTGTGGCGCGGTATTGTGTTGTGTGCTCCTGCTGCCTGGCGCGCAGAACATTCACACTGCTAATATAATATTAAACATATCGTCGTATTAGGAGGCAGAGTTCTCGCTCTCATTTTTAACCCTTCTTATACAATATGGAATGTTTCCTCTCTGGAGGTAAAGTGCAATCAGTGTTGTATGTGATATGACCATGACGGTGTCATTCCTCTCCGTGTTAGGGATCCGCGGGGAGATCAGCGTGGTGGTCAAAGTGGATCTCTTCAATGACTTGAATCGCTTCCGACAATCTTCATGTGGAGTGAAGTTTTTCTGCAGTGAGTAACGTGTCGCGTAGACCTGCAGCATGTACCGCCGCAGGGTCCTCGTCGTTGTGTGTGTGTGTGTGTGTGTGTGTGTGTGTGGGGGGGGGGGGGTTTGCTGTGGCATGAGCAAACCCCTCTCCCTAGTCACTAGTCTGCAGGGTAACCGGTGGGTGGGCGCCCCATCCAACTCCTAGTATATGCACTAGATAGTGGGGCAACCTCAATGCCAGTAGGGGTAGCTTGTAGGAAATCTGCCCCATGAGAGGGGCCGTCCTTCTCCTGGGACCTAATCTCTGCTACATTCAGGTTCTCCCCAATCACTGCAGCACTCACACGGGGGCAGGACATAGAGGAGGTAAGTGCCAGCTCTTATATCCTATGTATGACCCCAGAGGAGGAACCTGATGCCATAGTATATGGGTGTGGGCACAGGTATTGGCGGCTATTTCTGACTGCACCCTGCACCCTGTATTGCAGCCACATCGGTCCCAAAGTCCTACCGCGCTGTAGTGATACACGGCTTTGTGGAAGAGCTGGTGGTGAACGAGGATCCCGAATACCAGTGGATTGACCGAATCCGGACCCCGAGGGCCTCTAACGAAGCCCGACAGAGGCTGATCTCTCTGATGTCAGGTAAGGGAGGCTGCCTTACTGTGTGTGCACTGAGATAATGATGGCATCTGCTGTTACACATGTTCTGATGTCAGGTTAAAGGGAGGCTGCCTTACTGTGTGTGCACTGACATAGTGATGGCAGCTGCTGTTACACGTGTCCTGATGGTCTGTTAGTGATACACGTAAGAGATGATCGCAGCGACTAGAACGTTACTTGTGTATTACTTGTATGTAGCCAGCCCTGACCTGCCTATGTGACACAATGGGCCTGATTCAGGAGTTGATCGCACACAGGAGACCAATGTCTTTTAAGGTGCCCATACGGGATAAGCAGCGTGCAATGCGACAGGATGGGATGTGCGCTCCCGCAGGCATCGCATCGCACAGTATGTGCTGCACATAGTTTATGTACTGCCAGCGGATTGCAGCTCATCATGCGATTTATGCGCAAATAGCATGCAAAATGACATATTTCCAGGCTGGAGCGCGCAGAACAGTTGAATCCTCCCAGTAGAGGTGAGGAGCAGCGTAAGCCTTTAACCCTGTGAGTGCCAAATTAATTTGTCAAAATAGGTGTGAAAATTGCCAAGAAAACGTTTGTATTCCTCATAATGACCGGTAACGTCACCTTATCGGATATGTCATCGTTTTTTATTTGACTTTACATAACAAATGTGAGTGACGCTGGCACTTTTAGCGGATGTTTTGCGCATCTCTCACAGAGTTAATATTTAGGTTTTATACTATTTTGTATATTAATGTTTTTTGGGGTTATGATTGCAAATGTCATTTTTGCAGCACTTATCACAAGTTCTCTTATATTCTGGGGCTTATTCAGAGGTGGACGCAGTGTTGGTATCAGATCCACGTGGATAGGATAGTCCCCATTATGCGCTAATAACTTGTGTCTCCTCTGCTGCCACCCCCCCCCCCCCATATTTACAGTCTTGCGCACCCTGTGTCTTGAGCGCTGCACCAGTAGTAGACTGTTTATACAGCGATGGGTGTTACTGAGGCACGAACTATGTCAATAACGTCATTGCTGGAATTCCAAAGGTCTCTGTCTCATTGCAGCCTCTGCTCCCGAGCGCTGGCCTCTCATTGGCCTGACACCTGCCCCTCCCCCCTATACCTGGGCCTTGGTTTGGATCATTCATCCTGCTGGTCTCGGGCTAATCAGTTATTTTCTGTTTTGTAGTTGAAAGGAACTTTAACCCTCCTTGTGCGGAGGTTGGTTACCCCTCTTTCACCAGGCCCGTTGTTCTGCCAGGGGCTGTTTCATTTGTTACTCTGCGCACACGAATTACTTTATTCTCCTCATCTACAGGGAAAAACAAAACACATTTTTTGCATAACCTTTTCCAGGGTAAATGTTGCGTATTTGGATTCACTCCAGAATAACTGTAGAATGGCTAAATGTTAATAAGGAGCTATAGTGACAGAAATAGGGGGCACCTTTTGTCTGTGTGTGTGTGTGTGGGGGGGGTTTATTTATTATTTGCTATAACCTGTAAAGCCCCATATACACTAAGCGATATTACAATTGTCATTGCTCATTTTGGCCCTTGTAAGCAATATCGTTGAGTGTGTACACTCAATATCGCTAGCAATGCATCCGCCTATGGGTCATTAACAATGTCCCCTGTCATCTGTTTATACAGGTCAATTTTTATTATATCGTCAATGACTGTGGACCCAAGTTTGTCAAGTTACTGTGTATGGGGCTTAAGAGTGATCAGAGATTGAATGTGTGTGTGTGTGCGCATGTGGTAGCATAGGTGCCGATTCTGTGGGTGCTCAAGGGCCAGAGCACCCACAGAAAACTATGAGCACCCACTGGCCCGCAGCCTCTTAAGTCCCACTGCCAGGCCACATCCACCTGCTGATTCGTGTCCGCTGCACCCACACCACCGAACCTGCCGCCTGGCGAGCAACAACCAACAGGCAGAGTGCAGCATGCATGCTGCCCAATGTGTGCTCTCCCCATACACACACCACCCTCTCCGTGCAGCATGTGTGCCCACAGTGGGAGGCAAGCACACCACCATGTGCCGTGTTATACAGTGTGCAGCACTAGCCAATGCACACCATGACACAGTACCGCCCAGACCAGCACACTGCAGGGCTACACCCCCTCCCCAAATGACACTCCCCTCATGAGGCCACACCTCCCTGAGCACCCTCCAGCAAAAACACAAATTGGCACCCCTGTGTGGTAGGGAACATAGATAGCTCCACTGGGGCAGGGACTGATGTGAATGTTCAAATATTCTCTGTACAGCGCTGAGGAATATGTATGCGCTATATAATAACTGGTAATAATATTCTCTGTACAGCGCTGTGGTATATGTGTGCGCTATATAATAACTGGTAATAATATACTCTGTACAGCACTGCGGAATATGTGTGCGCTATATAATTGGTAATAATCTCTGTACATCGCTGCGGGAATATGTGTGCGCTATATAATATCTGGTAATAATAGTCTCTGTACAGCGCTGCGGAATATGTATGCGCTATATAATAACTGGTAATAATATTCTCTGTACAGCGCTGTGGTATATGTGTGCGCTATATAATAACTGGTAATAATATACTCTGTACAGCACTGCGGAATATTTGTGCGCTATATAATAACTGGTAATAATAGTCCCTGTACAGTGCTGTGGAATATGTGTGCGCTATATAATAACTGGTAATAATATTCTCTGTACAGCGCTGCAGAATATGTGTGCGCTATATAATAACTGGTAATAATAATCTCTTTACAGCGCTGCGGAATATGTGTGCGCTATATAATAACTGGTAATAATAATCTCTGTACAGCGCTGCGGAATATGTGTGCGCTATATAATAACTGGTAATAATATTCTCTGTACAGCGCTGTGGAATATGTGTGCGTTATATAATAACTGGTAATAATAGTCTCTGTACAGCGCTGCGGAATATGTGTGCGCTATATAATAACTGGTAATAATAGTCTCTGTACAGCTCTGTGGAATATGTGTGCGCTATATAATAACTGGTGATAATATTCTCTGTACAGTCCTGCGGAATATGTATGCGCTATATAATAACTGGTAATAATACTCTCTGTACTGCGCTGTGGAATATGTGTGCGCTATATAATAACTGGTAATAATACTCTCTGTACTGCGCTGTGGAATATGTGTGCGCTATATAATAACTGGTAATAATACTCTCTGTACAGCGCTGTGGAATATGTGTGCTATATAATAACTGGTAATAATAGTTTCTGTACAGCGCTGTGGAATATGTGTGCGCTATATAATAACTGGTAATAATAGTCTCTGTACAGTGCTGTGGAATATGTGTGCACTGTATAATAACTGGTAATAATAATCTCTGTACAGCGCTGTGGAATATGTGTGCGCTATATAATAATTGGTAATAATAGTCTCTGTACATCGCTGTGGAATATGTGTGCGCTATATAAATAACTGGTAATAATAGTCTCTGTACAGCGCTGCGGAATATGTGTGCGCTATATAATAACTGGTAATAGTCTCTGTACAGCGCTGCAGAATATGTGTGCGCTATATAATAACTGGTAATAATAATCTCTGTACAGCGCTGTGGAATATGTGTGCGCTATATAATAACTGGTAATAATAGTCTCTGTACAGCGCTGCAGAATATGTGTGCGCTATATAATAACTGGTAATAATAATCTCTGTACAGCGCTGTGGAATATGTGTGCGCTATATAATAATTGGTAATAATAGTCTCTGTACATCGCTGTGGAATATGTGTGCGCTATATAAATAACTGGTAATAATAGTCTCTGTACAGCGCTGCGGAATATGTGTGCGCTATATAATAACTGGTAATAATAGTCTCTGTACAGCGCTGCAGAATATGTGTGCGCTATATAATAACTGGTAATAATAATCTCTGTACAGCGCTGTGGAATATGTGTGCGCTATATAATAACTGGTAATAATAGTCTCTGTACAGCGCTGCAGAATATGTGTGCGCTATATAATAACTGGTAATAATAATCTCTGTACAGCGCTGTGGAATATGTGTGCGCTATATAATAACTGGTAATAATAATCTCTGTACAGCGCTGTGGAATATGTGTGCGCTATATAATAACTGGTAATAATAGTCTCTGTACGGCCTGCGGAATATGTGTGCACTATATAATAACTGGTAGTAATAGTCTCTGTACGGCGCTGAGGAATATGTGTGCTCTATATAAATAACTGGTAATAATAATCTCTGTACAGCGCTGCGGAATATGTGTGCGCTATATAATAACTGGTAATAATATTCTCTGTACAGCGCTGTGGAATATGTGTGCGCTATATAAATAACTGGCAATAACAGTCTCTGTACAGCGCTGTGGAATATGTGGGCGCTATATAATAACTGGTAATAATATTCTCTGTACAGCGCTGCGGACAATGTGTGCTCTATATAAATAACTGGTAATAATAATCTCTGTACAGCGCTGCGGAATATGTGTGCGCTATATAATAACTGGTAATAATATTCTCTGTACAGCGCTGCGGAATATGTGTGCGCTATACAATAACTGGTAATAATATTCTCTGTACAGCGCTGCGGAATATGTGTGCGCTATATAATAACTGGTAAGAATAATCTCTGTACAGCACTGTGGAATATGTGTGCGCTATATAATAACTGGTAATAATAATCTCTGTACAGCGCTGCGGAATATGTGTGCGCTATATAATAACTGGTAATAAAAGTCTCTGTACAGCGCTGCGGACTATGTGTGTGCTATATAATAACTGGTAATAATATTCTCTGTACAGCGCTGCGGACTATGTGTGTGCTATATAGGAAGATGTTAATATATAATCATTCCCTGCTTACGTTCTGGTTTATCCCTTGTACATCTCTAGGTGAGCTGCAGAGGAAGATCGGCCTGAAGGTCCTGGAGATGCGAGGGAATGCTGTGATTGGCTATCTGCAGTGTTTCGATCTGGAGGGGGAATCTGGGTTAGTGGTACGGGCCATAGGAACGGCGTGCACCCTGGATAAACTGACCAGCGCTGCCCCATTCGCTCCTGTGTGCAGTTCCCCATGTAAAGAGCTGAAAGAGTAAGTAAATGTATGTAATGTGTGCGTGCTGCGGTCCGCTCTGTGTATACATTGGAGAGCGCAGTTCAGTGGCACTCTGAGGTCCTGTGTGTGCATTTCCAGCGGGTTTTGCCATGTAGGGATTTCCTGGGCTGCTGCTGACTTTTCCATGGAAGATAGGGGACAAATCGGTACTTATGTAGTATCTGGGCTGCCGATTTTGTGATTGTATGCCTTACCTTAAGGCAGGGCTCGACAAAACCCGGTCGCCAGGTCGCCATGGCGACCAGATTTTGCTTCCTGGCGACCAGTTTTGCCAGTAAGCAGTACTTTCAGGGCAGAGGGACTTGAATTAATGACAGTAGCGGGCCCCATGGAGGATTATATACTGTTAGCTATAACATCCAGCGCAGCAGCAGCCGGCAGAGCGGTGCACAACTCACCCCGCTGCTGCTGTATCAGAGCAGGTCTGCAGCGCGGCTATTTAAAACTTGAGCATGGAGCTACAGTGGTAGTTTCTGATTGGCTCGGGAGCCGTCTTGACTTTTCAAATATTCGTGCTGCGGACCGGCTGTGTGCTCTGATACAGCAGCAGCCGGGTGAGTTGTGCGCGGCTCTGCTGGCTAGTGGCTACTGCGGCGCTGGATGTTATAGGTAACAGTATAACCACGGGGCCGCTGCTCACATGTCCGATGACAGGGGCACCAGAGGCTGCTGCTGCTAATATGATTACCCCCACCACGGGGACCCGATGCTTACGTGTCTGATAGCAAAGACACCAGAGGCTGCTGCCAGCGCTCATGACAGAATAAACTCTGCCAGGACTCTCCTTCTCCTGTCACACAGACCAGTGCCTGACCCCTGTCTCCCCCCTCCTGTTATACCAGCCGGTCTGACCGCAGTGTCTGACCCCCGCCTTCCCCTCCCGTTCAGCGCAGCGTCAGCGCGGTGCTCGACCCCCGCCTCCCCCTGCTGTCACACCAGCGGCAGCATGGCCAGGTAGTCTCCCTCTTCAGTTACACCTGATCCCCGACTCCTCATGTTCAGCGCAGTGGCAGCGCGGTGCCCGACCCCCACCTCCCCCTCCTTTCACACCAGCGGGCACAGTGTCGTGTCGCCCTCCTGTCACACCAGCCGCCCGCAGCACCTGACCCCCGCCTCCCCCTCCTGTCAGAGGAGCGGCAGCGTGGACGGTCAAAGCCTCCCCCTCCTATAAAACCAGCCGCCCGCAGTTCCTGACCCGCTCCTCCCTCTCTTGTGCAGCGGCAGCGCGGTGCCTGACTCCTGCCTCCCCCTCCTGTCAGACCAGTGACTACCTACTTCAAGTTCTCATGCAGGGGCTCCACCAACTGCCAATAGTCCCCCATCGGCATGCAGGTCTTTCCTTGCTTCTTGCCGAAGCAACCCCTTGATGCAACCACTGGCATCAAGGATCAAACCCCATAGCAATGAGCATGTGTAGGGTAAGCTCCACTTATGTGGGATAATATGTAATAACCAACCATGACTGCGTGTGGTATTATATGTAATTGGCAGTCCAGTGTTTGGTAGAACGTGTAATGGCATTATTGCACATGCAAATTGTGTGTGCACCTTCGCCGATCACTGTCCCTCTTATTAGTTTATCTGGCTCCTAAATTTTCATTTTGGCTCCTGGATTTTAAATAAATTTGTCGAGCCCTGCCTTAAGGCATACAATCAGATGCGATGCGATGCGATGCGATTCGATTTTGCATAGGATTCAATGTTAAGAAGGTCCTGTTCATTTCCCCACTATCCAAGTGGGCATAGAGTTGAATTTATATAGCGTGGCTATATAAAGGAAAAGGACCCCTTTTTCCCCATGAATTCTATGTTAAAATGAACTCAGACCATTTTAACATTGAATCCTATGGAAAAATCTTGACCATCGCATCGCATACGATTTGATCGCATGCGATGCGATGCGATCCGATTTCTAAATCGGACGCCCAGATACTACATAAGTACCGACAAATCCACTCCATGTTATGGTGCTCGCTGTAATGCTGGGCTGTCAGAGATGGGTGGCCGGTTTATCACCCCTTAGAGTACCGGATGGTGACCAGATTCTGAGGTCCAACATCATGTGCAGTGTAACTGCCTCAGTCAGTAATATCCCATTCCTCCCCTCTGCCTGTGTGCGCTGGTATTATGACCTGGGTATGACACCTGCGTTCCCATGCATGCGTCCTGTGATTTACATAGAACGCAGGGAGGAGAATACTGACTCGCTGAATGATGTCACTGCCACATGCCAGAGGGATGTACAAATCCACATTGTTATATATATGACTGAGCATGTGGTTAACCACTAGGGGGCTCCGACATATCATTTTGCCTTGGCCCAGGAAGAAGATGGCAGCTTCTACTTGTCATTAATGTAAATGTACCGTCAAATATGGGGCCAGATGCACTAAGCTTGAAAAGTGATAAGATGGAGAGTGATAAACAACCAGCCAATCAGCTCGTAGATGCCATGCTGCAGAGAGGGTTTGAAAAATGAAAGATAGGAGCTGATTGGTTGGTGGTTTATCGCTCTCCATTTTATCACTTTTGAAGGCTTAGTACATCTCGCCCATGGTGTTTAATTTTCGCTTCCAAAAGCTTAATAAATGTTGATACATAATGTTGCTGCTGCACTCTAGTGGTGAATGAAGGTACTGTCACGTACAGTAGATGTCATCTCCTCTCACATGCACCTAGGACGTGGGTCTCCCGCTAACCAAATCTCAGCCAATTCATTCTTAACCTCTAGCTCTTGTGTGTCCTGTTCTCTCTCTATCTCTCTCTCTCTCTCTTTCCACCTCTGCTGCCAACTCCCTCAGGTCTCCACTGGTCCAGCCACCAAGCCACGGATATCGTTCCACCCACAACAGCCCAATTCACACTGCTTCTGGCTCCCGACTCACTCAGAACTTCTCTGTGTCTGTTCCTACTCTCATCTACACTGGTACGAGACTGCTCAGAGCCAGGAGCCGAGGGCAGGCAGGCAGGGCAGGTCTGGTGGTGTATGGGTAATATGGGTGCTCGGAACCTTCTCTGCTGACCCCTAGCTCTGCCCTCACTCCCAATGCAGATTGTACTGTTCAGTAGGTAAATTCCCATCCCGCTGTGGTTCTGTTGTCAGCTGCGGGGATGGGGGCAGATAACGGGGCCGTCAGCGGGGGGGGAGCAGGTAAGTGGCCGCTTTAGCTGGTGCACGATAGTAAACGCTGAAGGATAAGGAAACATCTCTGATACACAAGGATAATGTGTCCTGGCTGCACGCATCATAACGAAACTGTCATTTTGTTTTATAGGACTTCTATGCTTCTTTCTTTTTATTTTTGCTTCTTTCTTTATTTTTTAATTTTGGTTATATTTTTTTGTCTGTGTCGTTGGGACATGTCGTGCCTGGTGGTAGGCGGCTGGTCTGAGAGCGTTATCCTCCCCCCAGCTCCACCAGGGGGAGCCCAATCACTCCCACCCTCCCTGGTATGGGCAGTCCCGCTGTCAGCATGGACCAATTACATGGGGTTATTTAATGTCTTCACCTTCTTCTGGCAGGGCTCCTTTCAATGAAGAGTTAATCCCCAATAATCACTCATCAGGACCCTCCACCCCTCTGAAAAACCAAACCTATTCCTTTTCACCTTCCAAGTCCTACAGCCGACAGTCGTCCTCTTCCGACACAGATTTGAGTTTGACACCTAAAACTGGTAAGACGCACCCACCCGCTTTTCTGTTCATTTCTTCCTTATGTTTCTTGATTTGTTCTTTTTTCCATGCACAGTCCCTCCGAAAGTTATCAAAATCATGTGTTACCGTAAGCCATTATTACAGGACGGGATTCACGAGGACGCGTACACTTCTGCGCACAGACTCTGTGTTACCGTAAGCCATTATTACAGGACGGGATTCACGAGGACGCGTACACTTCTGCGCACAGACTCTGTGTTACCGTAAGCCATTATTACAGGACGGGATTCACGAGGACGCGTACACTTGTGCGCACAGACTCTGGTCGCATAGCGGGTATATTCTTACATCGGTCCTTGGGGAAGAATCAATGTACTAGATACTGAGATGGGCGTTCTGTTGTAGATGGGATGTTGCTATATTGGGCAACCAATCAATTCCCCGCAGCATCCTCCCATCGCAGTAAATGAACCCGGTGATATCTCGCAGCCGATCCATCCCCCGTGGTATAAAGTATCTTGTCCCCTATGGCGGGATAACCAGGTTGTGTATTATTACTGTGTAGTTCGATAAGCTCGCAGCCAGGTATATTAGGATAACGGATCTTACCTGGAAACCGTCTACAGAGATACTGCAGCAGTTAGTGTATGTAAGGGAAGGCGGCAGCAGTCGGGGGTGAGGAAGGTGGCGGGGGGGATGCTTCCATAGATGTAAAACCTCTTTAATTGTATAATTATACAGGTGCCAGATTTACCTGGATACATAGCTTATCTAATCCGCAGACTGTGTAAGTGCTTCCAGGTGTCTCAGCAGAGAATGAGCATTTCATTATTGCCGCCAAACCAATAACCAGCGCGTTTCGCTATTAGGACCTTACCCCCCCAATCTTCACACCAGAGTGAAACGTGTTCGTGGTGTCCGGCATGGAGCCCGCTCCTGTGTATGTAAGGGGAAGTAAGACTGATACCATGATTCCAGGGACTCCTGGCTGAGCGCAGGTTTGTGCGCCGTGATCAGAACGTGTCCGGAGACATGGCAGCGCTGCTGACGTGTGCTCGGTGCCGTCACGGATCTCTGACATTGCCGCAGTGGGATATAATGACCCTTTGATAGCGGTAGCTGGGCAGTGGGAGAGCTGCGGATCCCAGTCCACATCTATAACTGGGAAGCAGCTGCTTACATCATGATTCTGATAACTTTCTGCTCCATGCCTCCCCCAGTAGTGTTGGTGGTTGTGCCACGTACAGTAAGTCACTATGTACTCCAGGGTGTGGCATACCCGCGGGCAAGCAGTATATATCTGTTCTCATACTTTTCCTATTTATTTTGTATCACTTTTGTGTTTCCTGTTCCTTTTCTGTTCTGTTTCCACCCTGACATTCCATCTTCTGTTGCCTTCAGCAGCTCTGTTTCCAAAGGGGCCCCGGAGTTTCGCCTGCCCCAGGTCCCCTTCTGTTATGTGGGAGCCCCCGGGTCTCAGATAGTCGTGTAGCCTCCTGCTGAGCTCTGGCATCTCCCCGGCACGCTCTTGCCACGCCAGCCCGCTGCTGCGGAAGTCCGTTTCATTCAGTGACGAGCTGCTGCTGCTGGCGGGTAGGAGGGGCCGTGTTCTCCCCAGCATGCTCTGGGGGAGCCTCATCACCACACTAACGTGTTCTCCCTGCACCGTGCCTAACCCCCCATCCAGCCTGCACTGCTCACACTAACCACAATGGATCTTAGGGCGGCAATACCATGGGGGTGCAGTTCTGGTTAGCTCCGTGTACACTAGAGGGAAGGCTTCCACATAAGATTCATAGGATGCTAAAGTGGTTTTTCGCTTTGGGGGGCTATACATAAGGTGCAGGTGGCCCCCAGGGCACTTCTGCATATGGAAACGGGATTCTAGGTTATTACACAACATGGCTGCCTAGTCAGGAGGGGGCTGTCATTAGTAGCCATGTGTAGGATCCTCCAATCAGGAAAGGGCTGTCATTACTAGCAGCGTGTAGGATCCTCCAATCAGGAGAGGGCTGTCATTAGTAGCAGCGTGTAGGATCCTCCAATCAGGAGGTGGCTGTCATTAGTAGCCATGTGTTGGACCCTCCAATCAGGAGGTGGCTGTCATTAGTAGCCATGTGTTGGACCCTCCAATCAGGAGGTGGCTTTCTTCTCTGGCCGTGTGTTGGATCCTCCAATCAGGTGGTGGCTGTCATAACTAGACGTGTGTTAGATCCTCCAATCAGGAGGTGGCTGTCTTCTCTAGCTGTGTTTTGGATCCTCCAATCAGGAGATAGCGGTCAGCTCTAGCGTGTGTAGGATCCTCCAATTAGAGTCTACCTGTCAGTCTCAGCACTGTGTGAGTGACAGCCAGACCGCTATGGTAAGGAAATCATGTAAATCCTTACAGGAGTCTTTACAGTAAAGGAAAGCTGCGGATTCTTATGGCGTTGATAAGTATTTGGTATATGTGTGCGTGTATATATATATATATATATATATAATGTATGGTCTGGTGTCTCACGAATATTCATCAGCGATGCCTCAGTGATGCTCATGGATAATGGCGGAGCGGCTCGGGATGTTTACCCTCAGAACCAATGCGTCGGAGTGTCTGTACCGCGAGGCGTTTCTGCGTGCCATTATCGCGCATAGGACCATGGTATTGCAGTCTTAACGCTTGCTGTGTAGCATGTAGACCGCGTGCATCTTCTGTCTGTGCCGCACGTTCTGATCAGAGGGATCTCGCACAGCGCACTACTCCCGCACACAAGACGTTATCAGCCTGTAATGTACAGCTCCAGTACATCAGTGTGCACAATGGCTTCGGGCTTTACACCCTGGGCCAGCGCTTCCCCATAACGGCGGACAGGGGGGTATAATCACATAGTTGGAATTTGTGGGTGGGGCTATGCAAATTTCAGCCTATCCGCATTTCCAGGATTCCCTTTTGTCAGTTATATAGAATAGATAATATCCCTTATATAGAAGCTCCGCCGTACCGCAGGGGCGTTCTGGGGACCCCGGTGACCTCACACAGCCCTCTCCCTGTCCATCACTGTCCCCCACACCTCTGTGTCAGGGAACCTGTCTGTCCGGCTTGCCCTCTCTTACACGCGATGATATATATTGCTGCTGATTCTCTGGTTGTGTTTGTCTTGGTTTGTTCATTTCATGTGTCTGCCACACTAGTATCGTATAGTCCCGTCGGCGGTACCGGCGGCTATACGTATGCCATCAGTGTTTCCTTATCCGATCGCAGTGTTCCTAGTGCCTGAAACCTCCTGTCCTGTAGCAGCATTAGACGTATGTAGTGTATCTGCACCGTGCGCACGTGTATATATATATGCTGGATACACCATTCACTCGCCCCACACTGGCATAGCACAGAGGAAGGACAGGACCCAGGACGTCGCTGTGATCCGCTTACCATAGATTGCACAAACGTTTAGTACTAGCCACAAGTTCTGTTCTGGAAGCATCCAACCACTAATACCTGTAATAGGCATCCTCTGTATTACAGCACTACCTATACATAGTACTGGGATAGGCATCCTCTGTATTACAGCACTACCTATACCTAGTACTGGGATAGGCATCCTCTGTATTACAGCACTACCTTTACATAGTACTGGGATAGGCATCCTCTGTATTACAGCACTACTTATACATAGTACTGGGATAGGCATCCTCTGTATTACAGCACTACTTATACATAGTACTGGGATAGGCATCCTCTGTATTACAGCACTACCTATACATAGTACTGGGATAGGCATCCTCTGTATTACAGCACTACCTATACATAGTACTGGGATAGGCATCCTCTGTATTACAGCTCTACCTATACATAGTACTGGGATAGGCATCCTCTGTATTACAGCACTACCTATACATAGTACTGGGATAGGCATCCTCTGTATTACAGCACTACCTATACATAGTACTGGGATAGGCATCCTCTGTATTACAGCACTACCTATACATAGTACTGGGATAGGCATCCTCTGTATTACAGCACTACCTATACATAGTACTGGGATAGGCATCCTCTGTATTACAGCACTACCTATACATAGTGCTGGGATAGGCTTCCTCTGTATTACAGCACTACTTATACATAGTACTGGGATAGGCATCCTCTGTATTACAGCATTACTTATACATAGTACTGGGATAGGCATCCTCTGTATTACAGCACTACCTATACATAGTGCTGGGATAGGCATCCTCTGTATTACAGCATTACTTATACATAGTACTGGGATAGGCATCCTCTGTATTACAGCATTACTTATACATAGTACTGGGATAGGCATCCTCTGTATTACAGCACTACCTATACATAGTACTGGGATAGGCATCCTCTGTATTACAGCACTACCTATACATAGTGCTGGGATAGGCTTCCTCTGTATTACAGCACTACTTATACATAGTACTGGGATAGGCATCCTCTGTATTACAGCATTACTTATACATAGTACTGGGATAGGCATCCTCTGTATTACAGCACTACCTATACATAGTGCTGGGATAGGCTTCCAGGGGGAACATTCAGAGCAGATTTCTTACAAACTGATACAAGATCAGGGAACGTGTCCAGTTCCTGCACGCGGCCATCTTGGTCATGTACTGACTGCTCCGCCACCCCCTCGCCTGGGCTAGTGACATCATACACCGTACATTTATTACATGGTACCCCGCCCTCATATACGCCGGACTGATGTATCCTAGCAAACAACTGTAACCATTTTCCATGACAACACGTGACAATAGCTGATTGGCTGAGACACCGTTTATCATACGCCAGGAGTTTTAAATGGCTAAAACGGGTGCATATCTGGTAAGTTGTCACAAGGTAGAAGCACATCTACAGATGATGATACAACCAGTTACATAGCGTGACCGTAATCGGACGAAGCCGGCCGTACGCATTTCTGCAGTGTTCCCAGTAATAATGTTCTAGTTATCAGCGTCCAAATTAATTGAATACAGAGTACCGTAATCAATGAGCCCCAGAGCACGGTCCTGTCACATGTGCCCACCAGCATAGGCTGATATCCCGCCACCATATGCGGACGCAGACGTTAGTCTGTAAGGTAAAAGGTGATTCAAAGTCTACGGTTACATAACGTAGGGATAACATAGGGATCCCTATCATCCGCTCGTGAACTACAAACGGCGCTGGGTGCACAGCTACTATAAGCGCCAACTCCTTTTCAAGTGCTTTCGGTCTTTATGCTGGACATAAGAATGACCCTGTGGACGGAACGGCTCTGCAGGTCGTCGGGGGTTCCGGGAGTGCAGAGCGGTGTACGTGTCAGAGGGGTCCGGCTATATCGCCACATTAGGACCCTCCGGCTTTTTCCATACTTGGTTTAGCCTCATTTATGTCATTAATTGCAAGAGCAAGCGGACATCGGGCTTATCGGGGTTTATTAGTGCCACAGAAAGGGGCGTAGCTGAAGGCGAAGGTTGGTGCCCGTCACCACATAGACAGGTCGGCCACAGAAGCGGCACAATGACCCGTGCCCATTACAGTAAACGGAACACGATAAGCCACGTTTGGTCCATTGTCTCAGCCTGTGTGGTCCGGGCCACGTCCTGAGAGCTTGTCCTTCCTCCTGCCAGTATGTCCCGCTAGATTTGCCTCTTGGCCAGTAACATATTTGCTTATCATGTACATAGTTTAGGGGGTTCTCCACCTCTGGAGTGTCCGGTAGGGGGGCCCTTGTTGTAACGGAGACCGTACCGCATGGTGCCATCAGTGGGGATTTCCGGAGACTTCCTGTGTAAGGTAATGGTGGGATTGCGAGGGGAGAACTCTGGAGGCGGAGAACCTCTTACTTACACACTTACAGTCCCTGGGCGCAGTCCAGTCCCATTATACCACCTAGGCTCAGTATACGTCACTGTACAGGGGGATGCGTATTGCCTTCTTATTTGTTTCTTTGGTGCGCCCCCCAGGGATGGGCAGCGGGAGTGCAGGAAGAGAAGGCGGAGCCTTAAAGACCCTGCTCAGACAGCAGACGCAGACCACACTGGAGCAACGGGTAAGATCTGGGTCTTTAATGTTGTGTTTTAGGCCAGTCTATTGTGTGCCGATAGTACGGACAGGATGGTCAGTGGCCGAGATGTCCATGATGCGGGTCTTATTCCCGTATAATTTTATTCCTCTGAGTCAGAGCTGCAATACTAACAAATATGGCTCCTACGGGGAATAATGACTACTCTGTACAGGCGGCCATGTGAGGGGAGGAGCTTCCCTGACACTGAAGGCAGAGTGACTGACAGCTGACCCTGCAGAGATGCTGCCTGTGGATTGGCTGATTGATTCTCAGCTCTCCGACCTTTTCTGAGATTCTGTAAGGCCCTGAGGGTGCTGGAGGAGATTCAGCCGTGTGCGACGGAACAGGAAGGAAATACAGGGGAATGTCAGGGTTACACTGAACAGTATGTATGTGTATGTATATATATATATGAATATATATACAATCCCAATATTCCAACACGCGCTATGCTCAGATATATGATACAAAGTAGAAATATTAGTAATGACTTGACTTATGGCAGCCTTTCCACTAAATTCCCTGAGGGAAGGGAATAAAACAACCAAGATACTACACAATAGTGGAGTGGCGCCTTTCACACAAATGTAAGATAGTCCTGATATAATATCCAATTTTCAGATCCAAAGAAGCAAGAAGGGAATTCTTCCAATATTCATTTATTATTCTTCAGTGGGATAAGAGTATAAAACAACGAGTAGATAACATCCCAACGCGTTTCGTCTAACAGAGACTTCATCAGGGGAATATGTTGTATCAATCTACAAATGTA
Organism: Crinia signifera; assembly: GCF_055691185.1. Classification (NCBI taxonomy): domain Eukaryota; kingdom Metazoa; phylum Chordata; class Amphibia; order Anura; family Myobatrachidae; genus Crinia; species Crinia signifera. Next base: position 4,409,021 of record NC_139220.1, on the reverse strand, counting down.
CATGAAAAAGCTTTGTTTCAATAAAAAATAATTATTGAAATAAAATACACATTTAGTTTTTATAAAAAAGGAAGATGAAAATAAATGAAATGAAAACAAGGAAAAGAGAACAAGGTGGTGGACTGGAAGAGAACAGAAGAGTGGGTATAAAAATAGAATTATAAAATAGGAACGGACTGTAAGAAGTACCTTCTATAGGTAAATTCTACTGCTTAACTGCGTAACTCCTATTAAAGTATATGATGACGATGGTTTTAAGAGATAATCTCCTTGATCCTAGGTATCAAAAAATTTAAATTAGTATTGCATAGGTCTTAATAGGCCTGGTATCTAATTTGTAGCTACATACCTGTTTAATTTAAGGATTTCCCATATATATTGCAGATAATTTTTAGTTAGAAATGCCTATAGAGAATCAAACATATTATATATTTAAAATGTAATCAATAAAGGAATCAATTGGCTCATGTGACATTTGAAAGTGAATATTATTGGTTGGTTTAGGAGTTCATATTGAACCTATACTCTTACAGTGGCTGTATAAGGCTGTGCAACATACCTAAGTGTCCATTGAAAAAAGGAAATTCTGATGGCCTCTCAGGTTGATCAGAAAATAGTGACCTATAAATAAACGAATACTTTTTTTTTTTATGTAAATACTTACAGTCCGTTCCTATTTTATACTTCTATTTTTATACCCACTCTTCTGTTCTCTTCCAGTCCACCACCTTGTTCTCTTTTCCTTGTTTTCATTTCATTTATTTTCATCTTCCTTTTTTATAAAAACTAAATGTGTATTTTATTTCAATAATTATTTTTTATTGAAACAAAGCTTTTTCATGTACATTTGTAGATTGATACAACATATTCCCCTGATGAAGTCTCTGTGAGACGAAACGCGTTGGGATGTTATCTACTCATTGTTTTATACTCTTATCCACTGAAGAATAATAAATGAATATTGGAAGAATTCCCTTCTTGCTTCTTTGGATCTAAAAATTGGATATTATATCAGGACTATCTTACATTTGTGTGAAAGGCGCCACTCCACTATTGTGTAGTGTGTATATATATATATATATATATTCTTCACATTTGGAAGTTGTGCTAATTACATGTCTGTGTGTATAATGTGTAACATACAGATTTTACTACCACTCCTAGGAATTCCCGTTTTTCACTCTGACCGCATTCCCGGTGGGCTTTCTCGTCCATGTTGGTGGCGTCGTCAGTGCACGATCAGTGAAACTACTGGATCGGATTCATAATCCAGGTACGTATTTGGGCGTCATTCCAGTAGCGCTATTGACCTTCCAGACCGGTCCTGCATGATGGCCGAGACCAAAGTTCCACCAAACAACGAGAAGTATGGCAATGTAAACATGTTGCACCCATCCGTTACTTCCTCCTGTGTGTGACTCTCACTTGACGGAGGCCCTGGCGCTTCTCCAGACTCTCTAGTTATAAAAACACATCCTAGAAAATGGTAGACAGAATCTTATTGGTTACTATGGGCAACGGCACCCTTTCCATTTTTAGAAGCTTTAGCAAATGACCCTGAGAGTTGGGAACACTGAACCAATGAGGCTGGTAAAGGGGAACCTGAATTATCGATGTAGTGCTGACTTACTCACTGTCCTGTAAATGGATACAGTATGACAAGTAGTGCAGGGATACAATGTACAGGGATGTCCGTTACATGTAGTGCAGGGATACAATGTACAGGGATGTCCGTTACATGTAGTGCAGGGATACAATGTACAGGGATGTCCGTTACATGTAGTGCAGGGATACAATGTACAGGGATGTCCGTTACATGTAGTGCAGGGATACAATGTACAGGGATGTCCGTTACATGTAGTGCAGGGATACAATGTACAGGGATGTCCGTTACATGTAGTGCAGGGATACAATGTACAGGGATGTCCGTTACATGTAGTGCAGGGGTACAATATACAGGAATGCCCGTTACATGTAGTGCAGGGGTACAATATACAGGAATGCCCGTTACATGTAGTGCAGGGATACAATGTACAGGGATGTCCGTTACATGTAGTGCAGGGATACAATATACGGGGATGTCCGTTACATGTAGTGCAGGGATACAATGTACAGGGATGTCCGTTACATGTAGTGCAGGGATACAATATACAGGGATGTCCGTTACATGTAGTGCAGGGATACAATGTACAGGGATGTCCGTTACATGTAGTGCAGGGATACAATGTACAGGGATGTCCGTTACATGTAGTGCAGGGATACAATGTACAGGGATGTCCGTTACATGTAGTGCAGGGATACAATGTACGGGGATGTCCGTTACATGTAGTGCAGGGGTACAATATACAGGAATGCCCGTTACATGTAGTGCAGGGGTACAATATACAGGAATGCCCGTTACATGTAGTGCAGGGATACAATGTACAGGAATGCCCGTTACATGTAGTGCAGGGATACAATGTACAGGGATGTCCGTTACATGTAGTGCAGGGATACAATGTACAGGGATGTCCGTTACATGTAGTGCAGGGATACAATGTACAGGGATGTCCGTTACATGTAGTGCAGGGATACAATGTACGGGGATGTCCGTTACATGTAGTGCAGGGATACAATGTACGGGGATGTCCGTTACATGTAGTGCAGGGATACAATGTACGGGGATGTCCGTTACATGTAGTGCAGGGATACAGTATACGGGGATGTCCGTTACATGTAGTGCAGGGGTACAATGTACGGGGATGTCCGTTACATGTAGTGCAGGGGTACAATGTACGGGGATGTCCGTTACATGTAGTGCAGGGGTACAATGTACGGGGATGTCCGTTACATGTAGTGCAGGGATACAATGTACAGGGATGTCCGTTACATGTAGTGCAGGGATACAATGTACAGGGATGTCCGTTACCTGTAGTGCAGGGATACAATATACGGGGATGTCCGTTACATGTAGTGCAGGGACACAATATGCAGGGATGTCCGTTACATGTAGTGCAGGGATACAATATGCAGGGATGTCCGTTACATGTTGTGCAGGGATACAATATGCAGGGATGTCCGTTACATGTTGTGCAGGGATACAATATGCAGGGATGTCCGTTACATGTAGTGCAGGGATACAATATGCAGGGATGTCCGTTACATGTAGTGCAGGGATACAATATGCAGGGATGTCCGTTACATGTAGTGCAGGGATACAATATGCAGGGATGTCCGTTACATGTAGTGCAGGGATACAATATGCAGGGATGTCCGTTACATGTAGTGCAGGGATACAATATGCAGGGATGTCCGTTACATGTAGTGCAGGGATACAATATGCAGGGATGTCCGTTACATGTAGTGCAGGGATACAATATGCAGGGATGTCTGTCACCCTGTGATAACGCCATAGAGTCTTTCATCCTAATCTGAGTATTTGTATATGAGTAAAATGTTGGGTTAACTCTGATTTTAACCCTTTATTTGGTTCTGCTTTCCTAGCACGGCGCCCATCGCATTAATCGTGTACATTTTTATATGGCATACAATCTGTGCGATTTCGGTTTTTAAATCGCATGTATCGAGCCCGAAGCGTGGCGAGCGGACGCCGATACCTTCACAGGTATCTGCTTCCCCTCGCGGGCTTCACAGGTATCTGCTTCCCCTCGCGGGCTTCACAGGTATCCGCGTCCCCTCGCTGCGCTCGCCACGCTTCGGGCTCGGTGGCTCGCTGCGCTCGCCACACTTTCTATTCTCAGCTCCACGCCGACGTGGATAGTGGGGGTATGAAAAGGTCGGAGGACGCGCACCGCTGCCCCTTGCGGGCTCGCTGCGCACGCCACGCTTCGGGTTCACGTTTATAGGGGGGGGGGTGACGTGGGTGTGCATTTAACATTGTAAGCACGGGCCTGTGAGCGCCAAATGTATGAAATTGCGTAAATCGCGTCCATCGCATACATTGTATGTATGTTTAAGAGTATACAATGCATGCGATTTACAATGCCCAAGATAAAAAAATACTTTCATCGCATCAATCGCAAGCATCGCATGCATCTTATGACATTAAAACAGTACGACCGATGCGATGCATGTGATAAAAATGGATACGATGAAAAAATCACTGTAGTCGCATTAATCGCAAGCATCGCATGGTGCAGAAACACATAAGATGCATGCGATGCTTGCGATTAATGCGATGCTTATCGTGGGCGCCGTGCTAGGAAAGCAGTACCCTTTATTTTCCTCTGGATTGTACGATTTATGTTATCCTTATCGTGTGCGTTTTCTGCACCGTTCAGTTGGATTTCACACGTTTTTACTAAAGAGAAACCTATTCCCTAAATCTTCTCCATGTTCCGACATTCACACCATTGGTGCCCCAAGTGTACTGGCATCCGGGAAGCCATGTTTGTTGTGGGTGACTGAATGGTGGACTCCTATTGGCAGTAAGAGCTGTGATGTCAGGCTCAGGATACATTACAGCGCGGCAGATGTGGTATATGGAGTTTTAGCACAATGTTGGTACTCCCAGAGGTAGGAATACTGGGGACATGATCAAGCAGGTTTGGGGGTGTGCTATTCGCATTATTTGAAGTGTGTTCATGGGTCTTGTTTCTCAAAATGACAAATGTACCAATTACTGCAACTCACCGTCTGCCTCTTCTGCAGCCCCCCGAGTGATATCACAATCTCACGGTGGTTTCTTAGGCTTCATAAAAACTCCAGATTCCTCACTTGGGGTCCAAACTGTTACCACTCGCACGCTAATGACTCTCCAGAACAATGATCTTTTCTTAAGCCTCAATGCGCCACTTCCTTGTCCAGAAATGTTTTAGATTCTAGAGCGATTTCACAGGGAACGAGGGTCCGAGGCACTCAGTAGATTTTCCGTTTGATTTACCGTGTTGCAAAATAATACATTTAGCCATGACCAGTGCTGTCCCCCTTCCAGTATCTCTCTCTTATTAACCGTGCTGTCTGTCTTTTCAGTCTTTGTAGTACTGTGTCTACTCCGCTTCTCTAACTGACCTCATTTGCTGTTTTAAACCCAGCCTTTGTCGGGAAAATGGGTAACACCAGATCTTACAAACTGCTAGACTGGAATAGTTACACTTCAGGTATTACCTTAGTCCTTCCATAAAACTCTCTATATGACAACAGAAATTATGGCTGCTCAGTGAATAGTCTCGTTCCTCTCACCGCCCGTCGCTGGGGTGCAAGCTCCTCCGTTTAATAGCATTAAAACTTATTTACTTTGTTTCAATGATTTAGAATCATAAATATAAAAAAATATAATATATGTTTGTAAATGTCATCAGTAAGGGCCGGGTCAGAGGCGGAGGCAGCGCTGAGGTTTGTGCATTTGGGGGCAGGTTTATGTTGGTTATGCTCGCAGCGTCCGCTGCCCCTAATTACAGTGATGGAGTCGCGGGCTCATCCCTGGGAATATCTGATGTGGCGACCGGAAGTCTTACTTACGACGGACATACTGAGCAGCCACAGGGTCGCTCAGATAAATGACATCACAATCAATGTGCAGCTCTGAACGTATTCCTACGGCTGCGTATTCAGCTTTCCTCTGCGGATGCACCTTGTGCCCAAACCCTGTAGAGACAGCGTTCTCGCCCACCTCTGAATGAGGCCCTTTTAGGAAGTAGTATGCAAGAGTTTAGTTTGCACCCCTCTCTTGTTCTTGCCGAGTGTGTCTGTGTTCTCCATTGGCTGTCAGACTTTTTTTTTATTCCACTCACAACCTCGCCCCTCAGTGCCCACTCCAGGATTCAGAATAGGTAATTGGGGTCCCAGTCATTTCCATGTGACCATCTATGCTGAAACCTGGATATCCAGATCACCTACACTGTTAGCGTGCCTTGAGGAGCGAGGTTGGGAATACATGTTCTACAGACGTGAACCCAGTAAGGAGGTCTGCATTATATCACACCTCTAGTGTTGGTGTAAAAAAGTAAATGACCAACGTGCAGAAAATGACACGGACACACTGCTTAAAAAGGTATAAATTTTATATATTAAATCGCATCAAGCAATGCATGAATAACAATAAATGAAAATAATCATATATACATAAGAAAAATAAAAAATAAAAATAAAAAATAATATTATTAATTTTTTTATTATTATTTTTATTTATTATTTTTTATTTTTCTTATGTATATATGATTATTTTCATTTATTGTTATTCATGCATTGCTTGATGCGATTTAATATATAAAATTTATACCTTTTTTAAGCAGTGTGTCCGTGTCATTTTCTGCACGTTGGTCATTTACTTTTTTATCTGGAGTATATTCCCACTAATTTACCTGTAGCCAGCAGCGCAAAACACACCACCCCCCTCTTTTTCGCCATCGGATCGGACCCACTCATGGTGCACATCGTGAGCGGGTCGTGCCCCCCCGCGTCACCGTGAGCGGGTCAGACGAGACACTGACGACCCGCTCACGATGTGCATCGTGAGCGGGTCGTCCTGGTGTGTACCCTACATAATGCTAGCCACACATCAGACCAACTTTCCTCCAACCATCCAACTAGTTGCTTGGATGGAATAAAAATCTGGTACTAGATGGGAGCAAATGTAATATATACTTCAGAAATTTGCTCCCAAAATCTGGAAAAGGACAAAAACTGTGGCTCAGACGCGGTGATGTAGTGGAACCTGTTTGATTTAAACAATTTGAATGTTTTTGTCAATTTTCCTGGGTTTGTGAGCACATTTCTGATTGTCCTTTGCTCCCATCCAGTACCAGATCTTTATTCCATCCAAGCAACTAGTTGGATGGTTGGAGGAAAGTTGGTCTGATGTGTGGCTAGCATTACTGATATTGTACCGCAGCACAGCGACCAATCAGACTCCTCAGCCAGATACAGAAATCATTAGATTACTTACTAATATTGTACCGCAGCACAGCGACCAATCAGACTCCTCAGCCAGATACAGAAATCATTAGATTACTTACTAATATTGTACCGCAGCACAGCGACCAATCAGACTCCTCAGCCAGATACAGAAATCATTAGATTACTTACTAATATTGTACCGCAGCACAGCGACCAATCAGACTCCTCAGCCAGATACAGAAATCATTAGATTACTTACTAATATTGTACCGCAGCACAGCGACCAATCAGACTCCTCAGCCAGATACAGAAATCATTCGATTACTTACTAATATTATACCGCAGCACAGCGACCAATCAGACTCCTCAGCCAGATACAGAAATCATTAGGTTACTTACTGATATTGTACCGCAGCACAGCGACCAATCAGACTCCTCAGCCAGATACAGAAATCATTCGATTACTTACTAATATTGTACCGCAGCACAGCGACCAATCAGACTCCTCAGCCAGATACAGAAATCATTAGATTACTTACTAATATTGTACCGCAGCACAGCGACCAATCAGACTCCTCAGCCAGATACAGAAATCATTAGATTACTTACTAATATTATACCGCAGCACAGCGACCAATCAGACTCCTCAGCCAGATACAGAAATCATTCGATTACTTACTAATATTATACCGCAGCACAGCGACCAATCAGACTCCTCAGCCAGATACAGAAATCATTAGGTTACTTACTGATATTGTACCGCAGCACAGCGACCAATCAGACTCCTCAGCCAGATACAGAAATCATTAGGTTACTTACTGATATTGTACCGCAGCACAGCGACCAATCAGACTCCTCAGCCAGATACAGAAATCATTAGGTTACTTACTGATATTGTACCGCAGCACAGCGACCAATCAGACTCCTCAGCCAGATAACTGCGACATATAATTGGGTTGCTGTGTTTCCACACCCGTCTTCACATAAATGCAGTGTTGTGTAAGTTGCCCCATTGTTTCTTTATGGATCTGGCACTGTTGACATGAATAATATGATGAGCGCAGTGGGTGTGTTCCACTAAACCCTGGGCCCCAGAGTGACCGCATAGTCCCACTGGAATGTTCTTAGCAGCAGGACAGACATTTCCCACAACAGAAATGCGTGCAGGCTGTCTGATGGGATTGGGCGCTGCCACGCTGTGGGGTGGGATTGGTCGCTGCCACGCTGTGGGGTGGGATTGGTCGCTGCCACGCTTTGGGGTGGGATTGGGTGCTGCCACGCCGTGGGGTGGGATTGGGTGCTGCCACGCCGTGGGTGGGATTGGGTGCTGCCACGCCGTGGGGTGGGATTGGGTGCTGCCACGCCGTGGGGTGGGATTGGGTGCTGCCACGCCGTGGGGTGGGATTGGGTGCTGCCACACCGTGGAGGGGGAATGGGCACTGCCACGCTGTGTGCTGGGAATGGGCGCTGCCATGCTGTGTGATGGGAATGGGCGCTGCCACGCCATGGGGTGGGAATATGCTCTGCCGCGCCGCGTGATGGGAATGGGCTCTGCCGCTCCGCGTGATGGGAGTGGGCTCTGCCGCTCCGCGTGATGGGAATGGGCTCTGCCGCTCCGCGTGATGGAAGTGGGCTCTGCCGCTCCGCGTGATGGGAATGGGCTCTGCCGCTCCGCGTGATGGGAATGGGCTCTGCCGCTCCGCATGATGGGAATGGGCTCTGCCGCTCCGCATGATGGGAATGGGCTCTGCCGCGCCACGTGATGGGAATATGCTCTGCCGCGCCGCAGGGTGGGAATGGTCTCTGCCGCGCCGCGTGATGGGAATGGGCTCTGCCGCGCCGCGTGATGGGAATATGCTCTGCCGCGCCGCGTGATGGGAATGGGCTCTGCCGCGTGATGGGAATGGGCTCTGCCGCGTGATGGGAATGGGCTCTGCCGCGTGATGGGAATGGGCTCTGCCGCGTGATGGGAATGGGCTCTGCCGCGTGATGGGAATGGGCTCTGCCGCGCCGCGTGGTGGGAATGGGCTCAGCCGCGCCACGTGATGGGAATATGCTCTGCTGCGCCGCGTGATGGGAATGGGCTCTGCCGCGCCGCGTGATGGGAATATCCTCTGCCGCGCCGCGTGATGGGAATATGCTCTGCCACGCCGCGTGATGGGAATGGGCTCTGCAGCGCCGCGTGATGGGAATGGGCTCTGCCGCGCCGTGTGATGGGAATGGGCTCTGCCGCGCCGCAGGGTGGGAATGGTCTCTGCCACGCCGCAGGGTGGGAATGGGCTCAGCCGCGCCGCGTGATGGGAATGGGCTCTGCCGCGTGATGGGAATGGTCTCAGCCGCGTGATGGGAATGGGCTCTGCCGCGCCGCGTGATGGGAATGGGCTCTGCCGCGCCGCGTGATGGGAATGGGCTCTGCCGCGCCGCGTGATGGGAATGGGCTCTGCCGCGCCGCGTGATGGGAATGGGCTCTGCCGCGCCGCGTGATGGGAATGGGCTCTGCCGCGCCGCGTGATGGGAATGGGCTCTGCCGCGCCGCGTGATGGAAATGGGCTCTGCCGCGCCATGGGAATGGGCTCTGCCGCGCCGCAGGGTGGGAATGGGCTCTGCCGCGCCGCGTGATGGGAATGGGCTCTGCCGCGCCGCGTGATGGGAATGGGCTCTGCCGCGCCGCGTGATGGGAATGGGCTCTGCCGCGCCGCGTGATGGGTATGGGCTCTGCCGCGTGATGGGAATGGGCTCTGCCGCGCCGCGTGATGGGAATGGGCTTTGCCTCGTGATGGGAATGGGCTCTGCCGCGCCGCGTGATGGGAATGGTCTCTGCCGCGCCACAGGGTGGGAATGGTCTCTGCCACGCCGCGTGATGGGCATGGGCTCTGCCGCGCCGCAGGGTGGGAATGGGCTCTGCCGCGCCTCGGGATGGGAATGAGTGCTGCCGCGGGATGGGAATGGGCTCTGCCGCGCCGCAGGATGGGAATGAGTGCTGCCGTGCCGCGGGATGGGAATGGGTGTCCCACGCTGCAGTAGTGGATATAATGTTACGCTGGATAGCATAGTGCATGGGTGTGAAACGTCAGTGCGGTTATTCTGCCCCAGTTGCTCCAAATCTTATTACCCCTTATACTCTGTAACATCTGCCTGATTGTCACATGGACACCCGTTCTCCGCGTATAGCTGCTTCCTGTGCGGTCATCTCTGGGACTGGCCACCAGGTATCTGACTGTGACATGGACACCCGTTCTCCGCATATAGCTGCTTCCTGTGCGGTCATCTCTGGGACTGGCCACCAGGTATCTGTGTCACCGAGACCGCCTAGGAATAGCGCATATTGTTTATGTAATAGTCTGGGGATTTCCTAGGTGTGGGGGGATTTATTTAGTAAATGGACATTATTATAACTAAATCGTTTTTTTCCCCCCTTAAACCTGGACTATTTGGGTATCTCTAGGGCCATGTTTGGGAACCTTGGGTACAGAAGTCTGAGTTCCGGACTCGCAGGACCCGATCTCATCCAGGAATACATTGTGTGCGCTATATTTTGCATATATATGCATTGCAAATTGTACCAGAAGGCTGTGTATCCTGTAGGGAACCGGTTTCAGCGCGGGTGTGTATCGGCGCGGGTGTGTCTGCGTCACTGACGGGGGGTAGCTAGGTACATTTCTTCTTGTCCACATTTCACTGAGCTGCCATAGTTTCTGTGCGTTACGTCACCAGATCCGAGCATGAACCAATCTACCCATTTCTGGCTACTGTCTGCTACCTCCGCCTTGCCAACGCTTCTGCTGCTGCCCGAGAGTGTAGGGAACCCTCTGTAGTCTGCTGACCCGCTCCCCTGCTCTCTCCCCACCCCCCCTCCCACAGTGTCCTCCAGTGTACCTTTACATCCTTAGTGCTAAGATGCTACAATGGTGTGGTTGGTGGCAGATTGCTTACATATAGCTGCTTGTGACCATACACAGACTCCATCCACCGCGCACCATGCAGTAATGTGGCGGTCTCCGCAGTGTGTGTATGACCGGCCAGGTAAGTTACTGTGTTCTTCACATGTGACGCCTCTCCCTGAACACGCACATGAATAGTAGACTCACACATGATCCCGGTGGGGTAGGAAGGCCGTAGTCGCTCCTGTGCGCCCCCTGTCTGTTGTGCATGCTCTGTGGCAAACAGTATTATTTTGTAATATTCTTCTCCTTTTTTTTTTCCTTTCTACGCTCACATTAAAGTGGAAGAAATTGTAATGCAGGCGGCAGAAATCACTGCCCCGATTATTATTTCCCTGGACGTGAGGTGCAACTAGACACCCCTGAAACTAGGGTGACCTGTATCTGATCACTGGAATAGGGATCTATCTACTAAGCCTTGGGGTGTGATAAAGTAGCGGGCAATCCGCCCCTAACTGCCATGTCACAGGCTGTGTCTGAAAAATGACAGGCGCTGGTTCATAGACCCCAAAAGTACTAACCGCCAGCTCCCAACTGCCATTTTTCAAACACAGCCTATAACATGGCAGCTGGGAGCTGATTGGCCGCTACTATATCTGTCTCCAAAGCTTAGTAAATAGTCACTACTGGAAGACTTGTCAGTGGCTGTAACCTCGCAGGATGTTAACTTACCGTCTATAAAAATATAACTGAGAAAATCCTTTTCTGCTGCTTTCTGGGGGGAAATTAGCATATATTAAGTTAGAGCCTAACCTATCTACTTCTGAGCCAGAAGCTTCTAGTGTGGGCGTATGCCTCTCCAGTATACACATGATCCGTCGGCATTGTTGACATGGCAATGGTTGTCACAGGCTTTCAGTATTTTTTTTTATCTCTTTATCCTTTACCATTCACGTGGACTATGATTTGGGAACAGTAAGCTGGTATCAACTACAAATTGACACCCAGAAAGCCTGTGCCGACAGATTATGTGTCTACCTTTTAATTATTTTTCACTATCTAGGGTCGACCTAGACACTGTTGACATTTGCACTGTCCTCTTGAACCAATTCCGCCCCCCCCCCCCCCCCCCCCCCCCCCCCTTACCCTGTTTACTGTTCTAGAACTTGGCAGCTACTGTACAGTGACTGTTAAGTGTTGATTTGCTGTAACAATGTTGCCGGTAGGCCTGAAATCTTGTGTATCTGCCATTAAGCAGCAGAAAAGTGAATTGTAATGTCGCCAAGCATCTTGTTTTACAATATGGGGACATGGGCGTTGCATCGGGAACCTCTTTAAGTTGTGCCATTGGTAAGTTGCAGTTACCTTGTAGTTACCAGTAGAGGGCGCTGCCGTACAGTGTGATCTCCATGTGTATTACTCTTCCAGCACAATCGCCAACTTAAGCGCTAGATTTACTATATGTCAAAGTAACCGAGGATCAGCAGCTGTGACCGATGGATTGCCATAGAAATAACTATGTCCCTCTGAAAGCCTTTGAATGTTGGAGGATTTAAATAACCCAACTGATGGCAAATCTACCCCGCGTTTCGTTGTTCTCATCACATTTTCATCAGCTACAGTTTTCCTATGTAGCTAATTTCTGGGATATCTTGTGTGGTGTACATGGCGTAGGATTTCCATTCCGCAGCGCTGCACATTACACATCGCGGTTCGGGTGTCCTGTGTATGTAGAAGGGTGACTCTGACGTGCTGGTTATATCGCCGTTTCCTTTCTGTACTTCCAGATGAACCGGAAACCAGAGACGCCTGGTGGGCGGAGATCCGTCAGGAGATAAAGTCTCACGCCAAAGCACTGGGCTGTCACGCCGTGGTAGGCTACAGTGAGTCCACTAGCATTTGGTGAGTAAGTCAAAGGCCGGGGGAGGGAGGGAGGTGGCGGCTCCCACCAATATAGTCTGCAGTGTTATAATATAACCCCGGTAGTGCCCCATAGCAGCTGATTACAGTCTGGGTTGGACAATGCTGTCTGTATCTGACATCACCTGTGTCAGCAGGGAATTATCAGTGTGATAGGAACTGCTTCACATTGGACTCTAGTGACACTATACAGCGATCCGTCAGCAGCTCCAGTGCTGCCACCAGGTGGCCAAACAAAGTCACTACCTTGATTCCTAAGGGACTGTAAAAGATAAAAAAAAAAAAAAAATTATAAATCGTTATTACTGTTATCACTCGCTAAGCAGCAGTTGTTCACTATTTAGCGGGCCCATAAACGCTGCCCACCACCCAGCCGTACGCCCGTCTCTCGCCCTGCTGCCAAATCCCCTTGGTAACATGCGAGGGAATGTACACCAAGACATCTCTCGCATACAGCCAAAGGGGAGAGAAATGACTCAATGGTCGATGCAAATACGCACCATCGGTCCCTGGCACCAATACGCCAGGGACTGATTCTACCTGAATCGGCCCTGGGTTTGTAATTAGTCTGTGCAGTCCACGTTCAGCCTAATAAACGTCAGACGTTCCATGGGCGAAGCGTCTTTAGCTACATATATTATTTAACAGTGACAATTATCCCCATTTGTTATATTTCTTACTGAACAAAAATAATATTTTTTGGGGTACTTGTTTCCTAGAACCGCGCCCACTAAGCTATTTCCTTAGTGGGCTATTCTGCGTAGGGAAATTGCATCGCATGGACCATTTTAGGGCCATGCGATGTGCGATGCGATTTTCCTATGTAATTCATTCACTGCTCTCAGCCCAGGGCCATCGCATCTGCCGCAAAATCGTATGTGATTTTATAGGGTGTGCGATGCCATGACATTAGGTATACACTAATATGATTGTATGTCCCAAAAAGCATGGCGAGCGGCGGTGGAACGCATCCTCTGAATTTTACCCCACTATCCACGTCGGTGTGGAGTTGATTTAAATAGTGTGGCGAGCCACCGAGCCCGAAGCGTGGCGAGCGGATGCGGAATACATGTAAAGTAATCCGCTTCGCGCTCGCCACACTATATAAAATCAACTCCACGCCGGCGTGGATAGTGGGGTAATGACAAAGTCGGAGGACGCGTTCCGCTGTCGCGGGGCTTGCTGTGCTTGACATGCTTCGGGTTGGTGTGGATAGTGTGGGGGCGGTGCGTTAAATCTATTTTTGGGACAGACAATCATATTATTGTATACCTAATGTCATGGCATCGCACACCCTATAAAATTGCATGCGATTTTGCGGGACATGTGATGCGATATAGTGGTGTACAATGAGGAAAAAAATACATGAAAAAATCGCATCACATGCCGCTATAATGGCCTATGCGATGTGATGCAATTTTCCTACGGTGCCGTACGTAGGAAATCTGGGCGCCTTTCTAGGAAACAAGTACCTTTTTTGGTTCAGTAAGAACTGAGGGCAGAACTGGGTGCTTGGCGCACTGTATAGTACCAAGGCACTGCTAAGCGGTGTAACACGGGGCAGAACTGAGGTGCGTGGCGTACTTTGGGTATCGCTGCGTGTTAACATAGGTGCCAGTTACTGATATACGTTGGCGCACTGTAGATATCGCTGAGAGGTGAACGCTGTGTTACATAGGCGCCAGTTACTGATATACGTGATACTAACGTTCCCACTGAATACATGCAATGTCTGATCTCTGGCTGTTGTCTGCTGTTTCCTTGCAGTGAGGAAGTCTGCATCCTCTCCGCCTCAGGTACGGCCTCCGTACTGAACCCCCGATTCCTGCAGGACGCCGCCAACGAAATCTGTTTGGAACAAAGGTTGTCCGCGCACCCCGGCTTCTTTATAGGGTCAGACAAGGGAGAGTTTGATAGCAATGCTCGTCTAGGGTAGGTCACGTTGTTATAGGGCAAAGTGCAGGATGAACGCATCCCTCCTTGTAACTAACATCTCCAGAGGTAACTCTGTGGCCAGACCCGGGGGGTACGGATGGGCCAGTCCCGAATGCTGACTAATATCAGGGTTGTTGTATTCTGTCTCAGGATCTCGCTGCCGTTGTGTGTGTGTATATGCAGTAGATGTGTCATTGTAGAAGGGTTGGTAGTCACCGGGGTATTATGTCCGTGCTAGAGTGGGAAGGAGTTTACAATCTAATCTCTCTCTAGCATATACACTATATAGACAGAGCGATGTTAGTGATGTCAGTACTGTGTACGATCACCATGCACAGGGATCACTGCGGGCACCCGCTTGGCAGACTGGCTACCCGTTCCTGTACAGCAGCAGCAGCGGGTACATCCTGCCTTATGTACAGTGAGGAGGGGAGAGTCAGCCCAGGGGTCTCAGTGGGGTCACTATGGTGCCTGAGCTGGTACAGACCCACATCATACCACCGCCTGCATGCGTTACTGTATGTACTGTACACTCTGGCATCACCACACAAGTCCATCTGGTCTGTGTTACGTCATGGAGCTCACCAAGGTCACTTGTGTGGGGGTGTCCCATATCTCCTGTTACATTCAGTTACCTCTCCTTACTGCGCTGTATATGATTGGTTGGTAGAGGCACAGTATGAATGTGTGTGAGGCAGGTGACTACTTCCTTATGGCTCCAGCTGTGGTACATAAATCACATTACAAACACTTCTGTTGTCTTCCATTCTGTTCCGTTCCTCTGCTCTGTGTGTATTCTGTAACCCGAGGTCGGGGATTCCCTAACGAAGCGCTTGTAGAGATGTCGCCGGGCTGCGCTGCATCATGTATGTCACCAATGAGACGTCTTTTTATAGTTCAGGCATTAAAACGCTTTCCTCTTGTGTGTAGGTCTGAGGAGTCCTCGCCCCCAACCTGCTCGTTTTGTCACATCCCGTACGATGAGCTGAACATGCCGTTCCCGGCTCACCTCACGTTCTGCTACAGCTGCCGAAAGCAGAAGGTTCCTGATGTCTTATTCACCACCATAGACCTTCCCGGGGACGCTCCGCTAGTGGGGAAAGGATGCCTGATACAGGCCAGGTACAGTGATTAATCCTGAGTCTGCTGCCGGTGATACATATAGAGTTATATACAGGATAACCGGGTGTGGTATGCCGACAGCCAGTACTCTGACAGGGGGGCGAGCTCAGAAAATCCCCCACTAGGGAGAAATGTCATTGGGGGTCCCGACTGTCAGCCTACCTCCTGCTGTACATGATGGCTGCGGCTAGTCTCTTATCATACTCGGGTCACCTGTTATTTACATTAGGGCAGTGGTTCCCAAACTGGGGGCTGTGGGCACTTGTGTTGGTGGTCAGGGACCAAAGCAGGATATTTATGGTCCACACCATAGGACAAACCAGTGCTATTGGCAGCCAATCATAAAGAATGAGTGATTGACAGAAGCGTCCACCAATCACGGCCAGGTGACCTCATCAGGTGGGTCACTAACAATCCTAAGTCTGGAGCGCGGGACCCCCTGGGCCAGCACAGACCGCCCACCCTAAGAATCACACTAGTGACAAGTTACAGTTAATGTATTAGAGCATGTCACCTTAATAAGAGGCGTCACATAGGTCATAAGTTATAATTCGGTATAAAAGGGTGTAACGTTAGCAAAAAGCAATAAGGGTGCTACAACACAGCACTGTGCAGAGAGATCTGTACTCGTCATTCACGTCCGTCCCTGCACCATAGGAGCTTACAGTCTGATTTCTTCAGCACACACTACCCACTGAGCCACCGCGCATACACATCAGCGCCACGCCAAGATTCCGACTGCCTTGGGTCCCGGGGACGTGGCTGAGAGCTGTTTGGTTCCGGACCACCCAAGCGCTGTACACTGTTATATACAGTTGTGCTCATATGTTTACACACCCTAGCAGAATCTGTGATTTTCTGGCCATTTGTCAGAGAATATGAAGGATAACTCACACACTTTTCTGTCACTCATGGTTAGTGGTTGGGTGAAGCCATTTATTGTCACACAACTGGGTTTACTCTTTTTAAATCCTAATGACAACAGAAACTACCCCAATTACCCTGATCAAAAGTTTACATACCCTGGAGATTTTGGCCTGATAACATGCACAGAAGTTGACTCAAACGGGTTTGAATGGCTACTAAAGGTAACCATCCTCACCTGTGATCTGTTTGCTTGTAATCAGTGTGTGTGTATAAAAGGTCAGTGAGTTTCTGGTCTCCTGAAAGACCCTTGCATCTTTCATCCAGTGCTACACTGACGTGTCTGGATTCTGAGTCATGGGGAAAGCAAAAGAATCGTCAAAGGATCTGCAGGGAAAGGTAATTGAACTGTGTAAATCAGGAAAGGGATATAAAAAGATATCCAAGCAATTGAGAATGGTAATCAGCAGTGTTCAAACTCTAATTAAGAAGTGGGAAAAAGAGGGATTCTGTGGAAACCAAATCACGGTCAGGTAGACGAACAAAATGTTCTGAAAGGAAAATTGTTCCGGATGCAAAGAAAAATCCACAAATAACTTCAGCTGAAATACAGGACTCTCGAAAAAAAGTGTTGTGGTTCTTTCAAGATGCACAATAAGGAGGCATTTGAAGAAAAATGGGCTGCATGGTCGAGTCGCCAGAAGAAAGTCATTACTACGCAAATGCCACAAAGCATCTCGCTTACAATACTCCAAACAGCACAGAGACAAGCCTAAAACTTCTGGAACAAAGTCATTTGGAGTGATGGGACCAAAATTTTACTTTCTACTTCGGGAGGCGTCAGGGGCCACAGGCTTTACAATGGGTAGTGGAGTGGGAGAGAGCACCAGCACCCTATAGGTTAAACTTCAACTGCCTCCATCCCTCCTCTACCCCGCCTCCAGGCCTAGGAACTCCGTTTTTCTGGCTGCTGGCAGGAGCCAGATGCACCCACTAGAGGGGCTGCTACTTTGCAGCCTTACTTTATTCTTTTTTTTTATTATTATTATTTTTCTTTTACACTGACTATAGGTCAGTGACAGAGCGGCAGCGCTGGGTGTCTATCAGATACCCGCGCTGCCTGCTCACCAGGCTCCCAGCCACTGGGGAGCAACAGTCGACACAAAAGACCAGGTAACGTGCCCCTCCACCAGGCGCGTGCGCGATCGCGCTAGCATGGGCACACTAGCGGCTGTTCCAGCCGGCGGGGTGGACCACCGACTGAGCTAGCAAGCAGACGGCCGGTCCACCGCCCATTCTCGCTGGACCACCAGGGATTTTAGTTTGTGGGCAGCAGCGCCGCTATGCGGGGCCGCCCTGCGCACGCTGGATCCCCCTGCCATTTTACCGGCGCTGCATGTGGACGCCTTTACATGTGGACCATTTGCTAGCAGGGGGAGGTGGCTCCCCCCACATCAGCCCCTCCCCCAGGGACAATAGGCAGGGAACAGCCTGTTGCACATGAGGAGGGACATGGCGGGGATACGGGCACATTCCACTAGGTCTGTGGGGGCGTCTTGGGCTGCTAGGGGCGGTGCAACAGCTGAGCAAATTTGCAAGGCGGCGTCTTGGTCGTCCGCCAATTCTTTCTTGCGCTTTTACGCTTTTGATACGTTTGCCTCCCAGGACTCTGCCTTCGGCCAGAGTGTGTTGGCTGCGGCACAGGAGCATCCCCACCCATAGGTGGCTGCTTTAGGACGTCCCATTGTAAAGCCTGTGGCCCCTGACTTCTCCCGAAGTAGGAAACAAGATTTATGTCTTACCTGATAAATCTTTCTTCGAGGACATCAGGGGCCACAGGGATCCCTCCCTGCCGTGCCTGCTTTTCTTTAGTTACAATTAAGTTACGATCAGGTTATATTGTTCCTGTGTTGAAGGTACTAACATATGTTCAGAATGTGTTCTGTGTGGTGCTTTTCTCCCTTCTCTCTTGTCTCCTGCCTTGGCTTGTTAATAAAACTGAGTTCCTAGGCCTGGAGGCGGGGTAGAGGAGCCCGGCTGCCTGGGAGGCAGTTAAAGTTTAACCTCTAGGGTGCTGGTGCTCTCTCCCACTCCACTACCGATTGTAAAGCCTGTGGCCCCTGACATCCTCAAAGAAAGAGATTTACCAGGTAAGACATAAATCTAGTTTTTGGCCACAACCATAAACGTTACATTTGGAGAGGAGTCAACAAGGCCTATGATGAAAGGTACACCATTCCTACTGTGAAACACGGAGATAGCTGATGTTTTGGGGATGTGTGAGCTACAAATGCACTGGAAACTTGGTCAAAACTGATGGCAAGATGAATGCGGCATGTTATCAGAAATACTGGAGGAAAATCTGCACTCATCAGCCGGAAGCTGCGCATGGGACGTACTTGGTCGTTCCAACATGACAATGATCCAAAACACAAGGCCAAGTCCACCTGTCATTGGCTACAGCAGAATAAAGTGAAGGTTCTGGAGTGGCCATCTCAGTCTTCTGACCTCAGTATCATGGAGCCATTCTGGGGAGATCTCACACCTGCAGCTCATACTAGACAGCCCAAGACTTTACAGGAACTGGAGGCTTTTTGCCAAGAAGAATGGGCAGCTTTACCATCTGAGGAAATAGAGAGCCTCATCCACAACTACCACAAAAGACGTCAAGCTGTCATTGATGTTAAAGGGGGCAATACACGGCATTAAGAACTGGGGTAGGTAAACTTTTGATCAGGGTCATTTGGTTAGTTTCTGTTGTCATTATGATTTAAAAAGAGTAAAAACAGTTGTGTGACAGTAAATGGCGTCACCCAACCACTGACCATGAGTGACAGAAAAGTGTGTGAGTTATCATTCATATTCTCTGACAAATGGACAGAATTTACAGATTCTGCTGCTGGGGTGTGTATACTTATGAGCATAACTGTGTATAAATGTCTGTGGCAGGTCCTGTTCTTGTTATGACTGGCATGTTCTACTGCCACCATATTCTCACTGTCCCGATAAGACGCGCGGAGCTGCGGAAGTGTTGGGGGTCTCACAGAAAGTGTCATCTCTTCTGTCCCTGACAGGTTGTGTCGGCTGAAGAAAAAGGCGCAGGCAGAGGCGAACGCCACGGCCATCAGCAACTTACTGCCGTTCATGGAGTACGAGCTGCATACCCAGCTGATGAACAAGCTGAAGCTGAAAGGCATGAACGCCCTGTTTGGTCTGAGGATCCATATTACGGTCGGGGAGAACATGCTGCTGGGACTGGCAGTAAGTAGTCGCCCACCAGCCGCTAACCAGAGTAATGACGTCTGTCTCCTCCGCCTGTGGCGTAATCCAGTCCCTATAACTCAGTGCCCCCGCTCTCCAGCCGCTAACCAGAGTAATGACGTCTGTCTCCTCCGCCTGTGGCGTAATCCAGTCCCTATAACTCAGTGCCCCCGCTCTCCAGCCGCTAACCAGAGTAATGACGTCTGTCTCCTCCGCCTGTGGCGTAATCCAGTCCCTATAACTAAGTGCCCCCGCCCACCAGCCGCTAACCAGAGTAATGACGTCTGTCTCCTCCGCCTGTGGCGTAATCCAGTCCCTATAACTCAGTGCCCCCGCTCTCCAGCCGCTAACCAGAGTAATGACGTCTGTCTCCTCCGCCTGTGGCGTAATCCAGTCCCTATAACTCAGTGCCCCCGCCCACCAGGCACTAACCAGAGTAATGACGTCTGTCTCCTCCGCCTGTGGCGTAATCCAGTCCCTATAACTCAGTGCCCCCGCCCACCAGGCGCTAACCAGAGTAATGACGTCTGTCTCCTCCGCCTGTGGAGTAATCCAGTCCCTATAACTCAGTGCCCCCGCCCACCAGGCGCTAACCAGAGTAATGACGTCTGTCTCCTCCGCCTGTGGCGTAATCCAGTCCCTATAACTCAGTGCCCCCGCTCTCCAGCCGCTAACCAGAGTAATGACGTCTGTCTCCTCCGCCTGTGGCGTAATCCAGTCCCTATTACTCAGTGCCCCCGCTCACCAGCTGCTAACCAGAGTAATGACGTCTGTCTCCTCCGCCTGTGGAGTATGCAAGTCCCTATAACTAAGTGCCCCCGCCCACCAGCCGCTAACCAGAGTTATAACATCTGTCTCCTCCGCCTGTGGAGTATGCAAGTCCCTATAACTAAGTGCCCCCGCCCACCAGCCGCTAACCAGAGTTATAACATCTGTCTCCTCCGCCTGTGGAGTATGCAAGTCCCTATAACTAAGTGCCCCCGCCCACCAGCCGCTAACCAGAGTTATAACATCTGTCTCCTCCGCCTGTGGAGTATGCAAGTCCCTATAACTAAGTGCCCCCGCCCACCAGCCGCTAACCAGAGTAATGACGTCTGTCTCCTCCGCCTGTGGAGTAATCCAGTCCCTATAACTCAGTGCCCCGCTCACCAGCCGCTAACCAGAGTAATAACATCTGTCTCTTCCGCCTGTGGCGTAATCCAGTCCCTATAACTCAGTGCCCCCGCTCACCAGCCGCTAACCAGAGTAATAACATCTGTCTCCTCCGCCTGTGGAGTATGCCAGTCCCTATAACTCAGTGCCCCCGCCCACCAGCCGCTAACCAGAGTAATAACATCTGTCTCCTCCGCCTGTGGAGTAATCCAGTCCCTATAACTCAGTGCCCCCGCTCACCAGCTGCTAACCAGAGTAATGACGTCTGTCTCCTCCGCCTGTGGAGTATGCAAGTCCCTATAACTAAGTGCCCCCGCCCACCAGCCGCTAACCAGAGTTATAACATCTGTCTCCTCTGCCTGTGGAGTATGCCAGTCCCTATAACTCAGTGCCCCCGCCCACCAGCCGCTAACCAGAGTAATAACATCTGTCTCCTCCGCCTGTGGAGTATGCCAGTCCCTATAACTCAGTGCCCCCGCCCACCAGCCGCTAACCAGAGTAATAACATCTGTCTCCTCCGCCTGTGGAGTATGCAAGTCCCTATAACTAAGTGCCCCCGCCCACCAGCCGCTAACCAGAGTAATGACGTCTGTCTCCTCCGCCTGTGGAGTAATCCAGTCCCTATAACTCAGTGCCCCCGCTCACCAGCCGCTAACCAGAGTAATAACATCTGTCTCCTCCGCCTGTGGAGTATGCCAGTCCCTATAACTAAGTGCCCCCGCCCACCAGCCGCTAACCAGAGTAATAACATCTGTCTCCTCCGCCTGTGGAATATGCCAGTCCCTATAACTCAGTGCCCCCGCTCACCAGCCGCTAACCAGAGTAATAACATCTGTCTCCTCCGCCTGTGGAGTATGCCAGTCCCTATAACTCAGTGCCCCCGCCCACCAGCCGCTAACCAGAGTAATAACATCTGTCTCTTCCGCCTGTGGCGTAATCCAGTCCCTATAACTCAGTGCCCCCGCTCACCAGCCGCTAACCAGAGTAATAACATCTGTCTCCTCCGCCTGTGGAGTATGCCAGTCCCTATAACTCAGTGCCCCCGCCCACCAGCCGCTAACCAGAGTAATAACATCTGTCTCCTCCGCCTGTGGAGTAATCCAGTCCCTATAACTCAGTGCCCCCGCTCACCAGCTGCTAACCAGAGTAATGACGTCTGTCTCCTCCGCCTGTGGAGTATGCAAGTCCCTATAACTAAGTGCCCCCGCCCACCAGCCGCTAACCAGAGTTATAACATCTGTCTCCTCCGCCTGTGGAGTATGCCAGTCCCTATAACTCAGTGCCCCCGCCCACCAGCCGCTAACCAGAGTAATAACATCTGTCTCCTCCGCCTGTGGAGTATGCAAGTCCCTATAACTAAGTGCCCCCGCCCACCAGCCGCTAACCAGAGTAATGACGTCTGTCTCCTCCGCCTGTGGAGTAATCCAGTCCCTATAACTCAGTGCCCCCGCTCACCAGACGCTAACCAGAGTAATAACATCTGTCTCCTCCGCCTGTGGAGTATGCCAGTCCCTATAACTAAGTGCCCCCGCCCACCAGCCGCTAACCAGAGTAATAACATCTGTCTCCTCCGCCTGTGGAATATGCCAGTCCCTATAACTCAGTGCCCCCGCTCACCAGCCGCTAACCAGAGTAATAACATCTGTCTCCTCCGCCTGTGGAGTATGCCAGTCCCTATAACTCAGTGCCCCCGCCCACCAGCCGCTAACCAGAGTAATAACATCTGTCTCCTCCGCCTGTGGAGTAATCCAGTCCCTATAACTCAGTGCCCCCGCTCACCAGCCGCTAACCAGAGTAATAACATCTGTCTCCTCCGCCTGTGGAGTAATCCAGTCCCTATAACTCAGTGCCCCCGCCCACCAGCCGCTAACCAGAGTAATAACATCTGTCTCCTCCGCCTGTGGAGTATGCCAGTCCCTATAACTCAGTGCCCCCGCTCACCAGCCGCTATAATAACATCTGTCTCCTCCGCCTGTGGCGTAATCCAGTCCCTATAACTCAGTGCCCCCGCTCACCAGCTGCTAACCAGAGTAATGACGTCTGTCTCCTCCACCTGTGGAGTATGCCAGTCCCTATAACTAAGTGCCCCCGCCCACCAGCTGCTAATCAGAGTGATGACGTCTGTCTCCTCCGCCTGTGGAGTAATCCAGTCCCTATAACTAAGTGCCCCCGCTCTCAAGCCGCTAACCAGAGTAATGACGTCTGTCTCCTCCGCCTGTGGAGTAATCCAGTCCCTATAACTCAGTGCCTTCGTATATATCAGCCGCTAACCAGAGTAATGACGTCTGTCTCCTCCGCCTGTGGAGTAATCCAGTCCCTATAACTCAGTGCCCCCGCCCACCAGCCGCTAACCAGAGTAATAACATCTGTCTCCTCCACCTGTGGAGTAATCCAGTCCCTATAACTCAGTGCCCCCGCTCTCCAGCCGCTAACCAGAGTAATAATGTCTGTCTCCTCCGCCTGTGGAGTAATCCAGTCCCTATAACTGTGCCCCCGCCCACCAGCCGCTAACCAGAGTAATGACGTCTGTCTCCTCTGCCTGTGGAGTAATCCAGTCCCTATAACTCAGTGCCTCCGTATATATCAGCCGCTAACCAGAGTAATGACGTCTGTCTCCTCCGCCTGTGGAGTAATCCAGTCCCTATAACTCAGTGCCCCCGCCCACCAGCCGCTAACCAGAGTAATAACATCTGTCTCCTCCACCTGTGGAGTAATCCAGTCCCTATAACTCAGTGCCCCCGCTCACCAGCCGCTAACCAGAGTAATAATGTCTGTCTCCTCCGCCTGTGGAGTAATCCAGTCCCTATAACTGTGCCCCCGCCCACCAGCCGCTAACCAGAGTAATGACGTCTGTCTCCTCCGCCTGTGGAGTAATCCAGTCCCTATAACTCAGTACCCCGTACATCAGCCGCTAACCAGCATAGTAACGTCTGTCTCCTCCACCTGTGGAGTAATTCAGTCCCTATAACTCACTGCCCCCGTACATCAGCCGCTAACCAGAGTAATAACGTCCGTCTCCTCCGCCTGTGGAGTAATCCAGTCCCTATATCTCAGTGCCCCGTACATCAGCCGCTAACCAGGGTAATAATGTCTGTCTCCTCCGCCTGTGGAGTAATCCAGTCCCTATAACTCAGTGCCTCCATATATATCAGCCGCTAATCAGAGTAATAACGTCTGTCTCCTCCACCTGTGGTGTAATCCAGTCCCTATAACTCAGTGCCCCCGCTCACCAGCCGCTAACCAGGGTAATAATGTCTGTCTCCTCCACCTGTGGAGTAATCCAGTCCCTATAACTCACTGCCCCCGCCCACCAGCCGCTAACCAGAGTAATAACATCTGTCTCCTCCGCCTGTGGCGTAATCCAGTCCCTATAACTCACTGCCCCCGTACATCAGCCGCTAACCAGCATAATAACGTCTGTCTCCTCCGCCTGTGGAGTAATCCAGTCCCTATAACTCAGTGCCCCCGCTCACCAGCCGCTAACCAGGGTAATAATGTCTGTCTCCTCCACCTGTGGAGTTATCTGTTAGTAGATTTTCCAAGCCAGTCCCATCAGTCGCGATGCCCCGATCCACGGGCAGCAGTGATTGGTGTATAATAGTCCCGATTCACCGACTTGGCCAATGGGCCATTTCTCCGATACATCTTGGTGAATGGGGACCGTAACTCTTTCTGCCAGGACTACAGAATAGTGCAGGGGTTATACGTGGTGGTCGGTGCAGAGTACACAAGAGGATGCAGCTAGGGTGCCTGTTTATCAAAGTCAGTTAGGTTTAGTTGTGTGTGTGTGTGTGGGGGGGGGGCTTGATTTTAGGCACTAGCCATGCATGGTTAGGTGGGGGGTTACTGTTAGGCACTAGCGTGCATGGTTAGGTGGGGGGTTACTGTTAGGCACTAGCGTGCATGGTTAGGTGGGGGGTTACTGTTAGGCACTAGCGTGCATGGTTAGGTGGGGGGTTACTGTTAGGCACTAGCGTGCATGGTTAGGTGGGGGGTTACTGTTAGGCACTAGCGTGCATGGTTAGGTGGGGGGGTTACTGTTAGGCACTAGCGTGCATGGTTAGGTGGGGGGTTACTGTTAGGCACTAGCGTGCATGGTTAGGTGGGGGGTTACTGTTAGGCACTAGCGTGCATGGTTAGGTGGGGGGTTACTGTTAGGCACTAGCGTGCATGGTTAGGTGGGGGGTTACTGTTAGGCACTAGCGTGCATGGTTAGGTGTGGCGGGGTTTAGGGTTGTGGTTAGGCACTAGCGTTCAGGTTGGGCAGTAGCGTGCAGGTTAGGGTTGGGCGGGGGGGGGGTAGGCACTAGCGTGTACGGTTAGGTGTGTGTGGGGGGGTAGGGTTCGGCAGTAGCGTGCAGGTTAGGGTTGGGCGGGGGGGGGGGTAGGCACTAGCGTGTACGGTTAGGTGTGTGTGGGGGGGTAGGGTTGGGCAGTAGCGTGCAGGTTAGGGTTGGGCGGGGGGGGGGTAGGCACTAGCGTGTACGGTTAGGTGTGTGTGGGGGGGTAGGGTTGGGCAGTAGCGTGCAGGTTAGGGTTGGGCGGGGGGGGGGGGTAGGCACTAGCGTGTACGGTTAGGTGTGTGTGGGGGGGTAGGGTTGGGCAGTAGCGTGCACGGTTAGGTGTGGGGGGGTTAGGGTTGGGCAGTAGCGTGCAGGTTAGGGTTGGGCGGGGGGGTAGGCACTAGCATGCAGGGTTATGTGGGGGGGGTTAGGGTTGGGCAGTAGCGTGCACGGTTAGGTGTGGGGGGGTTAGGGTTGGGCAGTACCGTGCAGGGTTAGGGGTGGAAGGGGGGTAATTATATTTTCCTCACCACGGGATTGCCTTCTTCGAGATGCCGGCCATGGTATTGTGAATGCTAGAATCCCAACCACCGGTTACCTGTACGTATCTTTGTATTACAGACTATATCATTCTTTAATGTGTTTATTTGGTACTTGTGTAATAGCACGGCGCCCAGCTACGCTACATTTTCAGCATAGCCCAACGGCTGCCTAGCGTAGGGACTCGGCTCTGTCCCCGGCGTCCATGGATCTGTCCCCGGCATCCATGGCTCTCTCTCCGTCGTCCATGGCAAGCCTAGTGAGCGCCTCTCACACAGCGCCGGTAACCGCCAGATCCCCTGCGCAGAGGGGATCATGCGGGCACCGGCGGAGAGGAGCTCCAGCCTGAGACGCTCCTGCATCTCAGTAATTATTGCGGCAGGGTACGGAAACCCTGCCGACTGGGTTAGGGGTTTGGTCGCACGTACGTCTCCTGCACAAAGGGGGTATGCGGGCGCAAGTGCATCTTATGCACAATAAAGGACGCATTTGCCAGTGCTCCATGTTACATACTGACAAATGCCTCCTTTTCAAACCCACACTGTCCACACCAGCCCGAAACGTGGCGAGCGGACGCGTTATGTGTCCTTCCGACCTTTTCATACCCCCACTATCCACGTCGGCGTGGAGTTGATTTTATAAAGTGTGGCGAGCGAGGGGACGCGGAACACATGTGAAGTAATCCGCGTCCCCTCACGGGGCTCGCCAGGCTTCAGGCTCGGCGGCTCGCTGCGCTTGCCACACTTTATAGGTTAAACATTGTGACAGGTTCTGCAGCCATGACGCAGTCACTTCACCTTCCCCGCTGACTGACTATGCTGGCCGCGGGAACAGTATGCCGAATCTGACAGATACGCTGACTACGCTGGGCACGCAAACACTACGCTGATTCTGACAGCGCCGCTGCACTAACTACGTAACGGGCGCCGTGCTAATATACAAGTACCGTTTATTTTAATTATGGAGTAGACAATTTGATTTACCTTTATTTAATACAAGTGATATACAATGGGTTTAGATTAGAACACCTGTATATACATACTCCGTGCCCAATGTCAGGGTACCCGTCCTCACCTCGCCCTGTGTACCATCTGACTTCTGATTTTTTATTAGTCTGCCACAGGTGTGTATCTGGCAGCGCTGCCCACCCCCGGGGGCATACAGATCGCTGGCAAGACCCCCAGCGACGGATCCTACGAGCAGCATATATCCTACATGCAGAAGAAGATCAATGACACTATTGCCAGAAACAAAGAAATTTATGAGATCAACCCCCCAGTAAGTGATGGTCTGTGCAGTCATTGGTGACTACGTGGTCACATGTAAGTGATGGTCTGTGCGGTCATTGGTCACTGCGTGGTCACATGTAAGTGATGGTCTGTGCGGTCATTGGTGACTACGTGGTCACATGTAAGTGATGGTCTGTGCGGTCATTGGTTACTACGTTGTCACATGTAAGTCAGTAAGTTACAGTCTGCGGTCATTGGTCACTACGTGGTCACATGTAATTCAGTAAGTTACAGTCTGTGCGGTCATTGGTCACTACGTGGTCACATGTAAGTCAGTAAGTTACAGTCTGTGCGG
Organism: Crinia signifera; assembly: GCF_055691185.1. Lineage (NCBI taxonomy): Eukaryota > Metazoa > Chordata > Amphibia > Anura > Myobatrachidae > Crinia > Crinia signifera. The sequence continues at coordinate 4,381,642 of NC_139220.1, read as the reverse complement.
TCATTGGTCACTACGTGGTCACATGTAAGTCAGTAAGTGACAGTCTGTGCGGTCATTGGTCACTACTTGGTCACATGTAAGTCAGTAAGTGACAGTCTGTGCTGTCATTGGTCACTACGTGGTCACCTGTAAGTCAGTAAGTTACAGTCTGTGCGGTCATTGGTCACTACGTGGTCACATGTAAGTCAGTAAGTTACAGTCTGTGCGGTCATTGGTCACTACGTGGTCACATGTAAGTCAGTAAGTTACAGTCTGTGCGGTCATTGGTCACTATGTGGTCACATGTAAGTCAGTAAGTTACAGTCTGTGCGGTCATTGGTCACTACGTGGTCACATGTAAGTCAGTAAGTTACAGTCTGTGCAGTCATTGGTCACTATGTGGTCACATGTAAGTCAGTAAGTTACAGTCTGTGCTGTCATTGGTCACTACGTGGTCACATGTAAGTCAGTAAGTTACAGTCTGTGCGGTCATTGGTCACTATGTGGTCACATACACACACACACATGTAAGTCAGTAAGTTACAGTCTGTGTGGTCATTGGTCACTACATGGTCACATGTAAGTCAGTAAGTTACAGTCTGTGCGGTCATTGGTCACTATGTGGTCACATGTAAGTCAGTAAGTTACAGTCTGTGCGGTCATTAGTCACTATGTGGTCACATGTAAGTCAGTAAGTTACAGTCTGTGCGGTCATTGGTCACTACGTGGTCACATGTAAGTCAGTAAGTTACAGTCTGTGTGGTCATTGGTCACTACGTGGTCACATGTAAGTCAGTAAGTTACAGTCTGTGCAGTCATTGGTCACTACATGGTCACATGTAAGTCAGTAAGTTACAGTCTGTGCGGTCATTGGTCACTACGTGGTCACCTGTAAGTCAGTAAGTTACAGTCAGTGCGGTCATTGGTCACTACGTGGTCACATACACACACACACACACACATGTAAGTCAGTAAGTGACAGTCTGTGCGGTCATTGGTCACTACGTGGTCACATGTAAGTCAGTAAGTGACAGTCTGTGCGGTCATTGGTCACTATGTGGTCACATGTAAGTCAGTAAGTTACAGTCTGTGCAGTCATTGGTCACTACGTGGTCACATGTAAGTCAGTAAGTTACAGTCTGTGCGGTCATTGGTCACTACATGGTCACGTGTAAGTCAGTAAGTTACAGTCTGTGCGGTCATTGGTCACTACGTGGTCACATGTAAGTCAGTAAGTTACAGTCTGTGCGGTCATTGGTCACTACGTGGTCACATGTAAGTCAGTAAGTTACAGTCTGTGCGGTCATTGGTCACTACGTGGTCACATGTAAGTCAGTAAGTTACAGTCTGTGCGGTCATTGGTCACTACGTGGTCACATGTAAGTCAGTAAGTTACAGTCTGTGCGGTCATTGGTCACTACGTGGTCACATGTAAGTCAGTAAGTTACAGTCTGTGCGGTCATTGGTCACTACATGGTCACATGTAAGTCAGTAAGGTACAGTCTGTGCAGTCATTGGTCACTACGTGGTCACCTGTAAGTCAGTAAGTGACAGTCTGTGCAGTCATTGGTCACTATGTGGTCACATGTAAGTCAGTAAGTTACAGTCTGTGCGGTCATTGGTCACTACGTGGTCACCTGTAAGTCAGTAAGTTACAGTCAGTGCGGTCATTGGTCACTACGTGGTCACATACACACACACACACACATGTAAGTCAGTAAGTGACAGTCTGTGCGGTCATTGGTCACTACGTGGTCACATGTAAGTCAGTAAGTTACAGTCTGTGCGGTCATTGGTCACTATGTGGTCACATGTAAGTCAGTAAGTTACAGTCTGTGCAGTCATTGGTCACTACGTGGTCACATGTAAGTCAGTAAGTTACAGTCTGTGCGGTCATTGGTCACTACATGGTCACGTGTAAGTCAGTAAGTTACAGTCTGTGCGGTCATTGGTCACTACGTGGTCACATGTAAGTCAGCAAGTTACAGTCTGTGCGGTCATTGGTCACTACGTGGTCACATGTAAGTCAGTAAGTTACAGTCTGTGCGGTCATTGGTCACTACGTGGTCACATGTAAGTCAGTAAGTTACAGTCTGTGCGGTCATTGGTCACTACGTGGTCACATGTAAGTCAGTAAGTTACAGTCTGTGCGGTCATTGGTCACTACGTGGTCACATGTAAGTCAGTAAGTTACAGTCTGTGCGGTCATTGGTCACTACGTGGTCACATGTAAGTCAGTAAGTTACAGTCTGTGCGGTCATTGGTCACTATGTGGTCACATGTAAGTCAGTAAGTTACAGTCTGTGCGGTCATTGGTCACTATGCGGTCACATGTAAGTCAGTAAGTGACAGTCTGTGCGGTCATTGGTCACTACGTGGTCACATACACACACAGACACACACACACGTAAGTCAGTAAGTGACGGTCTGCAGCTAATTATTTCACTTGTAATTCTGGGGCAAATGTATTAAGCTTTGTGAAGTGGTTGGTACTTAATCACCGGCCGATCAGCTCCTAACTGTCAAGTTATAGGCTGGATTTGAATTGAACAGTTAGTAGATGATTGACTGGTGATAAAGTACCAGCCACATGATCACCACCTAATAAATCGGGGCTTCTGTGAGGAGACCTGTAAAACATGCACTGTGTCGGGTTGAGGATTGAGTTTGAGAACCTGTGTGTTAGGTTGCCAGTTACACTGCCGTTATCTCTGTATATACTGTGACATTTCCTGTCTGGTTCTAGTTCAGTGTTTGTGTGTTATTGTTACTGTAGGAGGTTGTGGAGGAGACGGTGGGTTCCCCCATCCCGGAGCCCAGGCTGAGGACCCGGGTGATTCGCTCTCAGTCCGAAAGCTCAGATGAAGTCATGGAGCTGGACCTGTCTCATGGCAAGAAGGACGCCTTCGTCCTAGAGGTGAGAGCCGGGGACCGTTCCGCACCTGCTTACCCTCATCTGAGTCTGGCTGGTACGCAGTGCCGCCTCCTGCCGCCCCCCTCACATCGCAGGAGCGGTCACATAGCCTAGGAGGGGGCTACAGGTGCTCTTCTCTCCGCACTCCCCTGGGGCTGTCAGACGCTCCCGCAGCCCCCTCACATCACAGGAGCGGTCACATAGCCTAGGAGGGGGCTTGTGTCAGGTGCTCTTCTGTCCGCACTCCCCTGGGGCTGTCAGACGCTCCCGCAGCCCCCTCACATCGCAGGAGCGGTCACATAGCCTAGGAGGGGGCTACAGGTGCTCTTCTCTCCGCCCTCCCCTGGGGCTGTCAGACGCTCCCGCAGCCCCCTCACATCGCAGGAGCGGTCACATAGCCTAGGAGGGGGCTTCAGGTGCTCTTCTCTCCGCCCTCCCCTGGGGGCTGTCAGACGCTCCCGCAGCCCCCTCACATCGCAGGAGCGGTCACATAGCCTAGGAGGGGGCTACAGGTGCTCTTCTCTCCGCACTCCCCTGGGGCTGTCAGACGCTCCCGCAGCCCCCTCACATCGCAGGAGCGGTCACATAGCCTAGGAGGGGGCTTGTGTCAGGTGCTCTTCTGTCCGCACTCCCCTGGGGCTGTCAGACGCTCCCGCAGCCCCCTCACATCGCAGGAGCGGTCACATAGCCTAGGAGGGGGCTACAGGTGCTCTTCTCTCCGCCCTCCCCTGGGGCTGTCAGACGCTCCCGCAGCCCCCTCACATCGCAGGAGCGGTCACATAGCCTAGGAGGGGGCTTCAGGTGCTCTTCTCTCCGCCCTCCCCTGGGGGCTGTCAGACGCTCCCGCAGCCCCCTCACATCGCAGGAGCGGTCACATAGCCTAGGAGGGGGCTACAGGTGCTCTTCTCTCCACGTTCCCCTGGGGCTGTCAGACGCTCCCGCAGCCACCTCACATCGCAGGAGCGGCCACATAGCCTAGGAGGGGGCTTGTGTCAGGTGCTCTTCTCTCCGCACTCCCCTGGGGCTGTCAGACGCTCCCGCAGCCCCCTCACATCGCAGGAGCGGTCACATAGCCTAGGAGGGGGCTTGTGTCAGGTGCTCTTCTGTCCGCACTCCCCTGGGGCTGTCAGACGCTCCCGCAGCCCCCTCACATCGCAGGAGCGGTCACATAGCCTAGGAGGGGGCTACAGGTGCTCTTCTCTCCGCCCTCCCCTGGGGCTGTCAGACGCTCCCGCAGCCCCCTCACATCGCAGGAGCGGTCACATAGCCTAGGAGGGGGCTTCAGGTGCTCTTCTCTCCGCCCTCCCCTGGGGGCTGTCAGACGCTCCCGCAGCCCCCTCACATCGCAGGAGCGGTCACATAGCCTAGGAGGGGGCTTCAGGTGCTCTTCTCTCCGCCCTCCCCTGGGGGCTGTCAGACGCTCCCGCAGCCCCCTCACATCGCAGGAGCGGTCACATAGCCTAGGAGGGGGCTTGTGTCAGGTGCTTTTCTGTCCGCACTCCCCTGGGGCTGTCAGACGCTCCCGCAGCCCCCTCACATCGCAGGAGCGGTCACATAGCCTAGGAGGGGGCTACAGGTGCTCTTCTCTCCGCCCTCCCCTGGGGCTGTCAGATGCTCCCGCAGCCCCCTCACATCGCAGGAGCGGTCACATAGCCTAGGAGGGGGCTTCAGGTGCTCTTCTCTCCGCCCTCCCCTGGGGGCTGTCAGACGCTCCCGCAGCCCCCTCACATCGCAGGAGCGGTCACATAGCCTAGGAGGGGGCTACAGGTGCTCTTCTCTCCGCACTCCCCTGGCGGCTGTCAGACGCTCCCGCAGCCCCCTCACATCGCAGGAGCGGTCACATAGCCTAGGCGGGGGCTTGTGTCAGGTGCTCTTCTCTCCGCCCTCCCCTGGCGGCTGTCAGACGCTCCCGCAGCCCCCTCACATCGCAGGAGCGGTCACATAGCCTAGGAGGGGGCTACAGGTGCTCTTCTCTCCGCCCTCCCCTGGGGCTGTCAGACGCTCCCGCAGCCACCTCACATCGCAGGAGCGGTCACATAGCCTAGGAGGGGGCTTGTGTCAGGTGCTCTTCTCTCCGCCCTCCCGTGGGGGCTGTCAGACGCTCCCGCAGCCCCCTCACATAGCAGGAGCGGTCACATAGCCTAGGACGGGGCTTCTGGTGCTCTTCTCTCCGCCCTCCCCTGGGGCTGTCAGACACTCCCGCAGCCCCCTCACATCGCAGGAGCGGTCACATAGCCTAGGAGTGGGCTTGTGTCAGGTGCTCTTCTCTCTGCCCTCCCCTGGGGGCTGTCAGACGCTCCCGCAGCCCCCTCACATCGCAGGAGCGGTCACATAGCCTAGGACGGGGCTTCAGGTGCTCTTCTCTCTGCCCTCTCCTGGGGGCTGTCAGACGCTACAGCAGCCCCCTCACATCGCAGGAGCGGTCACATAGCCTAGGAGGGAGCTTGTGTCAGGTGCTCTTCTCTCCGCACTCCACTGGGGCTGTCAGACGCGCCTGCAGGTTCCTTCCCTGGTTACAGAAATGATATCCGCCTGTGCGCTGTACGTGGCGCTTGCTGATAACATGTATATATATATATTTATTTCAGATTGATGATACGGATGCAGTGGAAGATGTACATTCTCTCCTAACAGATGTGGCGCCACCTGCGGGTAAGATGTTGCCGGTACATTATCTTGCGCTATGCGGAATTGCATTACAGGCACTTCTGGCGTTACTGCTGTAATGATCTGAGAACAGGAGATGGTATAATGTCCCATGAATTATTATAGACCTCACCCTGTGTCCCCCCACGCAGGATTCTACAGCTGTAACACAGAAATTATGCCTGGGATAAACAACTGGACATCGGATATACAGGTGAGTCTCACCGCCGACGCGATGTACACCGCATTCTGTACCGGGCAGTTACTGACGGTACTCTCCTCCTTACCAGATGTTCTCCTCTGTCCGAGCCATTCGTCTCTCCAACATAAATCTGACCAACCAGACGCTCAACAAGAATTTCAATGACCTGTGTGAGAACCTGCTGAAGGTACGTCACCCCCCTCCCCCTCTCTCGCAGCGGTATAAGTTATGCAGCACACACACACACTGTATGATACGAGAGCCGCCACAGGACTTAAATGTCAGTGTAGCCAATTCTTGTTCTTTCGGTAAAGTGATTGGTCAGCAGACTAAGGGGCGGTCCTGCGTGACAGACCTATGACTCCTGTATTACACCTGTGTACAAGGGCCGTCCCCTGCTTAGAATTCCCTGTATGCCTGGAGGGTTGGTTTATACAGCTCCTGAAATAACACTGTCGCTCTCATCATCTCTGCAGTCTCTTTACTTCAAGCTGCGATCTATGATCCCCTGCTGCCTCTGTCACGTCAATGTCACGGTTGCTGTGCCGGAGGATGAGTCCATACAGGTACAGTGATCTGTCCGTGTGCGATGCGTGTTCTACAATAGCTATAGCCTCCGGTGACAGTAACTCTGGGGTCTCTCCGTCTAACGCCAGGTTGCCGTTACCGCCGTCGCCATCACCTTTGACAAACAAGACACAATGCAAGCCAGTAAGAGTCGGCCGGAATGCAGTCAGCCTCGGGGTGAGCAGGAAACCCCACAATCACATATCTCTGTCTTACAGCAATGTACATCTGTCTGGCACCTGTGGGACACGGGGGGCAGATGGGCATTACCCCAATCCCCCATAGCAAACAGGCTTCCACAGGGCCCCGCATACACTAAGTCTTCACGTTCCCGAATGGAGCAGCCTCTTCCGGGCCAGTGAGGATTTCCTCAGAATGGAGCCCATGGGGCCCCACGTGGGAATAGCAGGCAAGAGAGACACATAATGTGCAGGGAAATACGGACGTAGCCCCTGGCTGGATTTATAAACCTGTTTCTTGCCCAGTACGACATCGGGTGACAGAAAAGCCGATGCCACAAGACATACGGTGTAGCCCCTTTATTAGTATAATTTTATTTATAAAGCGCCACAAGTGTTTTGCAGCGCCGTACATTGGAACAGTACAGGGAGACCAACTTAACATTACAGTAAATGAATGACAAAATAGAGTACAGGTAAAATGAGCGCCACAATTCAATACACAAAACTGCTGCTGTGCCAGTCACAGGGCCCATCTGTGAGATCCAGCAAGGGGGTACATGGCACCCCATGTGCGCTGTTAGAGCAGAGGATCATGGGAGATATCAACACCATTGCCAGACAATAACGCAGGGTCCTTACTGCATAGGTTACAGCCTCGTCATGTGACCCTGTGTGGCCTTACTGCATAGGTTACAGCCTCGTCATGTGACCCTGTGTGGCCTTACTGCATAGGTTACAGCCTCGTCATGTGACTCTGGGTGGCCTTAGTGCATAGGTTACAGCCTCGTCATGTGACCCTGTGTGGCCTTACTGCATAGGTACAGCCTCGTCATGTGACCCTGTGTGGCCTTACTGCATAGGTACAGCCTCGTCATGTGACCCTGTGTGGCCTTAGGGTCACATGACGAGGCTGTAACCTATGCACTAAGGACACCCAGGGTCACATGATGAGGCTGTAACCTATGCAGTAAGGCCACACAGGGTCACATGACGAGGCTGTAACCTATGCACTAAGGACACCCAGGGTCACATGATGAGGCTGTAACCTATGCAGTAAGGCCACACAGGGTCACATGACGAGGCTGTAACGTATGCAGTAAGGCCACACAGGGTCACATGACGAGGCTGTAACCTATGCAGTAAGGCCACACAGGGTCACATGACGAGGCTGTAACCTATGCAGTAAGGCCACACAGGGTCACATGACGAGGCTGCAACCTATGCAGTAAGGCCACACAGGGTCACATGACGAGGCTGTAACCTATGCAGTAAGGCCACACAGGGTCACATGACGAGGCTGTAACGTATGCAGTAAGGCCACACAGGGTCACATGACGAGGCTGTAACCTATGCAGTAAGGCCACACAGGGTCACATGACGAGGCTGTAACCTATGCAGTAAGGCCACACAGGGTCACATGATGAGGCTGTAACCTATGCAGTAAGGCCACACAGGGTCACATGACGAGGCTGTAACCTATGCAGTAAGGTCACACAGGGTCACATGACGAGGCTGTAACCTATGCAGTAAGGTCACACAGGGTCACATGACGAGGCTGTAACCTATGCAGTAAGCTCACACAGGGTCACATGACGAGGCTGTAACCTATGCAGTAAGCTCACACAGGGTCACATGACGAGGCTGTAACCCTGGGGTAGCCAACCCTAGTCCTCGAGAGCTACCAACAGTGCATGTTTTGCAGGTCTCCTCACAGAATCACAAGTGAGCTAATTAGCTCCATCTGTGGATCTTTTAAAATGTGTCAGTGATTAATGAGTGCAGCTGTGCAGCAGCTAGGTTGTCTGGAAAATGTGCACTGTTGGTAGCTCTCGAGGGCTAGGGTTGGCTACCACTGCTGTAACCTATGCAGTAAGGTCACCCAGGGTCACATGACGAGGCTGTAACCTATGCAGTAAGGCCACACAGGGTCACATGACGAGGCTGTAACCTATGCAGTAAGGTCACACAAGGTCACATGACGAGGCTGTAACCTATGCACTGTGTGGCCTTACTGCATAGGTTACAGCCTCGTCATGTGACCCTGTGTGGCCTTACTCTCTGTCACTGTGTGCTGTCCCCTCTTACTACACGGGAGAATGCACAGCTTGTGTCCTTATAAGGGCAGATTATGTCTTAGCCACCCCCTCCCTCCTGCGATTCGCGGCACCCCTCCCTCCCGCGATTCGCGGCACCCCTCCCACGATTCGCAGGCCCCCGCGACCTCCCCCCCTCTCGCGATTCGCCTCCCCGCCCCCGCAACCTCCCTCCCGGGATTTGTGGACACCCCCCCCCCCCGCGCGATTCACAGCAACCCCAGGATTAAATTGCACATGCAAAAGACTAAAATGGCTATGGTCGGCAATGAAAAAGTTTGACATGAGTCTTTGAAGATTTATTTTTCAAATTTTGAATGTTTTCATATTCATTCTCATGTGTCGACATGGACACCATTGAAGTGCCACCCCCCCCCCCCCCCCCCCCACAACCCCCCCTCCAGTGATTTGCGGCACACACACACACACACCCCCCTCCCGCGATTCACGGCACCCCCGCAACCCCACCCTCCCACGATTCGCGGCAACCCCTGGCCCCCTGCCCCCCCTCCAACGATTCTCGGCAACCCCCCCACCTATCCCGCGATTCGCGGCACCCGCGACCCCCTCCCGCAATTCGCTGCACCCCCCCCCCCCCCCCGCCACTCCCACGATTCACGGACACCCCCCCCCCAACTCCCCACCCCCCGCGATTCACGGCAACCCCAGGATTGCACAAGCAAAACACTGACATGGCTATAGTCGACAATGAAAAAGGTTGACATGAGTTTTTGAAGATTTATGTTTTCATATTCATTCTCATGTGTCGACATGGACACCAATGAAGTGCCACACTTATGTCAACATTTACATGTGTTGACCTTTCTGTGTTGATTTTTTTTTTCCCGGCACACACCCCCCCACGTATGCCCACACACCCCTATCACTACCCAGCTTCCTGCTCTCCTGAACCGTAACTTCCACCACTGGGGAGTCGCTGACGCTGTGTTGCCCACATACCCCTATCATGCCTTATAGCCCAGCCTCCTGCTCACCTGCACCCTAACTCCCACCCAGTAGGAGGAGACACTGACTCAGGGCCACTGTCCTGTACTCCTGTGCTGCCACGCTGGACCCTCACCCACTGGCAGAAGCTGCACAGTATCTCCCACCCTCCTCTTTAGTCCCCCTTATTCCCACACACCCCTATCACTACCCAGCCTCCTGTTTTCCTGTGTCGTGACCTCCGCCAGTGGGGAGCCGCTGACTCAAAAACACCCTACTATACTATTGCACACACACACCTAAACAACATGCACACACAGCCCCCCACACCCACAAATGTCACTGTACCATCCACACTATCAATGTACATCTTACTCTATAACCGCTTTTTAATTCAACAAAACAATACACCCCCCCTTCCACATCATATGCTCTCTATGTAACACATTTCACCTATAACTCAAGTTGCAATACAGGCATCTGTCATACAATTCTAACCATCTTTCTCATATGCAAATGTTCACAAATTAAGGGGGCGCAGACCCTTACGACCTAGTATCATATATGTGTATAACCTGTGACCGAAACCGGTGTATAGAGACGCTTCAGCTATTTATGTATACCAGTGACTTCTATAGCGCACACCTATTACGCTGCGCTGTACAGAGAACATATCAGTCAGTCCTGTGAGTTTTAGAAGAGCTTACAATCTGTAGTCTCTTCCACATGGACACAACAGGATTCATTTACCAGTATATATTTCTATATAGTGTAGTGAGTGTAGGAAACCTAAACACCCAGAGAGAACGTACAAACTTCTCACAGATAAGGCCTTAATCAGAAATTGAACTCATGCAGTAATGCTGACCATCACACCACAGTGCTGCCCCGGCAGTCATAAATATCTTCCTGTAAGTCGAACGATCTTTATCTATCCATGTGATTACTGTATGTAAGGGACCCGAGCTGTGTATAAGGGACCCGCGCTGTGTATAGGGGGCCCACTCTGTGTGTAAGGGACCCGCACTATGTGTAAGGGACCCGCGCTGTGTATAGGGGACCCGCGCTGTATAGGGGACCCGCACTGTGTATAGGGGGCCCGCGCTGTGTATAGGGGGCCCGCGCTGTGTATAGGGGACCCGCGCTGTGTATAGGGGACCCGCGCTGACCTGATCCTTTCTCTTGTCCCGCACAAGGCTCCGCAGACACAGATGAGCTGCTGCAATTCACTATGGAGTTATCCTCGGAGTCTCCCGGGCTGTGTGTAGGGGACCCGCGCTGTGTATAGGGGCCCGCGCTGTGTATAGGGGACCCGCGCTGTGTATAGGGGACCCGCGCTGTGTATAGGGGACCCGCGCTGTGTATAGGGGCCTGCGCTGTGTATAGGGGGCCCGCACTGACCTGATCCTTTCTCTTGTCCTGCACAAGGCTCCGCAGACACAGATGAGCTGCTGCAATTCACTATGGAGTTATCCTCGGAGTCTCCCGGGCTGCAGCCCTTCTCCCCAGCTAAAGGTGAGGCCACACCCACATGTACGTACCTCCACTAGAGAGGTGTGAGGCAAAAAGGAATGACAGAATTGTTACCAGACACAGAAGGTCGGCACGGCAACCACCACCCCCTCCCCCCATAATGTCAGCCCAATGTCCGTGTTCCGTGAACCCCGTCTGATCTGTTGTTTCCCCGGCCTACCAGGTGGGAGCGTTTCCAACATTCCCATGTGGAGGCCTGTCCTCCCTGACCCGAAGTACTGAAAATAGATCTATATTAGTGGTTCTCAAACTCGGTCCTCACGACCCTACACATTTCCCATTTTTCATGTCACCCGACAGGTGCACTCATTACTGGCTGACTTAATTTAAACGATCTACAGGTGGAGCTAATTATTTCACTTGATTCTATGAGGAGACCTGCAAAACATGCACCGTGTGTGGGGTCCCGAGGACTGACTCTGAGAACCTGTGTTCTATATTATACTGTACTGATGTCCTCAGCATCATATTCACCAGAGCAGGCAGCAGGGGCGTGTTCATATGATATGACATTATCCGTGTATGGCTGGATAATGTCCTCTGTGTCTAGCACCCTACGTTCTGCTGTGCCCCCCCAGCTGGGCCTCTATTGGAGCTATTCAATTGTTGCTCAGACTACTATTAACTGTGGTGCGCACCGCCTCTGGGGGCGCGAGAAACAATGTTTAAAGTCTGTAGTTTGGGTGCTCATAGGATGTTTAGATGGCCCCGCAGTAAACCGGTACTATTCTCGTAAAATGCTAATGTGGTCTGATCAGAGAAACAATTGAATAGCTCCTATAGATGTCAGTTTGCATACAGGGCCGTAGGGGGCGCACGGTAGAATTGAATTCTCCCTGAAGACTTAACCGTTCCTGCCCGTAGAGTTCAGACATAGCTGTGTCACCGGAGCCATTTCTGCAGCTGGTGGGCCCACTTCAGGGCAAGGGCAGGTGGGGCCCCCTGGTACTAGGCGAGAGCCCACACATAACCACATTAGTGTAATGTATGTGTTCTGCATGCAGATCTCCAGGAGCGAGCAGGTTCCGCGGCCGTCCCCAGCCAGCGAGGTGAGTGTGCCCCATCCTGGCGCCATTCACAAAATCCCTGATTCTTTCCTTTTCCAAGATGCCGATAATGTGCTTCATCAGGAGACCGTGTGATGGGATAGAGACGTCATCCATATCTCTTCTTTGTTTGTTTTTTTTTCTTTTTGTTCCTGTCTCTCTGTCTGTGTGACTCCAGCTACTGGCGCTGATTACAGTTCCTTTGCAGACAGATGCAACAGCTGGATAGACCACATTAAAATGAGGGCTCAGACCATAAGACGCGGATCAATTAAAACAAGTAGGCGGTTGTGTGTTTCTTCATTGTGCTGATTCTCCCAGGCAGACATCTGATCCACGGTGGTGACGGGTGGGGGGGCTCTACTCCGATCAAACCTACCAGCGCAGAGTGTGAAACTGATTGTATGTAGATGAAGGACCACTGCCCGTCCCACAGCCCCATTTACTGGAGCGCAACGCTCTTTGCCGTAGCGGAAGTCAACATCTAGTTGGTTCCAATAAAGTAGATATACCTAGAACCGCTTCAGAACGTAGGGTTATAGAGAGAGGTTTTATTCCAGAAGAATATTATAGCGCTGGAATGTCTTACTTTTATAAGGGTTACCTACTCTTAGACCTCTACCCCTGTACTAGTCCCCACCTATGGACCTTATTTGGGCCACCAGTGTCCACCATGGACAGTTGAGGGACGAGTAGAGGACATGTCCTCCTATTACTTAGAAGAACTGGAACCAGATCTCACCACCTCTGCCATAGAGAGAATCTTCCAGAAAATTATTGCCAATGGGCCTCCATCAGACAGTGACGTACGATAAACTTAGAGATGTCTTGCCCATGCTGATCTCGGTAAGGGCTGGGAATATATCTGTAAACCAAAGTCTGTGGACCAGCTATTGTGAATGGCACTCATGTCTACGGTGATTTTGGGCAAGCCCCGGATGACCTGTGCACCTCTTCCCCAGTTGGCAGGCCCGATCTAGTGTCCAGACCAGGTAACCGACTAGCCGGTCGGAGAACCGCACGATCTACGTTACAACTTTCACACTCTCCCAAATTCAGTGATTCCTTTTTCCCACACACGATTAATTATTTGCTTGCTTTATTCTTCATGCCCTCCTTGAGTTCCTCCTTCCCCACTCAGCTTTTGTTTTATCCCATTTTGCCAAACTCATTCGTGATTCTTTTTGCAGGAATGTTTCTTCTGTTCAGGCCGCCGTCATTGCTTGCATGCCCTGCACGACTCTCCTCTACCTAAACAAGTGCTACTTTTATTTCCTTCTCTGTCTGGCGCCACAAGGCTGAGCTTCACCAGGGCTGCCGCGCCTCTGCGCCGTCACCCGGCTCATTCCAAACTGTCAATGACACCACTCTCTGCTATCTTCTACAACTGCCTGATCATTGCATTGATTGATTGATTGATTGATTGATTGATTGATTTTGGCTTCTCTATAGCGTCATTGCCAACTCTCCAATTTGTTTTATAGTCACTTCCATGGACAAGGCAAGCCCGTTGGGTGAGGGACACTTAAGAAACCGCCCAGGCACTGTGGTAGGTGGCCCGTCGGTCACTGTGGTCAAGATGACGCCCCTCTCGTTTATACCGGGAGCTAAAATCACCAAGTTTCTTGGAATCATCAACATGTTTTTTATCCGAGAGACGACCTCCTTGCGCGAGGTGAGCTGCAGATGATGATGATGACGCCGGAGTCCTTCTCCGGTGGAGATGTTGGATTGAGGTCTGGGCTAATGATTTATCTGTGGTATTTATTGCAGGAGGGTGGGGTCAGTGGATTCCTCCACGGCTTTATTTGTGAAGTCTTTGCTATGGTCCGAGCCCACGTTGCAGCTCTCGGCGGTAATGCGGTTGTGTCGTACATCATGAAACAGTGTGTGTTCATGGAGAACACTAATAAAAACCAGGTAAGCAGACTCAGCGCGACTCATTGGCTTGTATTGATGTTGGTATTATCCGAGTTCTCTGTGATCATTTTCATAGTTCATTCTCAGGGTGAAGTTAATGGTTCTTATGTTCCCGTTTTAGGCGCAGTGTCTCATTAATGTGAGCGGAGACGCCGTCATCTTCATCCGGGAATCTGAGTTAGACGCAGCCCCGCCACCAGTATCCCACCAGCACTCCACAACCTCTACAGGTCCCGCAACGGGGCCCGGGGGAGACGGCACATGAGAGAAGGCTCCTCTTATCACTTCGGTTTAATGGAAGACGCCGAACGCAGAGAAAGCTGCATCGTATTGCCAAAGTGTTGTCTGGTCACATCAGAGTCTGATTTAAATGTTGCTCGTCCGACATTCACTTGGGTCCATAAATCTCCGCAGAACATAACAACATGGTAAATGTCAGGTGCTGGGATCAGAAGGAGAATGACTTATGTTAATGTCTGTAACAAGAGTTCCAGAAAGTGTACCCCAACCCGTAGCCTGGTTCTAGGATCTCCTGTGTAGGTAAATGTTCTCGGTTCTTACGCCAAATACCCTGGGTCCATTGGTCCATTGTGACCTTTGTGCTGTGCCAAACCGCCATGAGGTCAGGGGAGTTTATACCATTCCTTGCTTCATCCGTCTCCTGCACACCGCGGTATTGAGGAGCGGTAATGCAACGTCCGGCTGTTACAGGGGGAACCTTAGTAACCCGCGGTACAATGCTGATGTTATCCAGGCATACAGTACAGTATCACGCTGACATCATGTGGGATAATGCGCTCCTTACGTTTAATGATACGGGTAATAGTGAGTCTCCAAATAGTCTGTGACTACGTCAAAACACTTATACAGGTCACATAAACCCAAGGACGACTTATACCCTATGTCTCACAGCGGGAACCTTATTATCTACGCTACTACACCAGTTATCCTAATGAACGTCAGAGCTCCTGATTTATACAGATGTGTGTGTGTGTGTGTGTATATACATATATTATAATGTCTGCAACAACACTGAGGTGACAGCAGAGGGCGCTGCAGTAACACGGTCAGAAATCAGTCACATGACCGCTCTGCAGCGAGGGGACAATGCTTTATAATGTACAGTCCTGGATCGTTATGTATAAACTCGTACATCTTATATATTTTTGATAATTATGTTATGTCCGAGGCATCCATCACCAAGCTGCACGTGGAGCCGCTGGCGTAGGGCATGAATACTGCAAATAACTTGAATGTAAATATGTATTGCCAGAATCCGCATGTCAGATTTATACAGAAATAAACTTCAGCTGAGAATTCTTCCTTTTTTATACAAACGTTTTTACAAACGTCTTATTTCTTTGATTATCAGTCGCGTTCTAATAGAACAATCAGCCGTACTGTGTCTGCCATCCGGTAAGTGATGGCGTAAACCGCTCTTCAGTCAAAATGGCTTTGAAAAAAGAAGCTTGTGCCTGATTCTAGGGTGTCATGCTCCGACCCACAGTTTCTGCTGATCCATCTTTACAGACCTTGAACTTCCACTTGAGCGTGGTTAAAAGTAAAGAGCCACGGGAGGTTCGTGGTCCATTACTTACTTACTTACAAATTAGCGGCTGGATGTTCTCACAGCTTGATAGATGTAGTTTTTTTATGTCTCTTCGGAGCCTAAAATAAGAGAGTCTTAAAGCTGCGGGGTGCGTGGAATAGATCCGCAGGAAGCTTTATCGTCTGCTAAGTGCGCCGATGTCTGCAAGACATAATTCTACCACCCAGGACGCCTCCTGTCTCTGCTGAGTGTGGAATGAGATATGCCACTCTGTACAGTACATGCCCCAGGTCCACCTATAACTCTTCAGGGAAAGGGACCAGTCTAACAGCAGGCCCAGACCTCTGGAAAGAGCAGAAGGACTGCATGGAGGTGCAGTGGGAGCCCCACCTCACACGATCTCTATGTACCATGGGCACGTAGGCCTCAGCAGATTTATCGCCATGTATCTATTACACAGGTTCTCAAAGTCGGCCCTCAGGACCCCGCACAGTGCATGTTTTGCAGGTCTCACAGAATCAAGTGAAGTAATTAGCTCCACCTGTGGATCTTTTAAAATGCGTCAGTAGTTAATGAGCGCACCTGTTGGGTGACTTGAAAAAACGTGAACTGTGTGGGGACCTGAGGACCGAGTTTGAGAACCACTGATCTATTATACTGCTGAGGGGACTGGTGGGGAACTGGCAGCACAGAGGAACAAAGCTGAGCTGGAAGCTAAACATTCAGGTTTGGGGGCCTGTGTATCTGATCGCAGAAATAAGAGACATTCGCTATTAAACTGCGCAGACTCTCGTGTTTCATCTCAATGTCGTCATCATGTTTTCCAAAACCATCCGCCAGAGTTTTAAATCCGAATCTTGGGTTCAGAAATTCTTGAAAATGGATAAAAATCCGTTGAAATTTTTAGCAATCCAAAATTTTAAACTGAATTCCAAATTTCAAACCGTGGGAACACCTGAAATGAGATTCTGTCTGGTTTGGATCTTCAGAATTCTGGTTGGTTCAGATCTCTGAAGGACCGAACCGCACAGCTCTTGTTTCTACGCAGGTTATCAGTAAAGTATGGTGACTGTTACTAGCCCAGAGCCGTAAGGGGCATCGTGGCATTATCTGGACTATGGAACTAGATGCAGGGTTTTATGAGGATGTGGGCACTACAGTACCACTGTAATAGTTCCTGTGCTGGCTGGTGGCGCAACAACTTTGGACCCAGAACTTCTGCAACAGCTGGAAACTTTTGCTTTTTTTTGCCCAGTGCGCCAGGCTTCCCTCTTCTTATAAGATCTGTTATGTGGCGGATGGGTGCTACCGATGTAGCCTTTGGATTGTTCATCTAAGTCCGGTTTCTTCAGCTTGTGCTGCAGCAGATGTGACTGCACCTATCCTGTGGAAGTGACCTATTCCTGTGGTTCCCTTGGGGGCTGCACACCGATAATGGCAGATAATGAGGTGAGCCAGAGATTGTGATGGAGATTGTCTACAAGGGGATGGGGCCACTGGGTGTCTGGTTGGTCTGTTCTCCAGTACAGCTCATCCCATTGGTTTTATATTAAATCTTATATCTCACCCTGAATCAGGATTGGCTCCACTGATAAACCCTAGCTTCTTATACTACATGGAATTAGAGGTGTCTTCACGGCTGCACCTGTACCCCACCTGGGCTCACCTAGTAAGTTACAGTGCCAGTGCCACCCTCCCCATAGCACCAGTTTCTCTCTGAGCTTTGGGTGCCTGCTTAGCAAACTTCATACCATAACTGAAAACAGGCCTTCCCCATGCTGCCAGCCGTGGAGGTTTGCAATGCTTTATTGGGGCAGTGTATGGAGACACAGGCCTTCCTGTTGGTTCGGGGTTAAGCCGTTGTAGTGGTATCCAGTTCAGTTACAGCCCCGGTGAGGGATCATAAGATCCTTCTCTGTCCAGGCTGCTGCAGTGATGAGGTCAGTAAGGTAATGCCATCTTTAGATGACGTCGTCCTCTGCATACAAGTATCAAAAACTCTCAGGAGGGTATTAAATAGCCCCCAGGCAATGTCCCCTACATTATGCAGCCACTTTTTTGGATTTTTTTTCCCTCTACCTCCCCATGGCAGCCAACCTCTGGGTTCTCTCCCTATAGGTAGATATCTGGAAAGGAAAAGAAAAGACACCTCCCCTATATAAGGACTGCCCCTTTCTAGGCTCAGTGTCTTTTTTTTCCTTTCCAGGTAGAGAGTGCTTACCCTGAGGATGGCTGCTGCCTAGTGCAGTTGGGGTCTAGGCTATCTTTTGAAAAGGAAGGCTTCGCCCACCATCTAGAGTGGTAGGGCGACCACAAGGGTACCCTGCTGCCCAGTGCAGTATAGGGTACTTACCCCGGGTTCCGATTACTGCAGGCCATGGAGTGGTCGGTGCAGGACAGAGTTGGACGGCCGGGCGGCGTGGACGCCGTGAGTCAGGGCGCTGTGCGCATCATCAAGGGCGCCGTGCGCGTCATGGGGGCGCCGCGTGTGTCACAGGAGTGCGCGTCAGGAGGCGTGGCGCTTCGTGCATGCGTTGTGCGTCACCCAGGCGCCAGGTAATGGCAGGGGACGCGGCGCTCGGAGGCTCTGGATAGGATGGACGCGGCCGCTTCACAGGAGTGACGCGGGCGTCATTTAAACGCGACTGAGGCGCAAGGAAGGCGCCATTGTTTGTACAAACGCCGGCAAAGGAGTGAGGAACCCGGGGACAGAGATTCTGAGCCACTGCTTCTCCAGAAGGCAGCTGCAGGAGACGGTTTTTCAGAGTTGAAGGTAAGGCCCTAGGCTCTTTAGCCAGGGCTGTGTGTGTACCTTCATGCATATTCTTATGGTGTGTATCCTTGTGCAGATACTATCAAACACTTAAAAATTATGGAGGAAGAAAGGAAGCAGCCTGCTAAATCAGGGTAAGCAGGAAAGGCAGTTGGTTATTTATTTATTTATTTGTTCTGCTTATTTGTTTATTATTTACTTGGTACCTTGTATGGATAGTCAGGCACTCATGGTGTATATGCTCTGGCAGGTCCGAGGCAAGCAAGGAAAAGGCGGAAGGAAAGGCCAAGCATAAAAAGATGCATCTGGCTAAATGCACACTCTGTGACAAGGCGCTCCCTGACAAATGTGCAGGGTCTGTTTGCGATAATTGCAAAGGTTCTCAGATACTGGCACCTTCACAAATGACAGAGTTGGTTGCGAAGCTTAGGACATCATTGGCAGATACCTTTGTGACAAAGGAGGACTTAGCAAAGATGTCGGCAAAGAGGCCTAGGGAACTGGACTCTGTTTACTCAGAAGATTCAGAGGAAGCTCCCGCAGCTGTTACAGAGGAGGAAGTTGAGGAAGGAGAAGTGATGCAGGAGAAAGTAGAACTAGAATTTAACCCAGATTTGCTGTATAATCTACTTACGCTAGTGAATACGTCTCTTAATATTGATGTCGCGCAAGAGGAAGGTAAACTACAAGATCTGCTTTTTAGAGACAAAAAGAAAAAGTCTAAAACATTTCCGCTGTCTTTGACACTTAAAGAAGTAGTAGAAGACGAGATTTTGCACACCCGGATAAAAAGGTGGCGGTGCCACTAAGGGTTAATAAAATGTATCCCTTCGAACCACAGGAAGTGAAGATGTGGGAGGAACCACCGAAAGTAGATGCTGCTATCGCACGCATATCTCAGAAAACTACGCTTCCGTTGGAGGACGCCAATATATTCAAGGACTCCATGGAGCGCAAAATGGAGATGGGGTTGCGTAAACAACACGTGACATAGGGGACGGCGATAAAGGCGTCATCAGCAATTGTGATCACCTCAAGAGTGCTCAGGTCATGGTGTCAGGACCTAGAGTCAGATCTGATGGATGGCATAAAAAGGGCAGATCTTCTGAAGATTGTACAGAATATGCAGGTGGCGATAGAATTTGTGTGCGATGCATCACTAGATGCAGTCAGGCTGGCAGCAAGAGTCAACGCCAATGCAGCAGTAGTGAGAAGGGCCTTGTGGCTGAAACCATGGGCAGCCGATGCCCAATCAAAAAATAAACTTGTGTCCCTACCATTTCAGGGAGAATATCTATTTGGAAAAAAACTCGACGACATCATTACAAAGGTGTCGGGAGGAAAATCGGTGTGGCTTCCACAGGACAGGGGCGCAAAGAAGCCCTTCAATAAGTCTCAGAGGTTCCAGCAATCGGAATTCAGAGAGGCGAGAACTTACAGACCAGGAAGGAACTACAGGCGGCCGTGGTTTGGGAATCGGAGTTCCTTTCGAGGTCAAAGAAACAGGGAAGGAAGGTTCACGTTCAGGCAGTCATCGCAATGACGCCAGGGACAGGGTTGGAGGCAGGTTGTTAGAGTACAAATAAGCCTGGCTCCGATCCACAGAGGACCGGTGGGTGCAAGAAGTTGTCTCCACCTGCTACAAAATAGAATTCGTAGTGACACCCGGAAACTGGATGGAAGAGTCCCCTGTGCCGAAGTGCCCGAAAGAAAAGGAGGCGCTAATGAGCAGTTTGCAGATTATGATCTCTCAGGGGGTAGTAGTCATAGTACACAAGGGTCAGGAAGGCCAAGGTTGGCACTCCAGATTTTTCGTAGTGAAAAAATCAACAGGGGGCTTCAGGACCATCCTGGACCTAAGAAGACTCAATACATATGTCAAAACCCAGAACTTCAAAATGGAGTCGATAAGATCCATCCTCCCAGACATCAAACAAGGGTCTTTTTTGACAACGATAGACTTAAAAGACGCATACTTACATATTCCCATATGTCAACAGCACCAAAGGTACCTAAGATTCAAAATCAAAGGGGTTACCTACCAATTTACGGCTCTGCCGTTCGGCCTATCCACATCCCCAAGAACCTTCACAAAGGTTTTGGTTGTGCTCATAGCAAATTTGAGAAAAGAGGGAGTGACAATATGGCCATATTTGGACGACTTGCTGATTATGGCAAAAACAGAAAGAATGGCAAGAGAACATACAGAGAAGGTGATGAAGTATCTAAAGCATCACGGGTGGCTCATAAACAGAGAAAAAAGCCACTTGGAACCAACAAAAACCGCAAAGTATTTGTCATAATAGATACGGAAGCCATGAAGGTCAGATTGACACAAGAAAGGCAGGAGAAACTGAAGTCAGAGGTACTCAAGCTTCTGAGAAAAAGGCTAGTGTGCGCAGGAGACTGCCTAAAAGTTTTAGGCCTCATGTCGGCAGCACTAGACACCATCAAATGGGCCAGATTTCACACAAGAAATCTACAAATGTGCTTTCTATCCCAGTGGGATGGCGACGGGAAAAATCCCATGCAAAGGATTTCCTTGTCAAAACAAGCAAAAGAATACTTAAGATGGTGGATGGACACAAACAGGTTGCGGCAAGGAAGATCATTTGCAAAAAGGGAGCAGATAATAGTTACCACCGACGCCAGCCAGTCAGGATGGGGAGCTGTGTGTGGCAAAAGAACAGCCCAAGGTCAATGGGGACCAGCCGAGTCGCAGGCACACTCAAATATAAGAGAGATGAGGGCCGTGATGGTGGCATGCCGGGCGTTTCAGGGACGACTGTGGCAGAAGGAAGTAGTAATCCGGTCCGACAACAGAGCAGTAGTGGCATATGTGAACCGCCAAGGAGGTACAAGAAGCCGGGAAATGATGAAGGAGACGGCAAATGTGCTTCAGTGGGCGGAGCGACATGTCCAAAGCTTGTCAGCAGTATTCATCGCAGGGAAAGAAAACCAGCGAGCAGATGCGCTAAGCAGGTGGTCAATAAGACCAGGAGAGTGGGAATTGTCCCCACAAGTATTCGACATGCTGACAAGTCATTGGGGAGTTCCACAGGTGGACCTGATGGCTACCAGGTACAACGCAAAGGCCAAAAAATTTATATCAAGGCACTGGGAACAAGGGGCATGGCAGGTGGACGCCCTAACCGCCAGTTGGGGGACAGGCCTGGCATATGTGTTTCCACCCTTCCCAGTGATACCGAGGCTGCTGAACAAAATTCAACAGGAACGGATGACAGTCATAGCGGTCCTGCCCTACTGGCCGAGGCGAGCCTGGTTCGCCAAGGTGGTCAGGATGGCTGTAGACGCACCTTGGAAACTACCAGACATGGAGAGCTTAATAAGGCAATGTCCTCATGTGCAGAGGCAACCCGACCATTGGAATCTGACGGCGTGGCTGCTGAGACAAGAAACCTGGTAGCAAGAGGGTTTTCCAGAAAGGTCGTGGACACCCTGCTGAAGGCCAGAAAATATTCCACTTCCAAAACATATTACAGGATATGGAAGGCATATACAGAATTCTGTAAAAGGGAAGGTAGGGACCACAAGCTGGTCACTTCAGTACTGGACTTCCTGCAGAGAGGACTAGAGAGGAATCTCTCAGTAAGCTCCTTAAAGGTGCAAGTGGCGGCTTTAGGAGCTATGCTGGACATTAGAATAGCGGAAGACAAGTACGTTCAGAGGTTCCTGCAAGCATCGAAGAGAATAAGGCCAACGTTCCACAGCCCCATGGCACCATGGGATCTGAACATGGTATTGAATGTTCTGACGGAAGAGAAGGAAGAAAGTAAATGACAAGGAAGAGGAGGTGAAAAGAACCTCGTATCCTTTTTCTTTTTTGGTGGTCTTATTTGCCTGTTATATATATTATGAATGTATAACTTAATCCTAAATTGAAGCCCGCCCAGTGAAGTAACTGCTAGGGTATCACCCAGAGGTTGGCTGCCATGGGGAGGTAGAGGAAAGTACGGATTATTACCTGTTAGTACGATTTCCTCTACTCCTCCATGGCAGCATTATTCCCGCCCAAGAGCAACTAAAAAAAAAAAATGTATATATAAGTTATGTTGAAGCTGTATAATTGAAAGACACTGAGCCTAGAAAGGGGCAGTCCTTATATAGGGGAGGTGTCTTTTCTTTTCCTTTCCAGATATCTACCTATAGGGAGAGAACCCAGAGGTTGGCTGCCATGGAGGAGTAGAGGAAATCGTACTAACAGGTAATGATCCGTACTTTTTTAATCTCAGTCATCTACTACATCTGCTTTTGCCTTTGTTTAATAGAAAGTATATTTAATAGGAAAACTACAGAGTAAGCATCCTGTACACACATCTGTAGCCTGGGAACATGAGAGGCAGCTATACAGTGTGCATGTAGGTGCCCAAAGATGTTTATTAGGTTATATAGGTACTGCTGGCAAGTCCTGTGACGTGACGCTGCTGGGCGTTCTGTAATCGGCGTAGTAAGTACATCCAGACATCGGTAGCGTTTGTACAGCGCAGCAGAATATGCCGACACCTATTCAAATAAAAGTTAAAACATCGGTGATCCCTCAGCATGTGCTTCTGTACCCATAAACCAACACCTGCCCACCTTGTGCCCAGGAAGAAGAGCACTAGATGCTCGAAACAGGTTGGTCTTGACTTCACAACTTACCTGTTGGACTTACCCCATGCAGGGTGCACTTCCAGACTGCATCCCTGTCATACCATCATCCTTGCAGGCTCCAAATACCCTTAGGGGTTAGAATCCATTTTTATCCTTTTTTTTATTATTTGCTTCATTGTTTATTAAAAAATGTTATTTACTCTTTAACCCCTTACCGACGCAGCATGTTTTTGCCTTCCTGACAGAGCCCTTTTTTTCAAATCTGACATGTATCACTTAAGTGGGGATAACTTTTTTTTGCTTTTACTTATCCCAGTGATTTTGAGATTGTTTTCTCGTGACACATTGTACTTCAAGTTAGTGGTAAATTTTGGTCGATACAGTCTGTGTTTTTTTGTGAAAAATACCAAAATGTCGTAAAAAAATGGAAAATTTTGCAATTTTCAAAATGTTAAATTTTCTGCTTGTGAGACAAATAATCATACCACTCAAAATAGTGAATAACTAACAAAGACCATATGTCTACTTTATGTTGCCATCATTATTTCAACCTCCTTTTAATTTTTTTGGACACTAGGAGGCTTAAAATATGAATAGCAAATTCTCAAATTTTCAAGAAAATTTCAAACACTGATTTTTTTAGGGACCAGTTCAGTTCTGATGTGACTTTGAGGGACTTGTATGTGAGACACCCCCATAAATGATGCCATTTCAAAAACTGCACCCCTCACAGTATTCAAAACAGCATTTTGGAAGTTTGTTAACCCTTTAGGTGTTTCACAGGAATTAATTGCAGATTTTCAATTTTAATACATTTTTCTAAGGAACACAGTAGATTTTAGTAGAGAAATGTGACTAAAAATTGATTCCCCCAATTCTTTTGTTTTCATAAATATCCTATATGTGGCCCTAGTGTGCACGTTGACCAAACCACAGGCTTCATAATAGAAGGAGCACCTACTTGATTTTGGAGCCTCCTTTTTATGAGATTATTTTTTAGGCACCATGTAGGTTTCAAGGCACCATAAGATGCTAAAAGTTAGGAACCTCCCCACAAGTGACCCCATTTTGCAAACTACACCCCTCAGTGAATTCATCTAGGGGTATAGTGTACATTTCAAACCCCCAGGGGTTTCACCAATTGTGGTACAACTGGGCTGTGAAAATGAAAAATTACATTTTTTACACAAAAATGCAGTTCTGGCTCAAAATTTTTCATTTTCACAAGGAATGAAGGAGACAAAGCACCCCAAAATCTGTGCCCCAATTTCTCCCGAGTACGGCAATGCCTCATATGTGACCAAAAAATACCATTTGGGTGCATGGCAGGACTCAGAAGGGAAGGAGTGATTTTTGGATTTTGCAGCACATATTCTGGTGGAATGAATGGTGGGTGCTATGTCGCATTAGCAAGACCCCCGAAGCACCAATACAGTGGAACCCCCCCACAAGTGACCCCATTTTGCAAACTACACCCCTCAGAGAATTCATCTAGGGGTATAGTGTACATTTCAAACCCCCAGGGGTTTCACCAATTGTGGTACAACTGGGCTGTGAAAATGAAAAATTACATTTTTTTACACAAAAATGCAGTTCTGGCTCAAAGTTTCTTTTTCACAAGGAATGAAGGATACAAAGCACCCCAAAATCTGTGCCCCAATTTCTCCCGAGTACGGCAATGCCTCATATGTGACCAAAAAATACCATTTGGGTGCATGGCAGGACTCAGAAGGGAAGGAGTGATATTTGGATTTTGCAGCACACATTCTGGTGGAATGAATGGTGGGTGCTATGTTGCATTAGCAAGACCCCCGAAGCACCAATACAGTGGAACCCCCCCACAAGTGACCCCATTTTGCAAACTACACCCCTCAGGGAATTCATCTAGGGGTATAGTGTACATTTCAAACCCCCAGGGGTTTCACCAATTGTGGTACAACTGGGCTGTGAAAATGAAAAATTACATTTTTTACACAAAAATGCAGTTCTGGCTCAAAATTTTTCATTTTCACAAGGAATGAAGGAGACAAAGCACCCCAAAATCTGTGCCCCAATTTCTCCCGAGTACGGCAATGCCTCATATGTGACCAAAAATGGCAGGACTCAGAAGGGAAGGAGTGATATTTGGATTTTGCAGCACACATTCTGGTGGAATGAATGGTGGGTGCTATGTTGCATTAGCAAGACCCCCGAAGCACCAATACAGTGGAACCCCCCCACAAGTGACCCCATTTTGCAAACTACACCCCTCAGGGAATTCATCTAGGGGTATAGTGTACATTTCAAACTCCCAGGGGTTTCACCAATTGTGGTACAACTGGGCTGTGAAAATGAAAAATTACATTTTTTTTACACAAAAATGCAGTTCTGGCTCAAAATTTTTCATTTTCACAAGGAATGAAGGAGACAAAGCACCCCAAAATCTGTGCCCCAATTTCTCCCGAGTACGGCAATGCCTCATATGTAACCAAAAATGGCAGGACTCAGAAGGGAATGAGTGATATTTGGATTTTGCAGCACACATTCTGGTGGAATGAATGGTGGGTGCTATGTTGCATTAGCAAGACCCCCGAAGCACCAATACAGTGGAACCTCCCCACAAGTGACCCCATTTTGCAAACTACACCCCTCAGGGAATTCATCTAGGGGTATAGTGTACATTTCAAACCCCCAGGGGTTTCACCAATTGTGGTACAACTGGGCTGTGAAAATGAAAAAATTAAATTTTTTTACACAAAAATGCAGTTCTGGCTCAAAAATTTTCATTTTCACAAGGAATGAAGGAGACAAAGCACCCCAAAATCTGTGCCCCAATTTCTCCCGAGTACGGCAATGCCTCATATGTGACCAAAAAATACCATTTGGGTGCATGGCAGGACTCAGAAGGGAAGGAGTGATATTTGGATTTTGCAGCACACATTCTGGTGGAATGAATGGTGGGTGCTATGTTGCATTAGCAAGACCCCCGAAGCACCAATACAGTGGAACCCCCCCACAAGTGACCCCATTTTGCAAACTACACCCCTCAGGGAATTCATCTAGGGGTATAGTGTACATTTCAAACCCCCAGGGGTTTCACCAATTGTGGTACAACTGGGCTGTGAAAATGAAAAATTAAATTTTTTACACAAAAATGCAGTTCTGGCTCAAAATTTTTCATTTTCACAAGGAATGAAGGAGACAAAGCACCCCAAAATCTGTGCCCCAATTTCTCCCGAGTACGGCAATGCCTCATATGTGACCAAAAATGGCAGGACTCAGAAGGGAAGGAGTGATATTTGGATTTTGCAGCACACATTCTGGTGGAATGAATGGTGGGTGCTATGTTGCATTAGCAAGACCCCCGAAGCACCAATACAGTGGAACCCCCCCACAAGTGACCCCATTTTGCAAACTACACCCCTCAGGGAATTCATCTAGGGGTATAGTGTACATTTCAAACTCCCAGGGGTTTCACCAATTGTGGTACAACTGGGCTGTGAAAATGAAAAATTACATTTTTTTTACACAAAAATGCAGTTCTGGCTCAAAATTTTTCATTTTCACAAGGAATGAAGGAGACAAAGCACCCCAAAATCTGTGCCCCAATTTCTCCCGAGTACGGCAATGCCTCATATGTAACCAAAAATGGCAGGACTCAGAAGGGAAGGAGTGATATTTGGATTTTGCAGCACACATTCTGGTGGAATGAATGGTGGGTGCTATGTTGCATTAGCAAGACCCCCGAAGCACCAATACAGTGGAACCCCCCCACAAGTGACCCCATTTTGCAAACTACACCCCTCAGGGAATTCATCTAGGGGTATAGTGTACATTTCAAACCCCCAGGGGTTTCACCAATTGTGGTACAACTGGGCTGTGAAAATGACAAAATTAAATTTTTTTACACAAAAATGCAGTTCTGGCTCAAAAAATTTCATTTTCACAAGGAATGAAGGAGACAAAGCACCCCAAAATCTGTGCCCCAATTTCTCCCGAGTACGGCAATGCCTCATATGTGACCAAAAAATACCATTTGGGTGCATGGCAGGACTCAGAAGGGAAGGAGTGATATTTGGATTTTGCAGCACAGATTCTGGTGGAATGAATGGTGGGTGCTATGTCGCATTAGCAAGACCCCCGAAGCACGGTGAAATGATGAACCTAATAATCCATAGATGTGTGGTATATTTTAAAGCACTCCTTCATACATAGTTTGTCGGGGCAAGTTTCACAGTGGAAAATAGTTTGCTTTCGTATTCCCTTTTTATAGCAAACTTTGCACCTTTTTTGTGTCCTGCCCTTTTTTCCAGTGGAGGGGATTTCGTTTGGAAAATGCTGCCCTGATACAATACAGGGGCCAGTACTAGAAGTACTGGGGCCAGTACTAGAAGTACTGGGGCCCTCTGCCTGCTAGTTCCCAAATATTAGGCCCTTTATGACTTCCTCTTGAAAGTGCAAAAATGTCCCCGTCTGGCTGGTAGAACGGAATAGTACGTAAGCGTTATACAGTGCCATCTGGATGATATACACGGCCAGCTTCTTATACCATATTTTTGTTTTCCGCAGGGCACTGTATGGCTTCAGTACCTGATCTGAAAGATCCACTCCGCCCATGTACTTATTGTAATCAAAGATACAAATAGGTTTTGAGGTGTGGGTACTGGTACCTCATACAGGGACGGAGGTGGTACTGTCTCTGTGAATTGTTGTCAGTATAAGGACATCCCTCTTGTCCTTATATTTGACCAACAACATATTTTCGGTGCATATTCCCCTGCTTTCACCCTTTCTCAGTAATTGGGCAACGTGCGTTTTTGGGAGGCCTCTTTGGTTCTTGCGCACAGTACCGCAAGCTGCTGTACCTCTTGAACCAAGGGCCTTAAACAGGGGGATGCTGGTGTAAAAGTTATCCACATAGAGGTGATAACCCTTATCCAGGAAGGGGTGCACTAAATCCCAGACAATCTTTCCACTAACACCTACGAGGGAGGGGGGGCATTCTGGCGGTTCAATTCTTGTGTCCTTCCCTTCATATACCCTAAACCTGTGGGTGTACCCTGAGGTACTTTCGCACAGCTTATACATTTTTATGCCATACCTTGCCCTCTTATTGGGAAGGTACTGGCGGAATTTAACCCTTCCTTTAAAATGTATAAGTGACTCGTCTACACAAATGAATTTTTGGGGGATGTACATCTCAGCAAATTTGGCGCTGAAATGATCAATGACCGGCCTGACTTTGAATAGCCGGTCAAAGGTGGGATCATCTCTGGGTGGGCACTGTGCATTATCGTTGTAATGCAAAAATTTAAGGATTGTCTCAAAACGAGTCCGGGTCATGGCCATACGATGAAGTGGGGTGCTGTACAGAACATCTGTACTCCAATATTGCCTAATTTCTGGCTTTTTAACTATGCCCATATGTAACGCCAGACCCCAAAACGTCATCATCTCTACTGCATCTACAGGGGTCCACCTAGCAAATGATGACGTGGGGTTTTGGGCAATAAACTGCTGGGCATATAAATTACTTTGGTCCACCATTAAATTTATAAAATCATCAGAGAAAAAGACTTTGAAAAAGTCAATTTCTTTGAGGCCTGTACTATCAAATTGGATTCCTGGGTTGGCCAAAAACTCAGGAACCTGGGGCTAAAAATTGTCTGGTGGTGGGGTCCATACGAGATCAATCATTGGGGGGGGGGGGGGGTCTCAGCTGCTCTACGGGGGCGTCTTTGAGGGGGTCCCTCATCACTAGAGGAGGAAGAGGAGCTTAAGACAAATGCCAATTCATTGCTTACTTCACTGGCTGTGTCAGTGTCAGAGGCAAGAAGGGCATACGCCTCCTCCGCTGAAAACAGTCTTTGCGATGATTGGGACATTTTTATTATTTTTAAGTGTAGTGTATAGTGTAGGGGGGGTACAAACTTTATTTCAACACGGGGGGTATGTAGTGTGTATGTAGTGCTTTAACACGTGTAAGTTTAAAAGAAAAGAAAAAAAGCTCCTGCGCCAAAAATTGAGCACAGATGTTG
The DNA here is from genome assembly GCF_055691185.1 of Crinia signifera. Lineage (NCBI taxonomy): Eukaryota > Metazoa > Chordata > Amphibia > Anura > Myobatrachidae > Crinia > Crinia signifera. Next base: position 4,352,662 of record NC_139220.1, on the reverse strand, counting down.
GTCAGTAACGTCCGTCACTGATCAGCGCTCAGCGGGCACAGGACACCCACAAAAGCACCGTGGGTGTAAAAACAATTAAAAAAAAAAAAACCACAGCACTCTCCAAAAAAAAAACAATTAAAAAAAACTGCAGAAAAAAAAATCATATCAACCCTGTGCCAAAAATGCTGTTCAGTGATGTACGTCACTGATCAGCGCTCAGCGGCCACAGGACACCCACAAAAGCACCGTGGGTGTAAAAACAATTTAAAAAAAAAAAACCACAACACTCTCCAAAAAAAAAACAATTTAAAAAAACTGCTGATGACTCAAAGGCAACAGAAATTTGATAAAAAAAAAAAATTAGATCAACCCTGTGCCAAAAATGCTGATCAGTGATGTACGTCACTGATCAGCGCTCAGCAGCCACAGGACACCCACAAAAGCACCGTGGGTGTAAAAACAATTTAACCCCACAGCACTCTCCAAAAAAAAAACCTGCTAATCAGTGATGCAACACTGTGATGCAGCAATGTGAGGGGCAGCAGGCACACAACTGTGGGTGCAACCTGACAGGGTATATATAAACCCTGCACCCCAAAAAAGATGCTGATCACTTAGTTTATAGTGATCAGCACAAAAGGGGGGCAGCAGGGGGGAGCAGATACAAAATTAAAGCACACAATTTAAATGTCTGACACAATGACGCTGCTGCAGCAGCAGCAGCAGCAGCAGCAGCAACACAAGGAAGTCACACCAGGAGCTGGCAGCACGGATGCCACCAACGCTGATCAGGTCAGTATAGGGCACAGATGGACACGGAGACCGCTCTGCACGCTGTTCCTGACCGGAATGGCGGCTGCAGGGCTGTCTCCGTTATTTCATCTGAGGTGAAATGGCTGTGATTGGTCCGTCGGTCCGACGGACCAATCACAGCCTTTTGGGGGCAGGTGGGGTGACACCAGTGTCACCCTTACACCCGGTGGTGATTGGTGCTGTACTTTACAGCACCAATCACCACCGATCCCTGTGTCACCGGCGAACGTTATTCGCCGGTACACAGAAAACGCTGTAATTGGCTGTTCACATTGAATAAATAAAATCACAGCGATCGCCGAACGGGGGGGGCATCGCTGCCCCCCCTGGGCAATGAGGGAGGATGTCTGCTGTCAGGGACAGCAGACATCGTCCCTCTGTCACCACGTCTGTAGACACGGTGGCACTTTGAAGTCATGACGTACATGTACGTCATGTGTCGGGAAGTACATCCCGGACATGACGTACATGTACGTCAAATGTCGGGAAGGGGTTAACACCTTGGCGCCTGGCATGTCTTGTCACATCCATTACTCGTTCTACACATACACTAGGACGTCTGAGGGAGACCTACAGTGATAAGATTTAAGGCAGCCAAAGTAGGGAGTGCAGGACATCATTACCCCACAATATCCGCCTTGTGCAGCTGGTTTGCGTGCAATGCTGCCTGTGTGCCAGTAGATGGGGCAATAGTCTTGTGAAGTTTTTCACATTGGAAGCAGCGCCATCTCTGACTCTTGTCACCTGTAGGACATCAGGAGAGAGATGTATGGTGATATATAATCAGCACTAATGTATATGAGGCCTTCAGCAGACATTCCTATGTATGAAAGCAGATCACTTAGGGAAATCCGTTTTCTCCATGGCATCTGTAAGCCTCTGATAATGTTGCCGCCACAAAGCAGACGTGGCTTACCTGCCTGTATGTTGGCACCAGGCAGATCCGCTGCGGAACTTGCAGGGTTCACCAATGGGGTTGTTGGTCTCCCCTAGTTCAACGAGAGAGAGATGTGAGTACATTACGGCTTGTCGCGTTTGTGAGAGGGTTGTTGTGGGTGGTGCGGTGTGGTGCCTGCTGCAGTGCAGGTGTAACCTGACCACTTACCTGGCGCCGCACCCTCTAACCTTCAGGCCATGCCAAACCGCGGCCCTGGAAACTCCGGCACCCGGACACGATGGACTTCCCTCCAGGTATTCTTCGTCTGTAGTGTCAGGAACAAAATGGAGGTTAGAAGGCTCCACAGTTCAATGCACAGACGGTTAAGTGTGGGGGGATTATGGGTGGCCGCGACCTTCAGCAGCTGGGTGAATGGTCATCATCAGCCGGAGCCTCAGCCACCAAGCTTCACCTATTGGCACTTGCGCACCCAGGTGTTTGCTTGAGGGACTCGCACATCCCTGTGCAGCCCCAGGCCAGTGCTCAAGGGGGTAAGGAAGACAGACAACACAAAGAGTACTTACACCAGAACTCTGGTCACCTTGACGAGGTGCTCCACTGCACCTACAGGGGCAACACAACTTCCCTATCCTACAACAGTTCCTAACACAGTGCTAACTAACCTGCATGTACCTACCTAAGACTACCTTAAACCCTTATGCAACTAATATCCCAAACATTTGTTGACTACTATGCGAAAACACTAAACATGTCAAAACACACAGACATTAACATTAGATGACAGAACTACCTCACTTTGAGTCTACTTACCAACCTTCCCCTTACCTAAAACCGGCCCTACTCATGAACAGCTGTCCCATTTTCCCTACTCAATCCTGGCCCCGGGAAGAGCTGCCGCAAAGCCCACTGTTCTTAGAGACAGGACCCTTCAGGGGAGTGAATATCACCCCTTACCAAGGAGGAGACGCAGGCCTATGTGGGCCTGAAACAAATGCAGGCCCAAAACACTTCACAGGCCTAATGCCTGGTCTACACCCTCCGGCCTAGAGTACCTGTCAATAGATCACAGTAGTAACTCTGGCCTAGTGCCAGTCACTTACAATCCTCCTATCTGCTCCCAGGCCTAATGCCTTCCAATGCGCACAGGCCTAGTGCCTGATAATAAAGCCCACAGGCACTGAGCCTAACTACTGGGGCCTTAGGCTTAATGCCAGGCTTATTAAACCCATGGGCATCACGCCCAACTGAATTGTCCACGGGTTTAAAGCCCAATCTGTTGGGGCCTCGGGACTAATGCCCGGCTACGGGGGCTCACGGGCCTAATGCCTGAATTATGAGGGCCCACAGGCTTAATGCCCAACTTGTTATGGCCCACAGAGCTGCAGGGCCCAACTAACAACATGGGCCAGGAGGGCCCGACAATAAAATGCCCACGGGCCAAGAGGGTCCGACTGATGTTCCCACAGGCCAAAAGGGCCTGACTTTACCCACGGGCATAGTGCTCGAACACCCGATAGTCTAGGGAGGGGTGGGGTAGGTGGCAGTGAGTAATGACTGCACCTATGCACCTGCCTGGTGACCTGGAAAACCTGAACTGTGTGGGGCCTGGAGGACCGAGTCTGAGAACCACTGTAATGATGCAGTCTTACTCCGATTCCTGTATGTGGCTGGTTTATATTGCATTAACCTTTCTGTGGTAGCGCCCTATGTTCTTGTGTCCACACCCTTAATACATCTGGGGTGCCTTCTATGCTTTCACTTGTGCCATCTGCCTTACATCATCGCCTTCCCCTCTGACCCCTGGCTGGTTATAGTGACAGCACAGTAACGGCCTTGTGCTCCTGGGTTCACGTTCTATAAAATAGCAGCATGCAGTGTGCTACAGTCCTCTAATAGAGATGGTGCATGTGGTCCAGCCGGTACTGACGTCATACATCGTGTTCCAGTCATTACAGAAAATGCAGACACAGGTGATATACCAGACAGAAGCTGGCAGCCCACCGGTATTACAGCTCAGCCACGCCACGAGAGCGGTCCGCCTCAGTCAGGTCATTGTAACCCTGCAAAGACCACCTGGAATCTTATGCAGAGTTTAGAATGCTCCAGAAATGTTATGTAGCAGCTGCCAATATACTTACACTCTGATTACAGACTCGGCGGGTGATTTCCGTCAATATCTCTGCAATGACAAAGCTCACATTCATTGGTCTGGCTGCAATAACCAGCAGAAAGCTCGTTACTGGGTGCAGAACAACCCACATCAGGTTCATCAGCTAACGAGCTACCCGAGGTCTACAAACATCCACCAAGGACCATTGCTGAACTGAAGGCTGCTTTACCCCAAAACATGGTCATATTCACTGCCAGTAGTCTGTGCATTGTTACATTGGGGGTGATTCTGGTGATTCCTTAATGGACAAAACTATGTGCACTGCAGGTGGGGCAGATGTAACATGTGCACAGAGAGTTACAGTAGGGTGGGGTGTGTTCAAACTGAAATGTTATTGCAGTGAAAATAACTCCCCCAAATCTAACTCTCTCTGCACATGTTACATCAGCCCCACCTGCAGTGCACATGGTTTTGTCTTTTTAAAAGAGTTTGCTTTTGCAAACCAACCAGAATCACCACCATTATGTACAAACATTGTAAATAGCATTTTCGATTACTTTTTTGTTATCTGTAAGACTTTTTGCCTTCCCCTTATGTTTAACAGAGAAAGTGCGTCAGTATGTGTGCAATCTTTTGTAATTAAAACCACATTTTTAATTAGGTGTATTTAAATGTTAACTTAGCAAAAATAAAAAATAAACTACAGAAGTGAAAACAAATTGCAATTAGAAAGAAAAGCTGATGTACTATATAGAGTAGAGTGTAACAAAACACTGACAATGGGAGAAGGGAGAAGATACATGTCCGTCCCACAAAGAAGAGTAATGAGCAGTTATTCTTTTTTGTTTTGTCTGGGGGAAATATTTATTAAAGACTTTGTTCACAGTATGAAGAAAGTGTTTAGTCACAAAGAAGCATGTATGACTGGCTAGAGAAGTTCAGAGAAGGTCGCACAAGTGCCAGCCATGAAGACGGAGCCGGACACCCTTTCGTGTCCACGACTAATGAGAACATTGAATGTGAACTGATTTTGTTGCATCTGTAAATGAGCTTTGGCTCTGCCTAGGCAATAATCCACGACAGACTTGTGTGCATTCGTGGCTCGCAGCTCAGCGTAAAACATTCTTTAATGTGGGAATTACAAAATCTTAATGACATATCAGCAGAGTGTATTGAAATCCGGGAGAATATATCCCTAAACAATGGGTTTGTCTTTTCTGAAAGTGGATTAAAATAAATTCTACATCCTGACAAAGCTATATTTCCGGTAGTTCTAGATTTGGTTGCATATTCATATATGTATGCAGATAATCTGTTTTATATTTAGCCAGATCTGTCACTCATCCCCTGTGTGTATAACGCTGGGCGGGGTTACTAGAGTGATTGACAGCGTTATACACACATAGTTTCTGCCTCAGGACACCCCTCTCCCCGTCCAGCGTTATACACATGTTATACACTCATTAGGGATAGACCAGTGTTATACACACCCCACCCCCTTTGAAAACACCGCCCCCCACCCACAGCCAGGGCTACAACACACGCCCACCATTATACACCACAGCCAACTGGTGCAGGTGAGCAGCAGGTCTGGCCGCACACACACCACCACCCCCCCGCACGCACACGAGCGGGTTTGCCCACACCCCCCCCCCGTGAGCAGGTCTGCCCCCCCCCCCGATCAGTGGGTATGCCTGCACAACCCCCGACCCCCCCCCGGAGCAATGTGTATGCCCACCCTCCCCTGAAATGCTGGGTCTGCCCGCACCCCCCCTGGATGAGCGGGTCCCCACCCCCCTCGCTGGAGCAGAGGCTATGCCTGCACCCCCCCCCCAGTGCACCAGCGGGTCTGCCCGCAACCCCCCCCCCACCCACAGAGCAGAGGGTCTGACCACAGCAGTGGGTATGCCCACCCCCGCCATAGCGGTGGGTCCGCACGCAACCCCCCCCCCCACTGGATGAGCGGCTATGCCCACAACCACCCCCCCCCCGGTGCATCAGCGGGTCTACCTGTACCCCCCCACCCACAGAGCAGCGGGTCTGCCCACAACCCCCCTCCCCCGCAGCAGTGCACCCCCATAGCAGCAGGTCTGCCCGCAAACCCACCACACACACCCCACACAGCAGTGAGTATGACCGCATCCCCCCTTGCTGCAGCAGCAAGCATGCCCGCCCCCACCCGGAGCGGCAAGACTGCCCCCACCCCAAGAGCAGCGGGTCTGCCTGCACGCAACCCCCCCCCCCAACAGCGGTCCCGCACCCATGCAACCCTCCCCCCCATCAGCGGGTCTGCACGCACCATCCCCCGGATCAGCGGGTATGCCTGCACAACCCCCCTTGGAGTGGTAGTTTTGCCTGCCCTCCCTGGAGTGGAGGGTCTGCACGCCCCCCCCCCTCCAGCTTAATGAGCGGGTCAGCCCGCAACCAACCCCCTCCCTGGAGCAGCGGCTATGCCCGCACCCCCCTTCGCTGGAGCAGCGGCTATGTCCGCACCCCCCCTCCCTGGAGCAGCGGCTATGCCCGCACCCCCCCTCGCTGGAGCAGCGGCTATGCCCGCACCCCCCCCTCCCAGGAGCAGCGGCTATGCCCGCACCCCCCCTCGCTGGAGCAGTGGCTATGCCCGCACCCCCCCTCCCTGGAGCAGCGGCTATGCCCGCACCCCCCCTCGCTGGAGCAGCGGCTATGCCCGCACCCCCCCCTCGCTTAAGCAGCGGCTATGCCCACACCCCCCCTCGCTGAAGCAGCGGCTATGCCAGCACCCCCCTCGCTGGAGCAGCGGCTATGCCCGCACCCCCCCCCCCTCTCTGGCGCAGCGGCTATGCCCGCACCCCCCTCCCTGGAGCAGAGGCTATGCCCACACCCCCCCTCCCTGGAGCAGCGGCTATGCCCGCACCCCCCTCCCTGGAGCAGCGGCTATGCCCACACCCCCCCTTGCTGGAGCAGCGGCTATGCCCGAACATGTTTACTGATATTGCTATGTCTGGCTATTAGGCCAGGCAATTCCCAGAATAGACTTCCGGCCTTCCAATATGGTTTCCAACCCAGGATATATCTCCAGTTGGTCGGTAATCCCCTCCACATACCATTGTGTGTGCCAATTCTGTTGACGTATTTGACTAAAAAAGCCCCGCTCTGAAGTATATGACCATTTATGTGTCTTACAAAAACACAAATAAGATGGGAAAAACTGCGCTATTTTTCTATTTCTGGCACCATGTAAGAACACACTTTCACACAGACTTTATTTAAGTGGCCACCTATATGCAAAACAGTATCATACACAATAAAAGATTATTCATACAATGTACCGTGATTTGTTCCACTTTAACATAGTGAGTGTGCACCTTGGATGACAATTTTCCTTATAAGTACGGTCAATCAGGTTTTATAAAGTCTGGTGACTAGAACACAAGCTCCTTTTGCAGCCGATATAGCGGCTGTATCGCTGATTTAAGGAGTACAGTATATTTTATATATGGACGCGTGATACTGGCGTCTCTCACCTGCGCCTCCGTGCACTGATACTCCCGCAGGTGAGAGACGCCAATATCACGCGTCCATATACTCCTAAAAACATCCAGTGCACACTCACTATTAAAGTTGTTGTGTACATACACTTGTACACTTGGAAAACTGCAGCTGAAATGTATTAACATTATTAATATACAAATATTAACTTCCCAATTTGATTGCAAATTTTTCTTCCTTTTTTTCTTATTTGTGTATAAGCGCCCCGATTGTGACGATATTGTATAGTGTCCCTTTCTTCATATATGTATCTTATCCATATCAGGAAACAGTGGGGCTGATGTATTACGCCTGGAGAAGAGATAAACTGGAGAAAAAGCAGCAGCCAATCAACTCTCAACTGTCATATTTCAAACACAGTTCATTGGCTGCTGCTTTATCTTTATAAAGTTATATTTTTTAGGAGACAATGGTGCAGATGTATTAAGTCTGGAGAAGAGATAAATGCAAGGGTGATAAAAGCTGTGTACACACGGGGGCGATAGGGGCTGAAATCGCAGGCGACCATATTGCCAGTGATGGGAGATAAATCACCAGGTGCACGCTCCCGTTTTCAGCCCCGTTCTAATCGCTGGTTACCTCTGCGTCTCCCCCGGCAGAGGTTCCCCTTTATCAGCGACCATCTCTGGTCGCTGATGAAAAGGAGACACTGGGCAATATATCTCCCCCGTGTGTACACACCTAAAGAGAGATAAACATCCAGCCAATCACCTGCTAACTGCCATGTTACAGGCTGAGTTTGAAAACAGTCAGTAAGGAGCTAATTGGCTGGACGTTTATCTCTCTTTATCACCCTGGCATTTATCTCTTGTTAAGGCTTAATACATCTGCCCCAATATTTGTAAACCATAGTGCCTATATAGATAGATAGATAGATAGATAGATAGATTATATATATATATATAGAGAGAGAGAGAGAGAGAGACATTGTAGGCGCTCTGCACACACTAAATTAACTGATAATAAATAGTGGAGATTTGGTTCATGAATTGATCAATGCATTTAAGCCTGCAGCCCCCGTCACGGGACCCCACCTTTCTGCAGGTCCTAACACTGTCGCTCAAAATGGCTTCAATACACATAGCTATCACATCAATGTTTGATTCCAGGCCTGATGAAGGGGATTGTATCCCCGAAACGTAGATGTATTTCTTGTTGCTAATACAGTAACCTTTGCTTGCACAAAGACTCTGAGTGCCGCCTACTTTGTCGTGTATCTATGTATGGCTGCCAGACCTGAGGAAGGCACCGGAGCACAGCAACCCCTCGGGGGACCCAGGAGTGCCGGGGCTACACAAGAGAATATATATATATATGTGCTGTATGGAGCGGCACTCCCAGGCCAATCGGGGTAATCAAATAACACGGTGCCCGCCAATAGTAACCTGCTGCCGCAGGCTGTGAATATCGGATATTGGAGACGGCGGCACTCAATGGACAAAAAATTACACCAGGAGACTGGATAAATCACCGACGTTTCTAAGCCGTTTAGGCTTCTTTATCAAGGTGCAGGGACGTGGCCTATTCAAAAAGTGGGTGTGCCCTATCCGAAAGAGGGCGTGGTGTTTAATACAGATAAAAGCAAACATTCACATTTAGGGGTTATTCTGGTTGGTACGGTGAAACATACGTACGGTCCGTCACACCGTACGTTTCCCGTATGCTCATGGTGAGCGTAAGTCCGCCCACAAAACAGCCGCACACGGACGGTCACAGACACCGACAATGGGGAGTGGCGTACACTTGAGCGTACGCCACCGTGTACAGACAGATCTCCCGTGTAGCCACCGATACCTAGCGTACATCAGAGCGTACGCCACAGTTCACGGACGGATCTCGTCCATTTTCCCACCGACACCTTCTGTATATCTGAGCGTACGCCACATGCAAACATGTTCTAATATTGTTCAAAATATGAGTTTAGAGTGTGATAGGCAGATGTTAGGATTCTTTGTTAGAGATATGTGATTGCAATAATGTGCTTGGTGGCATCTTACATACAGAGTGTGCTACATAAAATTCATAGCAGATATGAAAGTGCATAATGTATGTTCTTGGGCAAAAATATACAGATTGTGTGCAAAATAGTGGCCATGGCCTTAGGACATTGCTCCACCATTGCAAGTAGAAATTGAGTCCAAAAACATCCTTGTTGCTCTTAGACGTGGTTTATGTGTCTTTTTCATAATAAAAAACTGGTATGTTTGTGTTACAGTGAAAAAGTTGACACATGTTGACTCCTGTGAATTGAGTGTCCTGCTTTTTAAAGTATACAAAAACACTTTCTGAATGGCTGTAGATGGTTATAAAATAACTACCTTGACATATATAAGCAGGTATTAGAAAGAATCACGAATGCTGAATAAGCAATGAGGGAGCATAAACCCCTGATGGGTTCCCCAGGTTACACTTGGAAGGTCAGGTGATATGTTAATCAGGATGGGCATAAGGCCTATCAGAGCAGTGGGAGGGTTATAGACAGGGTAATAAAAGTCACATGCTACATGTGAAGCTTCCTCTGTCCGGAAAAGCTGCTGACAAGGCAAGACCTGTTCTGCAGCTGGCTGGGAAGTACACGTGCTTTACACTTCATCTAACTTCTCTGTTTTTTCTCCTAAATCCTTCCCCTCTACAGACTATCTCTCTACCTCACCCCCCCTTCCCCCCCCCTTTTTCATTTTCTGTCACCTACATTGATTTGTGCCCCTCTCAAACATGCCCCATCAACGCAGGGTCTCGCGCCCGCCCGCCCGCCTGGCTGATGCCTCCTACCTGGCTGGGGGGGCAGCGGGGCCTAGCGGCAGCATCCCTGGTGGTTCCAGTGGGGACCGGAGGCGTGCGCGGCGCGGCCCTGCGGCTCCCGAGCCGGCCGCGTCTCCAAACGCGACGGTCGCGGCGCCGGCTGATGACGCGGTCTGGCGCCGGGCCTCGCGTGGTGCGAACGCAGGCCGCGGCGGGCACGTGGCGCCTTCCAGGCATCTGGGGGGTTCGGGCGGGGGTAGAGCCCGTGGCGCATTGAATGGGGGTAGCGGGCTAGGCCCCCGCCGCCCCGCGGCACCTATAGATGAAGCCGGAAGTGATGCCGGCAGGGTTGGATTGCGGCCTTCCAGCCGGGCTCGCGCTGGAAGGTCGCGGGGGCGCAGTAGGCCCGGACAGGGACTGATACAGGGCACCTCACTGATCCGCAGCGCTGTGGCTAGGGGGGCTGTCCCTTCACTGGACACCATGCCCCCTTCCAGCATTCCTGTGCTGGCTAGCCGCTTGCCGCGGGGGGGGTCTCCCCTCTGGAGCCCCCTCCCCCAACAATCCCAGGCCGACCAGAGGACTGGGGCGGTCCAGGGGCGCAGGGCAAGTGCATACGCCGGTCACTAGGGGGCATTTGGGCCCGGCAGGGCCTGCAGACACACCCAATGTCATGAGGGCCTCCAGGGGTATGTCCCCTTTACACATAGCCAGGCGACAGATCCTCAGATGGTCCAGGCTGTTCCCACTACACACTGCGTCGGTCCCAGCCCCTTCTGCAGCCATACCGGTAGTTACTACCCCCTTACCCGCAGCAGATGGGGGGGGTGCAGCACTTCATGACCCTACTGTCCAGCCTGATGAGACAGGTTCCCCTGCAGGGTGGTCAGGTGCCTGTGATTAGCCAGCCCACTACTGCCCCTTCCGGGATGCCTACCCCATCTCAGCCAGTGGTGGCGGGTCCTTCCACATCTTCCGGTGGTTCTGCTCCCCTCACAGCTACGGCGGTCGTCGCATCAGGGACTCCTCCAGTGGGGACAGTGGACACTCCTGCTCAGATGAGCCTTGTGCCAGCGGATGGCACTTCAGGTGGGTCAGCGGCTAAGCGAAAACGGCGTAGGCGTAGGGCGCATACTTCCTCCTCTTCGGGCGGGTCCGACTCGGGAACGTCCGGGGGGGAGGGTGGCCGAAGATCTCGCAGGCGGCGTCGGCATCAACGTCACCTACACTCGAGTTCCAGTGGTAGCTCAGGGTCCCCGCTATTTCCTAGGGGTCAAGTGGTCCACTGCGAGAACACTGCCGTTCTCAGGGGTTTGCGGCGCAGCGTACAGGAAAGAATCAACGAGGGGAAGTACGTTAGTTTCTTCTCCATGACGGCACAGGCCGAAAAGGAATATCGCGCAGCCAAACGGCGCGGAGGTATCGGGGAGGAGGTCTACTGCACCTATCACCGGTGGCAGGCGGGCATGTTCATGTTCGCGGCTTGTTACCTTGAAACAAGACCGCAGGAACACATGAACATGGTGCGCTACATGCACATGATTCATGAAATGTTCCTTTCCGAAGCCGACTCATCATGGCGCTCCTATGATGAGAACTTCCGGCGCAAACAGTCAGGTTTGGCCATCATGGCTTTCGGGTGTAAGGACGTGGAGATTTGGATGGGGCCGAAGCCCTCCGCCGCTCCGGTTGCCACACCAGTCTCCACCCCTGCCCCACGCAAAACCCAGCCCCCCTTTCGCGGGAGGGCAGGGGGACCCCCCGCAGGGCGTTGTTTCGCCTTCAACGGAGCAGGTTGCGCTCTGGGGGCTACCTGCAAATTCAAGCATGCTTGCTCCAAATGCTGGGGCAATCATCCCTTTAAGGATTGCAGGAAGGGAAAGCAAGGGGGTGCCCCCCAGGCTGCAGCAGCCGGGGGTACACCTCACTAAGGCCCCTTCTCCAGTGCAGGTCGACCGCTTGGCCAGCTGGCTGAGCCGGTACCCGTGTAGGGGGGAGGCCGAATTTCTAGAGTCAGGCTTCCGCCTGGGCTTCCGCCTCCCCGTACATGAGAACATTGTAGCCCATGCCCCTCGTAATTTAAAATCCTCGATACAGATGCCGGGGGTTGTTTTAGAGAAAGTGGCCAAGGAGGTGAGCTTGGGTAGAATGGTGGGTCCTTTCCCGTCACCCCCTATTGAGAACTTGGTGCTCTCCCCAGTAGGGGTGGTCCCCAAGAAGGCCAGCGGCAAGTTCCGGCTTATACAACACTTGTCGCACCCCCCGGGCACCTCGGTTAACGATGCCATCCCAGAGGACTTGTGCCGCGTGCGGTATCAGTCCTTCAAACAGGCGCTAGATATAGTGCGCGGCCATGGCCGCGGGGCACTGCTGGCCAAGGTAGACATCGAGTCGGCCTTTCGCCTGCTCCCACTGCACCCGGAATCATTTCGGTTCATGTGCTTTCGCCTCCCCATGGGTTTCTACGTGGACAGGTGTTTGCCGATAGGCTGCTCGATTTCTTGCGCCTATTTTGAGCGCTTTAGCAGTTTCTTGCATTGGTGCGTGGTGTCAGGTTCAGGCGATTCAGGGGTGGCCCACTACTTAGATGATTTCTTGTGCGTGGGCCAAGCCGGTTCCCAGCGGTGCGGTTTTATACTATCATACCTGCAGGATCTTTTTCGGCATTTTGGGGTTCCCATAGTGGTGGACAAGACGGAGGGGCCGGTATCGTGCCTGTCCTTCTTGGGCATCGAAATTGATACAATGGCGGCCTGCTGCCGCCTCCCCCTCGACAAGCTGTCTCGGCTTCGGGGAGCGGTCAGCCTAGCGTTAGCCACGGGGAAGCTCCAGTTGCGCCAGCTCCAGTCACTTCTTGGGCTTCTACACTTTGCCTGCAGGGTCATACCCATGGGTAGGGTGTTTTGTAGGAAGCTAGAGAGGTCCATGGCAGGTGTTAGACACCCCCTCCACTATGTACGGCTGCCCGCGGAGATTAAGAGGAACTTAAGCATTTGGCTTTCCTTCCTGGAACAATTTAACGGGGTCCTTATTTGGCCAGCAAACCCCCGCACCAATGCGCAGTTACAAATGCAGCGGGCGGTGTGGGCTTCGGAGCCTTCCTGCACGGCTCATAGTGCGCCGCCCCATGGCCCGTGGAATGGACTCACAAAAAAGCTATTGCTGCTGAAGTTGTTTCCCATCATAGTCGCGCTGGAGCTATGGGCAGACAGGCTTTGCGACTCTAGTATCATATTTTGGTGCGACAACTTGGGAGTTGTGCACGCGGTTAACCGACAGGGTTCTGCCTCCATGCCGGTGGTTCGCCTGCTTGCTCGTCTAGTGCTAAGATGCCTGCTGTTTAACATCCAGTTTGTGGCACAACATGTTCCCGGAGTGGAGAACTCCGTGGCAGACGCATTGTCCAGGGCCGACTGGGATAAGTTCCGGGCCCTGGCGCCTGAGGCATCTTCTGTTGGTGAACACTGTCCCTCTTATATTTGGCAGATGATCAGGCCGGAATGGAGGGGCTAGCCATGCGGGCTATCGCACCATGGACGCTCCATTGCTATCAGGCAGGATGGCAGGAGTTGGAGCAGTTCCGGCTGTCCGCCTCACAGGCAGGTAAGACACCTGAAGCGGCCATGGCGGCCTTTGTTTGGAGTTCATACTCCGCTGGTCGCTCTGTCGCCTCCGTGCGCAGGACCTTGGCAGGGGTGTCTTTTTTCTCCTCACTGCAGCGTAGGGCGGACCCGTCCCGGTCATTCTTGGTGTCCAGGGCGTTGTGAGGTTGGCGGAGGGCTACGCCGGCTCTCCCGGACTGCAGGCACCCTATTGATATGTCGTTGCTGGGCGCCCTGGGGGACATTTGCTGGCCTTATTATGAGGTCCTTTGGTTCCGCACGGCGTACGTGATTTCCCTATCGTGGGGCCTTCAGGATTGGGGAGCTGGTGGGTCCGTCAAAACGATGATCTGGTGGTCCAAGCTGACTCGGTGCTATATCACCTGCGACGTTCTAAGACGGACCAGGCTGGGAGGGGGCGGTGGCTGTCCTTGCTCCTGTGCATGGTGGAAGGGGCGTGCCCTGTGACATTGGTCACGGCCTTCGCTCAGGTGCGCCCGGACCTACCCGGCGCATGGCTGATGCATGAGGATGGGTCGCCGCTCACCAAGTACCAGTTTTGTCACGTCCTGGGGCGGGCGCTGGAGGCCACGGGCCTTGATCCAAAGGAATTTGGGTCTCATTCCTTTAGGATTGGGGCTGCTACCTCGGCGGCTGCGGAGGGCCGCTCCGATGCAGAGATTCAGTCTCTGGGTCGTTGGCGCTCGGCAGCATTCCGAAGGTACATTCGGCCTACTCTATCTGTCACTTTTCACCATGGCCGACTGGACGCATAAGCGCTCGCCAACTTCCCGTGGGGGCCTTGAGGTGTGTTTTCACATCCGTCTGGGGGCACAATTTGGCTTAATTACAATCTGGCATGGCGTACTTGTTAGTTTACTCCAGGCGGTGTGTTTTGTGCCTCAAGAGCTGGTCGGCCACGGTTTTTCATTCCTCTCTCCTAACACGTGTGGTGTGTGTGCGGTGTGTAAGTTTGTCGACAGCTTCCTAACCTCTCTATACATATTTCAGGTCGATAGGACGTTAAGTCCGTATGGATGATGGGACATTCGTTTGTCTTTTGTGCTTCGCGGGCGTCCATTGCCTCTGATGTATGTGTGTTCCGTCAGGCTGGGGAGGTTAGGTGGCTGGGTGAGAGAGGTATGTTATGGAAGGGACTGCAGGCTGGCCTGATTCGAGCCCTGCGGAATTTTGGGGTCCCGAGAGTCATCATATTCCACCTGGGTGGCAATGACTTAGGGCAGGTATCCGCTCTTGAGCTACGCTCTGTGATTGTCTGGGACCTCTATCTCATTTCGCAGTGTTTGCCAACATGTAGGTGTGGTCCTCCATTATATCTAGGATTGTGTGGAGAAATGCTGTTTCCTGCCCCCGCCTGGAGTGTTCACGGAAGAAGGTGAACGCTGCAGTTGAGAAGTATCTGCTGACCAATGGCGGGGGTGTTATTCGCCATGACGCCATCGACTTTCAGCAGAGTGCGCTGTATAGAAGCGATGGTGTTCATTTGAGCCCGGAGGGCGTGGCTCTGTTTTTGGGCGATGTTTTTAGCTGGTTAGATACACAGTGCTGAGCATTTTGCTAGTTGGTGGCGGTGCTGCGGCTTAGGGCCTAGCTGTGGCGGTAAAGAACGATCATCCTTGTAAGATCTTGATGTGTGTGTGTAGATAGTGGGGTGTCGCTCTCCCCTGACATCTAGGGTCATGGACCATGGTTCTGCCCGGGGGATGGTCACCACTAGCACGAGTGGATGACCGGGGAGAGTGATCACCAGCGATGGTGTGTATGGTAGACATCTTTAACCCCACTTTCCTATAGTGACCGTTCTTTGGTGCCGCCACCATTTTATAGTTTAGTTAATTGTCAAAATAAATTTGACATTCATTTTGAAACGCCAGCACTTGTGTCTGTGTCTTTTTTATTAGATAAGTTTAGTTGTTAAGGTTTAAGTTAAGGTTATGGTGAGTTGAAAAGTGTGGACCTGGGGCGATACCTGATGGGGAGTTTATGAATCTTAGCTAAAATGAAACCAACCTTTACATGTAGAGAAGTGTATGAAGATAAGCTTCCAATGTGTTTGAGTGCTGTGTGTGGCTTGCAGGTAGTGAAATAATGGTTTGGACTTAATAGACTGCAGCATTGCTTATTACATTCAGGTGTAAATACAGAATAAGGCCCTGTGACACAGAGAATAAGCCGAAATTCTCTCTGCACATGTTACATCTGCCCCACCTGCAGTGCACATGGTTTTGCCCATCTAAGAAGGATTTTGTCAGAAAGAATGAACCAAAATAAGGCCCTATGTCTGTATAAAGAGCGCCTATATTCTGAATTTCACATCGTTCTAGACCATATATTTATACTGGGAGTCCATAGGGTAAGACTCCAAAGAAATTCTGAAGGGCGAACTTGAAACCGTCTAGCGCCACGTTAACCTTCCTATCTATTCTTGTTTTGGAATAATGAGGAAAACTGGGCGTAAACATGGGCGTACACGGGGGGTGTGCAAACATAATGCATGGTGCCACAACCGCCTCGATCAGCGAAAGCACCGTGCATTTTGGCCCAAAAACAGGCGGACGCCAAAGATTGCTCCAGACCACCCCTAGAGATACCGCATGAGAGCGGACGCCTGGGTCTGCTAATTAACGCTGATTACTACACCTGAATGTAATGAGCAATGCTGCAGCCTATTAAGTCCAAACCATGATTTCACTACCTGCAAGCCACACACACAGCACTCAAACACATTGGAAGCTTATCTTTCTACACTTCTCTACATGTAAAGGTTGGTTTCATTTTAGGTAATATTCTTTCTAATACCTGGTTATATATGTCAAGGTAGTTATTTTATAACCATCTACATACATTCAGAAAGAGTTTTTTTCTACTTTAAAAAGCAGGACACTCAATTCACAGGAGTCGACATGTGTCAACTTTTTCACTGTAACACAAACATACCAGTTTTCTATTATGAAAAAGACACATAAACCACGTCTAAGAGCAACAAGGATGTTTTTGGACTCAATTTCTACTTGCAATGGTGGAGCAATGTCCTAAGGCCATGGCCACTATTTTGCACACAATCTTTATATTTTTCCCCCCAAGAGCATACGTTATGCACTTTCATATCTGCTATGAACTTTATGTAGCACACTCTGTATGTAATGCTGTGTACACACGGTGGAGATATATTGCTCAGTTTCTCCTGTTCATCAGCGACCAGAGATGGTCGCTGATGAAAAAGAAACTGCCGGGGGGAGCCTGGCAGTGGTAATCAGCTGGTCGCAGGAGCATGTTCCTGCGACCAGCGATCACCACAGGGGCAAAAACGGGAGCGCGCACCCAGCGATATATCGCCGGTGCACACTCCCATTGCGGGCAATATGGTCGCTCAGCGACCATATTTCCCGCGATTTTGGACAAAATCGCCCCCGTGTGTACGCACCTTAAGATGTTACCAAGCACATTATTGCAATCACATATCTCTAACAAAGGATCCCAACTAGGGAAGCCAATCCCGGGGCATTTTTTCAATCCCGGGATTCGGAAGGGGAAGGTTTTGTATTATTTCCTTGGTGTGAGCAGTAATCCACATTGTAGCCGTAGTTATTGGTGGAAAATCCGGTATAAAAGGCATCTGTAACCAAACGCTGGCTGTGGGTGGTCCACGAGTCTTACCGATCGGGCTAATAATATGACTTGTGCGACTGCGTACAACGATATGCCAATGCGCATTTCCCTGATGGCGGAGCACCCACAACCATTTATCTGTATGCCCATGATTCTGCCACTCTGCTGACCACGTTAGGACTTCAGGTGTCGGGATTACTGATCACACAGCAAGTATGCAATGCCAATCCATAGCATGGGTCCCGAAGATGTACCGCCCCTAACGTATTTCCTCAGAGGGATGATGATGGTTACCCACGAGCAGTGGATGTGACCCTTCCATATAATACAGGTCTAGAATTAGAGGATGGCATTTCTAGGGAAATTCTGGTCACCACTGATGGACGGATCCTTTTTGTGCCAAGAAGAATGGGGATCTGTGACCATTTATTGATCTTAGATGTCTGAACAAAAGTGCCCTAAAAAATATTTCCCATCACTGTTGATCTCGGTACTTTTGGATGAGTGTGTTACCTTTACCTTGTTGTGTGGATGACGCAACAACTTGGCGATGAATGGGAAACTACTTAATACTCATTCGTACCACTATTTTTGTGTATGTACAAAGCATGTTGTACCTGTTGTCCAAGATTGATTGATGATGTTTCCTGGGCTCATTTGCTGTGTACTTAACGGACTTTCCAGCTCTTTCTTGACCTACCCAACAAGTCCATCTGGTCCTCAGTATCCTCAGGGATGATCAGTTGTATGCTAAGATGGAAAGTTATGCACTTAGATTTTCTCTATTGGCATTGCATGGATGAGACGTCTCAGCCGATGGCTTTTCCATGGTCTCTGGGAAAGTAAGAGATGTAGTAGATCGGACAACTGAAAAGCTGTACAAGGAGTTTTGGGTATTGCCAGTACTAATGTATGTGTGGCTTCTCCGTAATGGTGGCTCCCATTATAGCACTGAATAAGAAGGGAGCTGATCCTGCAATTAGAAAGCAATTTCTATCTGCTCCCAATCTGGTGTAGGTGCTGGAATCATTCTGCCATCGATGCCACGTTGAACCTTTCTGCATTTATCTCTGTAGGGTATGACGTGGGGAATCAGGAACTTCTTGCAGTTAATTGGGTATTCAAGCAAAGCAGAGAGTGGTATGATGGTGCAATAAATATCATCGATATATACAATGATCACAACAACATTCAACATTGGCGCAGTTTAGAAGCTGAGTTCTAGATGAGCAGTGCCAGGTTCTCTTCGGGTGCCGGACAGGGTTCTGACAGTCGGGATCCCGACAGTCATTAACCCGATGTCGGGATCTCGACTGTTAAAACACTGACGGCCGGGTTCCCGAAGGCCGTCGGCTATTCTCCATAGTGGGGGTCCACGACCCCCATAGAGGGAGAATAGAATAGGTGGCGAGCGCAGCGAGCCATCATGCCCGCAGCATGGCGAGTGCAGCAATCCCGCAAGTGGCTTTGTTGCGCTGGCCACGCTGTCTGAGTCCAGCCAGTCGGGATCCCGACGTCGGGCTATTGACTGTCAGGATCCCGACTGACTGAAGTTGCCACAGTTAAGTTGCAAGTATAGTCAGAAAACTGAGAGATAAACAAGTACTGTACATTTACAGAGGAGAAAGTCCTCACAGAACTCTCAAAACTGAAAGTGGATAAATCAATGGGGCCAGATGGGATACATCCAAGGATACTAAAAGAGCTTAAAGGGGAGCTGGTAAAACCAATAACAGAATTATTCAACCAGTCACTAGCTACTGGAGTAATCCCAGAGGACTGGAAAACAGTGAATGTAGTCCCACTGCACAAAAGTGGAAGCAAGGAAGAGGAAAGCAACTATCGACCAGTGAGCCTTACATTAATTGTAGAATATATCAAAACCAGCAATTAACCGGATCCAAAACAGCATGGGTTTACTGGGGGAAGATCATGTCAAACAAATCTTATTGACTTTTTTGACTGGGTGACTAAAGTAAATAGATCAAGGTGGGGCTGTAGATGTAGCTTATCTAGACTTTAATAAAGCTTTTGACACTGTCCCACATCGCAGACTGTTAAATAAACTTGAAAGCTTGGGATTGGATTCTAAGATTGCTGAATGGATAAGAGCGGGGTTGCAGGACAGAAAACAGAGAGTTGTAGTAAACGGAGTACAGTCACAGGAGGGAAAGGTTACAAGTGGAGTACCCCAGGGATCTGTACTTGGACCGGTGCTTTTTAATATCTTTATTGGTGATATTGCAAATGGAATTGAGGGTAAAATGTGCCTTTTTGCAGATGACACAAAGCATGCTTGCCTACTTTTGAAAACTAGTTTCAGAGAGATTATAGTTGGTAATAGATTTTTGCACAGCGCCCCATTGAGGGGGTGTGTCATGCTCCACCCAATGGGCGTGTCTAGTTTCATATATGGAGAGATTGTGAAAAGAGATTGTGACCATGGCACCTGAAAGCAGGTGTGTCTACCGCTACATCTGAGGGGAATCTTATAAAATTAATTATATAAAAATGTAGATGATCCCAAAGCAGTTAGTAAGAGATACTATACTTGGTAAAGTGCTGGGAAATGGTGCTGATGATTCAGTGTAAATGTATCTATCTCTCATTCCTTTTTTCCTAAAAAAATGTAACAGTGTAATGGGGCTAGGTGGAATGAGGGAGATTGGTAGACTAATGAGGGAGAGAGGGAGATTGCTGTTATTTCAGGGAGTCTCCTGTAGAATGCAGGAGGGTAGGCAACTATGACACAAAGGTATGCAGCAGGGTAGACACACTAGGAGGGGTAAAACAAATGATTGATGATCTAGGTAGATTAGAGAAATGGTCAAGATCATGGCAACTACAGTTTAATGCCAAAAAATGCAAAATCATGCACTTGGGTCTCACAAATCCAAAGACTAAATATAGTATAAATGGCATTATAATGGAAACTACTGAGGAAGAGAGGGATCTAGGTGTCACTATTTCAGGGGACTTAAAGGCAGGTAGGCAATGTAACAAAGCAATGAAGAAGGCAAGTCAGATGCTTGGTTGCATAGGGAGAGGTATCAGCAGTAGAAAGAAAGAAGTAATAATGCCACTGTATAGGTCATTGGTACGGCCTCACCTGGAGTACTGTGTTCAGTTCTGGAGACCGAGGGGGACATTTAACAGGATTCCTAGTTGAATTTGTGCAATATTTAGGCACATTTTGGCCAAACTGCTTACTTAATAGGGTGCGTTAAGTCACGTAATTCGCATATGTTGTGCAAAAAAATCGCACTTTTTCACTTGCCGGTTTTAATTCGCATTTTTTTCACATCCAGATGTTTTCGCATTGAAAAGAAGATACTTGTGTATTATCACAGAGCCCATGCCTTATCGCATGCCATATTACATGCGATTTGCATAAGATTTGCATACGATATAGCGCACCACCGCTAGCCACGTCAGTTCAAAACGTGCGGTACGCGTCCTGTTCATACCCCCACTATCCACGTCGGTGTGGAGTTGATATTATAAAGTGTGGCGAGCGCAGCGAGCCACTGAGCCCGAAGCGTGGCGAGTGCACGCGGAAAATGGGCCCGAAGCGTGACGAGCGCACGCAAATTACTTGACATGTATTCTGCGTCCCCTCGCAGGGCTCACTGCGCTCGCCAAGCTTCAGGCTCACGTGGATAGTGGTGGTGTGCTAAATCGCATCGTATGCAAATCGATGCAGCTATGGTTATGTGCCCTGTACTTGTCCTCTGTTGTATCCAGCTGTCAGTCTCTCTCTCCTGGGTGATATACTCTGTACTTGTCCTATACTGTCTATAATTGTAACTCATTGTGGGGTAGATGCATGAACCAGTGATAAGGGAGGAGAAGTGATAAAGTGCCTGGTACTTTATCACCGGCCAATCAGCTCCTGACTGTTAAGTTACAGGCTGCTTTTAAATAGGCACAGTTAGAGCTGATTGGCCGGTGATACAGTACCAGGCTCTGTATCACTTCTCCTCCCTTATTACTGCTTCATACATCTGCCCCTATGTTCTTGCTATTGGTTTATGTGCTTTGTAAATGGGTGCTGCGGATCCCTTGTAAATAAATAAGGATAATTAGTAATAGCAAATGTGGGGGCAATGGTCACACAGTAGCCCCCAACTTCACCTCATAGAATTCGGCAGTGATAGGGAATGTCGCTGATTTCCGGGAATGCCTCAGTGCGCAGAGTGGAACATTGCAGAGAACTGAGCACAGGACAATATCTCCTCTTAGGAACAAGACACATCTGCATTGCAGACAATCACTCTGCCAGCATCACCACCCTCAGTGCCAGCACGTTCATGTACACACACACACAATATCTACATTCCGATAGCTAGTGATGGAGCCGGGCTCCCTCTTGCTGGCAAATCGCCAGACTGTCTCCGCTGCCGATCCGCCAGCAGCGAGGCGCTCCATCTGACTGAGACGCGCGTGCGTATCATACGCACGCGCGTCCCAGTTTCCGGGCGGTTGGGCGACGGGAACCCTGTCCCTCTCCGCTTCAGGGAGACGGACAGGGTTGGGGGGGGGGGGGGGTTCGGGGAGGTGGTGGGGACCCCGGGTGACCGCCGACAAGCCGGCGGGGACCCGGGGGAATCGGCGGGGACCCGGGGGAAGCACCGTCGGAAGGGGACTCGCGCACATCTCATGCGCGTGCGTCCCCTTTCGCATATCAGATGGCGGCTGGCGGGGGATGGCGGCTGGCGGGGGATAGCGGCTGGCGATTCTGCCGCCATCCCCTGCAAAGACAAGGCCGGCTCCATCTGTATATTCCGATACGCCATGTTGGTAAAAGCATTTAAAGGATATTTGTAAGCCCCCGGGATATTTGCAATGTTCTCTGCAGAGGAATTTCTATGTACATGTGCTCTGCAAGTCAACATACTGTATACGTAGCATAAACCTAGGTTCTATTACAAGGTCACCGTGGGGAACATGGTGAAGTCGCTCACAACTATTCCATTTAGATTCCGAGCTGTACGAAAATGCGATTCGCGGATCTGTGCACCATTGCGCTGCGAATAATGCTCTGTGATATAATCTGTGCACCTGTGCAGAACGATTTTAGTCACATACGATGGTGAGCAATCAGGGCAGGGTGTAACAAGGAATAACAAAGCCTTTTGGCAATAAGATGACCCGGTCCCACGCCCCCTCCCCGCACAGCTTATATCCAGTACATTCTTTAGAAGTAGAAGCTTTAAGGTTTGATACTTTTACGCCTGTAATCCTCTATTTGTATCTTTCTGTAGTATCTGTAGTATCACTTTCTGCTGGAATGCAAAAGTTATAAAAAATCTGGACCCGTTTGCTGTACGGCCCTCCCCAGAGCAGCACCTTATGGGCAGATAATGTGCGCGAGGGGTGGAGCTTACCAGTGGGAACAGAGGATGACCAGTACAGAAGTGTAAGCAGTAAACTCAACTAAAAAAGGTTGCCCGTCTCCTATGCCAGCTCCAGTCCAGAGTGGGATTCACATGGAAGATGGCGTATTTTCCCCGGATGCGTGTATGACCATGTATCGGACAGAACCCTATGGCAAAGAGCTACTTCTGGTTCATTCTTCATCACCAGATGTCAGATACTTGTGTCCTGATGCAGTCATTTGGTCTACAGCATTACGGTCGACAGTCATTAGGTCGACACCATTAGGTCAACATGGGAAATGGTCGACATGGGGAAAGGCCAACATGGGAAAAGGTCGACATAGTTCTAGGTCGAAAGGTCATTAGTTCGTTAGTTTGACAGGTCATTAGTTTGACATTGTCTAAGACGACAGTAAAAAGGTCGACATGGGGTTTTTCACTGTTTTTTTGAGCCGACATGTGCCGACAGGCGGTATTTCATGCCCTACCATCCACTAGGGCATAGTGGGAGAATAAAACAGTGTGCCGAGCGCAGCGAGCGATGCGAGGGGATGCAGTGAACTTTAAACTGTGTCCATGTTGACTGTTGACATTCAGGTCAAAAAAACTGTGAAAAACCCCATGTCTACCTTTTGACTGTCGACCTAGACAATGTCGAACTAATGACCTGTCAAACTAACGACCTGTAGAACTAATAACCTTTCGACCTAGAACCATGTCGACCTAGAACCATGTAGACCTAGAACCATGTTGACCTAGAACCTTGTTGACCTTTTCCAATGTCGACCTAATGGTGTCGACCTAATGACTGTCGACCATAATGCTGTAGACCAAATGATCCCAACCCTCCTGTGCCAACCTCAGACACCATGACATGGCAAAAGTTTGTCATGAGTTTTTATTTTTAAACTGACTTGTTCATATTTTACCATGCCAGTGGGCACCGTACCCGAAGCATGGCGACTCGGCGAGTGCAGCGAGGACGGTGTGTACAGTTATCCCATCGTGGTGGACTCCACTCCTGCTTTGGAACCTGTGATTATAAGGGATAGGTTAGTAACAATGGCACCAGACGCTCACACTCAATGCAATACGAATACTCCCTGTTGAGGAAGGCACCCTCCCCCGTTGAGGGCATCTGACTGTGTTGAGGAGGGCACCTACCGGTGTTGAGGAGGGTACTATCCCATGTTGAGGAGGGTACCAGCTCCTGTTGGGTAGGGCACCTGCTCTTGGGGAGGGACATAGTACATAGGAGGGCTTGGTACATTGGTTTGCATTAGCCTGTATTGGAGAGGGCACCAGTCTTTGTTGAGGAGGGCATCTGACTGTGTTGGGGAGGGCACCATCCCATGTTGCGGAGAGCACCATCCCGTGTTGAGGAGGGCAACAGCTCCTGTAGGGCAGGGCACCTGCTTGTACTGGGCAGGGCACCTGCCCCTGTGTGGGAGGGCACCTTTTCTTGGGGAGGGACATAGTACATAGGAATTGTTATTGTAGGAAATAAATTATGTAATGTTTGGTATGATTTGAAACAATAAATATGGGACACTCTAGCCTGCCCGGAAATTGAAAGATATAGACCAGGGAGATCCCCTGAGGAGGAATAAAATATCCTTTACCATGCGATCTCCTGGCTGGATATAAGATGGAAATCGCATGGCGAACTCCACGGCTCTCAAATAGAGCTAAGGATATAACAAATGCACAAGAAAATATAAATCACACAACGAAATCACAGGAGTAGTGTAATTAACACCAATATGTAATTTTTCTTCTATGCACTATTAGACTATGCACCTTTGCAAATATTTAAACTTAAAAATAGAAATAGAAGTAAGGTGTCACTTAAAGCACTGAATAAAACAATCAAGTAAAGGATTCGAGATTAGCTCAAATGCAAGATATTAATGTATAACACAAAATAGAACGAAATAAGAAGAGAGAGCGTGGAGCTCGCTATGCGATAGATTGGAGTTTGCAATTTAGAACTATGGATAAAGTAATTCAATGACGGACAGACAATTAAGCATCGCCAGAAATGTTCAAATCAATATTTTAATTCTAGCATGTACAATGAAAAATGTTTAAATAAAGTTGGAATTTAAAAAAAAAATTAACTTTTATTGAAAAATATATAAAATTCTGCAAAATAGTAAACATACAACATATAGCGATACACACAAAGACAATGACAGTGTTTCATTAAACAATATTTTTTAAGGTGGCGAGCAGGTGGCACATTCTTTAAATGCTTCATTCTTTAAATGCTTAATGAAGAGTTTTTACCAGTGTCTTTATGAGTTTTTACAAGTGGATTTTTTTCCCTCAGTTTAAATGTACATGTGGTTTCACAGTAATAGTTATGTAGCGTAGTGATCAACTAAATTTGTATAATGAAGCAGCCACGTTATTCTCCTGACCCGGCTATGTATTCGTCTGCCAGGATGTTGGAGACACACCAGTGATACCTGGACACATGCTACCCTGATAAGGGCTGTGGGGCCATGCGCTGGTCAATACAATAAAAATAAAAATACAATTTACATTGGTGTTAATGTGCCACTCTGCTCACACAACCGCTAACCGACGTACGTTTCGCAGAGTAGCTTTCTCAAGGCCAACCCGACCTGAAATCCGGCATCATTCAAATACCCTAGTTGGTGTCTGTGCCACCAATCAGTGAGTTCTGACGTCAAATTTCGTAGTGATTCCCTCCTCCGGTCCCTTGTGATTGACAACTCTGGCTCAAGGAAATACCAGGGAGGGTTTGAAAGTTTCTTTCGGATACATCTGATATTTACTATGATAAGACCAGGTTATTTTTGGAGACAGGTGTTATTAAAGGGTGAAGTGACCCATATATGCGTCTGTAATAAGGTTAATCCATAGTTACAGAAGACTCCATCGATGGGGAGACTGTTGTCAGCAGCTCATTCTGGTAGGATGAAATTGAACTGTAGTTACAGATAATCATATACATTGTAAATTCCAATAAATGACTCTGGGGTTAGTCTAAAAATAAAAAGTATGTAGATAGTTGTAATTGTAGTTGAGGTTCTTTGTTATTGAGCCCAATTAAAGTCTCATTACTGTTCATCATTGTGTAATTGATCAAACGATGCCAGCCTCAAAATCCTAAGTGTAGTTGCAGGCTACCCGGGGAACTGCCATGACGCCTATATTCTGAGGCACTCAGCCCTCTTGGACCGATTCTACGAACAACAAATGCCAGAGAGCTGGCTACTTGGTAAGGACATTTTTAATTCTTTAAATATCTTCTCCTGTGGAGTGTACCTATAGTCTGTGAAATTTACCCACACCTCCATTAAATCCTCATTAAGATTGCAATGCCCATTAATTGTGTGTCAAATATGCTGATAGCTGTTGTTACAATCACTCATTACCAACAGTAAGGGTTCCCTGGAGTAATGTGCATGTTGGTTTACATCTAAAGTGCTACTGTAGTGTGTAGCCCCTCTACTTTTACATTTTCACATGCCTATTTCTGTTGTCCCACTTACTCATGTTAGGCCAATGCACATACCTTACCATATACTGCACTGACCGCATCTTTTCTGTAAAGGTGACTCAGGATATGGGTGTCTTCCATGGCCCATGACACCTCTGCATTCCCCGGAAGGCCCTGCACAGCACCGCTATAACGAGTCACATGTTGCCACCCGCAATGTTGTGGAACGCACCTTTGGGGTGCTGAAAAGTGGTTTCAGGTGTTTGGACAGGTCATCAGGAATACTGCTTTACCACCCAGCAAAAGTAGTGATGATCGTCCAGGCTTGCTGCATGTTACACAACATTGCCCTGGCCCAACCTTCCTATGTTGAGGATGCCGATGCAGCAGTCGTGCAGGAAGCTCAAACTACCTTGGCAACGGTAGTGCGGGGTCCGCAGAGGGGGGATCTGATGCGCAGGGAGATCATCAGGCGCTGCTTCTCAGCTAAGTAAATGTGTCTTTTAACCTACCCTGTACCTTGCCTGTAAGTGTGCATGCATAAACTGACCCAAATACCATACTTTCTCATCAATATATAGGGGAGTAGTTTGAGGCCTATTGATGACAATGATTCATCCTGACGTTTCCCTTGGTGACAGCATGCTGGTAAGTACATTATTGCATTTGGAAATACCAGTGACATCACACTCATGGGTCTGCAGCTGCTGATCAACTACACATCCCAACATGCTCTGGCACAGTTTAAGCAATCCATTGTAGGAAAGGTGTGCCAGATCATGCTGGAATGTGTACTTCCACAGCAACTGGAGGCCCATGACTTCAACTCCATAGTTGTATACCTACTACACTTACAAGGAAAGGGAGTGGTGACATTTTCTAATATACCTACACATTTTGACCATTTCTATAGCATGAAACCTTTTCTGGCATAGCAAAAAAAATATTTATTTATAATTGACCACAGAAACTTCTGTTTGATGCATGTCATTTTTACTTGAAAAATTTCATCAAATGCCACTTTTTTTGTGGCCAAACATGAACAATATTTACAAATATGTTCAAAGATAAAGAAGAAAAACATTCAAAAATATACATGTATAAACTCTCCCATAAATGTGATAATAAATGCATTATAAAATGCTTTATTTTTGAGGTGGCTGAGCACGCGCACACCCTCCCTTGGCACCTGAGCCCAGGCCGCCCCTTGGTCCTAACACTCCGACGTAGGGGAGAAGTGGGTGAGCCACTCACTGGTGTGCTAGACACACTACTAACAGTAGAGGTAGGTGCCCCTACCAAATAAAGGTCCATATGGGTAATTTGCGCCTGCATACCAATTAATGCATTTGTTTGCGCAGTTAGAGCTTGATTTTGCCCAATAATGGTTTCAGTAAGGGTGGCAATATGAGTATTATGCTCCCGTATGCCATTACTTATTTCGGACAAACGGGTGGCTAGGGTAGCAGCCATCCGCACTTGTGTGCCCACAGCAACACGGGCACTGCTGCCTAATCTTTTAACTTGTTGGAACAAGTTACGAATGTAGCCTTGGATGTTACCTATTTGGTGACTTTGCATCTCCATAAACTCCAGCTGCCTAGTTTTAAAAGTATGCAATGAGTTAGCAATTTCTGTGGGTGTAATTGGTGGGTGGGTCGATGGGGTGGGTGTGGGTTGGTTTGGGGTCACCACACTTGCAGCATTCTGAGTGTCTGATGTCGGCATGCTTTCTTCCTCAGGTGCCCAGGAGTCCACCGGCTGTAGAATGATTTCCATATCTTCCTCAACCACTTGGGATGATGTTGTGAGGTTTTCCCCTAGTTATGATTGTCCTGTGGATACATAATAATTGGTCAGTATTGGAGCATAATAGAGCAGTGTATGTGTAGTTAGATGTGACTAAGCTATACTGAGGGATATGGGGCACATTTATCAATGATCGCATTTGCAATGCGATCTGGGCGGAATATTACCGCCCAGAATCGCATTGTAAAATGCGATCAGATCACTGGGATGTATCATCCCTGGCACTGCAGGGACGGGGCTCCGGAAGGAGCCTGTCCCTGCGAAGTGCTAAACCGGAAGTCCTGCTCGGCAGTGCGATGTGTAGCCATAGGCTACAATGGGCTATCGCCATCCCAGAATGGCGATAGCCCAGGGGTGCGAAGCCAGGCTGCCTGATGTTGATACATTGGGCAGCTTCGCATCCCTTATAGAAACCTATAGGGGATGCGGCCAGCGGCGCTCCCGGGGGGATTGCAGCAGGGATCAGAGATTTCTGCTGCGGTCCCCCTTTAATACATTTAGGTGAAACTTAATATTTGCGGTAAACCCCCAAAAACGGGTGTTTTTCGGGGATTTAACCGCAAATATTAGTTGATAAATGCGGCCCTATGTCACATGCCAATGGGTATTATGTACGTACACATGTACCCTGTGACTTCATGTCATGGTAGCATTGGTAATAAGAGTGATGGCTGGTTGTCATTGCATTCATTTCCGTAGCCATGTGGCACCCAGATATGAATGTAATGTTGGCAATTGTGTATGTGATATGGGTGTGTGTACTGTATGTGTAATGCTGCTTTCTTGCTTCCCCTTACCTGCAGCCTCTGCTTCTGTGGGATCTTTTCTGGGGCGCTGCGGTGCGTGAGCACTTCGGGGCGGATGATCTGCAAAGGAAAAGATGGACAGACGTTATGCACCTTGCATGGGCAGCATTTGTGAAAATTATTATAAATTATTGAGTGCCATTAAAAATCTTGCATTGGACTGTGGACTGGCCTGATATGTTTGGTGTATAGGCGATTATGGTATACCACCAGGAGACCTAAGTGTGGGCTCACATCCATGTTAAGCTGCTACAGAAACTGGTATATATTTGTGGAAAAGCAGCAGGTGTGGAACTACATGGCCCAGCATAATGAACAGATTGTATGTATGAGCATTACATGTATCTATAATGACCTTGCTGGGATATGTAGTTCCACACCAGCACTATTGTTATGCTAACATTATAAGACAGCATTAGATGTAAGACACATTGCAATGTATGGGTCAGTTGTACATTTGGGAGACTTATCAGCGCAGGGTGGCGTTGGTGGCCTATCAGTATCCGCCACATGGAGGCCAGGAAGCACCTCGGGCGGTATGATCCTCCTCAGTTTCTTCTCATAGCTGGTAAAAGATACATGTTTTGCAGGTCCTCCCCCAGTGCGGGTATCTTCTTTAATCTCAGCGCCCATTTTGGCCTTCAGGTGCCGCTTAATATCATTGAAGCGCTTCTTCACATTTTGGACAGTGCGCTTGTGGTTGCTCACTGCATTGACGGCCTGAGTAATGGCCAGCCACATGGCCCTCTTACGCTGTGCAGTGGACTTATGATGGTGTTTCCCCAACAGCCGGTCATATACAGGTAGCATGGCCCTCACTAATGCCACATTCTCTTCATATGCGAATCTGACCTTGTGGCCACTTTGGGTGCGGCCAGTATCTCCCTCCTCCTCCAGTTCCTCCATGGCCATGTCCGCCTCCTCCTCCAGGCCAGTCTCCTCCTCCTCCTCCTCGCCTCCATCTTCCTCCACTTCACCCCAGTCGACCTCTGAGATGTGGGCCTCCTCTGTCTGGGTGATGAACACATCCTGGGTGAGAGAATGTGATGGGGATGCCAGAGGGTCCTCCACCTCCTCCATCTGGGACTGCTCCTCCGGAGCCTGTGCTGGCCTTGCTGTGGCCATGCTGCCTGCCACACTGCTGCCTCTCCCTCTGCCACTGCTGCCTCTCAGCATACCTCTGCTGCCTCTCCCCCTGGCTCCTCTGGTAGTGCTGGGTGTGACTGGCCCCCTGCTGCCTCTTCCAACTCCCCTTTCACTGCTATGTCCTCTCACTGCAATAGCTCCTTTCCTCTCCCTGCTCCTTACTCCCTATCAAAGATTAAAATGGCGCCAGTGCCCCTTTATATAGGGGGTGTGATGCATAATGTAGGGGACTTAGGTGGGCCAATAGGTTAGGGGGTTCTTTGGCATGGGGAGACAGTGTTGTAAATCGCATTCCGGTTGGTCCAAAACTCGCACATGACCGGCGCATTAAATCGCACTTTTCTATGTCATAATCTCGCACCACATTGCACTTTTTATCTGCTTATGCGCATCCCATTAAATATGCGATTTACACATGAAAACTGCAAAAAGAAAGTGCGATTTGCGGCGATATGGTGCGATTTTAAAAAGTGAGAAAAACTCTCATTCTATTAAATGTCACCCTTAATATCTAACTACTGTGGAGTGGTGCCCAAGTGCCCATTCCCTTAAGTGTTGCTACACGAGCTTATAACTGCAATGGTGTAGTTAATTGAGACAACCAGTGATTACCTTATAGAAAGGCAACATTAAACCATATTGCCTCACCTAAGTAATGTGACACAAGAGTGAAAGTGAGACTCAGTTTTGTGTCATGAAGTGTTAAGCTACATAACTATTACTGTGAAACCACACGTACATTTAAACTGAGGGGGAAAAATCCACTTGTAAAAACTCATAAAGACACTGGTAAAAACTCTTCATTAAGCATTTAAAGAATGAAACATTTAAAGAATGTGCCACCTGCTCGCCACCTTAAAAAATATTGTTTAATGAAACACTGTCATTGTCTTTGTGTGTATCACTATATGTTGTATGTTTACTATTTTGCAGAATTTGATATATTTTTCAATAAAAGTTAATTTTTAATAAATCTTTGGTGCACCACAATTAGGACAGTCCTTCTTCTCTCTCTCTCTCTCTCTCTCTCTCTCTCTCTCTCTCTTGCTTGTCCTCCCCAACACAGTCAGATGTCCTCCTTTGCACAGGCAGGTGCCATCCCCAATACAGGCTGGTGCCCACCTATGTACCACTTTATGAGTTTTATGAGTAAAAACTCATAAAGACGCTGGTTCAAACTCTTCATTAAGCATTTAAAGTATAATCGAATGTGCCACCTGCTCGCCACCTTAAAAAATAATTTTTAATGAAACACTGTCATTGTCAGTGTGTGTATCACTATATGTTGTATGTTCAATATTTCGCAGAATTTGATATATTTTTGAATCAAAGTTAATTTTTAATAAATCTTTGGTGCACCACAATTAGGACAGTCCTTCTTCTCTCTCTCTCTCTCTTGCTTGTGCTCATACTTTGTAGTCCCAAGGTAGCACACCCTCATTTAAATATGCCTGATTTAAGTATGTCCATTACTCCTTGAGGGTCCACAACTTTGAAACCATGTCCTGTGCGAGTGGCACCATCTCTCTGTGCCTCCTACTGTATAAGTGAAGTAAATTCACATTCCAGCCATTCAGTACAGATTAGTAATTTGCAAAGAAGGAATTACAAATCCTACACATCACAAATATTCCATATGTAATAATTTTCTAGCAGATCAATGTAACTGATCACGCAACCCAACCAGTGAACCGTCAGTGCAAAACCAACAATGTCCAATCAGGAGGCAGGACCAAGTGTCCTACCCACATTCAGTCTAAGTCAGTAACTGACCAACAGACAAGATAACCTTAGAAAATCCATGGAATCTCTGTTGGAAAAAGACATCTCACATCTAAATACTACACAAGATGACTGGCTAAATGATCTATATCAACTGAAATCCAAACACAAAGAAAGAGCAGTGTCCAAGTGTGGTGCACCTTTAGAATGATTGATTGCGACACTTAAGAAATAACTTTTATTGGATAAATTAAAAGCGGCGAAATATTAAAAACATACATATAATGACACAAACAAGTGAAAGTAGTGCGTGTTTAAAAACAGCATGTGCAGGGATTCTCCGTGTGCACTGTAAATTCTCTCTTATTCTAGCAGAGACTCAGTGTCACAGTTGATTGTGTATAGCATGTAACAATCTCATATTATTTGGCAACTGTATATGCCTTATATGCGATATTTCAAGTTAGAGATCGGAGCTATTTGTCAACTGTCAAAAATAGATACAATTGTTGCCCGTCCTGAGTTTGTAATGGTTAGGGGTATCAAACGGACAAGTGCTGTCTGTGAGAGGTTATAAACACCTGTTTATATTAACACTTCAATATAAAGGCCCTTATTCTGATCTGGGCGGTACGGCCCGCGTGCGGCCGTACCGCCGATGTTTTCGCTCTGCACATGCGCAGAGGTCACTCTGCGCATGTGCAGGGGAAATCGCCGCACACAAATTTAATACGCCGCAAAGGGGGCGTATAGGGGCGTGAGGGGCTTAATAGCCTCATTTACCTATGAATACGCCTAGCGTTTCATGGGCGTTCCCATGCAAACGCGGGGCGTATGCATGGTAATGAGGCTATGACGCCAGTGATGGGGGCGGAAAGCTGACATCGCCGGATGTCAGCTCTCCGCCCCCATACAAGCTTTCACACGGACGATTGTCCGTGTGGTCTAAGCTGGCGGGAGCTGCTGGAGCGTGCGGCCCTGCCTTCGATGGTCGCCGACCATCGAATGCAGGGGGCAGCTCCCACCATGGTGGAGGCGTACGCCCCACCATTTTCATGCGGATCGCCAGCCGTCCGCGTACGGACGGCCGTGGCGATCCGTATTGTAGGCGGGGATTGGTTTGTGCGGCCGGAGCAACGTATGCGGCTCCGGCCGCACAGACCAGAATAAGGGCCAAAGAGAGGTAGTCTGTTACTTGATACCTCGCTGTAACCTGGATGGCTAGCAAGTTGCGGACATACATATACACTAAGCCAAATATTGTTATACTAGCCGGACAACAGCAACACATATACACTAGTGCCGGGTATGTCACCTCTGGCAGCTAGTGGTTGCGGCCAAAACACCCACTCGTTGGTGTGGTGTGCTAGTCACTCGGCTGGACTCGTAATGTGACAGTGCAGCCCATTGAAAAATGGCAGGAGCACTGTCACTACAGTTGGCAAAACACAATCAAAAATAGCAATCACATTAGAGCCCTAAAAAGGGCTGGGTATGTTTAGGAGCTGAGGCTAATGATATTAGCTGACGGAGAAGGCACACGTGAGAATGCACCTGCACGGCCGTGCTGCGGGCGCGCGCTTCGCTACTTGCTTTTTCAAGGCAAGACGCTCTGTCATTACGGAAGGGTTTAAATAGCGTCATCGGGATACCATGTCCAATCGCCTCTCCAGACGTCATGTCCTACCCACACGCACTACTTTCACTTGTTTGTGTCATTATATGTATGTTTTTAATATTTCGCAGCTTTTAATTTATCCAATAAAAGTTATTTCTTAAGTGTCGCAATCAATAATTCTAAAGGTGCACCACACTTGGACACTGCTCTTTCTTTGTGTTTAAATTGTTATTTGAGTGTCAGTGGTAGCACACCCCATGAGAAATCACTGGCCATGGCCACACATTTAAAATAGGGGGCCACACCGTTACTTTGTAAGAGGTGATCCTTGTCCTGTGCGGTAGACTCCCCCACTTGTCAACTAAAATTCATATTGATCATCATAAATTTAAAGTAGAAATGGAAGGGATGGAGAAAGATATTATCAGCAGAAAGAAAAATAAACTCCAATGAGACCAAAATGACTTCCTAACAGAAAGACAAGTGGAGTAATTACAACAGAAAAAGGACACTCCAAACCAATCCTCTTCACTATAGCACATCAGAGATAGACTCATCAGGCAATGATACAACATCAGAAATGACACCCAGAAACAATGATAGGTCCTCCTCCTCTTTTTTAGGGGTCAGCCTCAAAGATACTCGAGACCGTTTAGGTTGGGACACCGTAGGACGAGGAGGGGGAAGAAGTAGAAAAATAGAAATGAGAGATTGGAGGGAGGATACAAGAGACTATCGGAGATACAAGAGATAGAAAACTCAGACTCCCTTAAAATCATCAATCTATCAGAACACACTCTTCACTAATGCTGAAACACTAGTTCTAAAAAAGGCCTCTCTTTCTCCCCCACCAAGTCTTTTAATCGGTTTTAATATGAAAAAGACATAAATCTCTTTGTTAGGAAACTGCTCCTTAAAAAATTCTTCAGCAAAAAAGAAGAATACCAGGAACCGAAAATGTCTGATACCATCAGTGATAGCCGAATAGGCCATCGACTCCTCTTCAACCTACAAGAGGAAAGAACAGTTTCCATATTTGAAGAGCTCCAGGAAGAGTCTGGGTTAGAGATTTCAAACACAGAAGCTAAGGATGTAGGAGAGAATGCATCCAGTACCCTAAAGAAAAAATCCAGGGGAACCGCAATGGGAAGCACGTGAGCCCCGACATATGCCAATCTATACTTGAGATGGTGGGAGCGGGAGTTTGTGTTCAAAGAGGAGAATGAAAGATTCAAGGAACACATTCTCCTTTGGCTCCGTTACATTGAAGACCTCCTGATTATCTGGGAAGGTGATGCAGACCTATTTGTACAGCTGATGAACATACTGAACATCAATGATCTCAACTTACATTTGACCTATGAAATGAGTCAAAAACAGGTGAATTACTTGGATCTCCATATAAAGGTGGAGGAAGATGGATCAATCTCTACGGATACATTCCGTAAGAAAACAGCGACGAATTCCATATTACATCACAAAAGCCAGTTTTGAGAGGACTCCCTAAGGGGGAGTTTCTCAGAACCAGAAGAAACTGTTCAGATGATGAGACATTTAAGGAAAGAGCGAAGGATCTCCAAAAACGTCTAACAGACACCGGCTACAGTAACAGGACTGTTAAAAAGGACTATAAATAAGCACTTAAATGTGATAGAGAACAACTTCTAGTTCCAAAACTGAAAATACCAAATGATAAAGATGACAATGTGATACGTTTCAGAGGCACATATTGCTAGGAATGGCAAAAAATTCAAACCATCATGAACTGGCACTTGGGAGTTCTTAAGACAGACCAGGATTTGGCTAATATCCTGGGTGACAAAATTTAAATAAGTTGGCGGAGAAGCCACAATCTCCAAGACCTCTTGGTACATAGCCACCTGGACAAACTTAAAAAACCCACAACCAGGAAAATTGGATCTTTCCAGATCCAAAGCCTGTTCCATTATGGTTTCACAACAAACTTACTGTGACAAGTATGGGAAAACTTGGAAGATTGGTGACTAAATCAATTGTGATACTGCTGGGGTAATCTACCATCTATGATGCCCCTGTAACAAATCATATATTGGAAAAACGATAAGACCTCTAAAAAAAACGGCTTGAACACGTCTAGCATTAAAAATGCAGATAAGGATAAACGTGCCTTGAAAACTCTGACCCCGATTGCCTGTCACTTCCACAGATTCCACCAGGGAAGAATACAAGGACTACAAGCCTTCGGCATGTTGAAGGTTAATATGGGTATGAGAAGGGGGGACCTGGATAACAAACTTCTAAAACAGGAAACCAGGTTAGTCTTCTTGAAGGACACACTGTCCCCAAAGGGTCTCAATGAAGAAAACAGTTATGCAGCATTCCTTTGATCAATGAAGCAGACCAACATGTAAGATGAGAAACTGACAACAAGATTCCATCACTGGAACAGTAATACTTAAACACATTACACAAAAATTGAGGATCCCTAGGAACAATTAATAACCGGTGAGCCATTAACTAGACTAATCCACAGTCAGCCCCCTCACACTTTTCCAGTTTTTATCACTTGTTTTTGCACCAGACAATTTATATCAACCTCACTTTACATGTTTTTAGTTGTCACCCTGGATGGATATCACAGTAGAAATCGATTATTTTCCACTATGCACGGATTAGTATGAAGGCACATATACAGCCCAAGTCTAGTGAGATGTAGCACTATTGACATTGGAGCTCCTTAACGCTCACACAGTTTATTTGAAAATTGCACAACCCTTCCCTTATTTGTTTATTTTTCCTATATCTTTATTGAAAAATTCCCTAACCAAATATAGGACATCATATTTATATTAGTATTATACCACTATTACGGCTGGCTAACAAGCGGACATCAAGCCGATAATCACCTTAATCAATTGACACATATACTCTGCTTTTCACAAAAATTATGTATTTTGTTAAAAAAAAATGTCTTCTTATTTATCTGATAAGGAACATCCTGTGGACCCATTGTTAAATACACCGATCCAGAAAAGGTTTCTCGAATGACGCATATCTTTATTACAGTATATCATGGTCAGATAATGCATTATTTCCCCATATGTGTATATGGGATATACATGCCGATAAACTGCCGTCAGCTGTTTTTTTTATTTTGCCAACAGTGCACTTGCAGTATTCCATACATATAAAAATCTCATCTCTTATTTCTACATCCTTGTTTAGCCCATCACAATGATGAACAATGATGACACTTTAATTGGGCTCAATAACAAAATGATGATTATCTGTAACTACAATTCAATTTCACCATACCAGAATGAGCTGCTGACAACAGTCTCCCCATTGATGGAGTCATCTGTAACTATGGACTAACCCTATTACAGAAACATATATGGGTCTCTTCACCCTATAATAAAAACTGTCTCCAAAAATAACCTGGTCTTATCATAGTAAATATCAGATGTATCTGAAAGAAACCTTCAAACCCTCCTTGGTATTCCCTTGAGCCAGAGTTGTCAATCACAAGGGACCAGAGAAAAGAATCACTACGAAATGTGATGTCAGAACTCACTGATTGGTGGCACGGACACCAACAAGGGTATTTGAACGATTCTGGGTTTCAGGTTGGGTTAGCCTTGAGAAAGCTACTCTGCGAAACGTACGTCGGTTAGCGTTTGTGTGAGCAGAGTGGCACATTAACACCAATGTAAATTGTATTTTTATTTTTATTGTATTGACCAGCGCATGGCCCCACAGCCCTTATCAGGGTAGCATGTGTCCAGGTATCACTGGTGTGTCTCCGACATCCTGGCAGACGAATACATAGCCGGGTCAGGAGAATAACGTGGCTGCTTCATTATACAAATTTAGTCGATCACTACGCCCGGGCAGGAGATCCTTCTACAAACGGGATCAGTAGTGTATATGTGTATAGGATACCTATCTCCACAAAACAGTCTGTGTCAGCTTAAAGAAAACAGAGCGGACAAACAAACCTAATACATGCTGAGGTTTAATAGTAATAACCCCTGTAAGGCTCTGCATCATTTATTAGCTGCTATACATGCCAGACTGCGTTTGATCAATTAGCAACCACGTTCTAGATTTTTAACTTATAGAAAGGCAACATTGAAACCATATTGCCTCACCTAAGTAATGTAACACGAGAGTGAAAGTGAGACTCAGTTTTGTGTCATGAAGTGTTAAGCTACATAACTATTACTGTGAAACCACACGTACATTTAAACTGAGGGCAAAAATCCACTTGTAAAAACTCATAAGGTCCATAGACACTTGGCGACTATGCCCAGTATGTATGGACAGCGATGATGCCACTGAGCGACTTTCCCCCTGCCTGGCGCCGACGGAGGGGGGAGGACAGCTTTGCATAGTGCAGAGCTATGCAAAGCCGTCCTGAAAGCCGCTCATCTGCTGGTATAACCAGCAGATGAACGGCTTTCCCGGCAATGATGCGGGAGCGTGCAGCAGCGCTCATGGACGGGGCATACACACTGAAAGCCGCTCAAACTGGGTGTTTTGAGCGATTTTCAGCTCAAAGTCGCGCAGTGTGTATGGTCCTATAAAGATGCTGGTTCAAACTCTTCATTAAGCATTTAAAGTGTAATCGAATGTGCCACCTGCTCGAAACCTTAAAAAATAATTTTTAATGAAACACTGTCATTGTCTTTGTGTGTATCACTATATGTTGTATGTTTAATATTTCGCAGAATTTGATATATTTTTCAATAAAAGTTAATTTTTACTAAATCTTTGGTGCACCACAATTAGTACAGTCCTTCTTCTCTCTTGTGCTCATACTTTGTTGTCCCGTGGTTGTACACCCTCATTTAAATATGCCTGGTTTAGGTATGTCCATTGCTCCTTGAGGGTCCACAACTTTGAATCCATGTCCTGTGCAAGTGGCGCCATCTCTCTCTGTGCCTGTGTTGGCGAGGGCACCACCCCGTGTTGAGGAGGGCACCAGACCCTTTTTAAGGAGGGCACCTGTCTGAATTGGGGAAGGCACTTGCCTGTGTTGGGTAAGTCACCTGCCCTTGGGGAGGGCATCGACCTGTGTAGGGGAGGGCACATGGGCATGTCACTAGAATGTAATGGGGAAGGCACAAGTCTATATAGGGAGGGTACTAACCTGTATTGGGGAGGGCAACTGCCTGTGTTTGGGAGGTCACCATCCTGTGTTGGAGAGGGGACGAGCCTGTGTTAGGGAGGGCACAGAGCAGCCATTATTGGGAAAGGCACCAGCCTATATTGGGTAAGGCACCAGCCTATGTTGGGGAGGGCACCAGCCTGAATTGGGTAATGCATCTGACTGGGGGTGGGTGGCACCTGACCCTGTTGGGGGCACAGAGCAGGGTACCAGCCTTTGTTGGGAAAGGCACCAGCCTGTGTTGGAGAGGACATAGGGGCACAGCATCAGCCTGTATTGGGGAGGATACCAGCTTGTACTGGGGAAAGGCACCAGCCTGTGTTGGGGGGGGGGGGGGGGCACATCCTTCGTTAAGGAGGTTACCAACCCATTTTGAGAAGGGTACCAGCCTGTAGTGGGAAAGGCATTCAGCACCTGTTGTGGATGACACCAGCCTGTGTGGAGGATGGTACAAGCCAACTTGGGGAGGGCACTAGCCTGTGTTAGGGAGGGCACCAGCCCATGTGGAGTATGGCACCAGCAGATGTTGGGGAGAGCACTAGCCTGCATTGGGGATGGCACCAGCCTGTATTGGGGAGGGCACCAGCATGCATTGGGGAGGACACCAGCCCCTTTTGGGGAGTGCACCAGCCTGCATTGGGGAGGGCACCAGTCCTTGTGGAGGATGGTACCAGCCTGCTTTGGGGAGGGCACCAGCCCACATTGGGGAGTGCACCAGCCTGTATTGGGGAGGGTACCAGCCCGTGTGGAGGATTGCACCTGTTGGAGTTTGGGATGGCACCAGCCCGTATTGGGAAGGGCACCAGCTTGTGTTCGGGAGGGCTGTGTGGAGGATGGCACCAGCCTGTATAGGGGAGTGCACTAGCCTGTATTGGGGAGGGCACCAGCCCATGTGGAGGATGGCACCTGTCTGTGTTGGGGAGTGCACTTGCCTTTATTGAGGATGGCACCAGTCTGTGTGTGGGATAGCACTAGCCTGTGTTGGGGAGGGCACCAATCTGTGTGGAGAATGGCACCAGTCTGTGTTGGGAAGGGCACCAGCCTGTATTGGGGAGGGCATCAGCCTGTATGGAGAATGGCACCAGTCTGTGTTGAGGAGGGTACCAGCCTGTAATGGGGAGGGCACCACCCCATGTGGAGGATGGCACCAGTCTTGAGGAGGGCACCAGCCTACCTTGGGGAGGGCACCAGCCAGTGTGGAGGATGGCATCTGCTGATGTTGGGGAGGGCATCAGTCTGCATTGGGGATGGCACCAGCCTGTGTTGGAGAGATCACCAGCCCATGTGGAGGATGGCACCTGCAGATGTTGGGGAGGGCATCAGTCTGCATTGGGGATGGCACCAGCCTGTGTTGGGGAAGGCACCAGTCTGCTTGGGGAGGGCACCAGCCCGTGTGGGGAATGGCACTAGCCCGTGTGGGGGATGGCACCAGTCTGTGTTGGGGATGACACCATTCTGTGTTGGGGAGGGCACCAGCTTTTATTGGGGAGTGCACCCACCTGTATAGGGGAGGGCACCAGCCTGTATGGAGAATGGCACCAGTATGTATTGAGGAGGGCACCAGCCTGTAATGGGGAGGGCACCACACCATGTGGAGGATGGCACCAGTCTTGAGGAGGGTTCCAGCCTACCTTGGGGAGGGCACCAGCCCGTGTGGAGGATGGCACCTGCAGATGTTGGGGAGGGCATCAGTCTGCATTGGCTATGGCACCAGCCTGTGTTGGAGAGATCACCAGCCCTTGTGGAGGATCGCACCAGCCTGGGTTGGGGAGGGCACCAGCCCATGTTGGGGAGGGAACCAGCCTGTATTGGGGAGGGCACAATCCTGTGTGGAGGATGGCACCTGCAGATGTAGGGGAGGGCATCAGTCTGTACTAGGGAGGGCACCAGCATGCATTGGGGAGAGTACCAGCCTGTGTTGGGGAGGGAACCAGTCTGTATTGGGGAGGGCACAATCCTGTGTGGAGGATGGCACCTGCAGATGTTGGGGAGGGCATCAGTCTGTACTGGGGAGGGCACCAGCATGCATTGGGGAGAGTACCAGCCTGTGTTGGGGAGGGCACCAGCCCATGTTGGGGAAGGAACAAGCCTGTGTGGAGGATGGCATCAGCCTGTTTTTGGGAGGGCACCAGCCCCTGTTGGGGAGGGCACCAGCCCCTGTTGGGAAGGGCATAAACCTGTATTGGGGATGGCACCAGCTCACGTTGGGGAGTGCACCAGCCTGTATTGGGGAGGGCACCAGTCTGCTTGGGGAGGGAACCAGCCTGTGTGGAGGATGGCACAAGTCTGTGTTGGGGAGGGCACCAGCCTGCGTTGGGAAGGGCACCAGCCTGTATTGGGAAGGGAACCACCTTATGTTGGGCAGGGCACCAGCCTGTGTGGAGGATGGCACCGCACCAGTCTGTGTTGGGGAGGGCACAAGCCTGTATTGGGAAGGGGATCACCCAATGTTGGGGAGGGCACCAGCCTGCGTGGAGGATGGCACCAGCCTGCATTGGGGAGGGCACCAGCCTGTCTGGAGGATGGCACCAGTCTGTGTTAGGGAGGGCACCAGCATGTATTGGAAAGGGGACCACCCCATGTTGTGGAGGGGTGCCAGACGGGGTCCCGACAATAGGGATCCCAACAGTCATTTCCCGACGTTGGGATCCCGACTGTTAAAACACCGACAGACGGGTTCCCAACGGCCACCGGCTATTCTCCCTTGTGAGGGTCCACGACCCCCATAGAGGGAAAATAGAATAGATGGCCATGCTGTCTGAGGAGAGGCACCAGCCCGGGTTGGGGAGGGAACCAGCCTGTGTGAAGGATGGCACCAGCCTGCATTTGGGAGGGCACCAGCTGCCCGTGTGGAGGATGGAACCAGCCTGCATTTGGGAGGGCACCAGCCCGTGTTGGGGAGGGCAGTGGGCACCAGCCCATCTTGGGGAGGGAACCAGCCTGTGTGGAGGATGGCACCAGCCTGCATTTGGGAGGGCACCAGCTGCCCGTGTTGGGGAGGGCAGTGGGCACCAGCCCATGTTGGGGAGGGCAGGGGGCACCAGCCCGTGATGGGGAGGGCAGTGGGCACCAGCCCATGTTGGGGATGGCAGGGGGCACCAGCCCGTGTTGGGGAGGGCAGTGGGCACCAGCCTGTGTTGGGGAGGGAACCAGCCTGTGTGGAAGATGGCACCAGCCTGCATTTGGGAGGGCACCAGCTGCCTGTGTGCAGGATGGAACCAGCCTGCATTTGGGAGGGCACCAGCCCGTGTTGGGGAGGGCAGTGGGCACCAGCCGGTGTTGGGGAGGGCAGTGGGCACCAGCCCATCTTGGGGAGGGAACCAGCCTGTGAGGAGGATGGCACCAGCCTGCATTTGGGAGGGCACCAGCTGCCCGTGTTGGGGAGGGCAGTGGGCACCAGCCCATGTTGGGGAGGGCAGGGGGCACCAGCC
This sequence comes from Crinia signifera, assembly GCF_055691185.1. Lineage (NCBI taxonomy): Eukaryota > Metazoa > Chordata > Amphibia > Anura > Myobatrachidae > Crinia > Crinia signifera. The sequence goes on along the minus strand of NC_139220.1, from coordinate 4,310,826 downwards.
CATGTTGGGGAGGGCAGTGGGCACCAGCCCATGTTGGGGAGGGCAGGGGGCACCAGCCCGTGTTGGGGAGGGCAGTGGGCACCAGCCCGTGTTGGAGAGGGAACCAGCCTGTGTGGAGGATGGCACCAGCCTGCATTTGGGAGGGCACCAGCTGCCCGTGTTGGGGAGGGCAGTGGGCACCAGCCCATGTTGGGGAGGGCAGGGGGCACCAGCCCGTGTTGGGGAGGGCAGTGGGCACCAGCCCATGTTGGGGAGGGCAGGGGGCACCAGCCCGTGTTGGGGAGGGCAGTGGGCACCAGCCCGTGTTGGAGAGGGAACCAGCCTGTGTGGAGGATGGCACCAGCCTGCATTTGGGAGGGCACCAGCTGCCCGTGTTGGGGAGGGCAGTGGGCACCAGCCCATGTTGGGGAGGGCAGGGGGCACCAGCCCGTGTTGGGGAGGGCAGTGGGCACCAGCCCATGTTGGGGAGGGCAGGGGGCACCAGCCCGTGTTGGGGAGGGCAGTGGGCACCAGCCCGTGTTGGAGAGGGAACCAGCCTGTGTGGAGGATGGCACCAGCCTGCATTTGGGAGGACACCAGCTGCCCGTGTTGGGGAGGGCAGGGGGCACCAGCTCGTGTTGGGGAGGGCAGTGGGCACCAGCCAGTGTTGGGGAGGGCTGGTGGCACCAGCCCGTGTTGGGGAGGGCAGGGGGCACCAGCCCGTGTTGGGGAGGGAACCAGCCTGTGTGGAGGATGGCACCAGCCTGCATTTGGGAGGGCACCAGCTGCCCGTGTGGAGGATGGCACCAGCCCGTGTTGGGGAGGGCACCAGCCCGTGTGGAGGATGGCACCAGCCCGTGTTGGGGAGGCAGGGCACGGGGAGGGGCATGGGACAGGAATCAGTGCCGGAGATGTGACACTAGCAGCAGGCTGAGGAGGATAATGAGATTGGAGCCGCTGCAGCCGGGGGGGACACAGGGGAGGGGGTGAGATTGGGGATCACACAGCGTTTTGCAGCATTGCAGCACGTTGCATCCAGCTCTCCCCATCCGGTAACAAAGGGACGGGCAGCTGCCCAGCCGGTGGTAGCACCGGGCATAGGGGGCGCCTCCAGGATGCCGCAGCCCCGCTCAGCACGGAGTAGGGCGCCCAGGGCCCCAGGGGCCCCCAGGTTACCGGCATGTGATGATGAGACGCAGAATGTGGTGGAAATGCCCCCGTACCCGGTGCCCGGTGGGTGCCAGCGCCCTGGCCGTCTTCGTGCTTTGCTGGCTCTACATCTTCCCGACGGAGCGGCTGCCGGACCAGAAGGAGGTGGTGCAGGAGGTGCTGCAGCGCGGCCGGGACTGGCGGAGGAACGACAGCGCCGTGCGGGCATTCAGGTACCCGGGCACCGCTGCCTTACTGCCATCCCCGACACTGATACCCACTGAAACCACCCCCCCCCCCCTCCGACACTGATACACACCCCCCCTACTCTGATGCCTACTGCCATCCCCGACACTGATACCCACTGCCAACCCCCCCCCCACTACACTGATACACCCCCCCCCTACTCTGATGCCTACTGCCATCCCCGACACTGACCCCCCTCCCCTACAATGATACACCCCCCCTCCTACACTGATACCTACTGCCACCCCCGACACTAACCCCCCTCCTCTACACTGATACACCCCCCCTACACTGATACCTACTGCCACCCCCGACACTAACCCCCCTCCTCTACACTGATACACCCCCCCCCTACACTGATTCCTACTGCCATCCCCGATACTGATACACCCCCCTACTCTGATGCCTACTGCCATCCCCGACACTGATACCCACTGCCACCCCCCCCGACACTGATACACCCCCCCTACACTGATACCCACTGCTACCCCCCCCCCGACACTGATACACCCCCCCTACTCTGATACCTACTGCCATCCCCGACACTGATACCCACTGCCACCCCCCCCCCCGACACTGATACACCCCCCCCCCCCTACTCTGATGCCTACTGCCATCCCCGACACTGACCCCCACTCCCCTACAATGATACACCCCCCCTCCTACACTGATACCTACTGCCACCCCCGACACTAACCCCCCCCTCCTCTACACTGATACACCCCCCTACACTGATTCCTACTGCCATCCCCGACACTGATACACCCCCCCTACTCTGATACCTACTGCCATCCCCGACACTGATACACCCCCCCCCTACTCTGATACCTACTGCAATCCCCGACACTGATACACCCCCCCTACTCTGATACCTACTGCCATCCCCGACACTGATACACCCCCCCTACTCTGATACCTACTGCCACCTCCCTACACTGATACACCCCCCTACTCTGATACCTACTGCTACCCCCAACACTCCGTGCACTTGTACACCCCCCCCACACTGTTACCTCCATCTCACATACCCTACATTCCTCCCAAACCCCCCCCCCCACTCTTCTAACTACTGCTACCACCAACACTGATACGCCCCCTGCACAGATACCCCACTGCACTGTTACCTCCATCTTTCCCAACCCACCCCCTGCACTGCTACCTACTGCTACCTCCAACACTGATGCCCCCCCCCCCCTGCACAGATAACCCTACCCCACTGCACTGATATCTCCTATTCCTCCCCCCAAAAACCTGCACTGCTAGCTAGTGATACCCCCAAAACTGATACACCCCCCATGCCCTGATACCCCTATCACTGTCACACTACTTACCTAATAGTGCCCCCACTACCAGAACTGATATCCCACCCTCTGAACTGATACCCTTACCCATAGCACTTCTACCCCACTCCATTCTGACTGATACCTCTATACCAAGCACTGCTACCTACTAGGCTACTTTTAGCCCTATCTCGCAAACCCCCACCCCAGCACTGCTACCTACCTACTGCTACCCCCTCAACCCCATTAATGCTACACCACAGCACTGCTACACCTATCCCCTTCTCAATGCTACCTAATAGTACTCTACTGATACCCAACTCCATCCTAATATTCCACAACTACTCTCTGATACGACATAATACATCACTTCTGCTTCCCTCCAATCTCACCCCATTACTACCTCTGATACTCTACTGCCACCCACTATAATACTCCAATGCCATTCACTATAATACTCTACTGCCAACCCCTATAATACTCTACTGCCACCCACTATAATACTCTACTGCCAACAACTATAATACTCTACTGCCAACCACTATAATACTCTACTGCCACCCACTATAATACTCCAATGCCATCCACTATAATAATCTACTGCCAACCACTATAATACTCTACTGCCACCCACTATAATACTCTACTGCCAACAACTATAATACTCTACTGCCAACCACTATAATACTCTACTGCCACCCACTATAATACTCCAATGCCATCCACTATAATAAACTACTGCCAACCACTATAATACTCTACTGCCACCCACTATAATACTCCAATGCCATCCACTGAAATATTCTACTGCCAACCACTATAATACTCTACTGCCAACCACTATAATACTCTACTGCCAACCACTATAATACTCTACTGCCACCCACTATAATACTCTACTGCCAACCACTATAATACTCTACTGCCACCCACTATAATACTCTACTGCCACCAACTATAATACTCTACTGCAAACCACTATAATACTCTACTGCCAACCACTATAATACTCTACTGCCAACCACTATAATACTCTACTGCCACCCACTATAATACTCTACTGCCAACCACTATAATACTCTACTGCCACCCACTATAATACTCTACTGCCACCAACTATAATACTCTACTGCAAACCACTATAATACTCTACTGCCAACCACTATAATACTCTACTGCCAACCACTATAATACTCTACTGCCAACCACTATAATACTCTACTGCCACCCACTATAATACTCCAATGCCATCCACTGAAATATTCTACTGCCAACCACTATAATACTCTACTGCCAACCACTATAATACTCTACTGCCAACCACTATAATACTCAACTGCCAACCACTATAATACTCCAATGCCATCCACTGAAATATTCTACTGCCAACCACAATAATACTCTACTGCCAACCACTATAATACTCTACTGCCAACCACTATAATACTCAACTGCCAACCACTATAATACTCTACTGCCAACCACTATAATACTCAACTGCCAACCACTATAATACGCCAATGCCACCCACTGAAATACTCTACTGCCACCCACTATAATACTCCAATGCCATCCACTATAATAATCTACTGCCAACCACTATAATACTCTACTGCCACCCACTATAATACTCTACTGCCACTATAATAATATACTGTCAACCACTATAATACTCTACTGCCACCAACTATAATACTCCACTGCCAACCACTATAATACTCTACTGCCAACTACTATAATACTCTACTGCCAACCACTATAATACTCTACTGCCACTATAATAATATACTGCCAACCACTATAATACTCTACTGCCACCAACTATAATACTCCACTGCCAACCACTATAATACTCTACTGCCAACTACTATAATACTCTACTGCCAACCACTATACTACTCTACTACCAACCACTATAATACTCTACTGCCTACCGGTATATTACTCTACTGCCAACCACTAAATACTCCATTGCAACCAACTATAATACTCTACTGCCACCAACTATAATACTCTACTGCCAACTACTATAATACTCTACTGCCACCAATTATAATACTCCACTGCCAACCACTATAATACTCTACTGCCACCAACTATAATACTCCCCTGCCAACCACTATAATACTCTACTGCCTACCGGTATATTACTCTACTGCCAACCACTAAATACTCCACTGCTACCAATTATAATACTCCAATGCCATCCACTGAAATATTCTACTGCCAACCACTATAATACTCTACTGCCAACTACTATAATACTCTGCTGCCACCCACTATAATACTCTACTGCCAACCACTATAATACTCTACTGCCAACAACTATAATGCTCCACTGTCAACAACTATAATACTCCAATGCCACCAATTATTATACTCCACTGCCACGCACTATAATACTCTACTGCCACCCACTATAATACTCTACTGCCATCTGGTATATTACTCTACTGCCACCCACTTTAATACTCTACCCACTCTAATACTCCACTGCCACCCACTATAATACTCTACTGCCATCCGGTATATTACTCTACTGCCACCCACTTTAATACTCCACTGCCCCCAACTAAAATACTCCACTGCCACCCACTGAAATACTCTTCTGCCAACCACTATAATACTCCACCACCAATCACTATAATACTTTACTGCCAACCACTATAATATTCTACTGCCACCCACTATAATACTCCACTGCCACCCACTGAAATACTCTGCTACCAACCACTATAATACTCCACTGCCAACCACTATAATACTCCACTACCACCAACTATATTACTCCACTGGCACCCACTACAATACTCTACTGCCAACCACTATAATGCGCCACTGCCACCCATTATAATAATTCACTACCGACCACTTTAATACTCTACTGCCACCAACTATAATACTCTACTTCCACCCACTATAATAGTCCACTACCACCAACTATAATACTCTACTGCCACCCACTATAATAGTCCACTACCACCAACTATAATACTCTACTGCCACCCACTATAATAGTCCACTACCACCAACTATAATACTCTCCTGCCACCAACTATAATACTCTACTACCACCCACTATAATACTCTACTGCCACCAACTATAATACTCCACTGCCACCCACTATAATGCTCCACTACCAACCACTATAATACTCCACTGCCAACCACTATAATACTCCACCTCCACCCACTATAATACTCCACCGCCAAATACTATAATACTTCACCGCCACCCACTATAATACTCCACTGCCACCCACTATAATGCTCCACTACCAACCACTATAATACTCCACCACCACCCACTATAATACTCCAATGCCATCCACTATAATGCTCCACCACCAATCACTATAATACTCCACCACCAACCACTATAATACTCCACCACCAACCACTATAATACTCCACTGCCAACCACTATAATACTCCAATGCCATCCACTATAATACTCCACCTCCACCCACTATAATACTCCACCGCCAAATACTATAATACTTCACCGCCACCCACTATAATACTCCACTGCCACCCACTATAATGCTCCACTACCAACCACTATAATACTCCACCATCAACCACTATAATACTCCACTGCCACCCACTACAATACTCCACGTCCACCCACTATAATACTCCACCTCCACCCACTATAATACTCCACCGCCAAATACTATAATACTTCACCGCCACCCACTATAATACTCTACTGCCACCCACTATAATGCTCCACTACCAACCACTATAATACTCCACCATCAACCACTATAATACTCCACTGCCACCCACTACAATACTCCACCGCCACCCATTATACTACTCCACCTCCACCCACGATAATACTCCACCGCCAAATACTATAATACTCCACCACCACCCACTATAATACTCCACTGCCACCCATTATACTACTCCACCTCCACCCACGATAATACTCCACCGCCAAATACTATAATACTCCACCACCACCCACTATAATACTCCACTGCCACCCACTATAATACTCCACTGCCACCCACTATAATACTCCACTGACACCCACTATAATACTCCACCGCCAACTACTATAATACTCTACCGCCACCAACTGTAATACTCCACCGTCAACCACTATTATACTCCACCGCCACTCACTATAATACTCCACTGCCACCCACTATAATGCTCCACTACCAACCACTATAATACTCCACCACCACCCACTATAATACTCCACTGCCACCCACTATAATGCTCCACTACCAACCACTATAATACTCTACTGCCACCCACTATAATACTCCACTGCCACCCACGATAATACTCTACTGCCACCCACTATAATACTCCACCGCCACCCACTATAATACTCCAATGCCATCCACTATAATGCTCCACAGCCACCCACTATAATACTCCACTGCCACCCACTATAATGCTCCACTACCAACCACTATAATACTCTACTGCCAACCACTATAATACTCCACTGCCACCAACTATAATACTCCACTGCCAACCACTATAATACTCCACCACCACCCAGTATAATACTCCACTGACACCGACTATTATACTCCACCGCCACCCACTATAATACTCCACCACCACCCAGTATAATACTCCACTGACACCCACTATAACACTCCACTGCCACCCACGATAATACTCTACTGCCACCAACTATAATACTCCAACGCCACCCACTTTAATACAGAAGTGCCAGCTTACTCAGTGTTCCTTTATTACACAACTACTTCTTGTATCGCTATATTCCTGCCACCATCATTTCAGGTACCCATCACCCTACTACAGTGATGGCTAACCTTGACACTCCAGCTGTTGTTGAACTACACATCCCAGCATGCCCTGCTATGGTTTTACTATTTGGCCATGCTAAAACTGATGCAGGGCATGGTGGGATGTGTAGTTCAACAACAGCTGGAGTGTCAAGGTTGGCCATCACTGTCCTACTACCTACCTGTGTATCTGATATGGAGAATAGCCCCTATTCCCCCATATTGTTTACACTCCTAGCAGCCGTCCCAGAAACTCATATTAGTACCCGTATCCGTCCCAGGTCACCTCAGGCCCAAACCCCAGAATTATTCATTAAGCCCAGTGTAGACATCTCAGGGTCAGGTTCTTCCTGTATTGTGGTGGTATCACCCTCATAGCGATCCCTCATGTGGGGATCACTCACTGCTGGCCCTGACCCCCGGTATCCATCCCTATGTATTGTGGTGGTATCACCCTCATACCGACCCCTCATGTGGGGGCCACTCACTGCTGTCCCTGACCCCCGGTGTCCATCCCTATGTATTGTGGTGGTATCACCCTCATACCGATCCCTAATGTGGGGGCCACTCACTGCTGGCCCTGACCCCCGGTGTCCATCCCTATGTATTGTGGTGGTATCACCCTCATACCGACCCCTCATGTGGGGGTCACTCACTGCTGGCCCTGACCCCCGGTATCCATCCCTATGTATTGTGGTGGTATCACCCTCATACCGACCCCTCATGTGGGGGCCACTCACTGCTGGCCCTGACCCCCGGTATCCATCCCTATGTATTGTGGTGGTATCACCCTCATACCGACCCCTCATGTGGGGGCCACTCACTGCTGGCCCTGACCCCCGGTATCCATCCCTATGTATTGTGGTGGTATCACCCTCGTACCGACCCCTCATGTGGGGGTCACTCGCTGCTGGCCCTGACCCCCGGTATCCATCCCTATGTATTGTGGTGGTATCACCCTCATACCGACCCCTCATGTGGGGGCCACTCACTGCTGGCCCTGACCCCCGGTATCCATCCCTATGTATTGTGGTGGTATCACCCTCATACCGACCCCTCATGTGGGGGCCACTCACTGCTGGCCCTGACCCCCGGTATCCATCCCTATGTATTGTGGTTGTATCACCCTCATACCGACCCCTCATGTGGGGGCCACTCACTGCTGGCCATGACCCCCGGTATCCATCCCTATGTATTGTGGTGGTATCACCCTCATACCGACCCCTCATGTGGGGGTCACTCACTGCTGGCCCTGACCCCTGGTATCCATCCCTATGTATTGTGGTGGTATCACCCTCATACCGACCCCTCATGTGGGGGCCACTCACTGCTGGCCCTGACCCCCGGTATCCATCCCTATGTATTGTGGTGGTATCACCCTCATACCGACCCCTCATGTGGGGGCCACTCACTGCTGGCCCTGACCCCCGGTATCCATCCCTATGTATTGTGGTGGTATCACCCTCATACCGACCCCTCATGTGGGGGCCACTCACTGCTGGCCCTGACCCCCGGTATCCATCCCTATGTATTGTGGTTGTATCACCCTCATACCGACCCCTCATGTGGGGGCCACTCACTGCTGGCCCTGACCCCCGGTATCCATCCCTATGTATTGTGGTTGTATCACCCTCATACCGACCCCTCATGTGGGGGCCACTCGCTGCTGGCTACTGATATCCATGTATTTATTTATTAACAGTTTCTTTTATAGCGCACACATATTCCGCAGCACTGTACAGAGAATAGTTGAACATTCACATCAGTCCCTGCCCCAGTGGAGCTTACAATCTATATTCCCTACCACATGTACACACGCACACACAAACATTCTAGGGTTAATTTGTTGGGAGCCAATTAGCCTACCAGTATGTTTTTGGATTGTGGGAGGAAACCGGAATACCCGGAGGAAACCCACGCAAGTACGGGGAGAATATACAAACTCCGCACAGTTAGGGCCATGGTGGGTATCGAACCTATGACCTCAGTACTGTGAGGCAGTAATATTAACCATTACACCATCCCCCAAGCCCCATATACAATCTCTTATATATTTGGCTACATCTGTCACTCAATGTGTGAGTGTGTCTATAACGCTGGGTGGAGCCTCTGACTCCGCCCACACACACTCACATAGTGACAGAGAACCAGCCCACAGTGCCAGACACCTTCTGCCTCCCCAGGCTGCCAGGCAAAGACACTGCTACTCCACAGCCACCAGGTGAGCGGCAGGTCTGCCTGCATCCCCCCCCCCCTCTGCCAGCACCCTCCCGCGATTCACGCCCCCCCCCCCCGCGCCACTCCCGCGATTTGCGACACACACACCCCGCGATTCGTGGCACCCCTCGCGACCCGCTCCCGTGATTCACGGGCACCCCCCGCGACTCCCGCGATAAGCGGCACCCCCGCGTGCCCCCAAATCGCCACCAATGCCAACCATTGATGGCGTCTGCACCAATGCCCATCCCTACTCTGCAACAGTCAAAATCCTTTACTACCCTTCATGCCCACACACCTCTATCACTGCCCTGCCTCCTGTTCTCCTGCCCCGTAACTTCCGCCAGTGGGGACCCGCTCACCCTTGTTGCCCACATTCCCCTATCATGCTTTACCACCCAGCCTCCTGCTCTCATGCACCCTAACTCCCACCCAGTAGGAGGAGACACTGACTCAGGGCCACCATCCTGTACTCCTGTGCTGCCACGCTGGACCCTCACCCACTGGCAGAAGCTGCACAGTGTCCTCCACCCTCCTGTTTAGTCCCCGTATGCCCACACACCCCGATCACTACCCAGGTTCCTGCTCTCCTGAACCGTAACTTCCACCACTGGGGAGCCGCTGACACCCTACTATACTATTGTACAAAACACACACCTAAACAACATGCACACACACACACACACCCACAAATGTCACTGTACCATCCACACTATCAATGTACATCTTACTCTGTAACCGCTTTTTAATTAAACAAAACAATACACCCCCCTTCCACATCATATGCTCTCTATGTAACACATTTCACCTATAACTCAAGTTGCAATACAGGCCATCTTTCATACAATTCTAACCATCTTTCTCATATACAAATGTTCACAAATTAAGGGGGCGCAGACCCTTACGCCAGTGTGAAGAGCGCCCGTAGGGCGCGATGAATCACCTAGTATATATATATATATATATATATATATATATATATAGTCCATGGTACTGGCACTCAGATCGACATGGATAACTTGCTGGGGTGACAATCCAGGGTAGAGAACTTGCTAGGAGGTCACTACTTTGTATAATAACACAGAATGGAGTCACTCACCAGTCTTTCAGGCAAATCAAGATGGGTTTATTCAGGCAGCATGGCAATAGTAGTGGGCATCGACGTTTCGGTCCGCCTCTGGGACCTTTTTCAAGAAATATATATATTATATATATATATATTATATATATTAGTCAAAATACTTAAAATGCCCAGGTGCCCATCACATATGGAACCAAATCCACACATATATATAGATGGATGTCACTCCGGGTCTTGAGATAACCAAAAGAAGTTTACTGGTGTCTAAGGCATTTCAGGCGTTGCCCGAAATGCTGTAGGCACCAGTAAACTTCTTTTGTTCATCACAAGACCCGGAGTGACATCCATCTATCTATCTATCTATCTATCTATCTATCTATCTATCTATCTATCTATCTATATATATATATATATATATATATATATATATATATATTATGTTTATGACCTCTGCCATAGTTAGCCTTCTCTGGTCATGTGCCAGCACCCTGGACCCCGGCTGTGGTACCCAACACTGAGAGCTGGATAAAGCCAGCATCCCCCCCTCCATGTAACCAGCCCTGACGCCGTACATACTGATCCATCCTCCCCTCAGCCAATACCCCTCCCTCTGCCCTATTACATTGTTCCTGGGACCACCATTGTACCCAGCAGCCCCCGGACACCACAGGAGAGGAGACTGAGCAATCATTAATAGTAGAGGATGGAGGAGGGGGAGAGACAGGAGCTGTCAGGAGGGGTCTTCTTCCTCCATTAACCCTACATATGTCCTGTCTTTGTCTCCTCTTTCTACATGAATGTGTTGTGGTTCTCTCTCGCTCTCCCCACCCCCCACCTGTCTGTTTACACTCGCCCATCTCTCACTTCCCCTCACCCGCTTCCTACTCCTGTCATATAACACATATTATTATATACATGTACAATATGTAAGAGATGTTAATATATGTATGAACAGCACATTCTGATGGCATCACACATAACTGCTCTGTGATGTCATCAGTTCTGTGTTCTTTAAAGAAAAATCACGATATATAGATATAGATATACAGTATATATAGCTGCATCTCTCATGTTGGCACACGCAGACCTGGGCACATTGGCACTGGTTACCACTGTCTCTAACTGGGAGTTGACGTCAAACCTTGTAATTTGATGGAATGAAGTGGATTTAATTTGTCGGCGGGTGACTGTAACACGTAACAATTGTCTATTGTCTAACCATGTCTATTGGCATGGTGACAGCAGGCCAGGGAGCAAGGATTGCCTTCTCCAAACTAGGCTGCACACATGAAAACAGTGATGGAATATTAATTTTATTGCAATAATACAATATTATTATAATCCTTTATTAATATAGCGACACAAGGGGTCCACAGCGCCTTACAGAGAACATAAACTGATACAGCAGGAACAGAACATGACTTACAGTACAGAACACTGCGGGACAAGGTGCACAGACATTGCTGCTTCAGCAGGACCGTAATATTCCGAGAGGTAGCGCAGCGTCAGCACCTGAGAGAAGTGCGGAAAGGAAAACGGGGCCCTGGTTATGAGAGCGTACACTCTAAATAATCAATATAATAGTACAATATCAGTAATACATGAAAGCAATATTATATGATAAGATAATCAATACAACAAAATATTAATAATATATGTCAGTACAATAAAACAATACCTATAATCTCTTATATATTTAGCCAGATCTGTCACTCATCCCCTGTGTAGCTAACGTTCCCGCCCAGCAGGATACACAAACCCGCGCCCCCCCCCCCCCAGGGAAAAGACCAGTGTTTTATGTGTATAACGTTTTCATGTGTACAACGTTCCACCCCCTTGACATCACCTCCCCCCGCCCAGCCAGGGCTACAGTACACGCCCACCATCCACCATTACTCCACAGCCACCATCCACCATTACTCCTGCACCCCCCACGACCCCCCTTCCGCGATTCGCGGGACCCATACGACCCCCCCTCCCGCGATTCGCAGGACCCCGCGACCCCCCCTCTCGTGATTCCCAGGAACCCTGTGACCCTCCCGCGTTTCGCGGGAACGCCCGCGACCTCAGGCGACCCCTCCCGCGATTTGCGGGACCCCCGCGACCCCCCTCCTACGATTTGCCACCCCCCCTCCTGCAATTCCCGCCCCCCTCCCGCAATTCTAGGCCCCCCCCCCGCGGTTTGCGGACCCCCTCGGCACCTCCCGCGACCCCCCTCCCGCGATTTACGGCACTCCCCGCGATTCACGGACCTCCACAACCCCCCTCCCGCAATTCACTGACCCCGACAACCCCCCTCCCGCAATTTGCAGACCCCACTTCCCGCAATTCAAGCCCCCTCCCACGATTTGCGGGCCCCCTCCCGCTAATCGCGGATCCCCGCACACCCCCCCCCTCCCGCAATTTGCAGACCCCCCTGACCCCCTTCCAGCAATTCCACCCCCCAGCAGACCCCCGCGACCCCGCTCCCGCATTTCACGTACCTCCGTGAGAATGGGGGATCCTGTACCGCCACAAGCAGGTGCCGCCCCTAGGTGGGAAATCCGGCCCTGGCTGCCACGCTGCAGGTTCCCCGACTGCCAGAAGTGTCCCTATGGTCCTCTGCACCAGCGCCACAACTTTTATCAATGTCTTGCCCTTATACCACTATTATACAGCCTCCTGCTCTCATGCACCCTCACTCCCTCCCAGTGCGAGGAGATGCTCACCCACTGCCGGGAGCTGCATACTGTCCCCCACCCTCCTCCAGTTCTAGGGATGCCCATTGACCATCAATGATTTCAAATCATCGAGGGTTTATGGCCGATGTTGAAAACTTTTGCCATCGATGTGGGAGGACCAGATGGTTTCCCTACATCAATGGCAAAGGAGAACCGATCAAGTTTCAAATTTTTTTAAGGTGCCGGGACACGGAGCATAGCTCCGTCCACCCACACCCGGAAGTCCCGACACCAAGTTCTGATTGACCCACGGCCTATTCAGTCAGATATAATGGATGACCATCGATAGCTACAGCAATCGATGGCAGGGTGCAAAATCGCCATCAATGCCAACCATCGATGGCGTCTGCACCAATGCCTATCCCTACTCAGCAACAGCCAAAAACCTTTACTACCCCTCATGCCCACACACCTCTATCACTGCCCTGCCTCCTGTTCTCCTGCCCCATAACTTCCGCCAGTGGGGACCCGCTCACCCTGTGTTGCCCACATTACCCTATCATGCTTTACCACCCAGCCTCCTGTTCTCATGCACCCTAACTTCCACCCAGTAGGAGGAGACACTGACTCAGGGCCACCGTCCTGTACTCCTGTGCTGCCACGCTGGACCCTCACCCACTGGCAGAAGCTGCACAGTGTCCCCCACCCTCCCCTTTAGTCCCCCTTATTCCCACACACCCCTATCACTACCCAGCCTCCTGTTTTCCTGTGTCATGACCTCCGCCAGTGGGGAGCCGCTGACTCAGAAACACCCTACTATACTATTGCACACACACACACACACACACACACACACACCTAAACAACATGCACACACAGCCCCCCCCCCCCCCCCCACACCCACAAATGTCACTGTACCCTCCACACTATCAATGTACATCTTACTCTGTAACCGCTTACAAAACAATACACACCCCCTTCCACATCATATGCTCTCTATTTAACACATTTCACCTATAACTCAATTTGCAATACAGGCATCTTACATACAATTCTAACCATCTTTCTCATATACAAATGTTCACAAATTAAGGGGGCGCAGCCCCTTACGACGGTGTGAAGAGCGCCCGTAGGGTGCGCTGAATCACCTAGTCCCTAATAAAGTGTTAGGGTGTGCTAACCTGAAGCAACCCAGCCATATGCTGCGTCATGGCTAGGATCCACCATTAATAACAGGATTGTATAGGACTAAGCAGGACACAACCTGTGACTGACATGTGCTGATACAATGCCGCAGTCCCCGGGACGCGTTAGATTCCGCGCAGTTACGCTGCTTCATGGCGAGGATCCACCAATAATAACAGGATTGTATGAAAGAACCTAGAACAGGGGCACTTGCATAATAGATGTGACCATTATATGGAACAGGACGCCGGCTATGAATGGGGACATTGTAATGACTGTGGCTGGGTAACCGTGTATCAGATGCGTGAGAGACGTCCTCTGTGCGGTGAATACACCGCTGTCCAGAGCCACAAATACAAGTGCACGACATCTGCTGACATTCGGCGTGAGAGTTCTGAATCCCCCCCTCATCATGAGACATGTGGCTCATTTCCAGATGTCATTTGTGTGTCGTCGTCATCGTCCCCCCTCCCTCCGTGCTCTGGGCTGTGATCATACAGAACTGAGGGGTAGAGGAATGAGGCAGTGATAAGGGAGGGGAAGTGGCCCATGGCAACCAATCAGCTGCTCTGTATCATTTTATATTATGCAAATGACAGTTGTTACGTCAGTGCTGATTGGTTGCCATGGGCCACTTCTCCCTTATCACTGCTTCATACATCTACCCCAGAGATCTGTCTCGCTCAGTGCTCAGGAGAGACCATTATCGTGGAGGGTAACAATGGGCTGTATTCATCCGCGCTGCATGGGTGAGCGCAGATCTCGCCGCTTCCTCTCTGCAAGGAAATGGTTTACATGTAAGCAGCGATGTCACAAGACGGAGAAATGTTCAACCCCGGAAATGTCACTGATGCTGATAGGTAGGAGAGGAACCAAAGACGATCGTTTCCCAACCTGCAATTCTTCTTGTGAAGGGAAAAATCCCATTCTGCTGAGTTCCAGCATTTCCACTTCCCAACCCAAAGCTGGTGCCAGCGATACTGATGCGTAGGCGTCGCCATAGCTGGTGCCAGCGATACTGATGCGTAGGCGTCGCCATAGCTGGTGCCAGCGATACTGATGCGGAGGCGTCGCCATAGCTGGTGCCAGCGATACTGATGCGGAGGCGTCGCCATAGCTGGTGCCAGCGATACTGATGCGGAGGCGTCGCCATAGCTGGTGCCAGCGATACTGATGCGGAGGCATCGCCATAGCTGGTGCCAGCGATACTGAGTCATACACAGGGCCGGACTGGGACCAGAAATTAGCCCAGGCATCTTGAGCACACAGGCCCACCTGCAGTAGGAGGGACCCTTGCGCTGCGAAAAGGGGGCGTGGTCTCATGGAAAGGAGGCGTGGTATCAGAAAAAGAAGGCAGTACACGGCCCATTACACATTATGGAACACACCGTTATTCCCATTACACAATATGTCACACACCATAATGCCCATTACACATTATGCCACACCGTAATGCCCATTGTGTATGCCGCACACCGCAATGCCTATTACACAATATGCTGCACACCGTGATGCCCATTACACAATATGCTGCACATCGTGATGCCCATTACACAATATGCTGCACATCGTGATGCCCATTACACAATATGCTGCACACTGATGAGGCTAGTCTTCTCACCAGCATCAGTGGGTCTATTGACCCCAGCACCAGCCGCAGTTCTGCTCCTGCTCCCTGGACACTGTTCGGCACCCGATCCCTGGCCACTGCTTGTGTCTTGATCCTCGGCACTCCCGGCTGCAGCTCTGCATTCTCTCCCCGGTGCTTCTTGTCACCCTCTCCCAGGCGCGTGACTGCTGCTGCTGTACTGTTGAAGGGTCTCAGCCGCGGCTGTAGCCACAAGACATACTGGACCACCAGGGCATTTTAAAGTGGCCCAAAACACTAGAAACAGAGTGTCCTGGGGGGCACATGGCACCCTGCCGTCCGTTCACATGCAGGCACACGGCAGCAAAAGACGGCGGCCAGGAGCAGCCGCTGCACAAAATCAGCCCACAAGGCCATAAAAGTGCCAGATGGCCAGTCCGGCTCTGGTCATAGATGTACATAAAGCACGGTACAAAGCACACATACAGAACAGTGCAAAACACCCATACAGCACGGTACAGAACACATACAGCACGGTACAGAGCATACATACAGCAAGGTACAGAACACATACAGCACGGTACAGAGCATACATACAGCACGGTACAGAGCAAACATACAGCACGGTACAGAACACCCATACAGAACGGTGCAAAGCACACATACAGCACGGTACAGAGCACACATACAGAACGGTACAGAGCACCCATACAGAACGGTGCAAAGCACACATACAGCACGGTACAGAGCACACATACAGAACGGTGCAGAACACATACAGCACGGTACAGAGCAAACATACAGCACGGTACAGAGCACACATACAGAGCGGTACAGAGCACCCATACAGCACGGTACAGAGCACACATACAGCACGGTACAGAGCACACATACAGCACGGTACAGAACACACATACAGCACGGTACAGATCACACATACAGCACGGTACAGAACACACCTACAGCACAGTACAGAACACACATACAGCACGGTACAGAACACACGTACCGCACAGGAATGTTGGAAGATATTTACACTGATACACCAACCAAATTGCATATGGTATGTAGGAGGTGTCTGTGTGTGTGTATGTATGGGGGGGGGGGGGGAATTGATATATAGAAAGCCTTTTGTAAGGTACCAGCCAATGTATCTTCTTTCGGAGTGTCCGATTTATGTTCTCACCCATATACATGGCTATGTTGCTAGAAGTCATATGTTAGTTATATGTTAGTTATATGTTAGTCATATGTTAGTCATATGTTAGTCATATGTTAGTTATATGTTGGCTCCTGGTAATTTTGTGTTTGTGTCTTTCAGGAAACTATTGGACAATTGCTGTGACCCCGCACAGCTGTTTTCTATGACAAAAGTGAACACCCCGGTGGGCGAGAACCTGTGGTTTGATGGAGAATTGTTATATTCATTGATTATCGACAATGCAACATACAACCTCTTCCCGCAGGTGAGTAGAGGGGCTCAGTCTGTACCTGCAGGGTCCCGGCAAAGATGGGAGGTGGAGATGTCTGGTCATAATATCTGTAGCATGTGATATAGAAGTGTAGGCACCTACTGCCCTCCCTGCGGCACCCACTGCCCTCCCTGCAGCACCCACTGCCCTCCCTGCCGCTCTCACTGCCCTCCCTGCGACACCCACTGCCCTCCCTGCAGCACCCACTGCCCTCCCTGCAGCTCTCACTGCCCTCCCTGCAGCACCCACTGCCCTCCCTGCCGCTCTCACTGCCCTCCCTGCGGCACCCACTGCCCTCCCTGCAGCACCCACTGCCCTCCCTGCCGCTCTCACTGCCCTCCCTGCGACACCCACTGCCCTCCCTGCAGCACCCACTGCCCTCCCTGCAGCTCTCACTGCCCTCCCTGCAGCACCCACTGCCCTCCCTGCCGCTCTCACTGCCCTCCCTGCGGCACCCACTGCCCTCCCTGCAGCTCTCACTGCCCTCCCTGTAGCACTCCCTGCCGCACCCACTGCCCTCCCTGATGCTTGCACCCTCTGCCCTCCCTGATGCACCCACTGCCCTCCCTAATACACTCACTGCCCTCCCTGATGCACTCACTACCCTCCCTGCGGCTCCCACTGCCCTCCCTGCGCTCTCCCTGCCCTCCCTGATGCACCCACTGCCCTCCCTCAGGGCGCTAGTTATTTGCTATTCACAACAGGGACCCCGCCGGCCGCAGCCAGCTTTATACACATGACGGCGCCGCAGGTACCCCTACGGCACTGCAGGGACGCCGGGGCAGCAATTTTTTTACACAGTTCGCTGGGGGTGAGGGGCAAACTGCCGCCCTCCAGGTGCCGGCGCCCTAGGCAAATGCCTAGAGCTGCCTAGTGGTGGCGCCGGCCCTGCACTCCCTGATGCATCCGCTGCCCTCCCTGATGCTTGCACCCACTGCCCTCCCTAATGCACTCACTGCCCTCCCTAATGCACTCACTGCCCTCCCTAATGCACTCACTTCCCTCCCTGCGGCTCCCACTGCCCTCCCTAATGCACTCATTTCCCTCCCTGCGGCTCCCACTGCCCTCCCTGCGGCTCTCCCTGATGCACCCACTGCCCTCCCCGCGGCACCCACTGCCCTCCCTGTGGCACCCACTGCCCTCCCTGTGGCACCCACTGCCCTCCCTGATGCACCCACTGCCCTCCCTGATGCACCCACTGCCCTTCTCTTGTCTCTGTTGCTAGGATACTCCATTCAAACTGCCCCTGAAGAAGTGCTCTGTGGTCGGCAATGGCGGGATACTGAAAGGGAGCAGATGTGGGAAGCGCATTGATGAAGCCGACTTTGTGATACGGTAAGAGAGACCCCAGACCTCCTGGCGCATTTCTGGGCACCCTTTACGGGACCAGTGCACGTGCGGCTGATGCTGGAATAGTGGGGTGCGTCTAATGCTGGAATAGTGGGGTGTGTGTCTGATGCTGGAATAGTGGGGTGTGTGTCTGATGCTGGAATAGTGGGGTGCGTCTGATGCTGGAATAGTGGTGTGTGTCTGATGCTGGAATAGTGGGATGTGCGTCTGATGCTGGAATAGTGGGGTGTGTCTGATGCTGGAATAGTGGGGTGCGTGTGATGCTGGAATAGTGGGGTGCGTCTGATGCTGGAATAGTGGGATGTGTGTCTGATGCTGGAATAGTGGGGTGCGTCTGATGCTGGAATAGTGGGGTGCGTCTGATGCTGGAATAGTGGGGTGCGTGTGATGCTGGAATAGTGGGGCGCGTCTGATGCTGGAATAGTGGGGTGCGTCTGATGCTGGAATAGTGGGATGTGTGTCTAATGCTGGAATAGTGGGGTGCGTGTGATGCTGGAATAGTGGGGTGCGTCTGATGCTGGAATAGTGGGATGTGTGTCTGATGCTGGAATAGTGGGGTGCGTCTGATGCTGGAATAGTGGGGCGTGTCTGATGCTGGAATAGTGGGGTGCGTCTGATGCTGGAATAGTGGGGTGCGTCTGATGCTGGAATAGTGGGGCGAGTCTGATGCTGGAATAGTGGGGTGCGTGTGATGCTGGAATAGTGGGGTGCGTCTGATGCTGGAATAGTGGGATGTGTCTGATGCTGGAATAGTGGGGTGTGTGTCTAATGCTGGAATAGTGGGGTGCGTGTGATGCTGGAATAGTGGGGTGCGTCTGATGCTGGAATAGTGGGGCGCGTCTGATGCTGGAATAGTGGGGTGCGTCTGATGCTGGAATAGTGGGGTGCGTCTGATGCTGGAATAGTGGGATGTGCGTCTGATGCTGGAATAGTGGGATGTGCGTCTGATGCTGGAATAGTGGGGCGCGTCTGATGCTGGAATAGTGGGGCGCGTCTGATGCTGGAATAGTGGGGTGCGTCTGATGCTGGAATAGTGGGGTGCGTCTGATGCTGGAATAGTGGGGTGCGTGTGATGCTGGAATAGTGGGGCGCGTCTGATGCTGGAATAGTGGGGTGCGTCTGATGCTGGAATAGTGGGGTGCGTCTGATGCTGGAATAGTGGGGTGCGTCTGATGCTGGAATAGTGGGGTGCGTGTGATGCTGGAATAGTGGGGCGCGTCTGATGCTGGAATAGTGGGGTGCGTCTGATGCTGGAATAGTGGGGTGCGTCTGATGCTGGAATAGTGGGGTGCGTCTGATGCTGGAATAGTGGGGTGCGTCTGATGCTGGAATAGTGGGGTGCGTCTGATGCTGGAATAGTGGGGCGCGTCTGATGCTGGAATAGTGGGGTGCGTCTGATGCTGGAATAGTGGGGTGCGTCTGATGCTGGAATAGTGGGGTGCGTTTGATGCTGGAATAGTGGGGTGCGTCTGATGCTGGAATAGTGGGGTGCGTCTGATGCTGGAATAGTGGGGTGTGCGTCTGATGCTGGAATAGTGGGGCGCGTCTGATGCTGGAATAGTGGGGTGCGTCTGATGCTGGAATAGTGGGGTGCGTCTGATGCTGGAATAGTGGGGCGTGTCTGATGCTGGAATAGTGGGGTGCGTCTGATGCTGGAATAGTGGGGCGTGTCTGATGCTGGAATAGTGGGGCGTGTCTGATGCTGGAATAGTGGGGTGCGTCTGATGCTGGAATAGTGGGGTGCGTCTGATGCTGGAATAGTGGGATGTGCGTCTGATGCTGGAATAGTGGGGCGTGTCTGATGCTGGAATAGTGGGGTGCGTCTGATGCTGGAATAGTGGGGTGCGTCTGATGCTGGAATAGTGGGGTGCGTCTGATGCTGGAATAGTGGGGTGCGTCTGATGCTGGAATAGTGGGGTGCGTCTGATGCTGGAATAGTGGGATGTGCGTCTGATGCTGGAATAGTGGGGTGCGTCTGATGCTGGAATAGTGGGGTGTGCGTCTGATGTTGGAATAGTGGGGTGCGTCTGATGCTGGAATAGTGGGGTGCGTCTGATGCTGGAATAGTGGGGTGTGCGTCTGATGCTGGAATAGTGGGGTGCGTCTGATGCTGGAATAGTGGGGTGTGTCTGATGCTGGAATAGTGGGGTGTGTCTGATGCTGGAATAGTGGGGTGCATCTGATGCTGGAATAATGGGGTGTGTCTGATGCTGGAATATTGGGGTGCGTCTGATGCTGGAATAGTGGGGTGTGCGTCTGATGCTGGAATAGTGGGGTGTGCGTCTGATGCTGGAATAGTGGGGTGCATCTGATGCTGGAATAGTGGGGCGTGTCTGATGCTGGAATAGTGGGGTGTGTCTGATGCTGGAGTAGTGGGGCGTGTCTGATGCTGGAATAGTGGGGTGTGCGTCTGATGCTGGAATAGTGGGGTGTGTCTGATGCTGGAATAGTGGTGTGCGTCTGATGCTGGAAAAGTGGGGCGCATCTGATGCTGGAATAGTGGGGTGTGCGTCTGATGCTGGAATAGTGGGGCGTGTCTGATGTTGGAATAGTGGGGTGTGCGTCTGATGCTGGAATAGTGGGGTGCGTCTGATGCTGGAATAGTGGGGTGCGTCTGATGCTGGAATAGTGGGGCGCGTGTGATGCTGGAATAGTGGGGTGTGGCTGATGCTGGAATAGTGGGGTGCGTCTGATGCTGGAATAGTGGGGTGCGGCTGATGCTGGAATAGTGGGATGCGGCTGATGCTGGAATAGTGGGGTGCCTCTGATGCTGGAATAGTGGGGTGCGTCTGATGCTGGAATAGTGGGGTGTGCGTCTGATGCTGGAATAGTGGGGCGTGTCTGATGTTGGAATAGTGGGGTGTGCGTCTGATGCTGGAATAGTGGGGTGCGTCTGATGCTGGAATAGTGGGGTGCGTCTGATGCTGGAATAGTGGGGCGCGTGTGATGCTGGAATAGTGGGGTGTGGCTGATGCTGGAATAGTGGGGTGCGTCTGATGCTGGAATAGTGGGGTGCGGCTGATGCTGGAATAGTGGGATGCGGCTGATGCTGGAATAGTGGGGTGCCTCTGATGCTGGAATAGTGGGGTGTGTCTGATGCTGGAATAGTGGGGTGCGTCTGATTCTGGAATAGTGGGGTGTGAATATGCTGGGGACCGATCCAGCCTGAATCAGTCCCTATGTTCCTGTTATTATAATGTATAATGGGGTTAGTTTCCCGGTAATAGATAGATGGCGCCACGTTATGAAATTATAATAATTAGCTAAATATGCAGAATTGATTTTCTTGCGCAGTATTCCCTCCCTTATTGGGATCCTGGGGCGAACGCTCTGTGTATGTGGCGGTTACTAAATCTGGGGTCATTCCTGTTTCCTGGGTTCGGACAGATCCCTTTGTCCAGGTGACGCTGACCTGGCGGTGTTTATCTTCACACTGTGGCAGTAACGCAGTCGCACGTTGTCTCTACAGGTGTAACCTGCCCCCTCTGGGGAGCGAGTACAGTCCGGACGTGGGAACTCGGACGCAGCTGGTGACGGCGAATCCGTCCATTATAGACAAAAGGTAAATGATTGCCGATTTGTTTCATTGACATCATTTGCTCATCCCAGGTGCTGGGAGACTCTGTGGGATCGTTCTCAGGAATGAATTCCTCTATCTCAGCCTAAAGGACAGAACCTTGTTCAGGGGTAGATCCCCCAATGTTGCCTTATATCACGCACATACCCATTACTAAGTTATATAGGATACAAGACGCCTCTCTCTAGCTGGGGAAGAAAAGGAAGACAGTGACCCCAACTCTTAGTCACCCCCATCTGACATCTCCTGGCATCACAGCGAGTAAGCAGGGGAACCCCCAGTGACCCCAACTATTAGTCACCTCCATCTGACATCTCCTGGGCATCACAGCGAGTAAGCCGGGGAACCCCCAGTGACCCCAACTATTAGTCACCCCCATCTGACATCTCCTGGGCATCACAGCGAGTAAGCCGGGGAACCCCCAGTGACCGCAACTCTTAGTCACCCCCAACTGACATCTCCTGGGCATTACATTGAGTAAGCCGGGGAACCCCCAGTGACCCCATTTCTCCCTCTATCTGTGAACCTGTATAGGTCCCTGCAGTTACACACGTGGCACCTCCCACGTGACCCTCAATAACCCATATTATATCCATAATAACATAAGAGTAACGCAGGGAAGTGACGTCCAGCATTTCTTATTGCGGCATATTTAATCGAAATCAAACTTTGCTGACATTTTTGAAGCAGTAAAATCAATGGATATATCCTGGACAGAAGTGACCGGTACCCTTCTATTCTGTAGCACAACGGGTAGAATAATCACTGCACCACCTGCTTCTGTAGCTGTCAGTGGGACCCGTGCACCTGTGCGCAGGTAGTTTAGGCCACTCCCCCCCGCTCCGCCAGTCTCAGGTGTGATGGTGCTTCTCCAGGTGTCAGCTCTTCCCACAGATGTTTCGTAGGACTTTATCCTGGGACGTCACCGTATAAAGCCATCTGCGGCACAATATACTGACGTATTCCATTGCACAGTGGTCATTGTATGTACCCAGGATAGGACGTGTGGTCCAAATGAAATGTGTTTTATGTATATGTTTTGGAATGTTTTAATAAATTCATGGAATTTTTATTATTGCCTTGAACATCATTTAAGACGGTTGCACCCAACTAACCATTCTTGTTGTACATTGTAGTCATACAGTAAAACCAGGAAGGTCCCTAGTAGAAAAATGATCTTATTCTGTATTTCAATACCAAGCTGTAGATTATATGTACGTACTGGGTGCCACCTGTGCCATCTGGCTGGGGGGTATTGGTGCAGAGACATCTGTATTGGTTCTGTTATTGCTGCTTGTAGATATATCCGGGGGATGGTTATCGCAGGACGTTTAGCAGATAACACGGGTGGAAAGTGTCTCTCACATGTACCCATAGTATACTGACGTTCTGCAGGAAGTGTGATTACAGAGGACCTCGGAAACTGTGGTCCCGGCCCCCGGCCTGACACATCTGCTGCCGGCTACCATCTGTGTGTGGGTTGTGTGGACTGGAGGTCTCTGAGGGTGTCAGGAAGCAGCTGCGGCAGGTGACGGAGTGGTCACTGGTGTCCTGGAAGGGGAGGCAGATAGAGCAGGATATCTGGAGGAAGTCATGGATGTAATGCACAATATACAGAGGAAGAGAGAGCATCTGGTGGGTGGTGAGGGGAGGAAATGGTTAATGCCGTGATGGCATAGGACTGGGCATGGGAGATGGTGGGTGGTGAGGGGAGGAAATGGTTAATGCCATGATGACGTAGGACTGGGCATGGAAGATGGTGGGTGGTGAGGGGAGGAAATGGTTAATGCCATGATGACGTAGGACTGGGCATGGGAGATGGTGGGTGGTGAGGGGAGGAAATGGTTAATGCCGTGATGGCATAGGACTGGGCATGGGAGATGGTGGGTGGTGAGGGGAGGTAATGGTTAATGCCATGATGACGTAGGACTGGGCATGGGAGATGGTGGGTGGTGAGGGGAGGAAATGGTTAATGCCCTGATGGCATAGGACTGGGCATGGGAGATGGTGGGTGGTGAGGGGAGGAAATGGTTAATGCCATGATGACGTAGGACTGGGCATGGGAGATGGTGGGTGGTGAGGGGAGGAAATGGTTAATGCCATGATGGCGTAGGACTGGGCATGGGAGATGGTGGGTGGTGAGGGGAGGAAATGGTTAATGCCGTGATGGCGTAGGACTGGGCATGGGAGATGGTGGGTGGTGAGGGGAGGAAATGGTTAATGCCATGATGGCGTAGGACTGGGCATGGGAGATGGTGGGTGGTGAGGGGAGGAAATGGTTAATGCCTTGATGGCGTAGGACTGGGCATGGGAGATGGTGGGTGGTGAGGGGAGGAAATGGTTAATGCCATGATGACGTAGGACTGGGCATTGGAGATGGTGGGTGGTGAGGGGAGGAAATGGTTAATGCCATGATGGCGTAGGACTGGGCATAGGAGATGGTGGGTGGTGAGGGGAGAAAATGGTTAATGCCGTGATGACGTAGGACTGGGCATGTGAGATGGTGGGTGGTGAGGGGAGGGAATGGTTAATGCCATGATGGCGTAGGACTGGGCAAGGGAGATGGTGGGTGGTGAGGGGGGAAATGGTTAATGCCATGATGGCATAGGACTGGGCATGGGAGATGGTGGGTGGTGAGGGGAGGAAATGGTTAATGCCGTGATGACGTAGGACTGGGCATGGGAGATGGTGGGTGGTAAGGGGAGGAAATGGTTAATGCCATGATGACGTAGGACTGGGCATGGGAGATGGTGGGTGGTGAGGGGGGAAATGGTAAATGCCATGATGGCGTTGGACTGGGCATGGGAGTTGGTGGGTGGTGAGGGGAGGAAATGGTTAATGACGTGATGACGTAGGACTGGGCATGGGAGATGGTGGGTGGTGAGGGGAGGAAATGGTTAATGCCGTGATGGCATAGGACTGGGCATGGGAGATGGTGTGTGGTGAGGGGAGGAAATGGTCAATGCCATGATGACGTAGGACTGGGCATGGGAGATGGTGGGTGGTGAGGGGAGGAAATGGTTAATGCCATGATGGCATAGGACTGGGCATGGGAGATGGTGGGTGGTGAGGGGAGGAAATGGTTAATGCCCTGATGACGTAGGACTGGGCATGGGAGATGGTGGGTGGTGAGGAGGGAAATGGTTAATGCCATTATGGCGTAGGACTGGGCATGGGAGATGGTGGGTGGTGAGGGGGGAAATGGTTAATGCCGTGATGGTGTAGGACTGGGCATGGGAGATGGTGGGTGGTGAGGGGAGGAAATGGTTAATGCCATGATGGCGTAGGACTTGGCATGGGAGATGGTGGGTGGTGAGGGGAGGAAATGGTTAATGCCATAGGACTGGGCATGGGAGATGGTGGGTGGTGAGGGGAGGAAATGGTTAATGCCATGATGGCGTAGGACTGGGCATGGGAGATGGTGGGTGGTGAGGGGAGGAAATGGTTAATGCCATGATGGCGTAGGACTGGGCATGGGAGATGGTGGGTGGTGAGGGGAGGAAATGGTTAATGCCATGATGGCGTAGGACTGGGCATGGGAGATGGTGGGTGGTGAGGGGAGGAAATAGTTAATGCCATGATGGCGTAGGACTGGGCATGGGAGATGGTGGGTGGTGAGGGGAGGAAATGGTTAATGCCATGATGGCGTAAGACTGGGCATGGGAAATGGAGGGTGGTGAGGGGAGGAAATGGTTAATGCCATGATGACGTAGGACTGGGCATGTGAGATGGTGGGTGGTGAGGGGAGGGAATGGTAAATGCCATGATGGCGTAGGACTGGGCATGGGAGATGGTGGGTGGTGAGGGGAGGAAATGGTTAATGCCATGATGACGTAGGACTGGGCATGGGAGATGGTGGGTGGTGAGGGGAGGGAATGGTTAATGCCATGATGGCGTAGGACTGGGCATGGGAGATGGTGGGTGGTGAGGGGAGGAAATGGTTAATGCCATGATGACGTAGGACTGGGCATGGGAGATGGTGGGTGGTGAGGGGAGGAAATGGTTAATGCCATGATGGCATAGGACTGGGCATGGGAGATGGTGGGTGGTGAGGGGAGGAAATGGTTAATGCCATGATGGCGTAGGACTGGGCATGGGAGATGGTGGGTGGTGAGGGGAGGAAATAGTTAATGTCATGATGGCGTAGGACTGGGCATGTGAGATGGTGGGTGGTGAGGGGAGGGAATGGTTAATGCCATAATGATGTAGGACTGGGCATGGGAGATGGTGGGTGGTGAGGGGAGGAAATGGTTAATGCCATGATGACGTAGGACTGGGCATGTGAGATGGTGGGTGGTGAGGGGAGGGAATGGTTAATGCCATGATGGCGTAGGACTGGGCATGTGAGATGGTGGGTGGTGAGGGGAGGGAATGGTTAATGCCATGATGGCGTAGGACTAGGCATGTGAGATGGTGGGTGGTGAGGGGAGGGAATGGTTAATGCCATGATGATGTAGGACTGGGCATGGGAGATGGTGGGTGGTGAGGGGAGGAAATGGTTAATGCCATGATGATGTAGGACTGGGCATGGGAGATGGTGGGTGGTGAGGGGAGGAAATGGTTAATGCCATGATGATGTAGGACTGGGCATGGGAGATGTGTGGCGACATGAGAGATGTTTGCAGAATAATTTGGGAAGGTTCCAGGACAATCAGCCGTCACTAATTACAAGCTGGCAGGTCACACATCTCTATTATGGTGACAACAGAACCAGTTTGTGCGTTCTAGAGCGTGCCCAGAATAACCGATCATTATAACACAATCGCATATCATTATAACGCATTCACATACCATTATAACACGATCGTATATCATTATAACACAATCGTATATCATTATAACACGATCGTATATCATTATAACACAATCGCATATCATTATAACGCAATTGCACATCATTATAACACAATCGCATATCATTATAACACAATCGCATATCATTATAACGCAATCGCATATCATTATAACGCAATCGCATATCATTATAACACAATCGCATATCATTATAACACAATCGTATATCATTATAACGCAATCGCATATCATTATAACGCAATTGCACATCATTATAACACAATCGCATATCATTATAACACAATCGCATATCATTATAACACGATTGAATATCATTATAACGCAATCGCATATCATTATAACACAATCGCATATCATTATAATGCAGTCATATATCCTGTGTCGTCTGCTCACCGGTTATATGATTTATATTTATCTGACACAAAATTATTACCATCATTTAACTGACTCTGTAGATTTACTGACAGGTATCCGCCATCTACCCTGTAGAACATTGCGGTGTTAGCAGTCTCACGACAGATACTCACGGTACTCAAACTGGCACTGCCACCGATCTGACTATCGGCCAATGAGTGAGCACTATGAGATTTTATATCTTATTATTTACAGAAATTAACTAATTATGTATTGGCTTCAGGATACAGAGAGATAACTTTGCCCGCTGCCACGTGTACTCGGTGATGGGGCTGAAACCAATGAGGACATTTTCCCGATAGATCAATATGGCGGCTATATACAATAAATGCTCAATAATAAATCTAACACGGCACGTTGGACCCAAACGCTGTTGGTGGGGAAAATCACTTTGCATTGGGGGATGGGGGGATGTCCTGCTTGGAAAATGATTAGAAAACAATGGAGTTGTCTCTAAAATAAAAACCATCTCTCAATATAAGTTATCCTGTTACATTTAGCCAAATTTTGTCAAAAGTTCTCCCAAATTTCAGATTTTCTTTTTGAACTTTTTTTAGGTTCCAAAACTTGCTGTGGTCTAGGAAAGCCTTTGTGGAAAGCCTAAAGGTCTACAAGTCCAGCTATGTCTACATGCCCGCTTTCTCCACCAAGTATGGCACAGAGCCATCCCTGCGAGTCTACTACACCCTGACGGACTTCAGCGCCAACCAAACCGTGCTGTTCGCCAACCCCAACTTCCTGCGTAACGTCGGCAAATTCTGGAAGAACAAGGGCGTCCACTCCAGACGCCTCTCCACAGGTCTCTTCATGGTCAGCGCCGCCTTAAGCCTGTGCGAGGAAGTCACTGTGTATGGATTTTGGCCTTTCGAGATAGACCTGCAAGGGAAGACAATCAGCCACCATTACTACGACGATGTGCCACCGTTACGGTGGATCCACTCTATGCCCGAGGAGTTCCTCCAGATATGGTTACTTCATAAAAGTGGGATTTTAAAAGTACAATTAGAACAATGTGACACCGACAGCCAGAATCCTGGTGGGGACTAACTGTGGATCGTCGTTCTCAGAATTCCCAAATTTGGCAAAAATAAAAAAACATTTTGGTAACTTTTTGTGGAAAGGGAAAGACTTTACTTTTGCATTGAACGATAATCAATACTGGATAAGCTTTTGAAAGGGAGACTTCTGATACACTGACTGCACTTTAGGACAGCGTCTTAAAAAAGTGCCAAAATTTTGTCTGTCTCCCGGATTCTCCTTGCAACTCGCCGATGTCACAATCTTGGTGAACTTTTGTTTTTTCTTTCTTTTTTCTAAAAAAAAAATTAAAGAAAAATATTTTTTTGGCTGCTGAGTAGTTAAAGAAATAATTGTAGTATTTTTTAAAATAAAAGAACATCCCGTTCGAGAAACCAGCTTTTTTTAATTTATCGTACGGACTGAAACTGATTCGCCGTAATTCGGCATCATAAAAAAAACCAGCTGATCGGTTTAGAGCCTTTTCCATAAGGAGGAAAGGGGCGAGATGTGATGAGGCTGTCTGAGTTTTTGTTTGGGGGGGGGGGGTAGATTTTTTTTTTTTTGCTAAATTAGGTGTCTGTTTTTGAGAATTAAATTCCTCTGGATTGGACTAACGCACGTCTGCATCTGTGTCCAGCGCATGTTTGTTTTTGGTTGTTTTGTATATGCCGGCGGCGAATGAAAAAATAAATTTGTCTTTTTGAAGGATAGAACTTGGAGATTTACTAGGCTGCACATGGGCGCATTTCGCCACGTTGCAGAATCTCGTGTGGAGCTTATTAAATCTCGAGTATTATTCCGTATCTTGTTGATGGGGTGAGGAGTGAGTGTGGCTTCTGTTTCCGATATCACGGATATATAGGACGATTGTTCTGTATCTATCTGCTAATAGCGTCCCAGAATGCACTGATACAATGTAACAATTCCTATCAGGGCGAAGGAGGCTCCTCCCCCAGACCATAGCGCACTCCAGCACGCAGATTAGCAATACGCCAGCTACAACTGCACGAGACTTGTCCAGTGTTACCCAGCATGTAATCCAGCTTCACTGCGCGGCATAGAGACGCATTACTGCGTCAGGGCTGGATTGTGGGGGAGGGGGAGGAATATGTTTTGGAATTGTGAAACTGAAAATGTGAATTTTCTGTCAATTTTGCATTATGAATGGTAAATAAAAAGAGAAATCTCATTGGACTAAATGAAGATGTAGAGTTTTCCTATAGCTAAGCGATATAATAAACCACCTGGAAATTCATTGTCAGCCATTGCCCCCACCAATGTTCCCTCTAACTTTACAAAGGCTGTGTGCGGCAAAAGATTTTGGCTGTGCAACTTTGGAAGGAAATTAACATTTTTGTGCATCACTTATATATAACTGGAAAATGACGTTCAGCATTTGTGTTAACTTTACTTTAATATTAAACATTTAAAACCAGTGACGTGCGGTGAGGTTAGTGGATGGTGAGGCACCAGCTTGGTGGAGCCAGCGCCGACAAACTCTGTTGGGAGCACTGGGTCTGCGCTGCTTCTGCGCTGACAGGCAAGTACGGGAGCAGCCACCTGCATAAGCAGCTCCTACCCTGACCCAGCTCTCCCAGCAGACCCTGTCAGTGCTGGCTCCACCAAGCCGCCTCGGAGTCTGCCCATTGTTCTACCAACCCTGCTGATGGGGGGACTGGGCTGTTGGTGGGGGATGGTTTGATGGGGGCTCTGGCCTGGGGATGGGGATGGCTAGTTAGATAGGTGGGCACTGGGCTGGGGACGGGGATGGCTGGTTAGATATTGGAGCACTGGGCTAGGGAAGGGGATAGCTGGTTAGATAGTGCGGCACTGGGCTGGGGAAGGGGATAGCTGGTTAGATAGTGGAGCACTGGGCTGGGGACGGGGATGGCTAGTTAGATAGGTGGGCACTGGGCTGGGGATGGGGATGGCTGGTTAGATATTGGAGCACTGGGCTGGGGATGGGGATAGCTGGTTAGATAGTGGGGCACTGGGCTAGGGAAGGGAATAGCTGGTTAGATAGTGGGGCACTGGGCTGGGGACGGTGATGGCTGGTTAGATAGTGGGGCACTGGGCTAGGGAAGGGGATGGCTGGTTAGATAGTGGGGTACTGGGCTAGGGAAGGGGATAGCTGGTTAGATAGTGGGGTACTGGGCTAGGGAAGGGGATGGCTGGTTAGATAGTGGAGCACTGAGCTAGGGAAGGGGATAGCTGGTTAGATAGTGGAGCACTGAGCTAGGGAAAGGGATGTCTGGTTAGATAGTGGGGTACTGGGCTAGGGAAGGGGATGGCTGGTTAGATAGTGGGGCACTGGGCAAGGGAAGGGGATAGCTGGTTAGATGGTGGGGTACTGGGCTAGGGAAGGGGATGGCTGGTTAGATAGTGGGGCACTGGGCTGGGGAAGGGGATAGCTGGTTAGATAGGGGGCACTGGGCTGGGGAAGGGGATAGCTGGTTAGATAGTGGGGCACTGGGCTAGGGAAGGGGATGGCAGGTTAGATAGGGGCACTGGGCTGGGGAAGGGGATGGCTGGTTAGATGGGGGCACTGGGCTGGGGAAGGGTATAGCTGGTTAGATAGCGGGCACTGGGCTAGGGAAGGGGATAGCTGGTTAGATAGTGGGGCACTGGGCTAGGGAAGGGGATAGCTGGTTAGATAGTGGGGCACTGGGCTAGGGAAGGGGATGGCTGGTTAGATAGTGGGGCACTGGGCTAGGGAAGGGGATGGCTGGTTAGATAGGGGGCACTGGGCTGGGGAAGGGGATGGCTGGTTAGATAGGGGGCACTTGGCTAGGGAAGGGGATGGCTGGTTAGATAGTGGGGCACTGGGCTAGGGAAGGGGATAGCTGGTTAGATAGTGGGGCACTGGGCTAGGGAAGGGGATGGCTGGTTAGATAGGGGGCACTGGGCTAGGGAAGGGGATAGATGGTTAGATAGGGGGCACTGGGCTAGGGAAGGGGGTAGCTGGTTAGATAGGGGGCACTGGGCTGGGGAAGGTGCCTTCCCCATTATCTCTGTAGCTGCATCTCAGCTGCGCATAATTCCGGTGCCTTCCCCTTTATCTCTGTAGCTGCATCTCAGCTGCGCAAGTTTCCAGTGCCTTCCCCTTTATCTATATAGCTGCAGCGCAGCTATATAGATTCCGGTACCTTCCCCATTATATCTCTGTAGCTGCATCTCTGCTGCACATAATCCCGGTGCCTTCCCCTTTATCTCTGTAGCTGCATCTCAGCTGCACATAATTCCGGTGCCTTCCCCATTATCTCTGTAGCTGCATCTCTGCTGCATATAATCGCGGTGCCTTCCCCTTTATCTCTGTAGCTGTATCGCAGCTGCACATAATTCCGGTGCCTTCCCCATTATCTCTATAGCGGCATCTCTGCTGCACATAATCGCGGTGCCTTCCCCTTTATCTCTGTAGCTGCATCTCAGCTGCACATAATTCCGTTGCCTTCCCCTTTATCTCTGTAGCTGCATCTCAGCTGCGCATAATCCCGGTGCCTTCCCCTTTATCTCTGTAGCTGCATCTCAGCTGCACATAATTCCGGTGCCTTCCCCTTTATCTCTGTAGCTGCATCTCAGCTGCGCATAATTCCGGTGCCTTCCCCTTTATCTCGGTAGCTGCATCGCAGCTGCGCATAATTCCGGTGCCTTCCCCATTATCTCTGTAGCTGCATCTCAGCTGCGCATAATTCCGGTGCCTTCCCCATTATCTCTGTAGCTGCATCGCAGCTGCGCATAATTCCGGTGCCTTCCCCATTATCTCTGTAGCTGCATCTCAGCTGCGCATAATTCCGGTGCCTTCCCCATTATCTCTGTAGCTGCATCTCAGCTGCGCATAATTCCGATACCTTCCCCATTATCTCTGTAGCTGCATCTCAGCTGCCCATAATTCCGGTGCCTTCCCCTTTATCTCTATAGCTGCACCGAAGCTGCACATAATTCCGGTGCCTTCCCCATTATCTCTGTAGCTGCATCTCTGTTGCACATAATCCCGGTGCCTTCCCCTTTATCTCTGTAGCTGCATCTCAGCTGTGTATAATTCCGATGCCTTCCCCATTATCTCTGTAGCTGCATCTCTGTTGCACATAATCCCGGTGCCTTCCCCTTTATCTCTGTAGCTGCATCTCAGCTGTGTATAATTCCGGTGCCTTCACCATTATTTCTGTAGCTGCATCTCAGCTGCCAATATTTCCGGTGCCTTCCCCTTTATCTCTATAGCTGCACCGCAGATGCACATAATTCCGGTGCCTTCCCCATTATCTCTGTAGCTGCATCTCTGCAACACATAATCCCGGTGCCTTCCCCTTTATCTCTGTAGCTGCATCTCAGCTGTGCATAATTTTGGTGCCTTGCCCTTTATCTCTGTAGCTGCAGCGCAGCTGCACATAATTCCGGTGCCTTCCCCATTATCTCTATAGCTGCATCTCTGCTGCACATAATCGCGGTGCCTTCCCCTTTATCTCTATAGCTGCATCTCAGCTGCGCATAATTCCGATACCTTCCCCATTATCTCTGTAGCTGCATCTCAGCTGCCCATAATTCCGGTGCCTTCCCCTTTATCTCTGTAGCTGCATCTCAGCTGCGCATAATTCCGGTGCCTTCCCCTTTATCTCGGTAGCTGCATCGCAGCTGCGCATAATTCCGGTGCCTTCCCCATTATCTCTGTAGCTGCATCTCAGCTGCGCATAATTCCGGTGCCTTCCCCATTATCTCTGTAGCTGCATCGCAGCTGCGCATAATTCCGGTGCCTTCCCCATTATCTCTGTAGCTGCATCTCAGCTGCGCATAATTCCGGTGCCTTCCCCATTATCTCTGTAGCTGCATCTCTGTTGCACATAATCCCGGTGCCTTCCCCTTTATCTCTGTAGCTGCATCTCAGCTGTGTATAATTCCGATGCCTTCCCCATTATCTCTGTAGCTGCATCTCTGTTGCACATAATCCCGGTGCCTTCCCCTTTATCTCTGTAGCTGCATCTCAGCTGTGTATAATTCCGGTGCCTTCACCATTATTTCTGTAGCTGCATCTCAGCTGCCAATATTTCCGGTGCCTTCCCCTTTATCTCTATAGCTGCACCGCAGATGCACATAATTCCGGTGCCTTCCCCATTATCTCTGTAGCTGCATCTCTGCAACACATAATCCCGGTGCCTTCCCCTTTATCTCTGTAGCTGCATCTCAGCTGTGCATAATTTTGGTGCCTTGCCCTTTATCTCTGTAGCTGCAGCGCAGCTGCACATAATTCCGGTGCCTTCCCCATTATCTCTATAGCTGCATCTCTGCTGCACATAATCGCGGTGCCTTCCCCTTTATCTCTATAGCTGCATCTCAGCTGCGCATAATTCCGATACCTTCCCCATTATCTCTGTAGCTGCATCTCAGCTGCCCATAATTCCGGTGCCTTCCCCTTTATCTCTGTAGCTGCATCTCAGCTGCGCATAATTCCGGTGCCTTCCCCTTTATCTCGGTAGCTGCATCGCAGCTGCGCATAATTCCGGTGCCTTCCCCATTATCTCTGTAGCTGCATCTCAGCTGCGCATAATTCCGGTGCCTTCCCCATTATCTCTGTAGCTGCATCGCAGCTGCGCATAATTCCGGTGCCTTCCCCATTATCTCTGTAGCTGCATCTCAGCTGCGCATAATTCCGGTGCCTTCCCCATTATCTCTGTAGCTGCATCTCAGCTGCGCATAATTCCGATACCTTCCCCATTATCTCTGTAGCTGCATCTCAGCTGCCCATAATTCCGGTGCCTTCCCCTTTATCTCTATAGCTGCACCGAAGCTGCACATAATTCCGGTGCCTTCCCCATTATCTCTGTAGCTGCATCTCTGTTGCACATAATCCCGGTGCCTTCCCCTTTATCTCTGTAGCTGCATCTCAGCTGTGTATAATTCCGATGCCTTCCCCATTATCTCTGTAGCTGCATCTGTTGCACATAATCCCGGTGCCTTCCCCTTTATCTCTGTAGCTGCATCTCAGCTGTGTATAATTCCGGTGCCTTCACCATTATTTCTGTAGCTGCATCTCAGCTGCCAATATTTCCGGTGCCTTCCCCTTTATCTCTATAGCTGCACCGCAGATGCACATAATTCCGGTGCCTTCCCCATTATCTCTGTAGCTGCATCTCTGCAACACATAATCCCGGTGCCTTCCCCTTTATCTCTGTAGCTGCATCTCAGCTGTGCATAATTTTGGTGCCTTGCCCTTTATCTCTGTAGCTGCAGCGCAGCTGCACATAATTCCGGTACCTTCCCCATTATATCTCTGTAGCTGCATCTCAGCTGCACATAATTCCGGTGCCTTCCCCTTTATCTCTATAGCTGCACCGCAGCTGCACATAATTCCGGTGCCTTCCCCATTATCTCTGTAGCTGCATCTCTGCTGCACATAATCCCAGTGCCTTCCCCTTTATCTATGTAGCTGCATCTCAGCTGCACATAATTCCGGTGCCTTCCCCATTATCTCTGTAGCTGCATCTCTGCTGCACATAATCCCGATGCCTTCCCCTTTATCTCTGTAGCTGCATCTCAGCTGCGCATAATTCCAGTGCCTTCCACTTTATCTCTGTAGCTGCATCTCAGCTGCGCATAATCCCGGTGCCTTCCCCTTTATCTCTGTAGCTGCATCTCAGCTACACATAATTCCGATGCCTTCCCCATTATCTCTGTAGCTGCATCTCAGCTGCGCAAGTTTCCGGTGCCTTCCCCTTTATCTCTATAGCTGCACCGCAGCTGCGCATAATTCTGGTGCCTTGCCCTTTATCTCTGTAGCTGCATCGCAGCTGCACATAATTCCGGTGCCTTCCCCATTATCTCTATAGCTGCATCTCTGCTGCACATAATCGCGGTGCCTTCCCCTTTATCTCTGTAGCTGCATCTCAGCTGCGCATAATTCCGGTGCCTTCCCCTTTATCTCTGTAGCTGCATCTAAGCTGCCCATAATCCCGGTGCCTTCCCCTTTATCTCTGTAGCTGCATCTCAGCTGCACATAATTCCGGTGCCTTCCCCTTTATCTCTGTAGCTGCATCTCAGCTGCGCATAATCCCGGTGCCTTCCCCTTTATCTATATAGCTGCAGTGCAGCTGCACATAATTCCGGTACCTTCCCCATTATATCTCTGTAGCTGCATCTCTGCTGCACATAATCCCGGTGCCTTCCCCTTTATCTCTGTAGCTGCATCTCAGCTGCACATAATTCCGGTGCCTTCCCCATTATCTCTGTAGCTGCATCTCTGCTGCACATAATCGCGGTGCCTTCCCCTTTATCTCTGTAGCTGTATCGCAGCTGCACATAATTCCGGTGCCTTCCCCATTATCTCTATAGCGGCATCTCTGCTGCACATAATCGCGGTGCCTTCCCCTTTATCTCTGTAGCTGCATCTCAGCTGCACATAATTCCGTTGCCTTCCCCTTTATCTCTGTAGCTGCATCTCAGCTGCGCATAATCCCGGTGCCTTCCCCTTTATCTCTGTAGCTGCATCTCAGCTGCACATAATTCCGGTGCCTTCCCCTTTATCTCTGTAGCTGCATCTCAGCTGCGCATAATTCCGGTGCCTTCCCCTTTATCTCGGTAGCTGCATCGCAGCTGCGCATAATTCCGGTGCCTTCCCCATTATCTCTGTAGCTGCATCTCAGCTGCGCATAATTCCGGTGCCTTCCCCATTATCTCTGTAGCTGCATCGCAGCTGCGCATAATTCCGGTGCCTTCCCCATTATCTCTGTAGCTGCATCTCAGCTGCGCATAATTCCGGTGCCTTCCCCATTATCTCTGTAGCTGCATCTCAGCTGCGCATAATTCCGATACCTTCCCCATTATCTCTGTAGCTGCATCTCAGCTGCCCATAATTCCGGTGCCTTCCCCTTTATCTCTATAGCTGCACCGAAGCTGCACATAATTCCGGTGCCTTCCCCATTATCTCTATAGCTGCATCTCTGCTGCACATAATCCCGGTGCCTTCCCCTTTATCTCTGTAGCTGCATCTCAGCTGTGTATAATTCCGGTGCCTTCCCCATTATTTCTGTAGCTGCATCTCAGCTGCCCATATTTCCGGTGCCTTCCCCTTTATCTCTATAGCTGCACCGCAGATGCACATAATCCCGGTGCCTTCCCCTTTATCTCTGTAGCTGCATCTCAGCTGTGCATAATTCCGGTGCCTTCCCCATTATCTCTGTAGCTGCATCTCTGCTGCACATAATCCCAGTGCCTTCCCCTTTATCTATGTAGCTGCATCTCAGCTGCACATAATTCCGGTGCCTTCCCCATTATCTCTGTAGCTGCATCTCTGCTGCACATAATCCCGATGCCTTCCCCTTTATCTCTGTAGCTGCATCTCAGCTGCGCATAATTCCAGTGCCTTCCACTTTATCTCTGTAGCTGCATCTCTGCTGCGCATAATCCCGGTGCCTTCCCCTTTATCTCTGTAGTTGCATCTCAGCTACACATAATTCCGATGCCTTCCCCATTATCTCTGTAGCTGCATCTCAGCTGCGCAAGTTTCCGGTGCCTTCCCCTTTATCTCTATAGCTGCACCGCAGCTGCGCATAATTCCGGTGCCTTCCCCTTTATCTCTATAGCTGCACCGCAGCTGCACATAATCCCGGTGCCTTCCCCTTTATCTCTGTAGCTGCATCTCAGCTGCGCATAATTCTGGTGCCTTCCCCTTTATCTCTGTAGCTGCATCTCAGCTGCACATAATTCCGATACCTTCCCCATTATCTCTGTAGCTGCATCTCAGCTGCCCATAATTCCGGTGCCTTCCCCTTTATCTCTATAGCTGCACCGCAGCTGCACATAATTCCGGTGCCTTCCCCTTTATCTCTGTAGCTGCATCTCAGCTGCGCATAATCCCGGTGCCTTCCCCTTTATCTCTGTAGCTGCATCTCAGCTGCGCATAATCCCGGTGCCTTCCCCTTTATCTCTGTAGCTGCATCGCAGCTGCGCATAATTCCGGTGCCTTCCCCATTATCTTTGTAGCTGCATCTCAGCTGCGCATAATTCCGGTGCCTTCCCCATTATCTCTGTAGCTGCATCTCAGCTGCGCATATTTCCGATGCCTTCCCCATTATCTCTGTAGCTGCATCTCAGCTGCCCATAATTCCGGTGCCTTCCCCTTTATCTCTATAGCTGCACCGAAGCTGCACATAATTCCGGTGCCTTCCCCATTATCTTTGTAGCTGCATCTCTGCTGCACATAATCCCGGTGCCTTCCCCTTTATCTCTGTAGCTGCATCTCAGCTGCGCATAATTCCGATGCCTTCCCCATTATCTCTGTAGCTGCATCTCTGCTGCACATAATTCCGGTGCCTTCCCCTTTATCTATATAGCTGCACCGCAGCTGCACATAATTCCAGTGCCTTCCCCATTATCTCTGTAGCTGCATCTCTGCTGCACATAATCGCGGTGCCTTCCCCTTTATCTCTATAGCTGCACCGCAGCTGCACATAATTCCAGTGCCTTCCCCATTATCTCTGTAGCTGCATCTCTGCTGCACATAATCCCGGTGCCTTCCCCTTTATCTCTGTAGCTGCATCTCAGCTGCACATAATTCCGGTGCCTTCCCCTTTATCTCTGTAGCTGCATCTCAGCTGCGCATAATTCTGGTGCCTTCCCCTTTATCTCTGTAGCTGCATCTCTGCTGCACATAATCCCGGTGCCTTCCCCATTATCTCTGTAACTGCATCTCTGCTGCACATAATCCCGGTGCCTTCCCCATTATCTCTGTAGCTGCATCTCAGCTGCGCATAATTCTGGTGCCTTCCCCATTATCTCTGTAGCTGCATCTCAGCTGCGCATAATTCCGGTGCCTTCCCCTTTATCTCTGTAGCTGCATCTCTGCTGCACATAATCCCGGTGCCTTCCCCATTATCTCTGTAACTGCATCTCAGCTGCGCATAATTCTGGTGCCTTCCCCTTTATCTCTGTAGCTGCATCTCTGCTGCACATAATTCTGGTGCCTTCCCCATTATCTCTGTAGCTGCATCTCAGCTGCGCATAATTCCGGTGCCTTCCCCATTATCTCTGTAGCTGCATCTCAGCTGCGCATAATTCTGGTGCCTTCCCCTTTATCTCTGTAGCTGCATCTCTGCTGCACATAATTCTGGTGCCTTCCCCTTTATCTCTATAGCTGCATCTCAGCTGCCCATAATTCCGGTGCCTTCCCCATTATCTCTGTAGCTGCATCTCAGCTGCGCATAATTCCGGTGCCTTCCCCATTATCTCTGTAGCTGCATCTCAGCTGCGCATAATTCCGATACCTTCCCCATTATCTCTGTAGCTGCATCTCAGCTGCCCATAATTCCGGTGCCTTCCCCTTTATCTCTATAGCTGCATCGCAGCTGCGCATAATTCCGGTGCCTTCCCCTTTATCTCTGTAGCTGCATCTCTGCTGCACATAATCCCGGTGCCTTCCCCTTTATCTCTGTAGCTGCATCTCAGCTGCACATAATTCCGGTGCCTTCCCCTTTATCTCTGTAGCTGCATCTCTGCTGCACATAATTCCGATGTGCAGCTGTATCTCAGCGAGTACAGCCTCATATAGGTCACACAATGTATGTACAGGGGGGTGACCTCATTCTGGGGGAACCATTTATCTGCGGCACGGTCTGGTTTCTGGTTACAGAATATCTATTTTTATACCGCAGGTAATTAGGTTACGCTGAGTCACTGGTAGGTCTGTGATGTTATACAGCTTTATGTAGGAAATGTTCCCTCCTAGACCAGCTTTAACCCCCCCCCCATGACTCTAATTGCCTGGCACAGAATGCTGGGACTTGTAGTACCACATCAGCTGGAGAACCAAAGCACAGTTACTTACATACATGCCTACCTGACCCTCTCCTTCAGGGAGAAAATGCTCTGTTCCTGGGCTTCGCTGGTAATGTAGGATTGCCATCACCTGTGGTGACACCTTTCTTATCAGTTACCTAGCTCCCCACAGGTGATGGCAATCTTACATTATCCATACCTCCCAGCATTCCCCTCTCCAGGAGGACACAATGCTCTGCTCCTGGGCTTCCCTGGTAATGTATGATTGCCAGCACCTGTGGTGACACCTTTCTTATCAGTTACCTAGCTCCTCACAGGTGCTGGCAATCATACATTATCCATACCTCCCAGCATGCCCCTCTCCAGGAGGACACAGTGCTCTGTTCCTGGACTTCCCTGGTAATGTAGGATGCCAGCACCTGTGGTGACACCTTTCTTATCAGTTACCTAGCTCCCCACAGGTGCTGGCAATCATACATTATCCATACCTCCCAGCATGCCCCTCTCCGGGAGGACACAATGCTCTACTCCTGGGCTTCCCTGGTAATGTATGATTGCCATCACCTGTGGTGACATCTTTCTTATCAGTGACCTAGCTCCCCACAGGTGATGGCAATCTTACATTATCCATACCTCCCAGCATGCCCCTCTCCAGGAGGACACAATGCTCTGCTCCTGGGCTTCCCTGGTAATGTATGATTGCCAGCACCTGTGGTGACACCTTTCTTATCAGTTACCTAGCTCCTCACAGGTGCTGGCAATCATACATTATCCATACCTCCCAGCATGCCCCTCTCCAGGAGGACACAATGCTCTGTTCCTGGGCTTCCCTGGTAATGTATGATTGCCAGCACCTGTGGTGACACCTTTCTTATCAGTTACCAAGCTCCTCACAGGTGCTGGCAATCATACATTATCCATACCTCCCAGCATGCCCCTCTCCAGGAGGACACAGTGCTCTGTTCCTGGACTTCCCTGGTAATGTAGGATTGCCAGCACCTGTGGTGACACCTTTCTTATCAGTTACCTAGCTCCCCACAGGTGCTGGCAATCATACATTATCCATACCTTCCAGCATGCCCCTCTCCGGGAGGACACAATGCTCTACTCCTGGGCTTCCCTGGTAATGTATGATTGCCATCACCTGTGGTGACATCTTTCTTATCAGTGACCTAGCTCCCCACAGGTGCTGGCAATCATACATTATCCATACCTCCCAGCATGCCCCTCTCCAGGAGGACACAATGCTCTGTTCTTGGGCTTCCCTGGTAATGTAGGATTACTATCACCTGTGGTGACACCTTTCTTATCAGTTACCCAGCTCCCCACAGGTGCTGGCAATCATACATTATCCATACCTCCCAGCATGCCCCTCTCCAGGAGGACACAATGCTCTGTTCCTGGGCTTCCCTGGTAATGTATGATTGCCAGCACCTGTGGTGACACCTTATCAGTTACCTAGCTCCTCACAGGTGCTGGCAACTCTGTATGAGAACCAACCCTCACAGGACGGGTATAAAAACGAATGCACACAGCGGTCACTGGTAGCTGTGGGGAGCTAGGTAACTGATAAGAAAGGTGTCACCACAGGTGCTGGCAATCATACATTACCAGGGAAGCCCAGGAGTAGAGCATTGTGTCCTCCCGGAGAGGGGCATGCTGGGAGGTATGGATAATGTATGATTGACAGCACCTGTGGGGAGCTAGGTAACTGATAAGAAAGGTGTCACCACAGGTGCTGGCAATCATACATTACCAGGGAAGCCCAGGAACAGAGCATTGTATCCTCCTGGAAAGGGGCATGCTGGGAGGTATGGATAATGTAGGATTGCCAGCACCTGTGGGGAGCTAGGTAACTGATAAGAAAGGTGTCACCACAGGTGCTGGTAATCATACATTACCAGGGAAGCCCAGGAACAGAGCATTGTGTTTCTCCTGGAGAGGGGCATGCTGGGAGGTATGGATAATGTAGGATTGCCAGCACCTGTGGGGAGCTAGGTAACTGATAAGAAAGGTGTCACCACAGGTGCTGGTAATCATACATTACCAGGGAAGCCCAGGAGCAGAGCATTGTGTCCTCCTGGAGAGGGGCATGCTGGGAGGTATGGATAATGTAGGATTGCCAGCACCTGTGGGGAGCTTGGTAACTGATAAGAAAGGTGTCACCACAGGTGCTGGCAATCATACATTACCAGGGAAGCCCAGGAGCAGAGCATTGTGTCCTCCTGGAGAGGGGCATGCTGGGAGGTATGGATAATGTAGGATTGCCAGCACCTGTGGGGAGCTAGGTAACTGATAAGAAAGGTGTCACCACAGGTGCTGGCAATCATACATTACCAGGGAAGCCCAGGAGCAGAGCATTGTGTCCTCCTGGAGAGGGGCATGCTGGGAGGTATGGATAATGTAGGATTGCCAGCACCTGTGGGGAGCTAGGTAACTGATAAGAAAGGTGTCACCACAGGTGCTGGCAATCATACATTACCAGGGAAGCCCAGGAGCAGGGCATTGTGTCCTCCTGGAGAGGGGCATGCTGGGAGGTATGGATAATGTAGGATTGCCAGCACCTGTGGGGAGCTAGGTAACTGATAAGAAAAGTGTCACCACAGGTGCTGGCAATCATACATTACCAGGGAAGCCCAGGAGCAGAGCATTGTGTCCTCCTGGAGAGGGGCATGCTGGGAGGTATGGATAATGTAGGATTGCCAGCACCTGTGGGGAGCTAGGTAACTGATAAGAAAGGTGTCACCACAGGTGCTGGTAATCATACATTACCAGGGAAGCCCAGGAGCAGAGCATTGTGTCCTCCTGGAGAGGGGCATGCTGGGAGGTATGGATAATGTAGGATTGCCAGCACCTGTGGGGAGCTTGGTAACTGATAAGAAAGGTGTCACCACAGGTGCTGGCAATCATACATTACCAGGGAAGCCCAGGAGCAGAGCATTGTGTCCTCCTGGAGAGGGGCATGCTGGGAGGTATGGATAATGTAGGATTGCCAGCACCTGTGGGGAGCTAGGTAACTGATAAGAAAGGTGTCACCACAGGTGCTGGCAATCATACATTACCAGGGAAGCCCAGGAGCAGAGCATTGT
Source organism: Crinia signifera (assembly GCF_055691185.1). Classification (NCBI taxonomy): domain Eukaryota; kingdom Metazoa; phylum Chordata; class Amphibia; order Anura; family Myobatrachidae; genus Crinia; species Crinia signifera. Next base: position 4,268,162 of record NC_139220.1, on the reverse strand, counting down.
GTCCTCCTGGAGAGGGGCATGCTGGGAGGTATGGATAATGTAGGATTGCCAGCACCTGTGGGGAGCTAGGTAACTGATAAGAAAGGTGTCACCACAGGTGCTGGCAATCATACATTACCAGGGAAGCCCAGGAGCAGGGCATTGTGTCCTCCTGGAGAGGGGCATGCTGGGAGGTATGGATAATGTAGGATTGCCAGCACCTGTGGGGAGCTAGGTAACTGATAAGAAAGGTGTCACCACAGGTGCTGGCAATCATACATTACCAGGGAAGCCCAGGAGCAGGGCATTGTGTCCCTCATGGAGAGGGTCAGGTAGGCAAGTTTGTACTGCACCCTATCTATGCATTACATCCTAACCTTCAGCAACATCATTTGGGGCAAACGCAGGATTTTCAGGAGTGGTTCCAAAAATACTGATCTGACACTTGCATGTAATACTGCCCTTGTGTTATCTGTGCTGGGTGTGTCATCCAGTGCGGTTCTCATGTTGCCGTACCCCTGTCAGATATATATATATATATATACGGTGAAGCCATTCACTAGCAATGAATAGCTGGTACAATGTGTAAGTGAATATCCTACTCTCCATTACACATCACACATTGACTTTTGTGCAGTTAGTTTTAATTCCATATTTATCTAGAATCGCGTTGTAACGTGAAGACAAAGCGCAGAGAAGACGTCAGAGAGGACGCCAAATACAGCTCCCTAATCCTAGCGATGATACATCAGAGGGAGCAGGGGTGGAACTACTACCTTCTGGGCCCCATAGCAAAGTTTTGAAAGGGCCACTGCGCCACAGGAGGAGAGGGTGACAGGTGTGTGGGGGGGAGGGAGATAGATTATATGGAAGGGGTGTAAAGGGGAGGTTGTAGCAGAAGAGAGGGAAAAAGAAAGAGGAGAGACATTTATGAATTTCGGTCCACAGGTCGACATGGCAAAAACTGTGAAAAAACCCATGTCAACTTTGCGACCTGTCAACGGTAAGTCATGTTGACTGTTTCACCTATACATTCTATATGTCGGTATTTTGACCCTGTCGGGATTTTAAATGTCGGGATTTTGTCCTTGTCGGGATTTTGTCCTTCTCAGGGCCGGTGCCACCACTAGGCAGGACTAGGAATTTGCCTAGGGTGCCGGGCACTGGAGGGCGGGTACTGAGCCGTCGAGGTACCATAGAGAGGTACCAGAAAGCATCCCATCCCGGTGTGAATCAACGCTGTCCCCCGCGCGCGCCGCCCGCTCCCTGATTGGGGGATTTTAGCGAGGACGGAGAGGACTCGCAGCACCCGGAAGCTGCATATCGCGGCTTGTAACAGCAGGTACAGCGCTCCGGGGGGTGGGGGTTTGCGGATGCCCACCGCAGTATCGGCCGCAAACCCCCCCATCCCCCCCCCGCCATGCCGCAGCAAGTATCGGCCGCACCCTCCCCACACTCCCCCCCGGCGGGTGGGCGGCGCAGGTTTTTTTGCCTGGGGCGGGCGGGGGGCTTGCACCGGCCCTGGTCCTTGTCGGTATTATGACCTATTCGGGATTTTGACCGTCGGGATTTCATACCAATACACCATACTGATACTGGCAGAAGGTCCGTGTGTTAATAAGCAGCCAGCTTGCTGCAGGCCTTGGCCTAAATTGAATGAAAACAACATTGTGAGCTGTAAAGTGGTCAAAAATGTCTGGAAAGGGCTGGAAATTAATGTTATTGAGGTTAATATTACTCTAGGGCAGTGGTTCCCAAACTGTGTGCCGTGGCACCCTGGGGTGCCTTGGGTGACTTGCAGTGGTGCCCTGCGATGGTAGTCCATGACCAATTCAATTTATTTATGACCAATGTAATAGGAAAATTGTGCACAAAAGGGAATCCTGCCCGTTACCACATAACTGAAATGAAGGACGTGACACAATTTACTTAATTTTATATTTTTCTTTTGATTTTATCAATGAAAAACGTTTGCCCTAGGGGGGCCATGAAAAGAATTCTGATACTTTGGGGTGCTGGGCAGTGTTCCCTCTAAGCTGTGCGCACGTGCGCGTGCACACAACTGAACAAGCGTGCGCACAGACATTACAACAGAGCGCACAAAGCAGCAGTGGTCCCTTTTTGCAGGTGTGGACTCAATTAATGTGTGTTTCACCCATTAACTACATTGTGTGCTGTGTTTTGAATGTTTAAATGTTTATTATCATTTTGAAGTAAAGTTAACACAAATACTGAACATCATTTTCCAGTTATATATAAGTGACGCACAAAAATAAAAATTTCCTTCCAAAGTTGCACAACCAAAATCTTTTGCCGCACACAGCCTTTGTAAAATAAGAGGGAACATTGGTGCTGGGATTCGAAATAGTTTGGGAACCACAGCTCTAGGGAGAAATAAAATGGATTTGGACGTCTTTTGAGCATTTTCTAAAAAAATCCGGTACTTGTGTATTATCAGGGCGCCCGCGAAATCGGCCGCAAATCGCATGCAAAAATCGGATGCGATTTTGTGGCGATTTTTGGCCGATTTTTCGCGTTTTCTGGCCGATTTGCATGCTGTTCCATCATTGCACACCTTGCACACCCCCGATTTCCATCGTAGTGCATCGCATTGCATCACATGCAATATAGCGGCATGCAATGCATGCCATGCAATTCGATTTTTAATTGTACAAGCACCCTGATGGGTGCTTACAATGTTAAATGCACCCCCATTGTCAACGCCACCCCCACTATCAACGCCAACCCGAAGCGTGGCGAGCGCAGCGGTACACGTCCTCCGACCTTTTCATACCCCCACTATCCACGTCGGCGTGGAGTTGAATTTAGATAGTGTGGCGAGCCCGAAGCGTGGCGAGCGCACGCGGAATACATGTAAAGTAATCCGTGTCCCCTCGCTGCGCTCGCCACGCTTCTAAAATCAACTCAACTCCACTGGATAGTGGGGGTATGAAAAGGTCGGAGGGCGCGTACCGCCGCCCCTCGCGGGCTCGCTGCGCTTGCCACGCTTCGGGTTGGCGTTGATAGTGGGGTGGCGTTAACAATGGGGGTGAATTTAAGATTGCAAATCAAATTGCATCGCATCGCATGTATGTGTTATGCCATGGTATGCGATGGGTGCCGTGCTAGGAAACACGTACCTGGGGGTGTGCAAGGATGGAATAGCATGCAAATCGGCTGAAAATCGGCCGCAAATCGGCTGCTAAATCGCATCACAGATCGAATCGGCAAAAAATCGACCGATAAATCGGATGCGATATTTTATACTATTTACATTACATCGGGCGGCCTGATAATACACAAGTACCAAAAATCCAAAGCCTTTCACCGTTGTTTAACAATTCCAAATCCCGGCGACGAATCCAAATCTTCAACACTGCCACCTGCTGGCTCACACATGCAATCACAGAAGGTAGCAGGCTAGGTTTTGAAGCTTTTGCTTTGAGGGGGTTTACCAGTATGTATAAATACACACACAATACATATTATATATATATATATATATATATATATATATATATATATATATATATATATATATATATATATATATATGTAGTTATTCATTACACATCATTATAGCCCAGTCCCACCCTGTCCCCCCCCCCGTCCCCCCCAGGATCCTCCATGTGAATTACTAGGACAGGCTCCTTACGTCGGCTTTGTAGTCACCCTCCCAGATAGAAGTGGCAGCCGGAGCTCAGCTGTTCCGACATCACTGGAAATCCCAGAGGAAATCAGGTCTCATTTGTCTGGTGACGATAAATCCCAGCTCTGATGCCGCGTACAGAGAACCTGGAATTATTCATATGGCGAATGTCTGCTCCTCACACAATGCGTTCTCTGATTCCAGAACCCACATATCTGGCAGCAGCACCTCCTGCAGATGCCACACGTTACAGAACATGTACAATGCGATGTAGGGAAGATTCAGCAGGGACCAATGTATTACAGGGAGCTGCAGTCCTATACCACTGTGCCTGCGATGCTCTGCAGATCCCTACAGGGGTCAGTCATGTAATAATCTGCAGGATATATCACTATGTACCTGTCAGGGGGTAGATGGGACAGAGCGATGTTCTGCAGATAACTATAGAGGTCAGTAATGTAATAATCTGCAGGATATATCCCTATGTACCTGTCAGGAGGTAGATGGGACAGAGCGATGTTCTGCAGGTCACTAGAGAGGTCAGCAATATAATAATCTGCAGGATATATCACTATGTACCTGTCAGGAGGTAGATGGGACAGAGCGATGTTCTGCAGATCACTAGAGAGGTCAGTCATGTAATAATCTGCAGGATATATCACTATGTATCTGTCAGGGGGTAGATGGGACAGAGCGATGTTCTGCAGATAACTAGAGAGGTCAGTAATGTAATAATCTGCAGGATATATCCCTATGTACCTGTCAGGAGGTAGATGGGAAAGTGCAATGTTCTGCAGGTCACTAGAGAGGTCAGTCATGTAATAATCTGCAGGATATATCACTATGTACCTATCAGAGGGTAGGTGGGACAGAGCGATGTTCTGCAGGTCACTAGGATTCAGCAATGTAACCATGCGCCACAATCCGTGAATCCGCACCGCTGACATGCTGAGCCAGCCACACATACATGATAATAAAGTCCATTTGTTTCAGCCTGTGCGTCTATACGCGGTTCTGTGCGCACAGTGATACTGGGCACCAGGCTATTACTGCAGCTGATGAGAAATAACATAGGACTGCAATATGGGGTCACTGTAATCTGATGGCTCCTTCTTGTTGTAGGAAAGGGCCCAACACTGCACACCCCAACTACATGTAATAGGAGGCACTACCCTGCTGAGACTTGTTGTTCCACACACACACACACACACACACACAGAATGTAGCTGCACTATTTAAACTAACTGTAATAATAACACATTTTGCATTTAAATAGAGGAGGTTTTTTTTTTTGACAAAAATAACAGGCTTACTGTCCTGGTAACCCCATCATAGGGTAATGGTATCTGCGTTCCTTCTCCCCCTGTTGTCTGCGTTGCTCCTCTCTCTAGTCTCTGCTCTTCCTCTCCCTGGTATCTGCGTTCCTCTTCCCCCTGGTATCTGCATTCCTCCTCCCCCTAGTCTCTGCTCCTCCAGCGGGTATCTGCATTCCTCCTCCCCCTGGTATCTGCATTCCTCCTACCCCTGGTATCTGCGTTCCTCCTCCCCCATGTATCTGCGTTCCTCCTCTCCCTGGTATCTGCGTTCCTCCTCCCCCTGGTATCTGCATTCCTCCTCCCCCTGGTATCTGCATTCCTCCTCTCCCTGGTATCTGCATTTCTCCTCCTCCTGGTATCTGCATTCCTCCTCCCCCTGGTATCTGCGTTCCTCTTCCCCCTGGTATCTGCATTCCTCCTCCCCCTAGTCTCTGCTCCTCCAGCGGGTATCTGCATTCCTCCTCCCCCTGGTATCTGCGTTCCTCCTCCCCCTGGTATCTGCGTTCCTCCTCTCCCTGGTATCTGCATTTCTCCTCCTGGTATCTGCATTTCTCCTCCTCCTGGTATCTGCATTTCTCCTCCTCCTGGTATCTGCATTCCTCCTCCCCCTAGTCTCTGCTCCTCCAGTGGGTATCTGCATTCCTCCTACCCCTGGTATCTGCGTTCCTCCTCCCCCTGGTATCTGCATTTCTCCTCCTCCTGGTATCTGCATTCCTCCTCCCCCTGGTATCTGCGTTCCTCCTCCCCCTGGTATCTGCATTTCTCTTCCTCCTGGTATCTGCGTTCCTCCTCCCTTGGTATCTGCTTTCCTTCTCCCCTGGTATCTCCATTCCTACTTCCCTGGTATCTGCATTCCTCTTCCCATAGGTATCTGCATCCTCCTCCCCGTGGTTTCTGTGTTCTTCCTCCCCTGGTATCTGTATTCCTCCTTCCTCTGGTATCTGCTACTCCACTGGTATCTGCTTTCCTCCTCCCCTGGTATCTGTGCTCCTCCCCCTGGAATCTGCATTCGTCCTCCCACTGGTATCTGCTTTCCTCCTCCCCTGAAATCTGCGTCCCCCCTCCCCTGAAATCTGCATCCCCCCTCCCCTGAAATCTGCGTCCCCCCTCCCCTGGTGTCTGCATTCCTCCTACCCTCTGGTAACTCTGTTACCCCTCCCATGGTATCTGCGTTCCTCCTTCCCTTGGTATCTATATTCATCCTCCCCCGGGAACCTGCATTCCTCCTCCCTCCTGTACCTGCATTCTTCCTCCCCCTGGTATCTTAATTCCCCCTCCCTGGGTGTCTGCGTTCCGCCTTCCCTTGGTATCTGCATTCCTCCTTCCCCTGGTATCTACATTCCTCCTCCCCTGGTATCTGCATTCCTCCTCTCCTGGTATATGCTACTCCCCTGTTATCTGCGTTCCTCCTCCCCTTGTATCTGCTCCTTCCCCTGATTTCTGCATTCCTTCTCCCCCTGGTATCTGCTCCTCCCCTGGTTTCTGCATTCCTCCTCCCCTGGTATCTTCTCCTATCCCTAGTATCTGCATTCCTCCCACCCTGGTGTCTGTGTTTCTCCCCCCTGGTATCTGCTCCTCCCCTGGTATCTGCTCCTCCCCCTGGCATCTGAGTTCATCCTCCTCCTGGTATCTTCTCCTCCCCCTGGTATCTACATTCCTCCTCCCTTGGTATCTGCTCCTTCGCTGGTATCTGTGTTCCTCCTCCCCCTGGTATCTGTAATCCTCCCCCCCCCTGGTATCTGTGTTCCTCCTTCCCTGATATCTGCTCCTCCCCTTGTATCTGCGTTCCTCCTTGCCCTGGTATCTGGTATCTGCGTTCCTCCTCCCCTGATATCTGCTCCTCCTCTGGTATCTGTGTTCCTCCTCCCCCTGGTGTCTGCGCCTCCCCCCCCCCCCCCCGGTATCTGCTTTTCCCCCTGGCATCTGAGTTCCTCCTCCCCCTGGTATCTTCTCCTCCCCCTGGTATCTGCATTCCTCATCCCTTGCTATCTGCTCATCCCCTGGTATCTGTGTTCCTCCCCCTGCTATCTGTGTTCCTCCTCCCCTGATATCTGCTCCTCCCCTGGTATCTGCATTCCTCCTCCCCCTGGCATCTGCGTTCCTCCTCCCCTGGTATCTGCCTTCCTCCTCCCCTGGTGTCTCCATTCCTACTCCCCTGGTATCTCCATTCCACCTGCCCCTGGCATCTGCGTTCCTCCTCCCCCTGCTATCTGTGTTCCTCCTCCCCTGATATCTGCTCCTCCCCTGGTATCTGCCTTCCTCCTCGCCCTGGTATCTCCATTCCTACTCCCCTGGTATCTCCTTTCCACCTGCCCCTGGCATCTGCGTTCCTCCTCCCCTGATATCTGCTCCTCCCCTGGTATCTGCGTTCCTCCTCCCCATATATCTGCGTCCCTCCTCCCCTGATATCTGCTCCTCCCCTGGTATCTGCGTTCCTCCTCCCCTGATATCTGCTCCTCCCCTGGTATCTGTGTTCCTCCTTCCCTGATATCTGCTCCTCCCCTGGTATCTGCGTTCCTCCTCCCCTGATATCTGCTCCTCCCCTGGTATCTGTGTTCCTCCTCCCCTGGTATCTGCGGTCCAGTGTTGGTCCCGCTGTGATTTCCCAGCTGTCACTTTCCTACACTCTCCCTCCTGCGCTCTGTCTCCTGCACTCTATATACCACCTATTACAGTGATTTCCCAGCTGTCACTCTCTGCACATCGTCCAGCTGCAGTGACCTAATCCTCGTAAAATATTCATGATGTCATTCATACCATTCATTGTTCCTCCTGAATCTCTATTAATTATTCATGACAGTCACATCCGCATTGATCTGTCTAATTCGAGCTTTTAAGGAAGAGGTGGTGGTGGTGGGGGGGGGTGTCATGTACAGATCAAGTAACTGTGTATTGGGATAAATCACACTGCAATGCAAGCTGGACAAACACATTTACTATTTTTTGCATGCAGGGTAAATACTGGCTGCTTCTCTCACCCTGCAATGTAGCTCTGAGCTAGGACACTCCCACACCTAACTCTCTGCACATGTTACATCTGCCCCCTGCAGTGCAGCATGGTGTTACCCAGGTACTCAGTTACTGGCTGCTTCTGCATGTAGCCCACACATACTGGGCAGCTTTATCTCACACTGCAATGTAGCTCTGAGTTAGGACACGCCCCTCCCACACCTAACTCTCTGCACATGTTACATCTGCCCCCTGCAGCGCAGCATGGTGTTACCTAGGTTCTCAGTTACCGGCTGCTTCTGCATGTAGCCCACACATGCTGGGCAGCTTTATTCTCACACTGCAATGTAGCTCTGAGCTAGGACACGCCCCTCCCTCACCTAACTCTCTGCACCTGTTACATCTGCCCCCTGCAGCGCAGCATGGTGTTACCCAGGTGCCCAGTTACTGGCTGGTTCTGCATGTAGCTCACACATGCTGAGCAGCTTCATACTCACACTGCAATGTAGCTCTGAGCTAGGACACGCCCCTCCCACACCTAACTCTCTGCACATGTTACATCTGCCTCCTGCAGTGCAGCATGGTGTTACTCAGGTGCTCAGTTACTGGCTGCTTCTGTATGTAGCCCACACATGCTGGCAGCTGTATTCTCACACTGCATTGTATCTCTGAGCTAGGACACGCCCCTCCCACACCTAACTCTCTGCACATGGTACATCTGCCTCCTGCAGTGCAGCATGGTGTTACTCAGGTGCTCACTTACTGGATGCTTCTGCATGTAGCCCACACATACTGGGCAGCTGTATTCTCACACTGCAATGTAACTCTGAGCTAGGACACACCCCTCCCACACCTAATTCTCTGCACATGTTACATCTGCCCCCTGCAGTGCAGCATGGTGTTACCCAGGTGCTCAGTTACTGGCTGCTTCTGTATGTAGCCCACACATGCTGGCAGCTGTATTCTCACACTGCAATGTATCTCTGAGCTAGGACACTCCCTCCCACACCTAACTCTCTGCACATGTTACATCTGCACCCCTGCAGTGCAGCATGGTGTTACCCAGGTGCTCAGTTACTGGCTGCTCCTGCATGTAGCCCACACATGCTGGGCAGCTTTATTCTCACACTGCAATGTATCTCTGAGCTAGGACACGCCCCTCCCACACCTAACTCTCTGCACATGTTACATCTGCCCCCTGCAGTGCAGCATGGTGTTACCCAGGTGCTCAGTTACTGGCAGCTTCTGTATGTAGCCCACACATGCTGGACAGCTTTATCCTCACACTGCAATGTAGCTCTGAGTTAGGACACGCCCCTCCCACACCTAACTCTCTGCACATGTTACATCTGCCCCCTGCAGTGCAGCATGGTGTTACCTAGGTTCTCAGTTACCGGCTGCTTCTGCAAGTAGCCCACACATACTGGGCAGCTGTATTCTCACACTGCAATGTATCTCTGAGCTAGGACACTCCCTCCCACACCTAACTCTCTGCACATGTTACATCTGCACCCCTGCAGTGCAGCATGGTGCTACCCGGTTGCTCAGTTACTGGCTGTTTCTGTATGTAGCCCACACATACTGGGCAGCTTTATTCTCACACTGCAATGTAGCGCTGAGCTAGGACACGCCCCTCCCACACCTAACTCTCTGCACATGTTACATCTGCCCCCTGCAGTGCAGCATGGTGTTACTCAGGTGCTCAGTTACTGGCTGCTTCTGCATGTAGCCCACACATGCTGGGCAGCTTTATTCTCACACTGCAATGTAGCGCTGAGCTAGGACACGCCCCTCCCACACCTAACTCTCTGCACCTGTTACATCTGCCCCCCTGCAGTGCAGCATGGTGTTACTCAGGTGCTCAGTTACTGGCTGTTTCTGCATGTAGCCCACACATGCTGGGCAGCTGTATTCTCACACTGCAATGTAGCTCTGAGCTAGGACACGCCCCTCCCACACCTAACTCTCTGCACATGTTACATCTGCCCCCTGCAGTGCAGCATGGTGTTACCCAGGTGCTCAGTTACTGGCAGCCTCTGCATGTAGCCCACACCTAACTCTCTGCACCTGTCACATCTGCCCCCTGCAGTGCAGCATGGTGTTACCCAGGTGCTTAGTTACTGGATGCTTCTGCATGTAGCCCACACATGCTGGGCAGCTTTATCCTCACACTGCAATGTAGCTCTGAGCTAGGACACGCCCCTCCCACACCTAACTCTCTGCACATGTTACATCTGCCCCCTGCAGTGCAGCATGGTGTTACTCAGGTGCTCAGTTACTGGCTGCTTCTGCATGTAGCCCACACATGCTGGGCAGCTTTATTCTCACACTGCAATGTAGCGCTGAGCTAGGACACGCCCCTCCCACACCTAACTCTCTGCACCTGTTACATCTGCCCCCCTGCAGTGCAGCATGGTGTTACTCAGGTGCTCAGTTACTGGCTGTTTCTGCATGTAGCCCACACATGCTGGGCAGCTGTATTCTCACACTGCAATGTAGCTCTGAGCTAGGACACGCCCCTCCCACACCTAACTCTCTGCACATGTTACATCTGCCCCCTGCAGTGCAGCATGGTGTTACCCAGGTGCTCAGTTACTGGCAGCCTCTGCATGTAGCCCACACCTAACTCTCTGCACCTGTCACATCTGCCCCCTGCAGTGCAGCATGGTGTTACCCAGGTGCTTAGTTACTGGCTGCCTCTGCAGGTAGCCCGCACATGCTGGGCAGCGTTATTCTCACACTGCACTCAGGCGGAGAGAATAGGAGCATCACGGCCAGGAGAGTGTGGACACCGGAATGCTGGACCGGTTCTGTACAATGACTTGCTGCTGTGGAGGGGTCTGTGCCGGTTCCCGTGCATGTGACAGCTGTGATACAGCAATCGGTGCAGGGAGAGGTGGCAGCTGCTGAGGTCGCCGCAGATAGCCGGTCCAGTCTGACGTTCCGGAGTCCGGGCCATTGGTGCAGATGTATAAGCCTGGGGAAGAGATAAACTGCAGATAAAGTCGAGATAAAGTGGAAGTAGCTAACGCACCAGCCAATCAGCTGTGTTTGAAATATGACAGATGGGAATTGATTGGCTGCTGCGTTATCTCCCTTCCACTTTAGGTCAACTTTATCTCCAGTTTATCTCTTCCCCAGGCTTAATACATCTGCCCCATTCTGCCTTATCCCAACACTCTGTACACCCCATATATCTGTCCCATCAGTTACATTAACATCCTGCCTATCAGCGGTCCTATAAGGAGATGCTACATATCGCCCCCTCCTGGATGGATGCAGGTGCAGCAGACTACATTGCTATAATCATGTAGAGTGGAGCTGATTGCTGCATAACCCCTGACCTCAGAGATTGATTTCCAATGTGTCAGTAAATAAGGATGGATAGCTGGGATTTGGCCCTTTGCGCATTTTGTCTGAAACAAATCAAGTAACGGGTGTCAGGAAAACCAATAGTGGCCGCAACCTAATTATGTATCGGGAGGGGTGGGGGGCTGGGGGGGGGGGGGGGGGGGTTGTATAATAAATCAGTGGCGACAGCTCAGAATATTCAGCCGTAACCTGAGAAACCTATTCTGCGTATTACTCACTGGGAAGGACATCGGGGGTCATTCAGGCCTGAACGCACTGCTGTGATTTTGCAGGCTGGGCAATAAGCCCTGGCCGCACGGACATGGGAATGGCCAGCATTCCATATGCGTCCCCATGGGATTGTGGATGAGGTGTTCCGGAGGCGAGCGTCTGATGAGGTCACATGATGCCAGTCACCGCCCTGTCATCGTCACACTGCCCACAAAAATAAGTCATTCTCCACTGACTTGTATCTGAGAAGACAGGAGAGGTCACTCAATAGTCAGAGCCTGTGTCCGCCTCCTCTCTCCTACACGTCCCTTGCAAATCCAATGCAAGCTCCTAACAGTCACTTACACTCCTCTTCCATTTATATCTATGAGCACATCTCCCGTTACACTCCCAACCGCCCTCTGTGCTCCACAGATTCACGCCAACTGGGTACTCCCTCTCCTTCCGCCTAGGTTTTGCCCATGCTGCTCCCTACCTTTGGAATTCTCTCCCTCTCCCCCTCAGACACTGTCTCAGGTCAGTTTGCCCCTTTAAAATGTATACTCTCACGAGCAGGGCCCTCTCCCCTCATGGGCTTTCCTTCTGTTACTCACACCCTCACTGTTTCCTGCAATAGCTACTACCCCTTGGCTTCTGCCACACTGATGCTATATACCATTTGTTTGTATGTATATGTGTGTATATATATATATGTAGTATATATATATATATATATATATATATATATATATATATATATATATATATATATATATATATATAGATAGATAGATAGATAGATAGATAGATAGATACTGGAAGGAGGCACTCGGAAAAGAAAACAACAGTCTCCTTGGTTGGCAGCCAAGGAACCTGTTGTTTTCTTTTCCAAGTGCCGCCCAGCACACCGCTGTAAGCATCCAGGAGGGCACCGGTTTTTGCTTCTAGTTTCAAGCAAGTGGTGTATTTGCACCGTTCTGAGTGCCACCCCAAGCCATTATTCATATATATATATATATATATATATATATATATATATATATATATATATATATATATATAAAGGTTTGACTTATCCCCCCTAAACCTTGAGTGGTTTGATTAAGGATTGATGATTTCATTTTGTAACTGGTTACCCCCTGGCACATGGGCACTGTGCCCGCATGAATCGTTCTGGGGACTCAGCAGGAGAACATGGTATTGCCCCCTAGTTGATACTGTTTGGACCAGCGCAGTAATTACTGAGACATTACCAGGGTATAACAAAGACCTTCCCTAATTAGTGAGGCGCTGGGATCTCTGTCCGCCTCTCACGTCACCAATGTAACAGAACTGAACCCATCTGTGTTATGTTCCTGCTGAGGACGCTGCTTTGATTCAGGTGGATTTTGCTGCCTGAAGGATCCTGGTGCCAAAAAGACAAAAACAAAGCTCCCGACAGGAATGTGTCATCACCATCGACAGATGTCGGCTATTCTTAGCCAGATCTAAGACGGATGAAGCCGCTAAAGGCCCCTGATCCAATTAGCTCCAATCTAGTCATTTCTAGCCTCTCCTAGTATGCCCCCAGATTGGGGAGGGGCGTGATTTGGCTAATGTTATATCAGCCGTGCACATGGATAATAGCAGGTAAGCAGTGGCACCATAAAGGGGTTTCTGGTTCCATGCCGGGGTTACATGCTCGTTGCCAGTGGTTACAAGCTCGTTACCGGGGGTTACATACTCATTGCAGGGATTACATACTTGTTACCAGGGGTTACATGCTCATTGCCAGGGATTACATGCTTGTTGCCAGGGGTTTACATGCTCATTGTCAGTGATTACATACTTGTTGCCAGGGGTATACATGCTCATTGCCAGGGATTACATGCTTGTTGCCAGGGGTTACATGCTCATTGCCAGGGATTACATACTTGTTGCCAGGGGTGTACATGCTCATTGCCAGGGATTACATGCTTGTTGCCAGGGGTAAACATGCTCATTGCCAGGGGTTTTCTAGCTCACAGCGCACAATGCTCCCAGAATCCGGGTAATGCTCTATGCGCTGCGCTCCCCTGACATATGCTAGAAGTCCGGTAGAACATATAACATCTGTCTCCTCCAAGGTGGCGGCCATGTTTGGAATGACCGCATGGAATCTGCAGATGTCCTGCACCCCATGGTACCAGCTCCCCCCTGACACTGCTTGGGTTACGGTGCTATAGTTACGTACTCGCATGTCCCATTGCCGCAATCGCCGCGCTGAGATGCAAATGTGGCATCCCAGCCGCATAGATAAGCCTGACTCCATCTGTCCACGGGGACACACCATATTATATATATCTATAGCCAGAGCCGGCCCTAGGCATAGGCAAACTAGGCAACTGCCTACGGCATTTGGAATGCCTAGGGGCACCAGCAGCTTCTGCTGATTAAAATGATATGCAGCATGCCTGTGTGTGAGTGAGGCTGTATCTGCATATGAAATAGTGTATTCATGGAAATCACTGTAACATAGCATTCCGTAAGGAGGTACAGCCACAGTCGCTCACAGAATATAGGCATGCCACATATCATTCTAATCATCGGAAGCTCCTTGTGTGTCCTGGTCACATAACAATGCAAATAAGATGAATTTTCAGCAAAAAAGGCACCGAACGTTAGCAGAACTGGCCAGGAGCTGCATGGCCTATTGAGATGTATGAGGAAACATCTGTATCCAAGCAGAGGCAGAGGTCACAGTGTCAGCAGCTGTGCGAGTGCTGTCTGCGGGTGGGTTGCTTGTGTAATAGTGTTCGGCTTATGTGTAAGGGGCATTATGTGTGTCATATGTATAAGGGCATTAATAATGTGCAACATATGTGTAACAGGCATTATGTGTGTCATGTGTATAAGGGCATTAATAATGTGCAACATATGTGTAACAGGCATTATGTGTGTCATGTGTATAAGGGCATTATTAATGTGCAACATATGTGTAAGGGGCATTATGTGTGTCATATGTATAAGGGCATTAATAATGTGCAACGTATGTGTAACAGGCATTGTGTGTGTCATGTGTATAAGGGCATTATTAATGTGCAACATATGTGTAAGGGGCATTATGTGTGTCATATGTATAAGGGCATTAATAATGTGCAACATATGTGTAACAGGCATTGTGTGTGTCATGTGTATAAGGGCATTAATAATGTGCAACATATGTGTAATGGGCATTATGTGTGTCATGTGTATAAGGACATTAATAATGTGCAACATATGTGTAACAGGCATTGTGTGTGTCATGTGTATAAGGGCATTAATAATGTGCAACATATGTGTAAGGGGCATTATGTGTGTCATGTGTATAAGGGCATTATGTATGTGCAACATATGTGTAAAGTGCATTATGTGTGTCATTATGTGTATGAAGGGCATTAATAAAGGTTGGTATAATGTGTAAGGGGCATTATGGTTATAAGGACATTAATAATGTGTGTCATGTGTAAGGGGCATTACTGTGTTGTATTATCAGGGGTGCAGAAAGAAAGGGGTAGGGGGGACAAATTACCCAGGCCAAAGTCTGATGGAAGGGCCCAGTGGGGCCCCCGGGCCCCCTCCCCGTAAGTGACAGCAGCAGCTGCAACAGCTCTTCTCCTCTGCCCAGCACACACTGCTTTGTGCTGGGTTGCAGTGTGGCCATGGAGGTGCTTAAATACAATATTTTCTCAGGATTTTTGTGAATAATGTGAGGAGTAATGTACATAAGGTAAAGTGGTACTACTGTGTGATGTAATGTGAATAAGGGACACCATCGCATGATATAATGTGAATAAAGTTGCACTACTGTGTGGCATAATGTGAATTGGGGGTACTATTGTGTGGCCATGCCCCTTTCCAGCAAGAACACACCCCTGTTTGGGCTGCGCACCGAATGTGTGCACTGTTTCTATTTAAGATATTGCGGGTAGAAACGCCAAAATGATGACTGCTATGATGGTGCTGATGGTGCTGGAAAAGGGGAGCAGGGTCAGAGGCGTAACTAGTGGTGGTGCTAGGGGGCACCAGCCAAAATCTTGCCTAAGGCGTCATTTAGGCTAGGGCCGGCTTTGCTCATAGGTGCCGTTTCTGTGGGTGCTCAAGGGCCCGAGCACCCGCGGAAATTGATGAACACCCACGGGCCTGAGTCCTGCTGCTGGGCCGCCATATTAACTTGCTAATTTGTGGCTGCAGCACCCACATTGCCGGATCCGCCACCTGGGAAACAGTATGCCGGGAAGAGTGTATTCTGTCCACGGAGTACCTGCACTGTGGGGGCATTTATGTACCTGCACCGTGGGGGCATTTATGTACCTGCACTGTGGGGGCATTTATGTACCTGCACCGTGGGGGAATTTATGTACCTGCACCGTGGGGGCATTTATGTACCTGCACTGTGGGGGCATTTATGTACCTGCACCGTGGGGGAATTTATGTACCTGCACCGTGGGGGAATTTATGTACCTGCACCGTGGGGGAATTTATGTACCTGCACCGTGGGGGCACTTATGTACCTGCACCGTGGGGGCATTTATGTACCTGCACCGTGGGGGCATTTATGTACCTGCACCGTGGGGGCATTTATGTAACTGCACCTTGGGGGCATTTATGTACCTGCACTGTGGGGGCATTTATGTACCTGCACCGTGGGGGCATTTATGTATGTGGAACTCTGTTGCCGTAATTTGAATTTTGGAGACAACTGTGCTCCGTAATATAAATTGGTATTATTTTGTGGCCACACCCCTTCCCAATGAAGCCACTATATTTTTGGCTTGAGTACCCACCAGCAAAAACATAAATCGGCACCTATGTAGCTACTATGATTATATCAATGTTTCATGTCATTATGTTACTCGCGGTACATGGTCACCTTCGACGCTGCGCAACAGGAGGGAGCGTCCGACAAGCACAGTATTACTATGAGACACATCCCGGGTACTGCCGGTTATACCCAATGTGGTCCCGAGGCCACCGCTTGTGGTATAAACCCTGTATGTGACCTTCTCCCTCTCACACTCAGCGATGTATTATCCTTGGAGAGAGATAAAGTACCAAGCAACGCCTGTAACATTGCGGTGATTGTACAAATGTTACAGGAACCAGTGACAGCGCAGAGCATCCTCTTACTGGTGACTCAGGGAAAGATTATCCTTTTCATGTTCCCATCAGCAGGCACTGCAATGCAGACCTGAGTACTGGCAGCACCTATATATTGCATGTGTACCTGGCTCCCTCTACTGGCAGCACCTATGCATTGCACGTGTACCTGGCTCCCTCTGCTGGCAGCACCTATACATTGCACATTTACTTGGCTCCCTCTACTGGCAGCACCTATACATTGCACGTGTGCCTGGCTCCCTCTACTGGCAGCACCTATACATTGCACGTGTACCTGGCTCCCTGTACTGGCAGCACCTATACATTGCACGGTACTTATGTAGTATCTGGGCTGCCGATTTCTAAATCGGGTCGGATCGGGAGATCGCATCGCATCGCATGCGACCATGCGATTCGATGCGATGCGATGCGATGCGATGACCCGATTTTTCCATAGGAATCAATGTTAAAATGGACTGAGTCCATTTTAACATGGAATTCAATGGGAAAAATGGGTCCTTTTCATACCCCTACTATCCAAGTGGGCATGGAGTTGGATATAAACCTGTGGCGAGCGTAGCGAGCCACCGAGCCCGAAGCGTGGCGAGCGAAGCGAGCCCCGCGAGGGGACGAATACCGTCCCCTCGCGGGGCTCGCTTCGCTCGCCACGCTTCGGGCTCGGTGGCTCGCTACGCTCGCCACAGGTTTATATCCAACTCCATGCCCACTTGGATAGTAGGGGTATGAAAAGGACCCATTTTTCCATAGGAATCATTTTAACATTGATTCCTATGGAAAAATCGGGTCATCGCATCCGATATCGCATCCGATATCGGATGCGATGCGATGCGATATCGCATCGCATCGCATCTGATTGTATGCCTTAACTTAAGGCATACAATCAAAAAATCGGCAGCCCAGATACTACATAAGTACCCATTGCACATTTACCTGGCTCCCTCTACTGGCAGCACCTATACATTGCACGTGTACCTGGCTCCCTCTACTGGCAGCACCTATACATTGCACGTGTACCTGGCTCCCTCTACTGGCAGCACCTATACATTGCATGTGCACCTGGCTCCCTACAGTACACCGGACTGTGTGAGGCACATAACACCTGACGGTGGGAGGTATATTACACATGACTGCGGGAGGCACATTACACCTGACTGCGGGAGGCACATTACACCTGACTGCGGGAGGCACATTACACCTGACTGCGGGAGGCACATTACACCTGACTGCAGGAGGCACGTTACACCTGACTGCGGGAGGCACGTTACACCTGACTGCGGGAGGTACACTACACCTGACTGCGGGAAGTACAGTACACTACACCTGACTGCGGGAGGTACACTACACCTGACTGCGGGGGGTACACTACACCTGACTGCGGGGGTTACACTACACCTGACTGCGGGAGGCACACTACACCTGACTGCGGGAGGCACATTACACCTGACGGCGGGAGGCACATTACACCTGACTGCGGGAGGCACACTACACCTGACTCTGGGAGACACACTACACCTGACTGCGGGAGGCACACTACACCTGACTGCGGGAGGCACATTACACCTGACGGCGGGAGGTACATTACACCTGACGGCGGGAAGTACATTACACCTGACTGCGGGAGGTACATTACACCTGACTGCGGGAGGCACATTACACCTGACTGCGGGAGGCACACTACACCTGACTGCGGGAGGTACATTACACCTGACGGTGTGAGGAACATTACACCTGACTGCGGGAGGCACACTACACCTGACTGCGGGAGGTACATTACACTTGACTGCGGGAGGTACATTACACCTGACTGCGGGAGGTACATTACACCTGACTGCGGGAGACACATTACACCTGACTGCGGGAGACACATTACACCTGACTGCGGGAGGTACATTACACCTGACTGCGGGAGGTACATTAAACCTGACTGCGGGAGACACACTACACCTGACTGCGGGAGGTACACTTCACCTGACTGCGGGAGACACATTACACCTGACTGCGGGAGACACATTACACCTGACTGCGGGAGACACATTACACCTGACTGCGGGAGGCACACCACACCTGACTGTGGGAGGTACATTACACCTGATGGCGGGAGGTACATTACACCTGACTGCGGGAGGTACATTACACCTGACTGCGGGAGGTACATTAAACCTGACTGCGGGAGACACACTACACCTGACTGCGGGAGACACACTACACCTGACTGTGGGAGGTACATTACACCTGACTGCGGGAGGCACATTACACCTGACTGCGGGAGGTACACTACACCTGACTGCGGGAGGCACATTACACCAGACTGCGGGAGGTACCGTACACCTGACGGCGGGAGGTACATTACACCTGACTGCGGGAGGCACATTACACCTGACTGCGAGAGGTACACTACACCTGACTGCGGGAGGCACACCACACCTGACTGTGGGAGGTACATTACACCTGACTGCGGGAGGTACATTACACCTGACTGCGGGAGGTACATTAAACCTGACTGCAGGAGACACACTACACCTGACTGCGGGAGGTACACTACACCTGACTGCGGGAGGTACACTACACCTGACTGCGGGAGACACACTACACCTGACTGTGGGAGGTACATTACACCTGATGGCGGGAGGTACATTACACCCTATGTGCAGGGTAAATACGGGCTGCATTATTTTTACACTGCAATTTAGATTTCAGTTTCAGCACACCGCACCCAAATCTAACTCTCTCTGCACCTGTTACATCTGCCCCACCTGCAGTGCACATGGTTTTGCCCATTTTGAGAACAAATTCGTCCTGCGATCAGGTCTGAATAAGGGCCATTGACTGTAAGTGATTTAGGGATTGATGGGGGACACATGAGGATAGCTGCATTGCTGTACCACTGTGAGTCAGCATTATGTGTGTGGGGCATGTGGTGAGACCTGGATTAGGATATACGTCACCAGCTAACAGAAGAGAGATAATTAGGAAAGGTGATTACAGTATCGGAGATATCACTTTGTGCTGACGGGTGGAGGAAGCTACAGTATACAGTATAGGAGGCCGTATACACAGAGAGGTGTGATGTGCACAGTCAATGGTTTTATGGCACTAGAGAAGGAAATGATGTGGAACAATTTGTTATACATTGTTGCCATTAACGATAGCAACCAAGATACTAAAGCCAATAAACGAAAATGCAGTAAGAGCAGATGACATGAACTATGTACATTCTCCAGGATAATATACTAGGAGCTGCAGGGGCGGCTGTGCTATGCGGCAGGGTCACATGGGGACTGGCATTTATTATTATTATCCCTTATTTATATGCCGCCACAAGGGATGCGCAGCGTCCAATTACAGCGCACATAAACCATTCACATAAGTATCAGGGTGGCAGAAAACTACGGGAGTTGGTGCAAATGGAGACCGCGTAAGTAAGAGAAGGAAAAGCACATGAGGGAGGAGGGCCCTGCTAGTGAGAACTGACATTCTACAGGGGAGGAGAAGACAGACAGGGGGGACACAGATGGAACAGTGGATTAGTCTCCCAATATTTGGAGCATCCAGAATCGGATGCATCAGTGTACATCTGATCAGGACCATAGGTGTGTGCAGGGCCGCCATCAGGGGGGTACAGGGGGTACGTCAGGCCCGGAGTGCAGAGGGGTCCTCGCCTCCAGTGACATGCGACCATTTCCTTGCTGCAGAATGAAACAGCCAGGCAGGCTACTAAACAGGAGCTTAGGGTTCCAATCAGGACCTTGCTGCTTCGCCGATCCTACCTGCAGAAGCTGGGCCCAAGCAGGGGCGCGGAATGGGGGGAGACATGAGAGAGGCACTCTCTGAAGGAGCGCCCGCTTGGTGTTTAGGGCAAGACAGTACCCCTAATTCATCATCCCTCTGCGGCAGCTCTTTCCTAGTGTTCGGCAGTGTTCCTGTAGAGGAGCCAGGCGCACTACAGCTCCCAGCCAGCAGTCCTTGCTGCACGGAGCTGTAGTTTGCTTTCAGTTTCTTTTATTACAGCAGAGCAAAAATATGAGGGAGTCGGGACTCAGACAGGGGGGAAAGTTACCTCAGCCCACCCAATGGCAGGCTCCAAAGTGTTTTATCAGCCCAGCATGAGTGTGCCTTATGGCACAGGCACTGTATATATTTGTGTGACTGTATGAATGTGTGTATGTGTGTGACTATATACGTATGTATACAGTTGTTTCACCATACCTACCAACTTTAAGGAGGGATGCTTGTGCACTTCGGAGATGCGTCCGATAATTTGGGGGCGTGACCAGCGGGAAGTGGGGGTGACCTATACTCGCAACGCTAAAGGCCACACTCCCTGTTTTCGGCACTGTGGCAGCATGAATTCGCAGCCTAGCATACCCCTCCCTCAGCCTAACCTTAACCTCGCCTCCCACAGCCTAACCCTAACCTTCTATCCCGCAGCCCAACCCTAACCTTTAATCTCGCAACCCTACCCTACCTTCCCCTCTTACAGCCTAACCCTAACCTTCTATCCTGCAGCCAAACCCTAACCTCCTATCCCGCAGCCCAACCCTAGCCTTCTATCCCGCAACCCAACCCTAACCTCCCCTCCTACAGCCTAACCCTAACCTTCTATCCCGCAGCCCAACCCTAACCTTCTATCCTGCAACCCAACCCTAACCTTCCCCTCCTACAGCCTAACCCTAAACTTCTATCCTGCAGCCCAACCCTAACCTCCTATCCCGCAGCCTAACCCTAACCTACTATCCCGCAACCCAACCCTAACCTCCTATCCCGCAGCCCAACCATAACCTTCTATCCCGCAGCACAATCCTAACCTTCTATCCCGCAGCCTAACCCTAACCTTCTATCCCGCAGCCTAACCCTAACCTCTATCCTGCAGCCCAACCCTAACCTTCTATCCCGCAGCCCAACCCTAACCTTCTATCCTGCAGCCCAACCCTAACCTTCTATCCCGCAGCCCAACCCTAACCTTCTATCCCGCAGCCTAACCCTAACCTTCTATCCCGCAGCCCAACCCTAACCTTCTATCCTGCAGCCCAACCCTAACCTTCTATCCCGCAGCCCAACCCTAACCTTCTATCCTGCAGCCCAACCCTAACCTTCTATCCCGCAGCCTAACCCTAACCTTCTATCCCGCAGCCTAACCCTAACCTTCTATCCCGCAGCCTAACCCTAACCTTCTATCCCGCAGCCCAACCATAACCTTCTATCCCGCAGCACAATCCTAACCTTCTATCCCGCAGCCTAACCCTAACCTTCTATCCCGCAGCCTAACCCTAACCTTCTATCCCGCAGCCCAACTCTAACCTTCTATCCTGCAGCCCAACCCTAACCTTCTATCCCGCAGCCCAACCCTAACCTTCTATCCTGCAGCCCAACCCTAACCTTCTATCCCGCAGCCTAACCCTAACCTTCTATCCCGCAGCCTAACCCTAACCTTCTATCCCGCAGCCTAACCCTAACCTTCTATCCCGCAGCCCAACCATAACCTTCTATCCCGCAGCACAATCCTAACCTTCTATCCCGCAGCCTAACCCTAACCTTCTATCCCGCAGCCTAACCCTAACCTTCTATCCCGCAGCCCAACTCTAACCTTCTATCCCGCAGCCCAACCCTAACCTACTATCCCGCAGCCCAACCCTAACCTTCTATCCCACAGCCTAACCCTAACCTTCTATCCTGCAGCCCAACCCTAACCTTCTATCCCGCAGCCCAACCCTAACCTTCTATCCTGCAGCCCAACCCTAACCTTCTATCCCGCAGCCTAACCCTAACCTTCTATCCCGCAGCCTAACCCTAACCTTCTATCCCGCAGCCTAACCCTAACCTTCTATCCCGCAGCCCAACCATAACCTTCTATCCCGCAGCACAATCCTAACCTTCTATCCCGCAGCCTAACCCTAACCTTCTATCCCGCAGCCTAACCCTAACCTTCTATCCCGCAGCCCAACTCTAACCTTCTATCCCGCAGCCCAACCCTAACCTACTATCCCGCAGCCCAACCCTAACCTTCTATCCCGCAGCCTAACCCTAACCTTCTATCCCGCAGCCTAACCCTAACCTTCTATCCCGCAGCCCAACTCTAACCTTCTATCCCGCAGCCCAACCCTAACCTACTATCCCGCAGCCCAACCCTAACCTTCTATCCCACAGCCCAACCCTAACCTTCTATCCCGCAGCCCAACCCTAACCTCTATCCTGCAGCCCAACCCTAACCTTCTATCCCGCAGCCTAACCCTAACCTTCTATCCCGCAGCCCAACCCTAACCTTCTATCCCGCAGCCTAACCCTAACCTTCTATCCCGCAGCCTAACCCTAACCTTCTATCCCGCAGCCCAACCATAACCTTCTATCCCGCAGCACAATCCTAACCTTCTATCCCGCAGCCTAACCCTAACCTTCTATCCCGCAGCCTAACCCTAACCTTCTATCCCGCAGCCCAACCCTAACCTTCTATACCGCAGCCCAACCCTAACCATCTATACCGCAGCCTAATCTTCTATCCCGCAGCCCAAGCCTAACCTTCTATCCCGCAGCCTAACCCTAACCTTCTATCCCGCAGCCTAACCCTAACCTTCTATCCCGCAGCCCAACTCTAACCTTCTATCCCGCAGCCCAACCCTAACCTTCTATCCCGCAGCCTAACCCTAACCTTCTATCCTGCAGCCCAACCCTAACCTTCTATCCCGCAGCCCAACCCTAACCTTCCATTCCGCAGCCCAACCCTAACCTCCTATCCCACAGCCCAACCCTAACCTTCTATCCTGCAGCCCAACCCTAACCTTCTATCCCGCAGCCCAACCCTAACCTTCTATCCTGCAGCCTAACCCTAACGTCTATCCCGCAGCCCAACCCTAACCTTCTATCCCGCAGCCTAACCCTAACCTCCTATCCTGCAGCCCAACCCTAACCTCCTATCCTGCAGCCTAACCCTAACCTTCTATCCTGCAGCCCAACCCTAACCTCCTATCCTGCAGCCCAACCCTAACCTTCTATCCCGCAACCCAACCCTAACCTACTATCCCGCAACCCAACCCTAACCTTCTATCCCGCAGCCTAACCCTAACCTTCTACCCCGCAGCCCAACCCTAACCTTCTATCCCGCAGCCCAACCCTAACCTTCTAGCCTGCAGCCTAACCCTAACCTACTATCCCGCAGCCCAACCCTAACCTTCCATTCCGCAGCCCAACCCTAACCTTCTATCCCGCAGCCCAACCCTAACCTTCTATCCCGCAGCCCAACCCTAACCTTCTATCATGCAGCCCAACCCTAACCTTCTATACCGCAGCCCAAGCCTAACCTTCTATTCCGCAGCCCAACCCTAACCTTCTATCCCGCAGCCCAACCCTAACCTACTATCCCGCAGCCCAACCCTAACCTTCTATCATGCAGCCTAACCCTAACCTTCTATCCCGCAGCCCAACCCTAACCTTCTATCCTGCAGCCTAACCCTAACCTTCTATCATGCAGCCTAACCCTAACCTTCTATACCGCAGCCCAACCCTAACCTTCTATCCCGCAGCCTAACCCCAACCTTCTATCCCGCAGCCTAACCCTAACCTTCTATCCCACAGCCCAACCCTAACCTTCTATCCTGCAGCCTAACCCTAACCTTCTATCCCGCAGCCTAACCCTAACCTTCTATCCCACAGCCCAACCCTAACCTTCTATCCTGCAGCCCAACCCTAACCTTCTATCCTGCAGCCTAACCCTAACCTTCTATCCCGCAGCCTAACCCTAACCCCTATCATGCAGCCTAACCCTAACCTCCTATCCTGCAGCCTAACCCTAACCTTCTATCCCGCAGCCCAACCCTAACCTTCTATCCTGCAGCCCAACCCTAACCTTCTATCCCGCAGCCCAACCCTAACCTTCTATCCCGCAGCCCAACCCTAACCTTCTATCCCGCAGCCCAACCCTAACCTTCTATCCCGCAGCCCAACCCTAACCTTCTATACCGCAGCCTAACCTTCTATCCTGCAGCCTAACCCTAACCTTCTATCCCGCAGCCCAACCCTAACCTTCTATCCCGCAACCCAACCCTAACGTTCTATCATGCAGCCCAACCCTAACCTTCTATCCTGCAGCCCAACCCTAACCTTCTATCCCGCAGCCCAACCCTAACCTTCTATCCCGCAGCCCAACCCTAACCTTCTATCCCGCAGCCCAACCCTAACCTTCTATCCCGCAGCCCAACCCTAACCTTCTATCCCGCAGCCTAACCCTAACCTACTATCCCGCAGCCTAACCCTAACCTACTATCCCATAGCCCAACCCTAACCTTCTATCCCGCAGCCCAACCATAACCTTCTATCCCGCAGCCTAACCCTAACCTTCTATCCCGCAGCCCAACCCTAACCTTCTATCCTGCAGCCCAACCCTAATCTTCTATCCCGCAGCACAACCCTAACCTTCTATCCCACAGTCCAACCCTAACCTTCTATCCCGCAGCCCAACCCTAACCTTCTATCCCGCAGCCTAACCCTAACCTACTATCCCGCAGCCTAACCCTAACCTACTATCCCATAGCCCAACCCTAACCTTCTATCCCGCAGCCCAACCATAACCTTCTATCCCGCAGCCTAACCCTAACCTTCTATCCCGCAGCCCAACCCTAACCTTCTATCCTGCAGCCCAACCCTAATCTTCTATCCCGCAGCCCAACCCTAACCTTCTATACCGCAGCCTAACCTTCTATCCTGCAGCCTAACCCTAACCTTCTATCCCGCAGCCCAACCCTAACCTTCTATCCCGCAACCCAACCCTAACGTTCTATCATGCAGCCCAACCCTAACCTTCTATCCTGCAGCCTAACCCTAACCTTCTATCCTGCAGCCCAACCCTAACCTCCTATCCTGCAGCCTAACCCTAACCTTCTATCCCGCAGCCCAACCCTAACCTTCTATCCCGCAGCCCAACCCTAACCTTCTATCCCGCAGCACAACCCTAACCTTTTATCCCGCAGCCTAACCCTAACCTTCTATCCCGCAGCCTAACCCTAACCTTCTATCCCACAGTCCAACCCTAACCTTCTATCCCGCAGCCCAACCCTAACCTTCTATCATGCAGCCCAACCCTAACCTTCTATACCGCAGCCCAAGCCTAACCTTCTATTCCGCAGCCCAACCCTAACCTTCTATCATGCAGCCCAACCCTAACCTTCTATCCCACAGCCCAACCCTAACCTTCTATCCTGCAGCCTAACCCTAACCTTCTATCCCGCAGCCCAACCCTAACCTTCTATCCCGCAACCCAACCCTAACCTTCTATCCCGCAGCCCAACCCTAACCTTCTATCCCGCAGCCTAACCCTAATCTTCTATCCCGCAGCCTAACCCTAACCTACTATCCTGCAGCCTAACCCTAACCTTCTATCCCGCAGCCCAACCCTAACCTTCTATCCTGCAGCCCAACCCTAACCTTCTATCCCGCAGCCCAACCCTAACCTTCTATCCCGCAGCCCAACCCTAACCTTCTATCCCGCAGTCCAACCCTAACCTTCTATCCCGCAGCCCAACCCTAACCTTCTATCCCGCAGCCCAACCCTAACCTTCTATACCGCAGCCTAACCTTCTATCCTGCAGCCTAACCCTAACCTTCTATCCCGCAGCCCAACCCTAACCTTCTATCCCGCAACCCAACCCTAACGTTCTATCATGCAGCCCAACCCTAACCTTCTATCCCGCAGCCCAACCCTAACCTTCTATCCCGCAGTCCAACCCTAACCTTCTATCCCGCAGCCCAACCCTAACCTTCTATCCCGCAGCCTAACCCTAACCTACTATCCCGCAGCCTAACCCTAACCTACTATCCCACAGCCCAACCCTAACCTTCTATCCTGCAGCCCAACCATGACCTTCTATCCCACAGCCCAACCCTAACCTTCTATCCCGAAGCCCAACCCTAACCTTCTATCCCGCAGCCAAACCCTAACCTACTATCCCGCAACCCAACCCTAACATCTATCCTGCAGCCCAACCCTAACCTTCTATCCTGCAGCCCAACCCTAACCTCCTATCCTGCAGCCCAACCCTAACCTTCTATCATGCAGCCCAACCCTAACCTTCTATCCCGCAGCTCAACCATAACCTCTATCCCGCAGCCCAACCCTAAACTTCTATCATGCAGCCCAACCCTAACCTTCTATCCCGCTGCCTAACCCTAACCTTCTATCCCGCAGCCCAACCCTAACCTTCTATCCCGCAGCCCAACCATAACCTTCTATCCCGCAGCCCAACCATAACCTTCTATCCTGCAGCCCAACCCTAACCTTCTATACCGCAGCCCAACCCTAACCCCTATCATGCAGCCTAACACTAACCTTCTATACCGCAGCCTAACCTTCTATCCCGTAGCCCAAGCCTAACCTTCTATACCGCAGCCTTACCCCTCTATCCCGCAGCCCAACCCTAACCTTCTATACCGCAGCCCAACCCTAACCATCTATACCGCAGCCTAATCTTCTATCCCGCAGCCCAAGCCTAACCTTCTATACCGCAGCCTAACGTTCTATCCCGCAGCCTAACCCTAACCTTCTATCCCGCAGCCTAACCGTAACCTTCTATCCTGCAGCCTAACCCTTACCTACTATCCCACAGCCTAACCCTAACCTCCTATCCCACAGCCTAACCCTAACCTTCTATCATGCAGCCTAACCCTTACCTTCTATCCCGCAGCCTAACCCTAACCTACTATCCCGCAGCCTAATCCTAACCTTCTATCCTGCAGCCCAACCCTAACCTTCTATCCTGCAGCCCAACCCTAACCTTCTATACCGCAGCCCAACCCTAACCTTCTATCCTGCAGCCCAACCCTAACCTTCAATCCTGCAGCCCAACCCTAACCTTCTATCCTGCAGCCTAACCCTAACCTTCTATACCGCAGCCCAACCCTAACCTTCTATCCTGCAGCCCAACCCTAACCTTCTATCCCGCAGCCCAACCCTAACCTTCTATCCTGCAGCCTAACCCTAACCTTCTATCCCACAGCCCAACCCTAACCTTCTATCCCGCAGCCCAACCATAACCTTCTATCATGCAGCCCAACCCTAACCTCTATCATGCAGCCCAACCCTAACCTTCTATTCCGCAGCCCAACCCTTCTATCCCGCAGCCTAACCCTAACCTTCTATCCCGCAGCCTAACCCTAACCATCTATCCCGCTGCCTAACCCTAACCTTCTATCCCGCAGCCCAACCCTAACCTTCTATCCCGCAGCCCAACCATAACCTTCTATCCCGCAGCCCAACCATAACCTTCTATCCTGCAGCCCAACCCTAACCTTCTATACCGCAGCCCAACCCTAACCCCTATCATGCAGCCTAACACTAACCTTCTATACCGCAGCCTAACCTTCTATCCCGCAGCCCAAGCCTAACCTTCTATACCGCAGCCTTACCCCTCTATCCCGCAGCCCAACCCTAACCTTCTATACCGCAGCCCAACCCTAACCATCTATACCGCAGCCTAATCTTCTATCCCGCAGCCCAAGCCTAACCTTCTATCCCACAGCCTAACCCTAACCTTCTATACCGCAGCCCAACCCTAACCTTCTATCCCGCAGCCCAACCCTAACCTTCTATCCTGCAGCCTAACCCTAACCTTCTATCCTGCAGCCTAACCCTAACCTTCTATCCTGCAGCCCAACCCTAACCTTCTATCCTGCAGCCTAACCCTAACCTTCTACCCCGCAGCCCAACCCTAACCTTCTATCCTGCAGCCTAACCCTAACCTTCTATCCTGCAGCCTAACCCTAACCTTCTATCCTGCAGCCCAACCCTAACCTCCTATACCGCAGCCTAACCTTCTATCCCGCAGCCCAACCCTAACCTTCTATCCCGCAGCCTAAACCCTAACCTTCTATCCTGCAGCCTAACCCTAACCTTCTATCATGCAGCCCAACCCTAACCTTCTATCCCGTAGCCCAACCATAACCTCTATCCCGCAGCCCAACCCTAAACTTCTATCATGCAGCCCAACCCTAACCTTCTATCCCGCAGCCTAACCCTAACCTACTATCCCGCAGCCCAACCCTAACCTCCCCTCCTACAGCCTAACCCTAACCTTCTATCCCGCAGCCCAACCATAACCTACTATCCCGCAGCCTAACCCTAACCTTCTATCCTGCAGCCTAACCCTAACCTTCTATCATGCAGCCCAACCCTAACCTTCTATCCCGCAGATTAACCTTAACCTTCAACCCCGCAGCCCAACCCTAACCTTCTATCCCGCAGCCCAACCCTAACCTACTATCCCGCAACCCAACCCTAACCTTCTATCCCGCAGCCTAACCCTAACCTTCTACGCCGCAGCCCAACCCTAACCTTCTATCCCGCAGCCCAACCCTAACCTTCTATCCTGCAGCCCAACCCGAAACTGCTATCCCGCAGCCTAACCCTTACCTACTATCCCACAGCCTAACCCTAACCTCCTATCCCACAGCCTAACCCTAACCTCTATCATGCAGCCTAACCCTTACCTTCTATCCCGCAGCCTAACCCTAACCTACTATCCCGCAGCCTAATCCTAACCTTCTATCCTGCAGCCCAACCCTAACCTTCTATCCTGCAGCCCAACCCTAAAGTTCTATACCGCAGCCCAACCCTAACCTTCTATCCTGCAGCCCAACCCTAACCTTCAATCCTGCAGCCCAACCCTAACCTTCTATCCTGCAGGCTAACCCTAACCTTCTATACCGCAGCCCAACCCTAACCTTCTATCCTGCAGCCCAACCCTAACCTTCTATCCCGCAGCCCAACCCTAACCTTCTATCCTGCAGCCTAACCCTAACCTTCTATCCCACAGCCCAACCCTAACCTTCTATCCCGCAGCCCAACCCTAACCTTCTATCCCGCAGCCCAACCATAACCTTCTATCATGCAGCCCAACCCTAACCTCTATCATGCAGCCCAACCCTAACCTTCTATTTCGCAGCCCAACCCTTCTATCCCGCAGCCTAACCCTAACCTTCTATCCCGCAGCCTAACCCTAACCTTCTATCCCGCTGCCTAACCCTAACCTTCTATCCCGCAGCCCAACCCTAACCTTCTATCCCGCAGCCAAACCATAACCTTCTATTCCGCAGCCTAATCCTAACCTTCTATCCCGCAGCCTAACCCTAACCTTCTATCCTGCAGCCCAACCCTAACTAACCTGCTATCCCGCAGCCTAACCCTAACCTTCTATCCCGCAGCCTAACGCTAACCTTCTATCCTGCAGACTAACCCTAACCTCTATCCCGCAGCCCAACCCTAACCTTCTATCCGGCAGCCTAACCCTAACCTTCTATCCCGCAGCCTAACCCTAACCTTCTATCCCACTGCCTAACCCTAACCTTCTATCCTGCAGCCCAACCCTAACCTTCTATCCCGCAGCCCAACCATAACCTACTATCCCGCAGCCTAACCCTAACCTTCTATCCTGCAGCCTAACCCTAACCTTCTACCCTGCAGCCCAACCCTAACCTTCTATCCCGCAGCCCAACCCTAACCTACTATCCCGCAACCCAACCCTAACCTTCTATCCCGCAGCCTAACCCTAACCTTCTACCCCGCAGCCCAACCCTAACCTTCTATCCCGCAGCCCAACCCTAACCTTCTATCCTGCAGCCCAACCCGAAACTGCTATCCCGCAGCCTAACCCTAACCTACTATCCCACAGCCTAACCCTAACCTCCTATCCCACAGCCTAACCCTAACCTCTATCATGCAGCCTAACCCTTACCTTCTATCCCGCAGCCTAACCCTAACCTACTATCCCGCAGCCCAACCCTAACCTTCTATCCTGCAGCCCAACCCTAACCTTCTATCCTGCAGCCCAACCCTAACCGTCTATCCTGCAGCCTAACCCTAACCTTCTATCCCGCAGCCTAACCCTAACCTTCTATCCCGCAGCACAACCCTAACCTTCTATCCTGCAGCCTAACCCTAACCTTCTATCCCACAGCCCAACCCTAACCTTCTATCCCGCAGCCCAACCCTAACCTTCTATCCCGCAGCCCAACCATAACCTTCTATCATGCAGCCCAACCCTAACCTCTATCATGCAGCCCAACCCTAACCTTCTATTCCGCAGCCCAACCCTAACCTTCTATCCTGCAGCCCAACCCTAACCTTCTATCCCGCAGCCCAACCCTAACCTTCTATCCCGCAGCCTAACCCTAACCTTCTATCCCACAGCCCAACCCTAACCTTCTATCCCGCAGCCCAACCCTAACCTTCTATCCCGCAGCCCAACCATAACCTTCTATCATGCAGCCCAACCCTAACCTCTATCATGCAGCCCAACCCTAACCTTCTATTCCGCAGCCCAACCCTAACCTTCTATCCCGCTGCCTAACCCTAACCTTCTATCATGCAGCCCAACCCTAACCTTCTATCCCGCAGCACAACCTTAACCTTCTATCCTGCAGCCTAATCCTAACCTATCCCGCAGCCCAACCCTAACCTTCTATTCCGCAGCGTAATCCTAACCTATCCCGCAGCCTAACCCTAACCTTCTATCCTGCAGCCTAACCCTAACCTTCTATCCCGCAGCCTAACCCTAACCTTCTATCCCGCAGCCTAACGCTAACCTTCTATCCTGCAGCCTAACCCTAACCTCTATCCCGCAGCCCAACCCTAACCTTCTATCCCGCAGCCTAACCCTAACCTTCTATCCCGCAGCCTAACCCTAACCTTCTATCCCGCTGCCTAACCCTAACCTTCTATCCTGCAGCCCAACCCTAACCTTCTATCCCGCAGCCCAACCCTAACCTTCTACCCCGCAGCCCAACCCTAACCTTCTATCATGCAGCCCAACCCTAACCTTCTATCCCGCAGCCTAACCCTAACCTACTATCCCGCAACCGAACCCTAACCTTCTATCCCGCAGCCCAACCCTAACCTTCTATCCTGCAGCCCAACCCTAACCTCCTATCCTGCAGCCTAACCCTAACCTTCTATCCCGCAGCCCAACCCTAACCTCCTATCCTGCAGCCTAACCCTAACCTTCTATCCCGCAGCCCAACCCTAACCTTCTATCCCGCAGCCCAACCCTAACTTCCTATCCTGCTGCCCAACCCTAACCTTCTATCCCGCAGCCTAACCCTAACCTTCTATCCCGCAGCCCAACCCTAACCTTCTATCCCGCAGCCCAACCCTAACCTTCTATCCCGCAATCTAACCCTAACCTTCTATCCTGCAGCCCAACCCTAACCTCTATCCCGCAGCCCAACCCTAACCTCCTATCCCGCATCCCAACACTAACCTTCTATTCCGCAGCCCAACCCTAACCTTCTATCCTGCAGCCTAACCCTAACCTTCTATCCCACAGCCTAAACTTCCATCCCGCAGCCTAACCCTAACCTTCTATCACACAACCCAACCCTAACCTTCTATCACACAACCCAACCCTAACCTTCGATCCCGCAGCCTAACCTTCCATCCCGCCGCCTAACCCTAACCTCTACCATGCAGCCCAACCCTAACCTACCTACTATCCTGCAGCCTAACCCTAACCTTCTATCCCGCAGCCAAACCCTAACCTCCTATCCCGCAGCCCAATCCTAACCTACTATCCCGCAGCCCCGCCCTAACCTTCTATCCCGCAGCCCAACTCTAACCTCTATTCCGCAGCCCAACCCTAACCTTCTATCCTGCAGCCTAACCCTAACCTTCTATCCCGCAGCCCAACCCTAACCTTCTATCCCGCAGCCCAACTCTAACCTTCTATACCGCAGCCCAACCCTAACCTTCTATCCTGCAGCAAAACCCTAACCTTCTATCCCGCAGCACAACCCTAACCTTCTATCCCGCAGCCTAACCCTAACCTACTATCCCGCAGCCCAACCCTAACCTCTATCATGCAGCCTAACCCTAACCTTCTATCCCACAGCCCAACCCTAACCTTCTATCCTGCAGCCCAACCCTAACCTTCTATCCTGCAGCCCAACCCTAACCTTCTATCCCGCAGCCCAACCCTAACCTTCTATCCCGAAATCTAACCCTAACCTTCTATCCCGCAGCCCAACCCTAACCTACTATCCCGCAACCCAACCCTAACCTTCTATCCCGCAGCCTAACCCTAACCTTCTACCCCGCAGCCCAACCCTAACCTTCTATCCCGCAGCCCAACCCTAACCTTCTATCCTGCAGCCTAACCCTAACCTTCTATCCTGCAGCCCAACCCGAAACTGCTATCCCGCAGCCTAACCCTAACCTACTATCCCACAGCCTAACCCTAACCTCCTATCCCACAGCCTAACCCTAACCTCTATCATGCAGCCTAACCCTTACCTTCTATCCCGCAGCCTAACCCTAACCTACTATCCCGCAGCCTAATCCTAACCTTCTATCCCGCAGCCCAACCCTAACCTTCTATCCTGCAGCCCAACCCTAACCTTGTATACCGCAGCCCAACCCTAACCTTCTATCCTGCAGCCCAACCCTAACCTTCTATTCTGCAGCCCAACCCTAACCGTCTATCCTGCAGCCTAACCCTAACCTTCTATACCGCAGCCCAACCCTAACCTTCTATGCTGCAGCCCAACCCTAACCTTCTATCCCGCAGCCCAACCCTAACCTTCTATCCCGCAGCCTAACCCTAACCTTCTATCCCACAGCCCAACCCTAACCTTCTATCCCGCAGCCCAACCCTAACCTTCTATCCCGCAGCCCAACCAAAACCTTCTATCATGCAGCCCAACCCTAACCTCTATCATGCAGCCCAACCCTAACCTTCTATTCCGCAGCCCAACCCTAACCTTCTATCCCGCTGCCTAACCCTAACCTTCTATCATGCAGCCCAACCCTAACCTTCTATCCCGCAGCCCAACCCTAACCATCTATTCCGCAGCCTAATCCTAACCTATCCCGCAGCCTAACCCTAACCTTCTATCCTGCAGCCTAACCCTAACCTTCTATCCCGCAGCCTAACCCTAACCTTCTAACCCGCAGCCTAACGCTAACCTTCTATCCTGCAGCCTAACCCTAACCTCTATCCTGCAGCCCAACCCTAACCTTCTATAGCGCAGCCTAACCCTAACCTTCTGTCCCGCAGCCTAACCCTAACCTTCTATCCCGCTGCCTAACCCTAACCTTCTATCCTGCAGCCCAACCGTAACCTTCTATCCCGCAGCCCAACCCTAACCTTCTATTCCGCAGCCTAATCCTAACCTTCTATCCCGCAGCCTAACCCTAACCTTCTATCCTTCAGCCCAACCCTAACCTTCTATCCCGCAGCCTAACCCTAACCTACTATCCCGCAACCGAACCCTAACCTTCTATCCCGCAACATAACCCTAACCTTCTATCCAGCAGCCCAACCCTAACCTCCTATCCTGCAGCCTAACCCTAACCTTCTATCCCGCAGCCTAACCCTTACCTTTTATCCCGCAGCCCAACCCTAACCTCCTATCCTGCAGCCTAACCCTAACCTTCTATCCCGCAGCCCAACCCTAACCTTCTATCCCGCAGCCCAACCCTAACTTCCTATCCTGCAGCCCAACCCTAACCTTCTATCCCGCAGCCTAACCCTAACCTTCTATCCCGCAGCCCAACCCTAACCTTCTATCCCGCAGCCCAACCCTAACCTACTATCCCGCAGCCCAACCCTAACCTTCTATCCCGCAGCCCAACCCTAACCTTCTATCCAGCAATCTAACCCTAACCTTCTATCCTGCAGCCCAACCCTAACCTCTATCCCGCAGCCCAACCCTAACCTCCTATCCCGCAGCCCAACCCTTACCTTCTATTCCGCAGCCCAACCCTAACCTTCTATCCTACAGCCTAACCCTACCCTTCTATCCCGCAGCCCAACCCTTACCTTCTATCCTGCAGCCTAACCCTAACCTTCTATCCCACAGCCTAAACTTCCATCCCGCAGCCTAACCCTAACCTTCTATCACACAACCCAACCCTAGCCTTCGATCCCGCAGCCTAACCTTCCATCCCGCCGCCTAACCCTAACCTCTACCATGCAGCCCAACCCTAACCTACCTACTATCCTGCAGCCTAACCCTAACCTTCTATCCCGCAGCTTAACCCTAACCTCCTATCCCGCAGCCCAACCCTAACCTACTATCCCGCAGCACAACCCTAAACTACTATCCTGCAGCCTAACCCTAACCTTCCATCCCGCAGCCTAACCCTAACCTCCTATCCCGCAGCCCAGCTTGAACCTCTATCCTGCAGCCCAACCCTAACCTCCTATCCCGCCGCCCAACCCTAACCTACTATCCCGTAGCCCAACCCTAACCTTCTATCCTGCAGCCCAACCCTAACCTTCTATCCTGCAGCACAACCCTAACCTTCTATCCCGCAGCCCAACCCTAACCTTCTATCCCGCAGCCTAACCCTAACCTTCTATCCCGCAGCCTAACCCTAACCTTCTTTACCGCAGCCTAACCCTAACCTTCTATCCTGCAGCCCAACCCTAACCTTCTATCCCGCAGTCCAACCCTAACCTTCTATCCTGCAGCCTAACCCTAACCTCCTATCCTGCAGCCTAACCCTAACCTCCTATCCCGTAGCCTAACCCTAACCTTCTATCCCGCAGCCCAACCCTAACCTCTATCCTGCAGCCCAACCCTAACCTTCTATCCTGCAGCCTAACCCTAATCTTCTATCCCGCAGCCCAACCCTAACCTTCTATCCCGTAGCCCAACCCTAACCTTCTATCCCGCAGCCTAACCCTAACCTACTATCCCGCAACCCAACCCTAACCTACTATCCCGCAGCCTAACCCTAACCTTCCATCCCGCAGCCTAACCCTAACCTTCTATTCCGCAGCCCAACCCTAACCTACTATCCCGCAGCCTAACCCTAACCTTCCATCCCGCAGCCTAACCCTAACCTTCTATTCCGCAGCCTAACCCTAACCTTCTATCCCGCAGCCCAACCCTAGCCTTCTATCCCGCAGCCTAACCTTCTATCCCGCAGCCTAACCCTAACCTCCTATCCCGCAGCCCAACCCTAACCTTCCATTCCGCAGCCCAACCCTAACCTTCTATCCCGCAGCTTAACCCTAACCTTCTATCCCGCAGCCCAACCCTAACCTCAATTCCGCAGCCCAACCCTAACCTTCTATCCTGCAGCCTAACCCTAACCTTCTATCCCGCAGCCCAACCCTAACCTTCTATCCCGCAGCCCAACCCTAACCTCCTATCCCGCAGCCTAACCCTAACCTTCTATCCCGCAGCCCAACCCTAACCTCTATTCCGCAGCCCAACCCTAACCTTCTATCCTGCAGCCTAACCCTAACCTTCTATCCTGCAGCCCAACCCTAACCTTCTATCCCGCAGCCCAACCCTAACCTTCTTTACCGCAGCCTAACCCTAACCTTCTATCCCGCAGTCCAACCCTAACCTTCTATCCTGCAGCCTAACCCTAACCTCCTATCCTGCAGCCTAACCCTAACCTCCTA
This sequence comes from Crinia signifera, assembly GCF_055691185.1. NCBI lineage: Eukaryota > Metazoa > Chordata > Amphibia > Anura > Myobatrachidae > Crinia > Crinia signifera. The sequence continues at coordinate 4,232,199 of NC_139220.1, read as the reverse complement.
TCCCGTAGCCTAACCCTAACCTTCTATCCCGCAGCCCAACCCTAACCTCTATCCTGCAGCCCAACCCTAACCTTCTATCCTGCAGCCTAACCCTAATCTTCTATCCCGCAGCCCAACCCTAACCTTCTATCCCGTAGCCCAACCCTAACCTTCTATCCCGCAGCCTAACCCTAACCTACTATCCCGCAACCCAACCCTAACCTACTATCCCGCAGCCTAACCCTAACCTTCCATCCCGCAGCCTAACCCTAACCTTCTATTCCGCAGCCCAACCCTAACCTACTATCCCGCAGCCTAACCCTAACCTTCCATCCCGCAGCCTAACCCTAACCTTCTATTCCGCAGCCTAACCCTAACCTTCTATCCCGCAGCCCAACCCTAGCCTTCTATCCCGCAGCCTAACCTTCTATCCCGCAGCCTAACCCTAACCTCCTATCCCGCAGCCCAACCCTAACCTTCCATTCCGCAGCCCAACCCTAACCTTCTATCCCGCAGCTTAACCCTAACCTTCTATCCTGCAGCCTAACCCTAACCTTCTATCCCGCAGCCCAACCCTAACCTTCTATCCCGCAGCCCAACCCTAACCTTCTATCCCGCAGCCCAACCCTAACCTCCTATCCCGCAGCCTAACCCTAACCTTCTATCCCGCAGCCCAACCCTAACCTCTATTCCGCAGCCCAACCCTAACCTTCTATCCTGCAGCCTAACCCTAACCTTCTATCCCGCAGCCCAACCCTAACCTTCTATCCCGCAGCCCAACCCTAACCTTCTATCCCGCAGCCCAACCCTAACCTTCTATCCCGCAGCCAAACCCTAACCTTCTATCCCGCAGCCTAACCCTAACCTTCTACCCCGCAGCCCAACCCTAACCTTCTTTACCGCAGCCTAACCCTAACCTTCTATCCCGCAGTCCAACCCTAACCTTCTATCCTGCAGCCTAACCCTAACCTCCTATCCTGCAGCCTAACCCTAACCTCCTATCCCGTAGCCTAACCCTAACCTTCTATCCCGCAGCCCAAGCCTAACCTGTATCCCGCAGCCCAACCCTAACCTTCTATCCTGCAGCCTAACCCTAATCTTCTATCCCGCAGCCCAACCCTAACCTTCTATCCCGTAGCCCAACCCTAACCTTCTATCCCGCAGCCTAACCCTAACCTTCCATCCCGCAGCCCAACCCTAACCTTCTATACCGCAGCCTAACCCTAACCTACTATCCCGCAGCCTAACCCTAACCTTCCATCCCGCAGCCTAACCCTAACCTTCTATACCGCAGCCTAACCCTAACCTTCTATCCCGCAGCCCAACCCTAACCTTCTATCCCGCAGCCTAACCTTCTATCCCGCAGCCTAACCCTAACCTCCTATCCCGCAGCCCAACCCTAACCTTCCATTCCGCAGCCCAACCCTAACCTTCTATCCCGCAGCTTAACCCTAACCTATCCTGCAGCCTTACCCTAACCTACTATCCCGCAGCCTAATCCTAACCTTCTATCCCGCAGCCCAACCCTAACCTCTATTCCGCAGCCCAACCCTAACCTTCTATCCTGCAGCCTAACCCTAACCTTCTATCCCGCAGCCCAACCCTAACCTTCTATCCCGCAGCCCAACCCTAACCTTCTATACCGCAGCCCAACCCTAACCTTCTATCCTGCAGCAAAACCCTAACCTTCTATTCCGCAGCCTAACCCTAACCTACTATCCCGCAGCCCAACCCTGACCTCTATCATGCAGCCTAACCCTAACCTTCTATTCACAGCCCAACCCTAACCTTCTATCCTGCAGCCCAACCCTAACCTTCTATCCCGCAACCCAACCCTAACCTTCTATCCCGCAGCCTAACCCTAACCTTCTATCCCGCAACCCAACCCTAACCTACTATCCCACAGCCCAACCCTAACCTTCTATCCTGCAGCCCAACCCTAACCTTCTATCCTGCAGCCCAACCCTAACCTTCTATCCTGCAGCCCAACCCTAACCTTCTATCCCGCAGCCCAACCCTAACCTTCTATGCCGCAACCCAACACTAACCTTCTATCCCACAGCCCAACCCTAACCTTCTATCCCGCAGCCCAACCCTAACCTCCTATCCTGCAGCCCAACCCTAACCTTCTATCATGCAGCCTAACCCTAACCTTCTATCCCACAGCAGAACCCTAACCTTCTATCCCACAGCCCAACCCTAACCTTCTATCCCGCAGCCCAACCCTAACCTTCTATGCCGCAACCCAACACTAACCTTCTATCCCACAGCCCAACCCTAACCTTCTATCCTGCAGCCCAACCCTAACCTCCTATCCTGCAGCCCAACCCTAACCTTCTATCATGCAGCCTAACCCTAACCTTCTATCCCGCAGCCTAACCCTAACCTTCTTTACCGCAGCCTAACCCTAACCTTCTATCCTGCAGCCCAACCCTAACCTTCTATCCCGCAGTCCAACCCTAACCTTCTATCCTGCAGCCTAACCCTAACCTCCTATCCTGCAGCCTAACCCTAACCTCCTATCCCGTAGCCTAACCCTAACCTTCTATCCCGCAGCCCAACCCTAACCTCTATCCTGCAGCCCAACCCTAACCTTCTATCCTGCAGCCTAACCCTAATCTTCTATCCCGCAGCCCAACCCTAACCTTCTATCCCGTAGCCCAACCCTAACCTTCTATCCCGCAGCCTAACCCTAACCTACTATCCCGCAACCCAACCCTAACCTACTATCCCGCAGCCTAACCCTAACCTTCCATCCCGCAGCCTAACCCTAACCTTCTATTCCGCAGCCCAACCCTAACCTACTATCCCGCAGCCTAACCCTAACCTTCCATCCCGCAGCCTAACCCTAACCTTCTATTCCGCAGCCTAACCCTAACCTTCTATCCCGCAGCCCAACCCTAGCCTTCTATCCCGCAGCCTAACCTTCTATCCCGCAGCCTAACCCTAACCTCCTATCCCGCAGCCCAACCCTAACCTTCCATTCCGCAGCCCAACCCTAACCTTCTATCCCGCAGCTTAACCCTAACCTTCTATCCCGCAGCCCAACCCTAACCTCAATTCCGCAGCCCAACCCTAACCTTCTATCCTGCAGCCTAACCCTAACCTTCTATCCCGCAGCCCAACCCTAACCTTCTATCCCGCAGCCCAACCCTAACCTTCTATCCCGCAGCCCAACCCTAACCTCCTATCCCGCAGCCTAACCCTAACCTTCTATCCCGCAGCCCAACCCTAACCTCTATTCCGCAGCCCAACCCTAACCTTCTATCCTGCAGCCTAACCCTAACCTTCTATCCTGCAGCCCAACCCTAACCTTCTATCCCGCAGCCCAACCCTAACCTTCTTTACCGCAGCCTAACCCTAACCTTCTATCCCGCAGTCCAACCCTAACCTTCTATCCTGCAGCCTAACCCTAACCTCCTATCCTGCAGCCTAACCCTAACCTCCTATCCCGTAGCCTAACCCTAACCTTCTATCCCGCAGCCCAACCCTAACCTCTATCCTGCAGCCCAACCCTAACCTTCTATCCTGCAGCCTAACCCTAATCTTCTATCCCGCAGCCCAACCCTAACCTTCTATCCCGTAGCCCAACCCTAACCTTCTATCCCGCAGCCTAACCCTAACCTACTATCCCGCAACCCAACCCTAACCTACTATCCCGCAGCCTAACCCTAACCTTCCATCCCGCAGCCTAACCCTAACCTTCTATTCCGCAGCCCAACCCTAACCTACTATCCCGCAGCCTAACCCTAACCTTCCATCCCGCAGCCTAACCCTAACCTTCTATTCCGCAGCCTAACCCTAACCTTCTATCCCGCAGCCCAACCCTAGCCTTCTATCCCGCAGCCTAACCTTCTATCCCGCAGCCTAACCCTAACCTCCTATCCCGCAGCCCAACCCTAACCTTCCATTCCGCAGCCCAACCCTAACCTTCTATCCCGCAGCTTAACCCTAACCTTCTATCCTGCAGCCTAACCCTAACCTTCTATCCCGCAGCCCAACCCTAACCTTCTATCCCGCAGCCCAACCCTAACCTTCTATCCCGCAGCCCAACCCTAACCTCCTATCCCGCAGCCTAACCCTAACCTTCTATCCCGCAGCCCAACCCTAACCTCTATTCCGCAGCCCAACCCTAACCTTCTATCCTGCAGCCTAACCCTAACCTTCTATCCCGCAGCCCAACCCTAACCTTCTATCCCGCAGCCCAACCCTAACCTTCTATCCCGCAGCCCAACCCTAACCTTCTATCCCGCAGCCAAACCCTAACCTTCTATCCCGCAGCCTAACCCTAACCTTCTACCCCGCAGCCCAACCCTAACCTTCTTTACCGCAGCCTAACCCTAACCTTCTATCCCGCAGTCCAACCCTAACCTTCTATCCTGCAGCCTAACCCTAACCTCCTATCCTGCAGCCTAACCCTAACCTCCTATCCCGTAGCCTAACCCTAACCTTCTATCCCGCAGCCCAAGCCTAACCTGTATCCCGCAGCCCAACCCTAACCTTCTATCCTGCAGCCTAACCCTAATCTTCTATCCCGCAGCCCAACCCTAACCTTCTATCCCGTAGCCCAACCCTAACCTTCTATCCCGCAGCCTAACCCTAACCTTCCATCCCGCAGCCCAACCCTAACCTTCTATACCGCAGCCTAACCCTAACCTACTATCCCGCAGCCTAACCCTAACCTTCCATCCCGCAGCCTAACCCTAACCTTCTATACCGCAGCCTAACCCTAACCTTCTATCCCGCAGCCCAACCCTAACCTTCTATCCCGCAGCCTAACCTTCTATCCCGCAGCCTAACCCTAACCTCCTATCCCGCAGCCCAACCCTAACCTTCCATTCCGCAGCCCAACCCTAACCTTCTATCCCGCAGCTCAACCCTAACCTATCCTGCAGCCTTACCCTAACCTACTATCCCGCAGCCTAATCCTAACCTTCTATCCCGCAGCCCAACCCTAACCTCTATTCCGCAGCCCAACCCTAACCTTCTATCCTGCAGCCTAACCCTAACCTTCTATCCCGCAGCCCAACCCTAACCTTCTATCCCGCAGCCCAACCCTAACCTTCTATACCGCAGCCCAACCCTAACCTTCTATCCTGCAGCAAAACCCTAACCTTCTATTCCGCAGCCTAACCCTAACCTACTATCCCGCAGCCCAACCCTGACCTCTATCATGCAGCCTAACCCTAACCTTCTATTCACAGCCCAACCCTAACCTTCTATCCTGCAGCCCAACCCTAACCTTCTATCCCGCAACCCAACCCTAACCTTCTATCCCGCAGCCTAACCCTAACCTTCTATCCCGCAACCCAACCCTAACCTACTATCCCACAGCCCAACCCTAACCTTCTATCCTGCAGCCCAACCCTAACCTTCTATCCTGCAGCCCAACCCTAACCTTCTATCCTGCAGCCCAACCCTAACCTTCTATCCCGCAGCCCAACCCTAACCTTCTATGCCGCAACCCAACACTAACCTTCTATCCCACAGCCCAACCCTAACCTTCTATCCCGCAGCCCAACCCTAACCTCCTATCCTGCAGCCCAACCCTAACCTTCTATCATGCAGCCTAACCCTAACCTTCTATCCCACAGCAGAACCCTAACCTTCTATCCCACAGCCCAACCCTAACCTTCTATCCCGCAGCCCAACCCTAACCTTCTATGCCGCAACCCAACACTAACCTTCTATCCCACAGCCCAACCCTAACCTTCTATCCTGCAGCCCAACCCTAACCTCCTATCCTGCAGCCCAACCCTAACCTTCTATCATGCAGCCTAACCCTAACCTTCTATCCCGCAGCCCAACCCTAACCTTCTATCCCGCAACCCAACACTAACCTTCTATCCCACAGCCCAACCCTAACCTTCTATCATGCAGCCTAACCCTAATCTTCTATCCCACAGCACAACCCTAACCTTCTATCCCACAGCCCAACCCTAACCTTCTATCCCGCAGCCCAACTGCTACGTAATTGCAGTTGTAGAAGTACTTAAGGTGGCCATACACACGCAGATTTATCTGCAGATCTGTCTGGTTGGAACAAAATCCTGGTTATGGATGAGAGCCGATGATAGTTGACCATTTGCTTGGAAATGCTGGAAAACTGACAAACTGTCACTCATCCATAACCATGTTTTCGTTCCAACCAGCCAGATCTGAAGATAAATCTTACTAGTGTATGGGCACCTTAACTTAGACTTGCAGTCGCACGGCCAGGAAAACTGCACACACAACGTCAATCATGGCCTTGTCACCTCCAAAAAACGGTTGTTACACGTCTTGTTTTCCTGAGCGCCGGCCGCCTCTGCACACAGAGCTCGTCGCGTGAGCTAGTGATCGCTGTAGATGAGCTCCAGCAGGCGGACTCCTCATCCAAAACTGGCCGCCAGGCACTATAGGCACTTACCCATCTCGGAAAGTTTGCAGCTGCCGACGCTGACATCAGCATCCACCGACTGATAGAGAAGGTGGAAGCTATGTCAGAAAAGCAAAATTTACCTTTAACCCCTTGAGTGGTGGGTTTTGCTGGGGCAGGATAATCCAGGTTTGTCCTGCCCTAGCAAAACCCACCACAGATAGTAGGAAGCCGCCGCTCCCCCTCTCACCTCCGCTAACGCCGGAGCTCCTCTGCCGCCGCTTCCCCCGCCGCCTGTCAGTCATCACACAGGCGGCAGGCTCGGGGATGTTTTGCGGCGGCTCGGGAGGACTTGGGTGCCTGAACTCTCCCGAGACCCCCCGAGCCGCGCCGACCATCCCCGATAGCAACCTCAGATCTGCGTGCACATTTGGAGGGAAGTGGGCGGGCAGCTGACGTCTGATGATGTCAGCTGTCCCCCCCCCCCATTGGCCCATTAGCATGCCAACCCCCAGCGTTCTAATGGGAACAGCCATAAAATGCCGGTGTTTCCATACGCTATGGAACGACCCTCCGCGCCCCCAACGTCCGTTCACAAGGATGGGTGAGTGCACCCAGCAAAGTTTGTTCGCCGTGGACGCACGCACCCAGCGTATGTGCAAAGCGAAAATATCAGCCCTGTGCGAACACACCAGAATAAGGCCCAATATGTGTGTGCGGAGGTCTGTGGGGCATGTGGCGCACAGCAGAACTGTTGGGGGGCATCGTAGCACGTGTTTACATTGGGCATACATCTCTGTGCTTCCACTGGGTCGGGTTTGTTTCGTCAGTATCGAACCCCCCAATTTCTGATGGCGGTCCTGTCATCCTCTGTCCCCGTCTCCCACTATTCCTCCTCTCTCTCCTATCCCCCCTCCCGTTTTTCCTGTCTCCCATCTCACCATATTCATCCTCGCTCTCTCTCTCTCTCTCCCCAGTACTTCTCCTCTCTCTCTCTCTCATTCTCCAGTACTTCTCCTCTCTCTCTCTCTCTCCCCAGTACTTCTCCTCTCTCTCTCTCCCCAGTACTTCTCCTCTCTCTCTCTCTCTCCCCAGTACTTCTCCTCTCTCTCTCTCCCCAGTACTTCTCCTCTCTCTCTCTCTCTCCCCAGTACTTCTCCTCTCTCTCTCTCTCTCCCCAGTACTTCTCCTCTCTCTCTCTCCCCAGTACTTCTCCTCTCTCTCTCTCTCTCCCCAGTACTTCTCCTCTCTCTCTCTCTCTCCCCAGTACTTCTCCTCTCTCTTCTCCATTCTGTCTCCTGCCTATTCCTCCTGTGTATGTCTACCATTGCCATCCATTCTTTCTCTTCTTCTCTTGCTTCCTTCAATGCCCGTGGGAAATACAATGATGGGGGCCCTGGCTGTTTTGTCAGTCCTGGGCCCCACAATTTCTGGTGGCAGCCAGCGGCGCCGAACACTGCCACACACCTACAGTCTGCAGTGCAGGAAAGCGCCAGCAGGAGGCGCTCTCCCCGCTCTGCGGCTATCTGCCTCGGAGTCGGCCCCTTCCACACTCTCTCAACTAATCAGCGGCCGTCCATTCATTTGAAGGGGAGTTTTGAAATCTGCCCGCCCGATGCTACTAGAGCCTGTCCCCCCACCGGCAGCTGCCCGGGAGTTAGGAATGGCCATCGTTGCCATTGATGGCAATTCGGCAACTGGCCATCGATAAACTATGCAATGGATGGCCATCGATATTTTTTATCAAATCGATGGTCATCCATTGTGTTTGATTAGCCTGTGGGCCAATCAAAACATGGGGGGCGGGCTTCATGGGTGTCGGGGGGCAGAGCTATGCTCCGTGTCTCAGCACTTTGAAAAAAATAAAAAGCAAAACATCGTTTTGCTGTTCCATCGATGGAGGGAAACCATCTGGTTCTCCCCCATCGATGGCAAAAGTATTCGACATCGGCTATGAACCATCAATGATTTCTAATCATCAATATTCGATGGCCATCCCTACCAGGAGTCATGTGATTTATAGCATGAGTGCCAGATGGTGTGTGGCCATCCTGGGAAGCTGCTGGGGCAGGTGAAGGGATATCAGGTCTGACTTGTCCCTGGGACCTGTGTATGGGGCCTTTACTCACAATTTGCAGATGGCAAAGACTCTATGATGCTCCGGGATTTGTATATGGATCAGCGACGCATTCGCAAAATCAGCATGGGACATTGTCTCTTTCAGTCTCCGCCTTCAGCCGCCTCTGTCGTCGGTAGCATTGAGAACATTTAGTTCTGTGCTCGCTGCAATGAAGCCTGAAAGGGAAAAGGCCACAAACAGTGCTATATTCCGCGGCCACACCTTCACCTACACGGCCGCCCGTCCCTTGCGTCAGTCGGCAGTGCGGGCCTGTCAGACATGAAAGGGTTAACCGCGCTTCTCTCCAGTTCCCTGGAAATGCATTCGGTGACGTTACCACGGAACTTGCAATTTATCATCGCTATCTATATATTTTTTGTATCATTATTTTTATTTACGTTCAGTGTATTTCTCTTTGTTATGGATAATGGTGATAAATGATAATGTGTATTGAAGATAGTGACACACGCAGGGGGACACACATGAAATACTGCGCCCATAGGCTTTATGTAACACTGAGTGCACATGTGTATATTGGAGTGGAAACGATTACCATGATAAACGGACAAAGCGCAGATAGATTACAGTATTGATCAAGGTAAAGTGGAGATCGGGTTAATCTGTAACCGTAAGGTGTTCCGGGAATGTAGATAGAAGTTATCAGCGCAGGCTGTGCGCAGTGCGATACTGTGTGTACACATATTAGTAAATGGCATGGCCTGGGGTGACAGGTAAATATACTGCTTTCTGTGATTCCCTGGCTCCAGAGTTCTCCTCCACCCCAACGGCAGGGATCGGGGACAATGTATATATTGTGTGGACACATAAAGCTTGAGGAATATACTTCATATTCATGGCATCCTAGGGGCAGTTAAAGATGGGAACATTTCCTTAAAATTATTTAAATCCCTGTATATGAATGGCCAGTTGTTCCTGTTTTGTACTCTCTCCCAAAGGTCCACAAAAATGCCGGACGCCCACCAGGGCGACCCATCATAGCAGCCAGAGAATCTTTATATCAACCTGTTGCTAAATTGCTAGATTTCCTATTACAACCGCTATTACCTTTAAAACCTACATTCCTGAAAGATACAACCAGCTTTCTCAAATTACTGAATGAGATACTGTAGGGCCACTACCTAATGGGACCATTATGGTGTGCTTGGATGTATGCAGCCTATACACCTCCATCCCCCATGATGGAGGTGTGGAGGCAGTTAGGTTGTTCATTGGGCAATTTTTAGATCCTTTGCTGTTCAATCACGATTTATTCATCCAGCTGATTTTGTTAACCTTGAAAAGGAATTATTTCCTCTTTGACGGGGCGTATTACCTACAATTAAGAGGATGCGCTATGGGGTCCGCTGTGGCCCCATCATTTGCAAACATTTTTATGTTTAGTCAAGAGGAAATGACCTTTTTTAGTAATCCTGAAGTTAAGGGGGAAATTTACTAATATGGATTCGTAGGAAAAATTCATATTTTCCTAGGAAAATACGAATTTTTGGAGTGTATTTGTATTTTTGGCATTTACTAAGCCAAAAATACAAATATTCGTATTCATATTGATGGGACATTCGTATTTGTACATGTACACCATCGATAGAATATGACAGGAATCACCATTCAAAAGAATGGTGGTTCCTGATTTACTAAGCAGCCGTATTGAAAATACGGCTGCTATTAAGCGTGAAATACCCGGCCAAATAGGACAGGAAAATACACCTTATTTTCATGTCGTATTTGGCTTCAGCCTGCACGGATCAGTCAGATCCATGCAGGCTGCAATGTGTAAAAAAAATATAGATAAATAAATAAATGAAAAAAAAAACAGCGTCCCCCCCCCCCCCCCCCCCCCCACGGCTGTAACCAGCACCAGGCTCAAGGAGCCGGGGCCGGTAATAAAAAATCAGGAAACCCCGCAAATAGGGGTTCCCCGATTTTTACAACCAGCCCCAGGCTCCATGGCCGGGGCTGGTTCCCAAAATATGGGGGACAAAATGACTAGGGGTCCCCCGTATTTTAAGAACCAGCCCCAGGCACAACCAGCCGGCAGGGTAATGTCACAGCCGGGGAACACTTATGATATAAGGTGCCGCGGCCAAAACATCACCCTACTGACCAGTTAGCCTGGCCAGGGGCCCTGGGGGAGTGGGGACCCCCCCCCCAATTAAGGCCCCCCCCCCCTCCAGGACTAACCTGACCAGGCTGAAGCTTGGTGCTGTCCCCGGTGACCCTGGAGTGGTGGTCACCGGGCTGATGGCAGTGTAAAAAAAAAGAATAAACTATTGTCGGTACTTGTGGAGTATCACGGCTCCCATCGCATGCCATATATAGTGGCATGCGATGCGATTTTTACAGATTTTTGACAAAATCGTATGCAATCGCATCGCATGCGATTTGTTCGCATGCGATTTGATCGCATGTGATTTGATCGCACGCAATCGCATACGATTTTGCACTGAAAAGCAGCCAAATGCATTGGAATTAGTATTAAACATGTTCAATGGCCCCCAAATGGCATTTTTGAGGCTGTACCACCCACACTATCAACGCGAACCCGAAGCGTGGCGAGCGCAGCGAGCCCGCGAGGGGCGGCGGTACACGTCCTACGACCTTTTCATACCCCCACTATCCACGTCGGCGTGGAGTTGAGAATAGAAAGTGTGTCGAGCGCAGCGAGCCACCGAGCCCGAAGCGTGGCGAGGGGATGCGGACACCTGTGGAGCCCGTGAGGGGACGCGGATACCTTCACACTTTCTATTCTCAACTCCACGCCAACGCTCGCCACGCTTCGGGTTTGCGTTGATAGTGGGGGTGGTACAGCCTCAAAAATGCCATTTGGGGGCCATTGAACATGTTTAATACTAATTCCAATGCATTTGGATGCTTTTCAGTGCAAAATCGTATGCGATCGCATGCGATGCGATTTTTTCGCATACGATGCCCATCGTGGGAGCTGTGATACTCCACAAGTACCCTATTGTCTAATACTGGGGAACTATGAGCCCCAGCAAGCCTCCCCCACAAGCTGGGACTTGGAGAAACCATACTCACCTGTCCCGGGGCGACGTAGTCCAGGGGTTTTTTGCAAAATAACAAACCGACAAGCCGAACCAGACCGATCAGCTGAGCCGCACGGTACTCTGTGTACATGTGCGGCTCTGCCCCCGAATGCCGCTATTGGCCGCCTTGCCATGGAGCCTGGGGCTGGTTGTAAAAATCGGGGAACCCTTATTAGCGGGGTTTCCTGATTTTTTATTACCGGCCCCGGCTCCTTCATTTATTTATTTATCTATATTTTTTTTACACATTGCAGCCTGCACGGATCTGACTGATATTAGGGAGGCCAATCCCGGGGCATTTTTTCAATCCCGGGACTCGGGATTGAAAAATGCTCAATCCCGGGAATCCCGGGATTGGCCTCCCTAATAAAAAAAAAAAAAAAAATGACCCGCCCCCCCAAATAGCAATATTAATGCCCTCTTACTTCGCCCCGCCTGCCCGCCCGCCACTCTTCCCCATCCCCCTGCCCTGCGCTGTCACTTACAGAGGTAGTGGTGACAGGCAGCAGCAGGAGCGATGTTCCTCCATCCATCCAGCGGAGGAGCGGGCGGGCGGGCGGCTGAGCGATTGTGTGCTTGTGCTGAATTTAGTGCACTGACAGGCATGGCGGCGGACGGGCTGCGCAGCGTGGCATGATGTCAGGGGGTCACGCTGCGCAGCCTGGGCGCCGTCATGCCTGTCATCACAGAGCACCTGCACACAGCGGAGAGCGGACCAATCGGCCACCGGGGGGTACGGAGCAGACAGCCGGGCAGCATCTGAGCCATTCTAAAGTGCTCAGCGCTGCCCGGCTTTGAAAAAAAAGTACATTTAGCACTGGGATACTAATCCCGAAATCCCGGGATTGAAACCTTTAATCCCGGGATTCAAATCCTGACGATTTTAGGCCTAAATCCCGGGTTCCCGCCGATCCCGATCCCGGGATTGGCCTCCCTAACTCATATGATGGATCTGACTGATATGATGGATCTGACTGATCCGTGCAGACTGCCTGAAACATTCGTATTAGCGGCCGTATATATGTGCTGCTAATACGAATAGTTACACCATCGGAGGGTTACAAAGCAGTCGTATATGACTGCTTTGTAAATGACCGTCCGGAACACGACTTTGCATACGACTGAAACAGTCGTATGCAGTCGTAGGAAGAATGCAAATATGAATTTACATATTTGCATTCTTAGTAAATTTCCCCCTAAATGTCACATCCGACTCTTTACCCGTTACATAGATGACATTTTTATTCTATGGACGGGGGGTCATGAATCATTTATAATTATCAAAATTGTTGATTGACATTAATATGGGGGATTCCACCATTAAATATACATCTGTCTTTAGCAGCAGTGAGGCCCATTTTCTGGATGTAGCAGTAAGCATTCATGATAACATCATCAGCACGGATCTCTTTTTCAAAGACGTCGATAGGAACACCTTCCATATGTCATCCAGCCATCACCCTCCAGCCCTCAAATGAGGACTTCCCTCCTCCCAGATGATTAGGGTTAAAAGGATCATGAGTAATTCAGCTGACGTAGAATCCAGATTGGATTCATTGATAGAAAAATTTCTTGCCAGAGGTTATGATCGTGCAACTACAAAAACAGAGGGTTCTACACATGCCCAGATCTCAGCTCTTTGTTCTCAAAGTAAGAGATTCTGCAGCAGTTCTTCCCTGGTCTAGCACCTTTACGGTGGCTAGTCCAGTGATCAAACATGCCACCAATGCCTTATGGCCTATCGTGAAGACCGACCCTTATTCACCTGGTCTTAGTAAGATCAGACCACTAGCAGCATTCAGTAGAGGTCCAAATATCAGGGATCGGCTAGTTAAAGGGTTGGGCATCCCGAGACCCCCTAATACCTACATAAAACCCCCAGGCTGTTACAGCTGTTCAGCCTGTGAAACTTGCAAACACATGCTTTCATGTAGACAGATTAAGCACCCTCATAACCAAAAAATGTTTGACAGCAGGTCTGTTTTTTAACATGTAGAACATCACATGTTGTGTATGTGATTGTGTGCCCGTGTGGATTGTATTACGTCGGGCAGACGATACGATCCTTCCGTGAAAGGATGGCACTCCACCGGTCGGCCATAAACCTCTCTCTGCGCCACTTCAAAAGCATGGGCCCCTCTATTTCTGGGTTTAAGCATTTCATAATTGATCAGGTGGCAACAGAGCTCAGAAGTTGCTACGGAAAGAATCCGATTGGATTTTTCGCCTTAATACCATTTCACCACATGGATTGAACGAGAAAATTACCTGGAACAGTTTAATGTAACTCTGTTGTTTTTGTAGCGATTATGCCTTTTGTTCTCTATATGTCATGTTGTTTATTGCATTAGTTAGTGTGTTTTCATGCCACAGTGCGCACTGGCCCTGTGGATTGGATTCTGTGCAATGGATCTGGTCATGTGGGAGGTGACAGGCAGTGTTAGGTGCTGAGCCTTTCTAAGGCCGGGTTATGTGCAGGTTCCCATGCCGCTGGGTCAGTGCAGTAAGGCCTGTACTGATTCTTTTTGTATATATCTGTTTTTAATGTTTGTTGTTTTATGAAGGCAGCTCCAGCCCCCTGTCATCCCGCTACTCTGTGAGGACACTGAATGTTGATGGATCACCTGAGTTATCTTCTGGGTACTGAGACGCAAGCTGGTGGTTGCGTAGTAACATTCCTCCGGCGTCTGTAACCGGAAGCACACTGTGAGGACTTCCTGTCAGCGGTCCTGAGTAGAGATGGGCAAAACGGGTCAGTAGCGAGAGCAGTCAGTGAAAAGATCCGTATCTTTTGGGCGGGCCAACGGTTCACTTTGAAAGATGGGGTAATTTGATAATAATGAAGCATAAATTTGTTTCACAATCATTTATTGCCATTTTTTTACTTTTTTTTTTAAAACAGTGAGCTGAACAAATAAGAACATACATGACAGAGTAAAACACTGATCGATGGCTGGGTGCAGAATCGCCATCGATGGCAACCATCAATGGCGTCTGCACCGATGGCCATCCCTAGCAGCAGCCTTGTTATTCCTTCTCTCACTTGCAGTCGCAGCACTGAACTCAGTCTCCGGAGTCAGTACATCTCAGCTGCCACAGGTGGCAGTGCTGAGCTCAGGCAAATGCATTGTAATGGAAAACAAAACTGAAAGTAAAGGAACGACAGTTTACCTTTTTGGGATCGGCGGCTCACTCATTCTTTCATGGGATCTGTTCAAAAGACTCGCTTTGTTCGCGAACGACCTATCTCTAGGGGTGCCGGACGGGTTCCCGACAGTCGGGATCCCGACAATCATTTACCCGATGTCGGGATCCCGACTGTCAAAACGCCGACAGCCGGGTGCCCGACGGCCACCCGCTATTTTCCCTCGTGGGGGTCCACGACCCCCATAGAGGGAGAATAGAATAGGTGGCTCGCGTAGCGAGCCACCGTGCCCGCAGCGTGGAGAGCGCAGCGAGCCCGCAAGGGGCTTTTTTGCACTCGCCATGCTGTCTGACTCCGGCCAGTCGGGATCCCGACGTCGGGATAATGACTGTCGGGATCCCGACTGACGGGGTCCCATACCACACCCATCTCTAGTCCTGAGGGCACGATGACGGGTGAGACGCCAGGAGCCTGTAAGTATAAAAATGTTCTTTGTACTTGTGTGCAGTGCTGCAGGTTTTGGGCTGAAGACGGGGCTAATACCCCCGAAACGTCCCCAGAATACATCTCACTTGCATTTAATAATCGTCTCCTGAGTGCTGTGTCTGTCCGTATGGATTTGGATTTCTACTAGCATTGTTATTACTGGCACCGGGGGCATGTTGCAAGTGTTATACTAGAGTGCCGGCAGATCTTGGCGCTATATATATATAATTTCCATGTTTAGCTGAGGAAGGGGAGCAGAAACCGCTTGCAGTAACGATAAGGGAGACATCTGATATGACGACATGTCACAACAAACTCACAGAGAGATGTATAAAATTATACAGAAATCACAAACTGCTAAAAATAATTCTTTGACTCATATTGGCAAGTTTTTCTTTAACCCCCTCAGGTACCAATGTAGGGATGAGCGGATATCAGGCCTAATCTGGGAATTCGCAGGCGACTGAGGAGAAAGCCGCCACCTACACAGAAGGAGAAACCGCCACTTGGTAAATTGCGAGAGAATTGCGGACGGATCGCTATCCACTTGCAGATCCATAAGCAATTCCCGAACCATCTACTGGTTTTTGCCGTCTGTGCAAATGTGAGTTGGTCGGAGGCTTCCTGTAATGTGCGACTGAGACCGGCTGGAAGTGGTCAATGCTGATGTCACAGACCCTCCTGGTCCATTCGCATTTTCTGTATGCAAACAATTCGCATGCGCAGTTCATTTGTGAATTCTCTAGCGGTCTAGTCCGAATCAGGCCCAGTGAGCAAGAGGTCCAAAATCACACTGGATGCCAGTGCTGGAATCCCAACTGCTGAGATGCCAAACTAGAAGTAAAGAAGTATGCGGGCAGAACAGGCTGGATTTGGGGCACTCACAGATAGGCTGCATGGTGGAGGTGGTGCTAGGAAGGGTAAGGTAGAGGTGCGTGGTGGAGGTGGTGCTAGGAAGGGTAAGGTAGAGGTGCGTGGTGGAGGTGGTGCTAGGAAGGGTAAGGTAGAGCTGCGTGGTGGAGCTGGTGCTAGGAAGGGTAAGGTAGAGCTGCGCAGTGGAGGTGGTGCTAGGAAGGGTAAGGTAGAGCTGCGCGGTGGAGGTGGTGCTAGGATGGGTAAGGTAGAGCTGCGTGGTGGAGCTGGTGCTAGGAAGGGTAAGGTAGAGCTGCGCGGTGGAGGTGGTGCTAGGAAGGGTAAGGTTGGGCTGCGCAGTGGAGGTGGTGCTAGGAAGGGTAAGGTTGGGCTGCGCGGTGGAGGTGGTGCTAGGAAGGGTAAGGTAGAGCTGCGCGGTGGAGGTGGTGCTAGGAAGGGTAAGGTAGAGCTGCGCGGTGGAGGTGGTGCTAGTAAGAGTAAGGTAGAGCTGCGCGGTGGAGGTGGTGCTAGTAAGAGTAAGGTAGAGCTGCGCGGTGGAGGTGGTGCTAGGAAGGGTAAGGTTGGGCTGCGCAGTGGAGGTGGTGCTAGGAAGGGTAAGGTTGGGCTGCGCAGTGGAGGTGGTGCTAGGAAGGGTAAGGTTGGGCTGCGCGGTGGAGGTGGTGCTAGGAAGGGTAAGGTAGAGCTGCGCGGTGGAGGTGGTGCTAGGAAGGGTAAGGTAGAGCTGCGCGGTGGAGGTGGTGCTAGTAAGAGTAAGGCAGAGCTGCGCGGTGGAGGTGGTGCTAGGAAGGGTAAGGTAGAGCTGCGCGATGGAGGTGGTGCTAGGAAGGGTAAGGTTTGGCTGCAGGGAGGGGAGGTGCTAGGAAGGTTAAGGTAGGGCTGCGGGGGTGGGGCAGGTATGGATCATTAGATCTACAACACAATGGTCCACAAGCATTGGAGCGACACCATTAGGTCAACATGCAGAAAGGTATATATGGGTCTAGGTCGACAGGTCATTAGGTTGACACAAGCATTAGGTTGACATGGGCAATGTCGACTGACAAAAGGTCGACATGGGGTTTTTCACCTTTTTTTTACCAGAATTTCGACACAGTCGACATGGACTCTCGCATGGCTCGCTACACTTGGCAATAATGCACATTAACCACCAGGGATCGGGCACTATTGTACATCAACCACCAGGGATCAGGCACTATTGTACATTAACCACCAGGGATCGGGCACTATTGTACATTAACCACCAGGGATCGGGCACTATTGTACATTAACCACCAGGGATCGGGCACTATTGTACATTAACCACCAGGGATCAGGCACTATTTTACATTAACCACCAGGAAAAGGGCACTAATGTACATTGGCCACAGGGGATAGGGTACTATTGTACATTGGCCACAGGGGATCGGGCATTGTTGTACATTAACCACCTGGAATAGGGCACTATTATACATTAACCACTGGGGATCGGGCACTATTGTATGCTGGCCACTAGGGATAGGGCCCTATTCTAAATTAACCACTGGGGATCGGCCACTATTATACATTAACCACTGGGGATCTGGCAATATTGTATGCTGGCCACTAGGGATCGGGCACTATTGTACATTAGCCACCAGGAATAGGGCAGTAATGTAAATTGGCCACAGGGAATAGGGCACTTATGTACATTGGCCACTGGGGATCGGGCACTATTGTACACTGGCCACTAGGGATAGGGCACTATTGTACATAAGCCAGGGCACTTATGTACATTGGCCACAGGGGATCGGACTCTAATGCACATTAACCACTGGGGATCAGGCACTATTGTACATTAACCACTGGTGATTGGCCACTTATGTACATTGGCCACAGGGGATCGGGCACTATTGTACATTAGCCACCAGGGATAGGGCACTAATGTACATTGGCCACAGGGGATCGGGCACTATTGTACATTTGCCACAGGGGATCCGGCACTATTGTACACTAACCACTGTGGATCGGGCACTATTGTACACTGGCCACTAGGGATAGGGCACTTATGTACATTGGCCACAGGGGATCGGACTTTAATGCACATTAACCACCAGGAATAGCGCACTAATGTACATTGGCCACAGGGGATTGGGCACTATTGTACATTAGCCACCAGGAATAGCGCACTAATGTACATTGGCCACAGGGGATCGGGCACTATTCTACATTAACCACTGTGGATCGGGCACTATTATACCACAGGGGATCGGAAACTCTTGTTCGCTGGCCACTAGGGATCGGGCACAATTGTACATTAACCACTGGTGATCGGGCACTAATGTACATTGGCCACAGGGGATCGGGCACTATTGTACATTAACCACAAGGGGTAGGGCACTAATTTACATTGGCCACAGAGGATCGGACACTACTGTACATTAACCACTGGTGATCGGGCACTAATGTACATTGGCCACAGGGGATCAGGCACAATTGTACATTAACCACCAGGGATAGGGCACTAATGTACATTAACCACCAGACATAGGGCACTATTGTACATTGGCCACAGGGGATCGAGCACTATTGTACGCTGGCCACTAGGGACCGGGCACTATTGCAGCTGGTCACAGGGGATCAGGCACTATTATATATTAACCAATGGGGATCGGGCACTATTGCACATTAACCACCAGGGATAGGGCACTATTGTATGCTGGCCACTAGGGTTTGGGCACTAATGTACATTAACCACTGGGGATCGGGCACTATTGTACATTAACCACCGGGGATCGGGCACTATTGTACATTAACCACCGGGGATCGGGCACTATTATATATTGACCAATGGGGATAGGGCACTATTGTACATTAACCACAAGGAATAGGGCACTATTGTGCACTGGCCAGTAGGGATGGGGCACTATTGCACGCTAGCCACAGGGGATCAGGCACTATTATATATTGACCAATGGGGATCGGGCACTTACCGCACCAGGTAATTGGCTTGATGCCTGATTGAACGTTTACCACCGGCAGACTGCAGATCTTTTTCAGTTGTGGCAATGCTGAAATGACTGAGAAGAAGTGATTATACAGTAAGTGGCCGGTGTTATCCTCATGGTACAGATATCGGAACACAATAATTATATTACGTGCTAATGATCCTGGAATGTTCCTGGAAGCAGCTGTTTGATAACAATGGTCTGATCGCTCAGCAAATCTCTGTTGTACAGTCTACAGTTCAGAGTTCACAGTAAGAGAATTGACGAATCCCACCTCGGAGTACTGTACATTACACCATCGCCTCCCTAATCTCCTCTATTTACACTTTGGCACTGGCCATGTGGATTACACATCACAATAGTTCTATTTCAGGACTAGATCAATACTGGGAGGTGAAAAGGAAAAGTACAAACACATAAACTAGACCCAGCTGCATGGAAAAGCACTCGGCCTACACACATCGGGGGCCATTTATCAATGATCGCATATGCAGTGTGATCCGGGCGGGATATTAGCATCCGGGATTGCACTGCAGAATGCGGTAACTGCATGTATCAGCGGGAACAGGGGGGGACAGCAGCCATTTCCCGAGGAGGGTTCCCGGAGAACTCTGGCAGATCTGCACCCTCCATCTGTAGCCCGTAGGCTACTTTAGGATTTCGATATCTTCAGAGGCGGCAGCTGCGGGACCAGTATCCCGTATTCCTAGGCCTCTCATTCCAGATACAGGTTGAGTATCCCGTATCCAAAATGCTCGGGACCAGGAGAATTTTGGATAACGGATTATTCCGTATTTCGGAATATTTTAATATTTCAATGGTGTATTTTGAAGTATCTTGCATTTATGCTGTATAAACACATAATATACACACAAATATATTTTATTACCACATAAAATACACACAAACATATTTTAATTGTTCAAAAAACAAGGTTTCAAAACGTGAAACAAAATGTGTGTACTATCTCAGCACTGAATTTGAATGCCAAGCAATCATTGTCTTGCACATATATAGTGCCAGTTACATATCATGTCCCCAGTGATGCTGTTACATATGTCCCCAGTGAGTTTTTAGCAAAAAAAAAAATTTTTTTTCACTTTCTGGAATGTCCGTATTTCGGAATAATTCGGATAACGGATATTCGGATACGGGATACTCGACCTGTATTGGTAAATATGGCAGCACGGCATCGCCATAGAAATGTGTCAGAGATTCCCACTGCTCCCTCCATGTTACATTCCAATATTTGCGGCTATCCCCCAGAATCTGGAGTTTTGGGGGAAGTAGCTGCATGTACAGCTTGATAAATTGTCCCCAAACACATGTGACAGGAGAAATATAGGTACTTGTGTAGTTTCACGGCGCTGCCGCGCACACTCTGTCTCTGAAACTTGGCAGCCTGCCGGAGGCTCTGTTTACCTGTGCGCGTGCCACTCTAGCTCTGTCTGGCTGTTCACGTGCCGCTCTAGCTGTAAGCTACGTATTGTAAGCTTACGTTATCAGCGTAGCGCCGGGCAGCAGCAGCAGCGTGCTGCCCAGGCGCTGACAGGTCACTGTGGTACTTGTAGTTCCACAGTGAAATAGGCAGCCCTGCGCACCGCTGACAACGGGGGCATGTAAAAGTAGACACCCCGGGCACACCGCTGACGCTAAATTTAGACGCAAAAGCGTCTGAAACCCGGACTACCTGCTAGCCGCTACAAAGGGGTCGTGTCCCCCATGCAGACGCTAAAACTTAGACGATTTAGCGTCTGAAACCCGACTACCTGCTAGCCGCTAACAAGCCGGGGTTTCTGGACTTAGGGGCTAAAGCGTCTGAAACCCGACTACCTGCTAGCCGCTAACAAGCCGGGGTTTCTGGACTTAGGGGCTAAAGCGTCTGAAACCCGACTACCTGCTAGCCGCTAACAAGCCGGGGTTTCTGGACTTAGACGCTAAAGCATCTAAATTTAGTTGGGTCTAGGGGTACACTATTAAAACCTGTCCACAGTGGCACTAGTCAACGCAACAGCTGTCGACCTTGTAAATTCCACTATCCACGCCAACTCGAAGCGTGGCGAGCGGCGGCGGTACATGTCCTACGACCTTTTCATACCCCCACTATCCACATCGGCGTGGAGTTGATTGTACAAAGTGTGGCGAGCGCAGCGAGCCACCGAGCCCGAAGCGTGGTGAGCGCAGCGAGCCCCGCGAGGGGACGCGGACACCTTCACAGCTATCCGCGTCCCCTCGCGGGCTTCACAGGTGTCCGCGTCCCCTCTCGGGGCTCGCTGCGCTCGCCACACTTTATAAAATCAACTCCACGCCGACGTGGATACTGGGGGTATGAAAAGGTCGTAGGACGCGTACCGCCGCCCCTCGCAGGGCTCGCTGCGCTCACCACGCTTCGAGTTTGCGTGTATAGTGGTGCTGTTTCAGAAACACATTCACACCTGCACACTCATACACCTGAGACAGTAATGATGACATTTTTGGTAACTGTTAACTGGTTTTTAGTTAAAATTTAACTTGTGAGAACTGAGGATAAAAATGATTCAAAGAACATGTAGGTAATCAACGTGAAGAACAGTCCAATATTAGTTAAAAAGTCATGATTGGTGAGGGGAACAGGAAGGAGCTTGTGCGTCATCACCGCCACCACTTGCAGAGGAGTCGGCCGGCTCGGCGCTGTCATCATCCTTCTCGATCAGGGGGAGCAGGGTCAGAGCATGAAGGATTCATTTGAAGGGGTCCTGGGCGCCTAAACTCTGCCTCCACATGAACTCCTGGAGGTACGAGTCCAGGTGATGGCGCGCGGTCCCCCTTTGGCCACTTACAGCTGCCCCACAGGTGCTCTATGGTTTGGATGTGCACCCCAGTGTCCGGGTCAACGAAATTATACTTGTGGTTGACCTTCCCATGCAGGTAACCGGCCTGCTCGAGCTGCTGGGTGTTGTACGCCCTCCAACAGTCCGTGTAGATGGTGGTGCCCTGTTCAACATGGGCCTCAATGGCAGCCATCAGGGTGGCCGCATCCCGCCGCTCCACCGCAGTCATGAAGCACTGCCCGTTCTCCCTGGAGATGCCCCCGAACACCTACTGCTGGGGCGGGAGCCATCCCACGTTGCTCTTCCTCTTCACATAGAGGCTCTAGTCCACCTCCACGATGTGACCCGGGCCTCCGATCCACTGCTGCGGCTGCGCCAGCAGGTCCACCGTGCAGGCCTCCCTCATGAGGTTGTTATACTGGACGGCAGTTTTTTGAGAAATGTTGAGCTGGCGATCACAAAACTTGATGCTGGTCAGCTCTTCCGCCCAGCAATAAAGGAACCGGATCAGGGTCACGAAGCTGAGGTGAGACCCCCGGAACCACTGCGCGGACCTCACGCTCACCTTCTTGTGGCAGCTGCGAATGTGGCATGCGCTCTTTGACGCTCAGCCTCATGGGGTGGCCATTGGGGCAGGTCTGGGTCTGCGGCAGGAACTGGGGGGCCTGCAGGAAAGCAACCGCCTCCTCTTCCGTCTGCGGCAGACTAAACAGCGTCAGACGCTCCATCGCCATAGTCAGGTTAGCAACTGCCATTATACACCTCCATCTCTAACACAGTGCTACTACTGACTGACTACGCTAACTGCGTAGCGCTCTGTCTGACTATGTTACGCTGTCCGCGCGGGGCTAAGCAGCAGACTGTGTGCGCGAAGTGCCGGGAGTGTGAATTCAGACGCTAAAAGCATCTAAAAGCGCCTAAAATGTTAGCGTCTACATTGGGGACACCCCCTTTGGTAGCAGTGTGCCGGGGTGTGTAGTTTAGAAGCCCCGTTTGTGTCCTGTTTACACGCTACATTTCATTACATTATAGCTAAAGTGGCCCGCGCAGCGCTACGTTACATTACATTATAGCTAAAGTGGCACGCAAGCTTCTGGCAAGCTGCCAAGTTTCAGAGACAGAGTGTGCGCGTGGCGGTGCCGTGAAACTACACAAGTACCGAAATATACATAACAGACAGGGACACTATAGCTATTACTGGGCTTCGCCCTGCAGTGACAGTACTGTTGTCCTTCACTCTCCTCCTAAGTGTTTCGGAATCTGACAGTGCGCCAGAGGCCGAAGAGTCGCTCCAGAATAAGCCCCCTCCAATTACGCGTCACGTACCCAGCGTGCTTACACTGGGCGAAATAGGGGGTAAATTGCATCCCACAATTGGAAATAACAGGCTTGAGAAACCTGTGCTACCAGAAACTCTCCCTCATAAACACTTCGGGCGATTTTTGGTGCTGAGGGTAAACCCTTCATAAGAACAATATGAGCAGCCTTGGAGAACCAGTCCACCACCAGCCAGATTGTGTCAAACCATCACAAATGGGGAAATCTTACACAGAGTCCATGAATTTGTCGGTCTTGGATGATCGAGCACTGGTGGTAGATGCAGAGAACCTGAAGGAGAGTGCAGAAGAAGCTTGTGCTGAGGGCAAGTAGGACATTATGCCACTAAATCCCCGACATCCCAATATCCAGCCCTCCTCCGATAACCCCTGAGAATGGGCACACCACACTTGCATGAAGTGAGATGAATGTGCTCAGAGTTCGGGTAACACAAATGCTGCTGCAATAAAGCAACTCGGATTCAAAATGAGTTTGTCTTCTAGAATTTCCACCTCAGGGGAACAGACTGTTCAGGACAAAGCCTGGGCAGTAGGTGATATCCAAGTTGAAGTGGTAACGACCATCTGGACTGACCGTACTTCAGGCCGTGAGACAACTTGAGGTCCCACAGATTCTTATGAACGTTGTAATGCGTCACAAGGAATTTTGCCCACTCCAGCAAGTAACGCCATTCTTGCAGAGCCAACTTGATGGCAAGCAGCTCTACTCTATCTCTTATATATTTAGCCAGATCTGTCACTCATCCCCTGAGTATATAATGTTCCCGCCCAGCAGGATACACAAACCCGCCCCCCAGGGAAAAGTGTTCTATGTGTATAACGTTCTACACACCCTACCCCCTTGACATCATCTCCCCCCGCCCAGCCAGGGCTACAGAACACGCCCACCATCCACCATTACTCCACAGCCACCATCCACCATTACTCCCGCACCCCCCCCCCCCTCTGGCAGAAACCTCCCCCCACCAATACCCGCGACCCCACTCCCGCGATTCATGGCACCCCCCGCAACCCCCCCTCCCCCGATTCAGGGAACCCCCGTGACCCCCCCTCCCACGATTAGCGGGACCCCCTGTGACCCACGTCCAGCGATTCACGGCGCCCCCCCTCCTGTGATTTGCGGACCCCCTCCTGCAATTCACGGACCCCCACGGCACCTCCCGCGCCCCCTCCCGCGATTCACAACCCCCCATGACACACCCCACGCAGTTCACACACCCCTCCCGCGATTTATAGACCCACTCCCGCGATTCGCGGACCCCACTTCCCACAATTCACGCGATTCACGGTCCCCCACGACCCCCCCTCCTGCGATTTGCGGACCCCTGCGCCCCCCTCCCTTCATTCACGGCACCCCCCGCGCCTCTCCTGCAATTCACGGAACCCCCACGGCACCCCCCGCGCCCCTCCCGCAATTCACGGAACCCCCCCTCCCACAATTCACTGACCCCCACAACCCCCCTCCCGCAATTTGCAGACCCCCCTTCCAGCGATTCAAGCCCCCCCCCGCCCCCTCCCGCTGATCCCCGCACCCCCCCCTCCCGCACTTTGCAGACCCCCCTGACCCCTTTCCGGCAATTCCACTCCCCAGCAGACCCCTGTTCCTGCATTTCACATACCCCCGTGACAATGGGGATCCTGTACCGCCACAAGCAGGTGCCGCCCCTAGGTGGGAAATCTGGCCCTGGCTGCCGCGCTGCAGGTTCCCCCACTGCCAGAAGTGACCCCACGGTCCTCTGCACCAGCGCCACAACTTTTATCAATGTCTTGCCCACATACCACTTTTATACAGCCTCCTGTCCTCATGCACCCTCACTCCCTCCCAGTGGGAGGAGACGCTCACCCACTGCCGGGAGCTGCATACTGTCCCCCACCCTCCTCCAGTTCTAGGGATGCCCATCGACCATCAATGATTTCAAATCATCGATGGTTTATGGCCGATGTTGAATACTTTTACCATCGATGTGGGAGGACCAGATGGTTTCCCTACATTGATGGCAAAGGAGAACCGATCAAGTTTCAAAATTTTTTAAGGTGCTGGGACACGGAGCATAGCTCCGCCCACCCACACCCGGAAGTCCCGCCACCGAGTTCTGATTGACCCACGGCCTGTTCAGTCAGATATAATGGATACAAACGTTCACAAATTAAGGGGCCGCAGCCCCTGACGACGGTGTGAAGAGAGCCCGTTGTAAGATGGACAAAGCCATGTGCACTGCAGGTGGGGCAGATATAACAGGTGCAGAGAGAGTCAGATTTGGGGGAGTTATTTTGTTTCTGTGCAGGGAAAATACTGGCTGCTTTATTTTTACACTGCAATATACATCTCACTTTGAAGTAAAACCCCACCCAAATCTAACTCTCTCTGCACCTGTTACATCAGGAGAGGGTAATGGCGGGAGGCATACAGCAAATTATTATGGTCACTGGCTATAGGTCAGATGTACAGTAACTGCTGGTAATGTCCCCAACGCTCAAGATCAATAGTCAGGAGCATTCAGATGAGGCACAATGGAAGAGATCCTCCTAAAAGACCATTTCATTTGAGGATCTCGGATGCAAACTCTGGATGCACAGCATACATAAAGTCACTGGCATATGGTGGTGTCGGGTGAGGACCCATTGACGTCCCTGAACACCGGATGTAAAAGCAGGATGCAAATTTGAAGATGTTTTAGGTCAAGATGAGCTAGATTAGAAATGGGAAACATTTCATTTGTAGGAACTTCCCTGTTACTATCAGCAGGAAATAAATCTGGCACATTCTTATTTGCTTTAGACTGAAAACTGCAGGAATGTGTAAATGATAATTGATTTATTATCTGTTTATTCGATGTTCGGCATATTAAATCCAGGTAACATATTTGCATGAGATGTTTTGCAAGCCAGAACATGTCCCCCCGGGGGTTTAATAAGTAACTTTATTGTTTTATTTCCGGCCTAAATGCTGACATCGGACGTCTCTGATTTTGTTGTTTCATTATTTTGTAAATTGATATGTTACGGGAAAAATTGCAGATCATTATATCCTGGTGTGTGAAAACTGCTGGCGGTCCTGCCCGAATCGCATTGTATATGCCATCCTTAATAAATTGCCCCACATTCCCTTAGGACATGTGCGAGATCTCGGTACTCCCTGCAACCATGGACAGCATTGTCCATTGCTGCAGGTGACTGTGACCTTTCATACACTGTCCCCTGCCGCATTCCTCCTCCTCCATCCATAGGGGAAGCGGTATCAGCGCCGATATCTGCCGCCTCCATGCCCACATCCCACCTCAGGACCCCGTTCTGTTTGCAGAGAATAAAGTAAGCGATGGACAGTACTGTGCAAGCAGACAGCACAGGTCAGCGTGACAAAGCATTAACGCCATCATTACCGTAATGATTTACCGCAGTTTAGGGTCCATTACTACTCGCCGCACTCCGATTAATTCTTTCTTATGACCAATTGATTTCTTTCCTTGTTATCGCAAAACCTGAGATATTGAGCCTGAAGATAAGGTAATATTATTATTCGCAGAAGGATAAGAACAGCCTGTAGGGTCACAAGGTTTAGTGTACATTCACTTATATAATGGTTAAATAAAGGTTGACCAAGTCTGCACTGATCAAAAAAAATATACGATAGCTTATTGTTTAATCAGAATGTTTGCAATCAATAAAGTCACTGATAAGCTGCACTTGTAATAAATGAGTTATACAGTAATAAATCAGGGACACACCTCTCCCCGGACTTATATTAGCCCTGCAGTCCCAGCCACGGTGCCGTTGCATCTAACCGGTGCATCTGTCAGGTAGAACTTCCTCCGGTCCCCATCATGTCTCTGCAAACCGACCTCATCCACGTCTTCAACGGGATCCCGTTCACTACACGCTCCTCTGCCGAGCTGCTGCGATCCCTCGACACCTTTCAGGCCAAAGAGGATGACATCCTTCTGGTCTCCTACCCAAAATCTGGTATGGCCACATTTGTCCAAGATATCGGCACCTCCTGCCTCAGTGCCTCTCAGTAAATGAGCTTTGTATTTGCCTAGTGCCACACATAGATTCAGTCCAATATTAAAAATCTCTTTACGAAGCTTTGCGCCAAACATGAAACCAAATCTGACCGTCGCTTTAGCGTAATGCGGCCAAAGTAGGAACCCAACTGAGTGAATGTTATGGTGACGTTAGTTCCTGGGGGAACCCTACCCCCAATGCCCTGAAATGAGAAGGACTCTGGGATACTGCCAGACAGAAGGATTCAACCCAAACTGAATGTTGGCAATGCCCATTAGGATCTGTCCTGGCCCCGTAGGGAATCTGGGACTTGTTACGTCCTACAGTAGTTTCCTGAGAGTCTATCCCCGTATGATGGGCAGGGTGATGCCCAGAGGGTATACCTGGTGTCGGGGGGTCTCACCCGGTTCCATGTTTATTACAGGTACCCACTGGCTTGCGGAGATCATGAAGCATCTTTTCTCCTCCAACGTTTTGCTCACTTCCCCCATTGAGTTCGGAGATGTTTCCAAACTAGAAGAGATGAACAGTATCACGTCCAGGAGGGTCATCCCAACGCACCTGAACTACGACATGCTACCCAAGGACTTCAAGACCAAGAAATGCAAGGTAAGGGGTATAGGGGTAAGTGGTAAGGGACGGAGAGACATAGGGGGGCAACAGGGGAAGAGATTTTCATATTGAGTTCCGTGGAGGATAACAGAAGAGGGGGGTTAGGTATGAGGACTCATTAAAAGTCTTTGTGGTGATGTATAAAATGTAACCGTGTTATAGACAGCAGTAACCTCATCCCTCCGATACCCATGTGTAACATACGTGCATAATCCAGAGAGAAATACAAGGGGTGGAGGCCTGGGGGGTCCCAGAGGGCAGAGGGGTCCCAGAGGGCAGAGAGTCCCATGTGTAACATACGTGCATAATCCAGAGAGAGAAATACAAGGGGTGGAGGCCTGGGGCCCCAGAGGGCAGAGGGGTCCCAGAGGGCAGGGGGTCCCAGAGGGCAGAGGGGGTCCCATGTGTAACATACGTGCATAATCCAGAGAGAGAAATACAAGAGGTGGAGGCCAGGGGGGTCCCAGAGAGCAGGGGGGTCCCAGAGGGCAGCGGGGTCCCAGAGGGCAGGGGGGTCCCAGAGGCCAGGGGGGTCCCAGAGGGCAGAGGGGTCCCAGAGGGCAGAGAGTCCCATGTGGCTGTAATAGAATAACAAAGGCTAAGCGTCCTCATATATAGGTGAGAGAGATAAAGGGCTCTATGTACTAAGTCTTGCACTGAGATAAAGTACCAGCCAATCAGCTCCTGTCATTTTGCAAACTCAGCCCAACAATGGCAGTTAGGAGCCAATTGGCTGCTACTTTATCTTCGTGCAACATTTAGTAAATAGACCAATTTATATCTTTCCAAAGCTTAGCACATAGACTCCTTTATCTCTCTCCAAAGCTTAGTACATAGGCTCCTTTATCTCTCTCCAAAGCTTAGTACATAGGCTCCTTTATCTCTCTCCAAAGCTTAGTACATAGACTCCTTTATCTCTCTCCAAAGCTTAGTACATAGACTCCTTTATCTCTCTCCAAAGCTTAGTACATAGGCTCCTTTATCTCTCTCCAAAGCTTAGTACATAGACTCCTTTATCTCTCCAAAGCTTAGTACATAGACCCCTTTATCTCTCTCCAAAGCTTAGCACATAGACTCCTTTATCTCTCTCCAAAGCTTAGTACATAGACTCCTTTATCTCTCTCCAAAGCTTAGTACATAGACTCCTTTATCTCTCCAAAGCTTAGTACATAGACCCCTTTATCTCTCTCCAAAGCTTAGTACATAGACTCCTTTATCTCTCTCCAAAGCTTAGTACATAGACTCCTTTATCTCTCTCCAAAGCTTAGTACATAGACTCCTTTATCACTCTCCAAAGCTTAGTACATAGACTCCTTTATCTCTCGCCAAAACTTAGTACATAAGACTCCTTTATCTCTCTCCAAAGCTTAGTACATAGGCTCCTTTATCTCTCTCCAAAGCTTAGTATAGATTCCTTTATCGCTCTCCAAAGCTTAGTACATAGACTCCTTTATCTCTCTCCAAAAGATGAGTTTGTAAATTGATTATGTGTAAATCCCCTGCGACATTAAAGTCTGTAGTAATTACAGTTCTCAAGTGAAGAGATGTACAGTATGTATCCGTATAGCGCCCTGCACAGATCATATATACTGTATGGGAGGACCGGGGATTATATTAATGCAGACATTTGGCTCCGTGGCGTACAGTGTATATATATATAGACAGTCCAATAACGGAGGCACACAGGAGGTAAATTCAAATCACATGTATTAGCAAATGATCAAGCGCTTTCGGGGCTCTCCCCCTTCTTCAGGATCAGAGCCCTTACAGTGCAACGTGTATATATATATGGGAGGACCAGTGACTATATTAGTGCAGACATTTGGCTCCGTGGCGTACAGTGTGTATATATATATATATATATATATATATGGGAGGACCAGTGACTATATTAGTGCAGACATTTGGCTCCGTGGCGTACAGTGTGTATATATATATATATAATATATATATATATATATATATATATATATATATATGGGAGGACCAGTGACTATATTAGTGCAGACATTTGGCTCCGTGGCGTACAGTGTGTATATATATATATATATATATATATATATATATATATATATATGGGAGGACCGGTGACTATATTAGTGCGGACATTTGGCTCCGTGGCGTACAGTGTATATATATATAGACAGTCCAATAACGGAGGCACACAGGAGGTAAATTCAAATCACATGTATTAGCAAATGATCAAGCGCTTTCGGGGCTCTCCCCCTTCTTCAGGATCAGAGCCCTTACAGTGCAACGTGTATATATATATGGGAGGACCAGTGACTATATTAGTGCAGACATTTGGCTCCGTGGCGTACAGTGTGTATATATATATATATATATATATATATATATGGGAGGACCAGTGACTATATTAGTGCAGACATTTGGCTCCGTGGCGTACAGTGTGTATATATATATATATATATATATATATATATGGGAGGACCAGTGACTATATTAGTGCAGACATTTGGCTCCGTGGCGTACAGTGTGTATATATATATATATATATATATATATATATATATGGGAGGACCGGTGACTATATTAGTGCGGACATTTGGCTCCGTGGCGTACAGTGTATATATATATATAATATATATATATGGGAGGACCGGTGACTATATTGGTGCGGACATTTGGCTCCGTGGCGTACAGTGTGTATATATATATATATATGGGAGGACCAGTGACTATATTAGTGCGGACATTTGCCTCCGTGGCGTACAGTGTGTATATATATATATAATATATATATATATGGGAGGACCGGTGACTATATTAGTGCAGACATTTGCCTCCGTGGCGTACAGTGTGTATATATATATATATGGGAGGACCAGTGACTATATTAGTGCAGACATTTGGCTCTGTGGCGTACAGTGTGTATATATATATATATATATATATATATATATATATATATATATATATATATATATAGGAGGACCAGTGACTATATTAGTGCAGACATTTGGCTCCGTGGCGTACAGTGTGTATATATATATATAT
Source organism: Crinia signifera (assembly GCF_055691185.1). Classification (NCBI taxonomy): domain Eukaryota; kingdom Metazoa; phylum Chordata; class Amphibia; order Anura; family Myobatrachidae; genus Crinia; species Crinia signifera. The sequence continues at coordinate 4,201,432 of NC_139220.1, read as the reverse complement.
ATATGGGAGGACCAGTGACTATATTAGTGCAGACATTTGGCTCCGTGGCGTACAGTGTGTATATATATATATATATATATATATATATATATATATATGGGAGGACCAGTGACTATATTAGTGCAGACATTTGGCTCCGTGGCGTACAGTGTGTATATATATATATATATATATATATATATATATATATATATATATATATATGGGAGGACCGGTGACTATATTAGTGCGGACATTTGGCTCCGTGGCGTACAGTGTATATATATATATAATATATATATATGGGAGGACCGGTGACTATATTGGTGCGGACATTTGGCTCCGTGGCGTACAGTGTGTATATATATATATATATGGGAGGACCAGTGACTATATTAGTGCGGACATTTGCCTCCGTGGCGTACAGTGTGTATATATATATATAATATATATATATATGGGAGGACCGGTGACTATATTAGTGCAGACATTTGCCTCCGTGGCGTACAGTGTGTATATATATATATGGGAGGACCAGTGACTATATTAGTGCAGACATTTGGCTCTGTGGCGTACAGTGTGTATATATATATATATATATATATATATATATATATATATATAGGAGGACCAGTGACTATATTAGTGCAGACATTTGGCTCCATGGCGTACAGTGTGTATATATATATATATATATAAATATCTATATATATATATATATATATATAGGAGGACCAGTGACTATATTAGTGCAGACATTTGCCTCCGTGGCGTACAGTGTGTATATATATATATATATATATATATATATGTATATATATATATATAGGAGGACCAGTGACTATATTAGTGCAGACATTTGCCTCCGTGGCGTACAGTGTGTATATATATATATATATATATGGGAGGACCAGTGACTATATTAGTGCGGACATTTGGCTCCATGGCGTACAGTGTGTATATATATATATATATATGGGAGGACCAGTGACTATATTAGTGCGGACATTTGGCTCCATGGCGTACAGTGTGTATATATATATATATATATATATATATATATATATATATATAGGAGGACCGGTGACTATATTAGTGCGGACATTTGCCTCCGTGGCGTACAGTGTGTACAGGGCCGGATTAACAATGGGCCTGATGGAGCTACAGCTCCAGGCCTACTCTCCAAGTAGGCACATTTTGTAGCTGAGGGTCAGGGCTTTCCAACGAGCCCAGCCCCGCATCACTAGCCCCCTGGGAACCGGAGATACCATCAGGCAAAGCTGGAATGTTTTCCCCATAGGATAACATGGGACCCGCTAATTCCACGGCTGCCAGTTCCCCCTCCAGCATCACAGAAGCTTGAGGTTGTTCTCAGTCGAACCCAAATCGCTGGGCCTTCAATCTGATACCAGGCTGGTCCATATGAGTTCATTGGTTCTAGAGATATTGCGGGCAAACTGTTTTTTTCACTTCTGAAATGTAATTTCATGGCTGTTCATGTTGTTTGAGGACAGATTTCCTATGCCAGCCCCCTGCCTTTTCCAGACATATATAATTATACAGGCACACCCATGAGCAGACCACCCAAACAGAACACGCCCCCCACATTATTAGGTGCTGGCCACAACCCCTATTATTACGCATAATAGGCCCTTGATAATTTTCAGCTCCAGGCCCATTTAGACCTTAATCTGGCTCTGAGTGTGTATATATATATATATATATGTATATATATATGTATATATATATATATAGGAGGACCAGTGACTATATTAGTGCAGACATTTGCCTCCGTGGCGTACAGTGTGTATATATATATATATATATATGGGAGGACCAGTGACTATATTAGTGCAGACATTTGCCTCCGTGGCGTACAGTGTGTATATATATATATATATATATATATATGGGAGGACCAGTGACTATATTAGTGCGGACATTTGGCTCCATGGCGTACAGTGTATATATATATATATATATATATATATATATATATATATATATATATATATATATATATATATATATATATATGGGAGGACCGGTGACTATATTAGTGCGGACATTTGCCTCCGTGGCGTACAGTATATTAATGATCCCTGTGATATTACGCCCTCAGGCCATATACATCATCCGGAATCCTAAGGACACAGCAGTCTCGTTATATCATTACTACAAGGATAACCCCAACCTGCCGACCATTGATGTGTGGAACACTTACTTCAGCATGTTCCTGCAGGGAGAAGGTGAGGATCCCCAGCGATGGGTGTACAGTCCGCTCTGTGTGTCCGGAGTGTAATAGAATGCACAGAATGAGCAGAATGAGCAATGATATTAATGACGTATTACGTATAGAACCAAAGTCACTGAATGGGATTGTGGTCTCTCTGCCATAGATGCTGATACAGAACACAGGGACTATGTCATGGGTCTTCAACCTGCGGCCCTCCAGATGTTGTGAAACTACATGTTCCAACATGCATTGCCACATTTTTTCCTATAAGGGCATGCCAAAACTGTCAGGGCATGCTGGGACATGTAGTTCCACAACATCTGCAGGGCCACAGGTTGAAGACCTGTGGACTATGCAATATTAGCAGATGGGTCATGACCTACAACAGTAATCTCTCAGTTACCCCCGGTAGGGTAGGAATAGCGACATTGCCCACAACCAATCAGATGCTTCTTTATCTGAACTGAACCAACCTCACGTGAGTCCTCATAATTAGTACAAGCACAGGGGCCCGGATTGGTAGGACCCAGAGTCCGGAGAACCCAGAGTCTTGTTTCCTGGTCTAAAAATCCCATGAAAAGTCGGATATGATTTGCATTCGTGAAGTTAAAGGCGCACGCCATTACAATGGCCCAATACCGGGAGAGAGTCAGACATTATAGGGTGCGACTTATTCCAGGACGCTACAACGTCATCATGTATGACTGATTGTGTGGCCAGCGGTTCACCAGCATACCGACATGATGATAACGGGCCTATTTGGACATGGAGGCCTGGGGCTGTAGTCCCATCCGCTCCATTGAGGTCCTAGCGGTGGTCTCCGATGATTACCTGGGTTGCTGGGCCAATCTCCGCCATCAGCGGCTGATTCTACGATTCTCTACGGAATTCTCCTGTGCGGAAAAGAGCAGAAACTAAATTTGCTGTGAGGAAATAAATGGGGTTAATCCGTGGAGAGCCCGGTGCGGGGATATCTGGGAACACTGCCCCCCACTATGAGAACACGCTGTTCTCCGTTGTATCACCGGCCTAGGTCCCAGCTGGCACAGAGTCTACTGATGTGTTCTGGACTCTCACTCTGATTATGACATAATAATATGATTAGTAATGAGACATGAGATTATGTTACGCTACCACGTCCCAGGGACGGACCACGTGTAATTATTATTATTGTTATTATCTGTAGCCAGATTACTTTCACGTTATGAGATAGACGTGACACGTGTGTGCCCTTATTGTGTACCTAGTCACCCCGTCACACTAATCCCTGATGTGTCTCTTCCAGTTGTCTGCGGATCTTGGTTCGACCATGTACTGAGCTGGGAAGGACACAGGAATGAAATGGGAACTTTATTCCTCTACTACGAATCTATGAAAGAGGTGAGATGATTGGTCGCATTACCGCATCCATTAAACAGAACATGCGCAGCGAGCATTAGGGTTTCCCATGCTTGCGCAGTGCGGTCCCAGCCCGGGAGGTGACAGCCGCCATCACCAAGCCCTTAGGGCTGTTTCCCACACACCGGTTTTAACCGGAAGGCCAAAATCCAGACACACTTTGGGCCAGATGTATCAAGCTTCAAAAAGTGATAAAATGGAGAGTGATAAAACGCCAGCCAATCAGCTCCTACTTGTCATGTCACAGGCTGGGTTTGAAAAATAACAGATATGAGCTGATTGGCTGGTTGTTTATCACTTTCCATTTTATCACTTTTGAAGCTTGATACATCTGGCCCTTTGTCCGGCTTTTGCCTGACAGTTGTTCCTTTCACATGCACCAGCTCCTTTCAACTGACCGGTGTGTGTGAATGGCCGCCATCGCCCTCAGCACACACTGACCTGTCAGGACGAGATGGCCACGGCACAACAGCCAACCTCTGCAGTGGTAAGATCCGGCTGCTACCCGGCGGCCGCGCCGTGACCGTATGAAAGGACAGATTGCTGTCCATTATCCTCAGTGGGGACGGCACGGCTTTTAGCCATGCAGCGTTTGGCCGCTCGGCAGGAGCCAGAGTGTGTAAAAGGGCGTTTTCACACGCTACAGCTGTCGCCGGGCAGCGAAACTCCGCCCGGCCAAGAAGCCGCTTGGTACATTTAGCCCAATGTGTTGCAATGAGCCCTTAGAATTAGAGGTAAGTTATAATTAAAAATTGGGTGATAAAGTTATCCAATTATAAGATATTGTCAAAGAGAATGTTCCCCATAACTGCAGACTGGAGGGAACCCACAGCCGGACGGGGAACCCACAGCCCGACAGGGAACCCACAGCCGACCAGGGAACCTGCAGCCAGCCGGGGGAACCCACAGCCGGCCGGGGAACGCACAGCCGGCCGGGGGAACCCACAGCCAGCCGGGGAACGCACAGCCGGCCGGGGAACCCACAGCCGGCCGGAGAACCCACAGCCAGCCGGGGGAATGCACAGCCGGCCGGGGAACGAACAGCCGGCCGGGGGACGCACAGCCGGCCGGGGGAACGCACAGCCGGCCGGGGAACATAAGCGAGAAACAAATTTAATATAATGCTTTATTTTTGTTTTTTATTAAATGACATTATCTCTCTCTGAGCTGCGATACATTATCTCTCTCTGAGCTGCGATACATTATCTCACTGGTGGTTATTTCTCTCTTTAGAATCCGTTCAAAGCAGTGAGAAAAATCAGCAGCTACCTGGGAATAAACATCAACGACAACGAAATCCACGATATCTGCAAGAAGACGTCGTTCGCGGAGATGAAGACCAACGTGGAGAAGGAGAACCACGACCTGAAGAACACGGTCTGCTCTCTGACCTCCAACAAGAAGCTGATATTCAGAAAAGGTGAGCAGCCAGACACACGGCGCCGCACATCGCCGCACATCGCCGGGCTGCAGAATAAATGAGGGCTAGGGTCTGGGCTGTGCCACTCTATGCTCTGCGACCCCAACAGCAAAGTGGGGCCTATTGCGAGCACGTGCAGGTCAGGCGCAGTAGGTCTCCGACTAGGGGTCTCAGAGGAAGGGGGGAAATTGGCGCTGCAGCCACTGCCCAACAGTATACGCTATATCTCCCCCCCCCCCCCCGACCAGGTATGGGGCTCATTTCGTACCATTAGCAAAAGTGCGAACCCATCATCATTCACACTTCTGCCCATGTACAGCACCCACAACGCGCAGGCGAGAAGATCATCCCTGAAAGATGCCATCGCAGATTGATGGACAGCAGGGGGACATGATCTGGACAACGCCGCCATGTTTCGGGTCATTACGACTGCATGTGACGCCACGCAGCTATTACAACCCGAAACATGATGGTGGTGCGCAGCCACGGGGCAACCCTGATTCTGCAATGGGATGGCAATTACATCACAGCACAGGCCTGTACATGCTATTCTAGCAGAACTGCAAATGCTCCTGAATCAGCCCCATGGTGCAGGTATCCGCTGAGCCTCCTCCACCACTATTACCTATAGTTACCAGAGAGAAGGAGGGAGCAGGCCAGCTGCAGGCCTAAATAATACCTTGTATCAGCGACACGTCCACGTCAGAGGGGGCGGGAGCTAATGTCATGTGACTTCAGCTGCCCACCCCGAGTAGGTGAACGCCCAGTTATTTCACCGGGGTGGGCACTCGGTAAGCTGCGAGCTTTGCAACTAACCAAATCAGGCCCAAAGTGCCAACCAATCAGCTCCCGTCATTTTTCAAACCAGCCAGTGCTATGGCAGATAGAAGCAAAGTGGATGGTACTTTATCTCTCTCCACTGCTTAGCACATAGGCCCCTGAATCACGTTCCTACATTTCCTCCTTTAATATTTAGATTTTATAAAAATACAAAGGTTAAATAAGAAACAAAATGGGGTTCCAGCATCTTTAATGTTACCGTTGATGTAAGTTACTGTATCTGTGAGGTGGCAGAGAGCAGGCGCGCGCAGCACTCCCACATCTCTTACAGTGCGACCATATAGCACCCCTGGCCTGGGGTGTCGTTCTGTGCTGTGGTGCTTCTAGCACAGGCTGATCTGTATTTCAGCAGAGAGATACAGACCAAACTGTGCCTGCCCACTGCTGCAAAACACACCTGCAGGCTGCAGAATAACAGCGGACCTCTGTACCAATCCCAGGTCTCATCCTTCTCTTGCAGGTACCGTCGGGGAGTGGAAACATTATTTCACCAACAAACAGAACAGACAGTTCGATGACCTGTACAGGGCCAGGATGACTTCCAGCGGCTTGGCCAAATATATCCGCTACGGAACTGAAATGGCCGCCCCGTAATCTGCGCCTCCAGAGTGACGGCAGTTTCCAGAGATTTCCACAGTTACTGAATAAACTGGACAAGCGCTACCAGAGTACAAAAGGTCAAACACAAACTGAGGGCAGATTTACGAACCTCGTGATGTGATAAAGTGCCCGGTACTTTATCACCTGCCAATCAGCTCATAACGGTCACGTTACAGGCTGGGATTGAAAAGACAGTTGGGAGCTGATTGACAGGTGATAAAATACCACCGCACTTAATTAATCTGCCCCTTAGTTCAACTATGGACCCCAGTTGTGATTTGGGGGGGATTGAATTAGGCAGTAATTGGGGGGAATAGGTTTAGGGTAATTTCAACTCTTTCCACACCTAAAGCTGCCACTAGAAGTGGTAAAGATGTCATATTCCATCGTGGCCACAAGGTGTCACTGTGTGTCTGTGGCTGAAATGACTACAACATCCTAAACTGCCTACAGCCTATTACTGCAGTTATAGTGTAGATTATTCTTTAGGGAGAGGATGAACAAAACCGCAGCCCCCATCACCTTATAGCCGATACGTTCACACAGTAAGCCAATATACACAGTATATATATATATATATACATGCACCTTATCTATCTATCTATCTATCTATACATATACACACACACACACACACATACTGTATATACATACATACACAGAAATCAGTGACTTTCCTTTCTGAAAGATTATATGCTCCATTAATAGAAGTGTAATATTTGAAATGATGCGTTCTGTGGGGAATCCCTTTTCCCACGCACCTCTGACTTCCTGTAACGTATGAAGATACTGTAATAGGCGGACGCCATAACGGGCCTGGTGCCGCCAGCTGTTGCTGTTCTGCCATTATGCTGCGCATTGTTACTGTACAAATTAATTCCATTCTGTATTTGTGAATAAATAATACTTAACGCTACACAGTGTCAGCGTGTTCCTGATCAAATCTGACTCCTGACTAATGCCATAGACCCAGAGACGCTGACTGATCGCTCTCCCTGTATTACGCTGACTGATCGCTCTCCCTGTATTACGCTGACTGATCGCTCTCCCTGTATTACGCTGACTGATCGCTCTCCCTGTATTACCACTGACTGATCGCTCTCCCTGTATTACGCTGACTGATCACTCTCCCTGTATTAGCTGACTGATCGCTCTCCCTGTATTACGCTGACTGATCGCTCTCCCTGTATTACAGCTGACTGATCGCTCTCCCTGTATTACGCTGACTGATCGCTCTCCCTGTATTACCACTGACTGATCGCTCTCCCTGTATTACGCTGACTGATAGCTCTCCCTGTATTACGCTGACTGATCGCTCTCCCTGTATTACGCTGACTGATCGCTCTCCCTGTATTACGCTGACTGATCGCTCTCCCTGTATTACCACTGACTGATCGCTCTCCCTGTATTACGCTGACTGATCGCTCTCCCTGTATTACGCTGACTGATCGCTCTCCCTGTATTAGCTGACTGATCGCTCTCCCTGTATTACGCTGACTGATCGCTCTCCCTGTATTACAGCTGACTGATCGCTCTCCCTGTATTACGCTGACTGATCGCTCTCCCTGTATTACCACTGACTGATCGCTCTCCCTGTATTACGCTGACTGATCGCTCTCCCTGTATTACCACTGACTGATCGCTCTCCCTGTATTACGCTGACTGATCGCTCTCCCTGTATTAGCTGACTGATCGCTCTCCCTGTATTACGCTGACTGATCGCTCTCCCTGTATTACAGCTGACTGATCGCTCTCCCTGTATTACGCTGACTGATCGCTCTCCCTGTATTACCACTGACTGATCGCTCTCCCTGTATTACGCTGACTGATAGCTCTCCCTGTATTACGCTGACTGATCGCTCTCCCTGTATTACGCTGACTGATCGCTCTCCCTGTATTACGCTGTGCGCAGAGGCGGGTAACTGCGGGAACAATCACGGTAATAACGCATCATGTAACAGAGGAGACACAACCGGCAGATGTAAGACTGATGGCGCAATTAACATACTGGCAAACAGGGAGGTGTGGCTAGTTCTGTGTCCGGCTGGTGTCAGGTCAGCCTCATGTGGTCAGGGTGATGGGCATAGATTTATGTGAGGCCTGGAGCTGGAGCCTCATCCACCCCATTGCCAATCTGACCCCAGATGCATACAACATATACCCGCTCTGTAGTGTTCAGAATGCGATGTGCTCACAGTTCCGCCTGTGGGAATTAGGAACAAGTGTCTGCCAGTGTCCTTCCACACCACCACTACCAGAGCCCTTCTACACCACCACTACCAGTGTCCTCCTACACCACCACTACCAGTGTCTTCCTACACCACCACTACCAGTGTCCTCCTACACCACCACTACCAGTGTCTTCCTACACCACCACTACCAGTGTCCTCCATCACCTCCTCCAGAGTCCGCCAACACCACCCTTACCAGTGTCCTCCATCATCTCCTCTACCAGTGTCCTCCATCATCTCCTCCAGAGTCCGCCTACACCACCCTTACCAGTGTCCTCCATCATCTCCTCCAGAGTCCGCCTACACCACCCTTACCAGTGTCCTCCATCATCTCCTCCAGAGTCCGCCTACACCACCCTTACCAGTGTCCTCCAGAGTCCGCCTACACCACCCTTACCAGTGTCCTCCATCATCTCCTTTACCAGTGTCCTCCTCCGCCACTCCTACCATTGTCCTGCATCATCATCTCTGCCACTGTCCTCCTACACCACCCCTATTAGTGTCCTCCATCTTCTCCTCTATCCCTGCTCTCCAGTACCGCCCCTTAGTGTCCTCCTACACCACCCTTACCAGTGTCCTTCCACACCCACTACCAGTGTCCTCCATCATCTCTTCTACCAGTGTCCTCCCACACCACCAGAAGTGTTCTCCCACACCAGCCCAGCCAGTGTCCTCCGTCATCTCCTCTACCAGTGTCCTCCCAAACCAACCATACCAGTTTCCTACATCATCTTCCCTACAAGTGTCTACCATCATCTTCTCTACTAGTGTCCTCCCACACCACCCCTACCAGTGTCCTCCATCTTCTCCTCTATCCCTGCTCTCCAGTACCGCCCCTACCAGGGTCCTTCTACAGAGTCCCGCTACAACACCCTACGTGTCCTTCATCATCTTCTCTACCAGTGTCCTCCCACACAACACCTACCAGTATCCTCCATCATCTTCTATACCACTATCTTCCCAAACCACCCCTACCAGTGTCCTCCGTCATCTCCTCTACCAGTGTCCTCCGTCATCTCCCCTACCAGAGTCCTCCGTCATCTCCCCTACCAGAGTCCTTCATTATCTTCTCTACCAGTGTCCTCCTGCATCACCACTACCAGTGTCCTCCATCATCTCCTTTACCAGTGTCCTCCTCCGCCACTCCTACCATTGTCCTGCATCATCTTCTCTGCCACTGTCCTCCTACACCACCCCTATTAGTGTCCTCCATCTTCTCCTCTATCCCTGCTCTCCAGTACCGCCCCTTAGTGTCCTCCTACACCACCCTTACCAGTGTCCTCCATCATCTTCTCTACCAGTGTCCTCCCACTACCAGTGTCCTCCATCATCTCTTCTACCAGTGTCCTCCCACACCACCACAAGTGTTCTCCCACACCAGCCCTACCAGTGTCCTCCGTCATCTCCTCTACCAGTGTCCTCCCACACCAACCCTACCAGTTTCCTCCATCTTCTTCCCTACAAGTGTCTACCATCATCTTCTCTACTAGTGTCCTCCCACACCACCCCTACCAGTTTCCTCCATCTTCTCCTCTATCCCTGCTCTCCAGTACCGCCCCTTCCAGGGTCCTTCTACAGAGTCCCGCTACAACACCCTATGTGTCCTTCATCATCTCCCCTTCCAGAGTCCTCCGTCATCTCCCCTACCAGAGTCCTCCGTCATCTTCTCTACCAGTGTCCTCCTGCATCGCCACTACCAGTGTCCTCCCACACCAACCCTACCAGTATCCTCCATCATCTTCCCTACAAGTGTATACCATCATCTTCTCTACTAGTGTACTGCACCACCCCTACCAGTGTCCTCCATCTTCTCCTCTATCCCTGCTCTCCAGTACTACCCCTACCAGGGTCCTGCTACAACACCCTACGTGTCCATCATCTTCTCTACCAGTATCCTCCATCATCTTCTATACCACTGTCCTCCCACACCACGCCTACCAGTGTCCTCCGTCATCTCCCCTACCAGAGTCCTCCGTTGTCTCCCCTACCAGAGTCCTCCATTATCTTCTCTACCAGTGTCCTCCTGCATCACCACTACCAGTGTCCTCCATCATCTCCTTTACCAGTGTCCTCCTCCGCCACTCCTACCATTGTCCTGCATCATCTTCTCTGCCACTGTCCTCCTACACCACCCCTATTAGTGTCCTCCATCTTCTCCTCTACCAGTGTCCTCCATCATCTCCTCCAGAGTCCGCCTACACCACCCTTACCAGTGTCCTCCATCATCTCCTCCAGAGTCCGCCTACACCACCCTTACCAGTGTCCTCCATCATCTCCTCCAGAGTCCGCCTACACCACCCTTACCAGTGTCCTCCAGAGTCCGCCTACACCACCCTTACCAGTGTCCTCCATCATCTCCTTTACCAGTGTCCTCCTCCGCCACTCCTACCATTGTCCTGCATCATCATCTCTGCCACTGTCCTCCTACACCACCCCTATTAATGTCCTCCATCTTCTCCTCTATCCCTGCTCTCCAGTACCGTCCCTTAGTGTCCTCCTACACCACCCTTACCAGTGTCCTCCCACACCCACTACCAGTGTCCTCCATCATCTCTTCTACCAGTGTCCTCCCACACCAATCCTACCAGTTTCCTCCATCTTCTTCCCTACAAGTGTCTACCATCATCTTCTCTACTAGTGTCCTCCCACACCACCCCTACCAGTTTCCTCCATCTTCTCCTCTATCCCTGCTCTCCAGTACCGCCCCTTCCAGGGTCCTTCTACAGAGTCCCGCTACAACACCCTATGTGTCCTTCATCATCTCCCCTTCCAGAGTCCTCCGTCATCTCCCCTACCAGAGTCCTCCGTCATCTCCCCTACCAGAGTCCTCCGTCATCTTCTCTACCAGTGTCCTCCCACACCAACCCTACCAGTATCCTCCATCATCTTCCCTACAAGTGTATACCATCATCTTCTCTACTAGTGTACTGCACCACCCCTACCAGCATCCTCCATCTTCTCCTCTATCCCTGCTCTCCAGTACCGCCCCTACCAGGGTCCTGCTACAACACCCTACGTGTCCTTCATCATCTTCTCTACCAGTATCCTCCATCATCTTCTATACCACTGTCCTCCCACACCACGCCTACCAGTGTCCTCCGTCATCTCCCCTACCAGAGTCCTCCGTCATCTCCCCTACCAGAGTCCTCCATTATCTTCTCTACCAGTGTCCTCCTGCATCACCACTACCAGTGTCCTCCATCATCTCCTTTACCAGTGTCCTCCTCCGCCACTCCTACCATTGTCCTGCATCATCTTCTCTGCCACTGTCCTCCTACACCACCCCTATTAGTGTCCTCCATCTTCTCCTCTACCAGTGTCCTCCATCATCTCCTCCAGAGTCCGCCTACACCACCCTTACCAGTGTCCTCCATCATCTCCTCCAGAGTCCGCCTACACCACCCTTACCAGTGTCCTCCATCATCTCCTCCAGAGTCCGCCTACACCACCCTTACCAGTGTCCTCCAGAGTCCGCCTACACCACCCTTACCAGTGTCCTCCATCATCTCCTTTACCAGTGTCCTCCTCCGCCACTCCTACCATTGTCCTGCATCATCATCTCTGCCACTGTCCTCCTACACCACCCCTATTAATGTCCTCCATCTTCTCCTCTATCCCTGCTCTCCAGTACCGTCCCTTAGTGTCCTCCTACACCACCCTTACCAGTGTCCTCCCACACCCACTACCAGTGTCCTCCATCATCTCTTCTACCAGTGTCCTCCCACACCAATCCTACCAGTTTCCTCCATCTTCTTCCCTACAAGTGTCTACCATCATCTTCTCTACTAGTGTCCTCCCACACCACCCCTACCAGTTTCCTCCATCTTCTCCTCTATCCCTGCTCTCCAGTACCGCCCCTTCCAGGGTCCTTCTACAGAGTCCCGCTACAACACCCTATGTGTCCTTCATCTCCCCTTCCAGAGTCCTCCGTCATCTCCCCTACCAGAGTCCTCCGTCATCTCCCCTACCAGAGTCCTCCGTCATCTTCTCTACCAGTGTCCTCCCACACCAACCCTACCAGTATCCTCCATCATCTTCCCTACAAGTGTATACCATCATCTTTTTTACTAGTGTACTGCACCACCCCTACCAGCATCCTCCATCTTCTCCTCTATCCCTGCTCTCCAGTACCGCCCCTACCAGGGTCCTGCTACAACACCCTACGTGTCCTTCATCATCTTCTCTACCAGTATCCTCCATCATCTTCTATACCACTGTCCTCCCACACCACGCCTACCAGTGTCCTCCGTCATCTCCCCTACCAGAGTCCTCCGTCATCTCCCCTACCAGAGTCCTCCATTATCTTCTCTACCAGTGTCCTCCTGCATCACCACTACCAGTGTCCTCCATCATCTCCTTTACCAGTGTCCTCCTCCGCCACTCCTACCATTGTCCTGCATCATCTTCTCTGCCACTGTCCTCCTACACCACCCCTATTAGTGTCCTCCATCTTCTCCTCTACCAGTGTCCTCCATCATCTCCTCCAGAGTCCGCCTACACCACCCTTACCAGTGTCCTCCATCATCTCCTCCAGAGTCCGCCTACACCACCCTTACCAGTGTCCTCCATCATCTCCTCCAGAGTCCGCCTACACCACCCTTACCAGTGTCCTCCATCATCTCCTCCAGAGTCCGCCTACACCACCCTTACCAGTGTCCTCCAGAGTCCGCCTACACCACCCTTACCAGTGTCCTCCAGAGTCCGCCTACACCACCCTTACCAGTGTCCTCCATCATCTCCTTTACCAGTGTCCTCCTCCGCCACTCCTACCATTGTCCTGCATCATCATCTCTGCCACTGTCCTCCTACACCACCCCTATTAATGTCCTCCATCTTCTCCTCTATCCCTGCTCTCCAGTACCGCCCCTTAGTGTCCTCCTACACCACCCTTACCAGTGTCCTCCCACACCCACTACCAGTGTCCTCCATCATCTCTTCTACCAGTGTCCTCCCACACCAACCCTACCAGTTTCCTCCATCTTCTTCCCTACAAGTGTCTACCATCATCTTCTCTACTAGTGTCCTCCCACACCACCACTACCAGTGTCCTCCTACACCACCACTACCAGTGTCTTCCTACACCACCACTACCAGTGTCCTCCATCACCTCCTCCAGAGTCCGCCAACACCACCCTTACCAGTGTCCTCCATCATCTCCTCTACCAGTGTCCTCCATCATCTCCTCCAGAGTCCGCCTACACCACCCTTACCAGTGTCCTCCATCATCTCCTCCAGAGTCCGCCTACACCACCCTTACCAGTGTCCTCCATCATCTCCTCCAGAGTCCGCCTACACCACCCTTACCAGTGTCCTCCAGAGTCCGCCTACACCACCCTTACCAGTGTCCTCCATCATCTCCTTTACCAGTGTCCTCCTCCGCCACTCCTACCATTGTCCTGCATCATCATCTCTGCCACTGTCCTCCTACACCACCCCTATTAATGTCCTCCATCTTCTCCTCTATCCCTGCTCTCCAGTACCGCCCCTTAGTGTCCTCCTACACCACCCTTACCAGTGTCCTCCCATACCCACTACCAGTGTCCTCCATCATCTCTTCTACCAGTGTCCTCCCACACCAATCCTACCAGTTTCCTCCATCATCTTCCCTACAAGTGTCTACCATCATCTTCTCTACTAGTGTCCTCCCACACCACCCCTACCAGTGTCCTCCATCTTCTCCTCTATCCCTGCTCTCCAGTACCGCCCCTACCAGGGTCCTTCTACAGCAGGGCTGGGCAACACAGGCCCTCCAGATGTTAATGAACTACACATCCCAGCATGCCTTGCATCAGTTTCAGCATGGCCACATATCTGGAGGGCCGGTGTTGCCCAGCCCTGTTCTACAGAGTCCCGCTACAACACCCTACGTGTCCTTCATCATCTTCTCTACCAGTGTCCTCCCACACACCTACCAGTGTCCTCCGTCATCTCCCCTACCAGTGTCCTCCGTCATCTCCCCTACCAGTGTCCTCCGTCATCTCCCCTACCAGTGTCCTCCGTCATCTCCCCTACCAGTGTCCTCCGTCATCTCCCCTACCAGTGTCCTCCATCATCTCCTCTACCAGTGTCCCCAGTCATCTCCTCTACCAGGGTCCTCCCACAACACATCTACCAGGGTCCTCCCACAACAGATCTACCAGGGTCCTCCCACAACACATCTACCAGGGTCCTCCACATCCTCTATCAGTGCCTCCCACAGTCCTTACCACACCATAAAAGCAGACACACTGCAGCATAGTGATCATACTGTATTTATTGCAGTACAGAGCATAGCAGCCAGTGATAGTATTGTCGGATTCATTCCTGACCACCACAGAAAAGAACATTAAACCTAATTCCATATATAAATAAAATTAACATAATTTTAACCCAAACATCATAAATGAAAATGATTGGTCAGCCTGTTAAACCTCTCTGGGTTTCCAATGATTTGATCCCGAATGCTTGTAAACCGTTCTGCAGAGAGAACTATTAAAGAAATTCATAGATTGACCAGAAGATAAAACAATTCCTATATACGGTATAGAACAACGTCGGCCGCTGACAGATTCAAGTTCACTGGAGAAACAGAAGATAAAAAACATATGTACAACACAGTGCAATTAAAATAATCTCCTCGCGAATGCATAGCGCAGATGCACGGCTATAAAACTATACCGCCTGTAATAAGAAAACGTAGAGACATGTGGTGAGCACAGATGACCCGACACAGCCAATGAGAATGCACTATCCGTACAGACCAGGACTCTGCGAACACCAGACAGACAAATGGTCCGACAGAACAGTCTTCATGGGATTATGCAGCTCAAATGCGTGCACATGGGTAGCGCCATGTCTCCGAGGGCTATTGGGTAGTTTCTAACTGCTGAAAGCAGAGGGATAACGCAGCATATGTTGTTCTACAGTATAGGAACAAATCAATAAAAAAAGTTACACAACGGCGTAAAAATCCTCCACATTTAGTTCCTAAAGTAAGAGGTTAAAGGAAATTTTGATTTCTGTTATTGTAATTTAAAAGCCCCGAAAACCGTCCGACTCCTCTGGAAAATTATTTTCTAGGCGTAAGCCCTCGAGGATGCAGACCGCCGGTAACTTATACAGTCACAAAAAGTAAATATAAAAATAAAATGTCATATGCTATAGATGGACCGTAATAGACATTACATACATTATAAAGCAGCAGAACAAGAGGCCTTAACTTCTTTCCTATGGGTGATATCTCCCCAGCGGTCAGGACGGAGGTGCCGCCGCTGACCCTATAGATCTGAAATTACTGGCGGGGAATCAGATATTCTGCTTCAAGCTGGATTAAGTAGACTCCACATAAAAAGATCATCTTCCCGTCTCCATCAACGTTATTATGTGTTCTGCAAATTCCTGGATGGCTCCGTAGCCGCCTCCATATCTGCAGACGAAGGTGTCCGTCATCTTGGCGGCTGTACAGGCGTCAGCTGGGACTCCGCTGGTCCCAACCAGCTTCAGGCACTCCACGTCTGAATTGGCGCATCCTGCCAGGGAGGAAACACGGGGAAAGATGGCATTACTGGGCAGGAGTAACACGCAACGGCAGCTATGGAAAGTGACAGACGGCGCTGCGCTACCTCTGGAATAAGCTCACGTGTAACGTGTTACAGTCTATACACAGGACAATATCAGCTAATGCTGCCTGGCACATCCTACGCCAGGAGATCCTGCGCGCTGAGCACACGCATAAGACCAGCTGCCAGGGGACGAGCAGTTGTACCGGATACCAGGACACGTGGCGCGAGCCAGCAGATACTGACCCATGTAGGCCACTTGGTTCCATGACGTCAGCCCCAGCTCCGCCTTCCATCTCTCCAGGATTTCCCTCTTGTTGGACACATTCGCCTCGATCGTACATGGCAGCTTCAGGCTGGACACCAGCGTGGGGCTTATGTTCCTCTCGGAGATGAGCCGGACCTGATAAACACAAGGGTACAATTGCACTATACAGCTGAATAAAAGGTGACCCTGGGAAACTGGAGACTATGGTCCAGAGGCCACTTACCTGCACATTCCTGTCCAGTAACATCCCGATCCCGTCCAGGTCCCGGAGACTGTAGGAAATTAATTCTTGCTCCTGGTTGACGTAAACCCGCCCATCGGTGAGACATCCGTCAATGTTACACACCAAGAGCCGCACCAAGGTGGGGCCGCCCGTGCCGAAGTAGCCAAACCTACATGGACACGGAGAACGCGGTTAGTCTGCCGTGGTGATACAGTATCGGCCGTACCGCGGAACACTGCGTTATATCCTCTGGGATCAGATAAGTTCTACACCACAGGTTCACAAACTCGGTCCTCGGGACATCACACAGTTCACGTTTTCCAGGTCACCTGATAGGTGCACTCCTCTAATGATACAGCTATGGGTATGTACCATGTACCTGTCCTACATTGTCTGTAACTGTAAGTCACTGTCTCCTGTTTATATACTCTGTAATTGGGCGCTGTGGATCCCTTATGGCGCCAGATTAAAAAAATACCTAATATTATTATTAATAATAGGTATGGCTGGGTAAATCCATCATTACAGTGGCTATGCCTTTGACAGACCCTCTGAGGTCACCCCCGTCCCCGTTTATTATCATTGTACCTTTTAACTCTTTGTTCAGCAATTGGCCAATCCAGATCAATGTCAATATCCACACTGTGTTCCGGCTTCATCTCGTAATAGGCCGTCTTCCCACCCTGAAAACAAACATCAGCAGGGACAGCGCATCACACAGCAATCCGGTATCACTCTAGAAACGTCTGCATTGGTTACGGGGGGTGACAAAGATAAACCACAACTAACAAGGCGACTTGGGCCCCTTCACCCGCCCATCAAACGTTGCTAAAATAGGCTTGGGGGTCAGAAGCACAGTGACAATCTAAGCTGTGTCTAGCACTACGCGGTTCACAAGGGATCCTATAAGGGGATCCTGGAGAGTGTTTGGATGGGGGAGGGGGAAATGAAGGCATGCGGGAGGACACGGACCTGCAAGTAGCCCTGGGTGATCAGTTCTTTGGTAGCGAAGTAAAAGGATCCGTTCTCATACAGCTCCCCGCTCCAGTCCTGCCGCCGCGGCCTACATGCTGGGTTAAAGTTCTCCGACACGGTGTTCTCACCTGCAGAACGAGCACATAAATGCTGTGTATACACAGGGTCACCTCTGCTACTCACCCCCGTATCGTAGTTTCCATAGCTGGGAACACTGCGGGTAACGGAGATCTATCTCATAATTACAGATTTATTGTCCTCCCCACCCCCCGGCCACACAGCACTTACTCCAGCCCCATCCACAAGTAGCCCTGGGTCATACCATTATTACATAAGGCGGGGAGGCTTGTATGGCCACACAGCACTTACTCCAGCCCCATCCATAAGTAGCCCTGGGTCATACCATTATCACATAAGGTGGGGAGGCTTGTATGGCCACACAGTGCTTACTCCAGCCCCATAGACAAATATCCCTGGGTCATACCATTATCAGGGGGGTGGGGAGGCTTGTAAGGTCACACAGTACTTACTTCAGCCCCATCCACGAGTAGCCCTGGGTCATACCATTATCACATAAGGTGGGGAGGCTTGTATGGCCGCACAGTACTTACTCCTGCCCCATCCATGAGTAGCCCTGGGTCATACCATTATCACATAGGGTGGGGAGGCTTGTATGGCCACACAGCACTTACTCCTGCCCCATCCACAAGTAGCCCTGGGTCATACCATTATCACATAAGGTGGGGAGGCTTGTATGGCCACACAGTACTTACTCCAGCCCCATACACAAGTATCCCTGGGTCATACCATTATCACATAGGGTGGGGAGGCTTGTATGGCCACACAGCACTTACTCCTGCCCCATCCACAAGTAGACCTGGGTCACACCATTATCACGTAAGGTGGGGAGGCTTGTATGGCCACAAAGTACTTACTCCAGCCCCATCCACAAGTAGCCCTGGGTCATACCATTATCACATAGGGGGGGGGGGGGGAGGCTTGTATGGCCACACAGCACTTACTCCTGCCCTATCCATGAGTAGCCCTGGGTCATACCATTATCACATAGGGTGGGGAGGCTTGTATGGCCACACAGCACTTACTCCAGCCCCATCCACAAGTAGCCCTGGGTCATACCATTATCACATAAGGTGGGGAGGCTTGTATGGCCACACAGCACTTACTCCTGCCCCATCCACAAGTAGCCCTGGGTCATACCATTATCACATAAGGTGGGGAGGCTTGTATGGCCACACAGTACTTACTCCAGCCCCATACACAAGTATCCCTGGGTCATACCATTATTACATAGGGTGGGGAGGCTTGTATGGCCACACAGCACTTACTCCTGCCCCATCCACAAGTAGACCTGGGTCACACCATTATCACGTAAGGTGGGGAGGCTTGTATGGCCACAAAGTACTTACTCCAGCCCCATCCACAAGTAGCCCTGGGTCATACCATTATCACATAGGGGGGGGGGGAGGCTTGTATGGCCACACAGCACTTACTCCTGCCCTATCCATGAGTAGCCCTGGGTCATACCATTATCACATAGGGTGGGGAGGCTTGTATGGCCACACAGCACTTACTCCAGCCCCATCCACAAGTAGCCCTGGGTCATACCATTATCACATAAGGTGGGGAGGCTTTTATGGCCACACAGCACTTACTCCAGCCCCATCCACAAGTAGCCCTGGGTCATACCATTATCACATAGGGTGGGGAGGCTTGTATGGCCACACAGCACTTACTCCTGCCCCATCCACAAGTAGCCCTGGGTCATACCATTATCACATAAGGTGGGGAGGCTTGTATGGCCACACAGTACTTACTCCAGCCCCATACACAAGTATCCCTGGGTCATACCATTATCACATAGGGTGGGGAGGCTTGTATGGCCACACAGCACTTACTCCTGCCCCATCCACAAGTAGACCTGGGTCACACCATTATCACGTAAGGTGGGGAGGCTTGTATGGCCACAAAGTACTTACTCCAGCCCCATCCACAAGTAGCCCTGGGTCATACCATTATCACATAGGGGGGGGAGGCTTGTATGGCCACACAGCACTTACTCCTGCCCTATCCATGAGTAGCCCTGGGTCATACCATTATCACATAGGGTGGGGAGGCTTGTATGGCCACACAGCACTTACTCCAGCCCCATCCACAAGTAGCCCTGGGTCATACCATTATCACATAAGGTGGGGAGGCTTGTATGGCCACACAGCACTTACTCCAGCCCCATCCACAAGTAGCCCTGGGTCATACCATTATCACATAGGGTGGGGAGGCTTGTATGGCCACACAACACTTGTACATGTACAGACGATGGGGGAAGGGGTGTTGTTAATGACCCATGGGAGCAAGTGTCGTTCGTACTGGACACACTGGGCGATGTTTTACACATTACCGCATAGTGTGTACATACCTTCAGTGAGGCACAGCCACTTAGGGAGACTGTAGGATATAATGCTGGTAGGGCATGCTGGGACTTGTAGTCACAGGTTACCCATGTCTATGATCCCAGTAGGACTAGGCCCGCTGCGGTCACCTAATCTGCTGACAGGTAGTAGACTATGTACAAGCACACGCGTGTCTTACCTGCCGTCTTCACCTCTCTCCACCTGAACAGGTGATGCCTCACTACAGAGAACACAGAGTCATAGCCCTCCGTCCGGATCATGTCCACCACCTTCCTCAGGTCGCTGGGATGGAGACACGGGGATGTGGCCTGTATGTTCCCGACGATGTCCACCTCTGCGGGAGACAAGAAGAGCCCCTGTCAGACGTGGACCGGTCTCATGGAGGTCACGCGATGTGAGGAAGGCAGAACACGGCACAGACGTGATCACTGACCCGGGTGGTGCTGCAGGAACTCCTGTATGGTCTCCAGGGAGGACGTGGTGTCTCTGGATACCTCCGCGGACCGACGGTGCACCTGAGCACCATACTGCTTGGCCACTTTCTCTATTTCATCACTGTCCGTAGAAACCCAAATGCTGAAAGACAGGGGACAGGAACAGTGACATAGATGGCACGCCGCGGGCAGGACTGGTGTATGGGTATACCCACCAATACTACCTAAGTACAGGGTCAGGGATCGTACCCTATGTGTAACATGCCCCCACCCCCCACAATACTACACACATACAGGGTTGGGACCTCACCATACCGCATGACACTCACATATTTATTAGACACATACAGGGAAGTATATGGATGTGTGTGGAGGGGTATAGGGTCCCCGTTAAGGTGTATGGGGACCTCTTCGTGTGTAGGGGAGTGTACAGGTGCCCATGTGTAGAAGGGTGTATATTGGGGCACTGGGAGATTTGGGGATGTATATAGGGGACCCGATGTATACGAGGGAGTATTTGGGATATATATATATATATATATATATAGCCCCTGAGTGTATGGGGGTATGTATGTGAATATATACGTGGCCCGGCACCTGTGTGTGTATATGAGGGTATAAGAGGGATATGGTGGTATATATACGGGGGCCCGGGGTGTATAGGGGGCAGTATATACGTGGCCCGGGGTGTATAGGGGGCAGTATATACGTGGCCCGTGGTGTATAGGGGGGGTATATACGTGTTCCAGCACCTGTGTGTGTATATGAGGGAATAGGAGGGATTTGGTGGTGTATACTGTATATACGGGGTAATGGGGTGGGGGTTATAGCTGGGGGTATATAGGAGGACTATATACGTGGCCCCCGGTGTATAGGAGGCAGTGTATACATGGCCCCGGGTGTATAGGTGGGAGTATATAAATGGCCCCCCGATGTACGTGGGGGGATATGGGGGGGGGGGGGGGTATGTGTCCCGGCACCTGTGTGTGTGTGTGTATGTGAGGGTATAGGAGGGATATGGTGGTGTATATATATGTGCCCCCCGGTGTATAGGGGGGTATATACGTGGCCCCCAGGTGTATAGGGGGGTATATAAGTGGCCCCCGGTGTATAGGGGGTATATACGTGGCCCCCGGTGTATAGGGGGTATATACGTGGCCCCCGGTGTATAGGGGGTATATACGTGGCCCCCAGGTGTATAGGTGGTATATACGTGGCCCCCAGGTGTATAGGGGGGTATATAAGTGGCCCCCGGTGTATAGGGGGGTATATATGTGGCCCCTCACCTGTGGAAGCCCCCGCAGGCCGCCGCCGCCCGCAGCACCCAGGCGATGAGCGGTTTCCCCGCCAGTCTCTTGATGTTCTTGTGCGGGATCCCCTTACTGCCGCCCCGGGCCAGCACCACGGCCGCCAGGTGCCCCCTCCCGCCATCTCCGGCTCCCCGCTCCGCCGCCATCTTAACCGGGACGTGGCGGCGACACCCGCTTCCGGCCGCGTCACTCACCCGCAGCTCCGGGTCCGGGGGGGGGTCACTGTGCGGCTTCCGGGGACAGAGGGGTTAATAATGTGGGGTCCCCGGGGACAGAGGGGTTAATAATGTGGGGTCCCCGGGTACAGAGGGGTTAATAATGTGGGGTCCTAGGGTACAGAGGGGTTAATAATGTGGGGTCCCCGGGGACAGAGGGGTTAATAATGTGGGGTCCCCGGGGACAGAGGGGTTAATAATGTGGGGTCCCCGGGTACAGAGGGGTTAATAATGTGGGGTCCTAGGGTACAGAGGGGTTAAAGCACGGCTTCCGGGGATGAGGGGTTAATAGTGTGGGGTCCCCGGGTACAGAGGGGTTAATAATGTGGGGTCACCGAGTACAGAGGGGTTAATAATGTGGGGTCCCCGGGGACAGAGGGGTTAATAATGTGGGTTCCCCGGGGACAGAGGGGTTAATAATGTGGGGTCCCCAGGGACAGAGGGGTTAATAATGTGGGGTCCCCGGGGACACAGGGGTTAATGCACGGCTTCCGGGGACGGGGGACGGGGGGGGGGGTGTTAATTAAGTGGGGTCCCTGGGGACAGAGGGGTTAATGTGGGGTCCCCGGACACAGAGGGGTTAATGCGCAGCTCCCGGACACAGAGGGGTTAATGCGCAGCTCCCGGACACAGAGGGGCACCGGGTACAGGAGAGCTGGTACTAGAATAAAGCAAGCTGGCCTTCCTGGCCGTTGAAGGGCCGGTGCCTGCAGGGAGAGCAGAGAAGACCCTCTTGTCAGTAAGGAGAGTGCTGCTGGTGTGTCAGGGCTTGCACACTCAGACGCACTCTAGTGCACGGTATCCGGACTATTGTTAGACAGCACTTACATCGACAGCCATTACATCGACACCATTAGTTCGACAGCTCAATAGGTCGACATGGTTTTAGGTCGACATACCATTAGGTCGACATGTCATTAGGTCGACAGCTCATTAGGTCGACAGCTCATTAGGTCGACATGTTTTTAGGTCGACACTACCATTAGGTCGACGGTGTCTATGTCGACAGTCAAAAGGTCGACATGGGTTTTTTCACTGTTTTTTGAGCCGACATGTGCGGTATTTCATGCCCTACTATCCACTAGGGCGTGGTGGGAGAATAAAATAGTGTGCCGAGCGCAGCGAGGCACCGCGCCCGAAGCATCGTGAGCGAAGCGAGCGATGCGAGGGGCTGCGGTACACTTCAAACTGTGTCCATGTCGACTGTGTCGACATTTCGGCCAAAAAACTGTGAAAAAACCCATGTCGACCTTTTGACTGTCGACATAGACACTGTCGACCTAATGGTAGTGTCGACCTAATGAGCTGTCGACCTAATGAGCTGTCGACCTAATGAGCTGTCGACCTAATGAGCTGTCGACCTAATGGTATGTCGACCTAAAACCATGTCGACCTATTGAGCTGTCGAACTAATGGTGTCGATGTAATGGCTGTCGATGTAAGTGCTGTCTAATATCCGTCCCAGACCCCTAGTGCACAAGGTGAAGGCTGAAACCATTTGCATATTATCGGAGCTGCAAATTCTGCAACAGGCGCTAGAACAAATGCTGCAGTGTCCATCTTTCCATCGCTTCTGTGCACATTCTGAGTGGTTACATGAAGACGTTAGTGCAGATTTCATTGCTGCTATGTAAACGTCGCTAGTGGGTGTTTAATTAGTGATACGCTCATGCCTTGGTATGTGCTGTGATGCACTAGGCCAAGTGTGTTTAACCACCCAAAGTGTGCCGCTGTCTTTGAGGAAGGGATGCGCTGCTGTCAGTGAGGTGGGGATGTGCTGCTGTCAGTGAGGCGGGGATGCGCTGCTGTCAGTGAGGCGGGGATGTGCTGCTGTCAGTGAGGTGGGGATGTGCTGCTGTCAGTGAGGTGGGGATGTGCTGCTGTCAGTGAGGTGGGGATGTGCTGCTGTCAGTGAGGTGGGGATTAGGGTTGCCAATCCCGGGGCATTTTTTCAATCCCGGAATTCGGGATTGAAAAATGCCCGATCCCGGGATTCCCGGGATCCCGGGATTGGCTTCCCTAATACAAAAACCCGCCCCGGCCGCCCGCATATTTACTTACAGGTGCGGCCGGGCGGGTGATGAGAATGCAGGCTGGGTGGGAAGGAGGGCGGGCGGCGGGAGGTCAGCGCAGGAGTGAGATAAGGAGGCGGCGGGCGGCGGGAGGTCAGCGCAGGAGTGAGATGAGGAGGCGGCGGCTGCTGTGTGCCCTGCGCAGCGTGACCTCTGACGTCGTCACGCTGCGCAGAGCTGCACTGCCCGGGACGGGAGAAGCCGGGCAGCGTCTGAGCACTAGCTCAGACGCTGCCCGGCATTAGACTGCGCATGCGCAGTCTAATCCCGAAATCCCGGGATTGGAAACTCCAATCCCGGGATTGAAATCCCGGAGTTTTAGGGGCCAAATCCCGGGATCCCGCCGATCCCGATCCCGGGATTGGCCACCCTAGTGGGGATGTGCCGCTGTCTGTGAGGAAGGGATGTGCTGCTGTCAGTGAGGCGGGGATGTGCTGCTGTCAGTGAGGTGGGGATGTGCTGCTGTCAGTGAGGTGGGGATGTGCTGCTGTCAGTGAGGTGGGGATGTGCCGCTGTCTGTGAGGAAGGGATGTGCTGCTGTCAGTGAGGCGGGGATGTGCCGCTGTCAGTGAGGCGGGGATGTGCCGCTGTCTGTGAGGAGGGGATGCGCTGCTGTCAGTGAGGCGGGGATGTGCTGCTGTCAGTGAGGCGCGGAGGTGCTGCTGTCAGTGAGGTGGGGATGTGCTGCTGTCAGTGAGGTGGGGATGTGCTGCTGTCAGTGAGGCGGGGATGTGCTGCTGTCAGTGAGGCGGGGATGTGCCGCTGTCAGTGAGACGGGGATGTGCTGCTCTCAGTGAGGTGGGGATGTGCTGCTGTCAGTAAGGTGGGGATGTGCTGCTGTCAGTGAGGTGGGGATGTGCTGCTGTCAGTGAGGCGGGGATGTGCTGCTGTCAGTGAGGCGGGGATGTGCCGCTGTCAGTGAGGCGGGGACGTGCCGCTGTCAGTGAGGCGGGGACGTGCTGCTGTCAGTGAGGCGGGGACGTGCTGCTGTCAGTGAGGCGGGGACGTGCCGCTGTCAGTGAGGCGGGGATGTGCCGCTGTCAGTGAGGCGTGGATGTGCCGCTGTCAGTGAGGCGGGGATGTGCCGCTGTCAGTGAGGCGGGGATGTGCCGCTGTCAGTGAGGCGGGGATGTGCTGCTTTCAGTGAGGCCAGGATATGCTGTTGTCAGTGAGGCCGGGATACGCTGTTGTCAGTGAGGCGGGGTGTGCTGCTGTCAGTGAGGCGGGGATGTGCTGCTGTCCGTGAGGGCGGGAAACACTGCTGTCAGTGAGGCAGGGGATGTGCTGCTGTCAGTGAGGCAGGGGGTGTGCTGCTGTCAGTGAGGCAGGGATAGGCTGCTGTCAGTGAGGCAGGGATAGGCTGCTGTCAGTGAGGCGGGGATGGGCCAGCATCAGTGTACCATGATTGGTGCAATAATATGTTGGTACTTGTGTACTAGCACAGCGCCCACGATATTTGGTCGCACAACATATAATCGCATGGCATACACCCGATGCACTGCGATGCGATTTAAAATTGTATAAGCCCCCTATACGATGTTTAATTGTATAAGCTCCCTAATGGGGGCTTACAATGTTAACTGCACCCCCATGCCACCCCTACTATGAACGTGAACCCGAAGCGTGGCGAGCCCAGCGATTCCGTGAGGGGCGGCGGTACGCGTCCTCCAACCTTTTCATACCCCCACTATCCACGTCAGCGTTGAGTTGATTTTATACAGTGTGGCGAGTGCAGCGAGCCCGAAGCGTGGCGAGCGCACACATATTATTTTACATGTATTCCCGAGCCCGAAGCGGTGGCTCGCTGCGCTCGCCACACTATATAAAGTCAACTCTACGCTGACGTGGATAGTGGGGGTATGAAAAGGTCGTAGGACGCGTACCGCCACCTCTCGCGGGCTCGCTGCGCTCGCCATGCTTCGGGGTCACGTTCATAGTGGAGGTGGCGTGGGGGTGCATTTAACATTGTAAGCCCCCATTAGGGTGGTTATACAATTTAAAATCGCATCGCATTGTATGCCATATACAATGCTATACAATTTTAACATTGTACGACATTGGGGGACATCTCGTCGCATTGCATACCATCGCATGCCTTATGGTCTGCGATGCGATGGGCGCCGTGATAGTACACAAGTACCAATATGTTTGCTATTGTACTTTATGGTTGGGGGGTCACTTGGTCCCCTGCGCTAGCACCATGTAATCCTCTGCCACTTTGATGCTCTGGCAATCATGTCCATACACCTAAAGATTTAGGGGGAAATTTACTAAAGGAAATTTGTAAAAAAAATAGGTGTATTTGTATCCAGAAATACACTTATTTTTACATTTACTATCCCGAAAATACGTCAATTCGTATTCGTATTGATAGCACATCAATACGACTACGAATTGCCGTATTTTCGGGATAGTAAATGTCAAAAATAAGTGTATTTCTGGATACAAATACACCTATTTTTTTACAAATTTCCTTTAGTAAATGTCCCCCTTATTGTCTGGTTGGAACAAACACCTGGTAATTTATAGGAGCAGATGACAGGTGACCATTTTGCTTGGAAATGCTGGAAAACTGACAAACTGTCATTCAGACATTACCAGGTTTTTGTTCCAACCAGCCAGATTGGACAATAAATCTTTAGGTGTATGGCCAGCTTAAATCTACTCTGAAAGTCATTATTATAGTACAATATAAATAGTTATTATTGGTGCATATAAGTGATGCGGTGCACAGATGATCAGCACTATAGTAATCAATACTCAGGCTTTAATATTTCCTTCATCTCTACCAGTCGGTTAGCTAATGATGTTCCGAGTCGGTGAGTGGACGGCGGACGCAGTAATCACAGATACAGGTTCCTGGCTCTACCTGCAGTCCTGTTACACACACAAGGTACACAGTGGAAGGACGCCTCAGACAAAGTATATATACAGTGTATATATATCATACTTGCCTACATTTAAACTCTGCTCCCGAGAAGGAGACTGGCAGCATCACTTCTGGGGGCGGGGCCTGATTAAGACATCATCAAGCCCCGCCCCCAGCACTGTATATCCCCCCAATTTGCGTGGCCTCAAGGAGCACGGCGCCCACGATTTTAAATCGTATGGCATCTTATCCATTGTATCGCATTGCATGCCATATCGCCGTATGCGATGCGAAGCAGTTCTAAAACTCTTCCAGTTTGCTTATAAAAGCAAAATCGAATAGAAAATCGAATGGGCATCGAATGGTTTTTCTACAATCGATGCAGATTCGATCCCAACGCATGCTCCCGTGTAGTGTAAATCAAATAGAAAATAGTCTTGGTAGCCAAGACTATATTCTAGAAATCTAATGTACATAGGGCCTTATTCTAGTTCACTCTTTCTGACAAAATACTTCTTAGATGGGCAAAACCATGTGCACTGCAGGTGGGGTAGATGTAACTTGTGCAGAGAGAATTAGATTTGGGTGGGGTTTTACTTCAAAGTGAGATCTATATTGCAGTGTAAAAATAAAGCAGCCAGTATTTACCCTGCACAGAAACAAAATAACTCACCCAAAGCTAATTCTCTCTGCACATTTTACATCTGCCCCACCTGCAGTGCACATGGTTTTGTCCATCTAAGAAGGATTTTGTCAGAAAGAGTGAACTAGAATAAGGGCCATAGTGCAAATCTAATGTGTTCTCTGCAGCATTCCATTCAAAGTCCATCTCCTGCCTGAAGCCAGTGTTGATCTAATGCACATCGAATAGAAAATAGAATTGAACTGTGTGTATGCAACTTTAGCCATCATTTGATGGCGGGCTTCTGATGTCCATCCCTAATTCGAGGCCCCAGTAATAGGCCCTTCTTCTGGTTCATTTACAAAGGCAAATTCCTTCTCAAATGTCCAAAACCATGCGGCACTGCAGGGGGGCAGGTTTGGGTGAGTTATTTTGTTTCTGTGCAGGGTAAATACTGACTGCTTTATTTGTACACTGCAATATAGATATCAGTTTGAATTAAAATCACACCCAAATCTAATTCTCTCTGCACAAGTTACATCTGCCCCACCTGCAGTGCACATGGTTTTGTCCATGTGAGAAGGAATTTGCCTTTGCAAGTGAACCACACACTGTTATAGGTAGCTCAGCTGCTGTGATGTGCTGTTATGACCACTGGGGGGCAGTATAACTACATGTAAGCTCCGGCAGTATTTGGCCTGTTGTAATCTGGGCCAGCTATGGACAGACTGGCCTTTGAGGTAGGTAATGGGGAGAATAGCAGGTACGCCGCCAGCGTTCCGGCTGCTGTTGTTGGCGTTTCTACACCATTACATCGGCAATTCGCCCCCTCGCAGCTAATTGAATGGTTCTGTAGATATCGTTGCAATCGACCATCGATATCATTACCATTTTAATGTCCAAAGAGAATATGAAGGCTGAAAATGTTGCTCCCAAAATGGCCACAGCGTACATCTGTAAGTACCTGCAGGTCCAGGCAGTGGTAGCAGCAGACCCCCAGGGCCTCCAAGCCACCACAGAGGCTATTGCTATGCCACGGACCATGCCCCATTTTCAGACATGCCCCATAGCCTGTGCCTCGGTTGTCACCATACGCAGTGCCGCCTCTGCCATCTACCATCGGCAATGGTGTGAATAGCGATGGCCTGGTGCCACCTTATCACCCTGTGACCTCGCCCATGTCTGCTCATAGAGGCCCCTGGTCACTTATTACCCAGACCCGTGTGCCAGCCAGGACAGTGGAAGCAGACTGCCTGCCACCTACACTGTGCCAACTCCTCGAGTGTAACGTGCAGTTCCCCTGGAACGCGCAGTGCTGAGCACACGGTCTATTAGCTGCACAACAGGAGGAGAACATGCGCGGCATCCTCCCCGTGTGAGCTGGCAGCGGTGCCAGGGGAGCTGCGCTGTCAATTTCCTTATCGCTGATCTGCCGGGTCACAGTCCGGATGAGACGGGAACGCGGCTTAACCCCTTCCTGACAGAGCCAGTTTTTGCGTTCCTGACAGAGCCCTTTTTTTCAAATCTGACATGTATCACTTAAGTGGGGATAACTTTTTTTTGCTTTTACTTATCCCAGTGATTTTGAGATTGTTTTTTCGTGACACATTGTACTTCAAATTAGTGGTAAATTTGGGTCGATACAGTCTGTGTTTTTTTGTGAAAAATACCAAAATGTCGTAAAAAAATGGAAAATTTAGCAATTTGCAAAATGTTAAATTTTCTGCTTGTGAGACAAATAATCATACCACTCAAAATAGTTAATAACTAACATAGACCATATGTCTACTTTATGTTTCCATCATTATTTCAACTTCCTTTTAATTTTTTTGGACACTAGGAGGCTTACAATATGAATAGCAAATTCTCAAATTTTCAAGAAAATTTCAAACACTGATTTTTTTAGGGACCAGTTCAGTTCTGATGTGACTTTGAGGGACTTGTATGTGAGACACCCCCATAAATGATGCCATTTCAAAAACTGCACCCCTCACAGTATTCAAAACAGCATTTTGGAAGTTTGTTAACCCTTTAGGTGTTTCACAGGAATTAAAACAAAGTGTAGGTAAAATTTCATTTTTTTTGCAGATTTGCAATTTTAATAAATTTTTCTAAGGAACACAGTACATTTTACTAGAGAAATGTGACTAAAAATTGATTCCCCCAATTCTTTTGTTTTCATAAATATCCTATATGTGGCCCTAGTGTGCACGTTGACCAAACCACAGGCTTCATAATAGAAGGAGCACCTACTTGATTTTGGAGCCTCCTTTTTATGAGATTATTTTTTAGGCACCATGTAGGTTTCTAGGCACCATAAGATGCTAAAATTTAGGAACCCCCCCACAAGTGACCCCATTTTGCAAACTACACCCCTCAGGGAATTCATCTAGGGGTATAGTGTACATTTCAAACCCCCAGGGGTTTCACCAATTGTGGTACAACTGGGCAGTGAAAATGAAAAATTACATTTTTTACACAAAAATGCAGTTCTGGCTCAAAATTTTTCATTTTCAGAAGGTATGAAGGAGAAAAAGCACCCCAAAATCTGTGCCCCAATTTCTCCCGAGTACGGCAATGCCTCACATGTGACCAAAAAATACCATTTGGGTGCATGGCAGGACTCAGAAAGGAAGGAGTGATTTTTGGATTTTGCAGCTCAGATTCTGGTGGAATGTTGGTGGGTGCTATGTTGCATTAGCAAGACCCCCCAAGCACCAATACAGTGGAACCCCCCCACAAGTGACCCCATTTTGCAAACTACACCCCTCAGGGAATTCATCTAGGGGTATAGTGTACATTTCAAACCCCCAGGGGTTTCACCAATTTTGATACAACTGGGCAGTGAAAATGAAAAATTACATTTTTTTACACAAAAATGCAGTTCTGGCTCAAAATTTTTCATTTTCATAAGGTATGAAGGAGAAAAAGCACCCCAAAATCTGTGCCCCAATTTCTCCCGAGTATGGCAATGCCTCATATGTGACCAAAAAATACCAGTTGGGTGCATGGCAGGACTCAGAAGGGAAGGAGTGATTTTTGGTGGTGGAATGTTGGTGGGTGCTATGTCGCATTAGCAAGACCCCCAAAGCACCAATACAGTGGAACCCCCCCACAAGTGACCCCATTTTGCAAACTACACCCCTCAGGGAATTCATCTAGGGGTATAGTGTACATTTCAAACCCCCAGGGGTTTCACCAATTTTGATACAACTGGGCAGTGAAAATGCAAAATTACATTTTTTTACACAAAAATGCAGTTCTGGCTCAAAATTTTTCATTTTCAGAAGGTATGAAGGAGAAAAAGCACCCCAAAATCTGTGCCCCAATTTCTCCCGAGTACGGCAATGCCTCAAATGTGACCAAAAAATACCATTTGGGTGCATGGCAGGACTCAGAAGGGAAGGAGTGATTTTTGGATTTTGCAGCTCAGATTCTGGTGGAATTTTGGTGGGTGCTATGTCGCATTAGCAAGACCCCCCAAGCACCAATACAGTGGAACCCCCCCACAAGTGACCCCATTTTGCAAACTACACCCCTCAGGGAATTCATCTAGGGGTATAGTGTACATTTCAAACCCCCAGGGGTTTCACCAATTTTGATACAACTGGGCAGTGAAAATGCAAAATTACATTTTTTTACACAAAAATGCAGTTCTGGCTCAAAATTTTTCATTTTCAGAAGGTATGAAGGAGAAAAAGCACCCCAAAATCTGTGCCCCAATTTCTCCCGAGTACGGCAATGCCTCACATGTGACCAAAAAATACCATTTGGGTGCATGGCAGGACTCAGAAAGGAAGGAGTGATTTTTGGATTTTGCAGCTCAGATTCTGGTGGAATTTTGGTGGGTGCTATGTTGCATTAGCAAGACCCCCCAAACACCAATACAGTGGAACCCCCCCACAAGTGACCCCATTTTGCAAACTACACCCCTCAGGGATTTCATCTAGGGGTATAGTGTACATTTCAAACCCCCAGGGGTTTCACCAATTTTGATACAACTGGGCAGTGAAAATGAAAAATTACATTTTTTTACACAAAAATGCTGTTCTGGCTCAAAATTTTTCATTTTCAGAAGGTATAAAGGAGAAAAAGCACCCCAAAATCTGTGCCCCAATTTCTCCCGAGTATGGCAATGCCTCATATGTGACCAAAAAATACCAGTTGGGTGCATGGCAGGACTCAGAAGGGAAGGAGTGATTTTTGGTGGTGGAATGTTGGTGGGTGCTATGTCGCATTAGCAAGACCCCCAAAGCACCAATACAGTGGAACCCCCCCACAAGTGACCCCATTTTGCAAACTACACCCCTCAGGGAATTCATCTAGGGGTATAGTGTACATTTCAAACCCCCAGGGGTTTCACCAATTGTGGTACAACTGGGCAGTGAAAATGAAAAATTACATTTTTTTACACAAAAATGCTGTTCTGGCTCAAAATTTTTCATTTTCAGAAGGTATAAAGGAGAAAAAGCACCCCAAAATCTGTGCCCCAATTTCTCCCGAGTATGGCAATGCCTCATATGTGACCAAAAAATACCAGTTGGGTGCATGGCAGGACTCAGAAGGGAAGGAGTGATTTTTGGTGGTGGAATGTTGGTGGGTGCTATGTCGCATTAGCAAGACCCCCAAAGCACCAATACAGTGGAACCCCCCCACAAGTGACCCCATTTTGCAAACTACACCCCTCAGGGAATTCATCTAGGGGTATAGTGTACATTTCAAACCCCCAGGGGTTTCACCAATTGTGGTACAACTGGGCAGTGAAAATGAAAAATTACATTTTTTTACACAAAAATGCAGTTCTGGCTCAAAATTTTTTATTTTCAGAAGGTATGAAGGAGAAAAAGCACCCCAAAATCTGTGCCCCAATTTCTCCCGAGTACGGCAATGCCTCACATGTGACCAAAAAATACCAGTTGGGTGCATGGCAGGACTCAGAAGGGAAGGAGTGATTTTTGGATTTTGCGGCTCTGATTCTGGTGGAATGAATGGTGGGTGCTATGTGGCATTAGCAAGACCCCCGAAGCACGGTGAAATTATGAACCTAATAATCCATAGATGTGTGGTATAATTTAAAACACTCCTTTATACATAGGCCGGGTTTGTCGGGGCAAGTGTCACACTGGAAAATAGTTTGCTTTCTTATTCCCTTTTTATAGCAAACTTTGCACCTTTTTTGTGTCCTGCCCTTTTTTCCAGTGGAGGGGATTTCATCAGGAAAATGCTGCCCTGGTACAATACGGGGGCCAGTACTAGAAGTACTGGGGCCCTCTGCCTGCTGGTTCCCAAATATTAGGCCCTTTATGACTTCCTCTTGAAAGTGCATAAATGTCCCCCTCTGGCCGGTAGAACGGAATAGCACGTAAGCGTTATACAGTGCCATCTGGATGATATACACGGCCAGCTTCTTGTACCAGATTTTTGTTTTCCGCAGGGCACTGTACGGCTTCAGTACCTGATCTGAAAGATCCACTCCGCCCATGTACCTATTGTAATCCAGGATACAATTAGGTTTTGAGGTGTGGGTACTGGTACCTCGTACAGGGACGGAGGTGGTACTGTCTCCGTGAATTGTTGTCAGTATAAGGACATCCCTCTTGTCCTTATATTTGACCAACAACATATTTTCGGTGCATATTCCCCTGCTTTCACCCCTTCTCATTACTTGGGCAATGTGCGTTTTTGGGAGGCCTCTTTGGTTCTTGCGCACAGTACCGCAAGCTGCTGTACCTCTTGAACCAAGGGCCTTAAACAGGGGGATGCTAGTGTAAAAGTTATCCACATAGAGGTGATAACCTTTATCCAGGAAGGGGTGCACTAAATCCCAGACAATTTTTCCACTAACACCTACGAGGGAGGGGGGGGCATTCTGGCGGTTCAATTCTTGAATCCTTCCCTTCATATACCCTAAACATGTGGGTGTACCCTGAGGTGCTTTCACACAGCTTATACATTTTTATGCCATACCTTGCCCTCTTACTGGGAAGGTACTGGCGGAATTTAACCCTTCCTTTAAAATGTATAAGGGACTCGTCAATACAAATAAATTTTTCAGGGATGTACATCTCTGCAAATTTGGCACTGAAATGATCAATGACCGGCCTGACTTTGAATAGCCGGTCAAAGGTGGGATCATCTCTGGGTGGGCACTGTGCATTATCGTTGTAATGCAAAAATTTAAGGATCGTCTCAAATCGAGCCCGGGTCATGGCCATACGGTAAAATGGGGTGCTGTACAGAACATCTGTACTCCAATATTGCCTAATTTCTGGCTTTTTTACTATGCCCATATGAAACACCAGACCCCAAAACGTCATCATCTCTACTGCATCTACAGGGGTCCACCTAGCAAATGATGACGTGGGGTTTTGAGCAATAAACTGCTGGGCATATAAATTAGTTTGGTCCACCATTAAATTTATAAAATCATCAGAGAAAAATAATTTGAAAAAGTCAATTTCTCTGAGACCTGTGGAATCAAATTGGATTCCTGGCATGGCCAAAAACTCAGGAACCTGGGGCTCAAAATTGTCTGGTGGTGGGGTCCATACGAGATCAATTATTGGGGGGGGGGTCTCAGCTGCTCTACGGGGGCGTCTTTGAGGGGGTCCCTCATCACCAGAGGAGGAAGAGGAGCTTAAGACAAATCCTTCAAATTCCCCGCTTGCATCACTGGCTGTGTCAGAGGCAAGCATGGCATATGCCTCCTCCGCTGAATACATTCTTCTGGATGACTGGGATGACATTTGGGATGACATTTGGGATGACATTTTTATTTTTGTGTTTCTGGTAGTGAAATGTTTCAACACGTGTATAGTGTAGGGGGGGTACAAACTTTATTTCAACCCGGGGGGTATGTAGTGTGTAGTGTGTATGTAGTGCAGAAAAAAAAAAAATACTTTATACAGGAATTTGATCCCAATAAAAAAAAAAAAATTGAAGGGGTTAAAAAAAAAAAAAGGTCCTGCGCCAAAAATTGAGCACAGATGTTGGTCAGTAACGTCCGTCACTGAACAGCGCTCAAAGGCAACAGGAATTTGATCAAAAAAAAAAAAAAATAGATCAACCCTGTGCCGAAAAAGCTGATCAGTGATGTACGTCACTGATCAGCGCACAGTGGCCACAGGACACCCACAAAATCACAGTGTGTGTAAAAAAAAAATAAAAAAAGACCCCACAGCACCCTCAAAAAAAAAAAAAAGGTGATCACTGATGCGACACTGATTACCAGTGAGGGGCAGCAGGTGCACAACCTTTGGTGCAACTGACAGTGCAACTGGCAGCAACTGACAGGTATATATAAAAAAAAAAAAACCCTGCGCCCCCAAAAAGTTGCTGATCAGCTCAGATATACTGATCAGCACAAAAGGGGGGGTAGCAGACACAAAATATACACTCTCTATCACTCTCTGTCACTATCTCTCTCTATCTCTCTATCTCTCACTATCTATCACTCTATGACACTGCAGCAGCAGCAGCACTGACAGTTATATATATATAAAAAAAAAAACCTGCACCCCCAAAAAGGGGGGGTAGCAGACACAAATCTCTCTATCTCTCTATCTCTCACTATCTCTCACTATCTATCACTCTATGACACTGCAGCAGCAGCACTGACAGTTATATATATATAAAAAACCCATGCACCCCCAAAAAGGGGGGGTAGCAGACACAAAATATAGCTCTCTCTGTCACTATCTCTCTATCTCTCTCTATCTCTCTATCACACTGCAGCAGCAGCAGGAAGTCACAAGAAGTCAGATCCAGGAAGCATCCAGCACGCTACAAGCAGTGATCAGGTGATCAGGTAAGGTATTTGCAAGGATCAGGTAAGTATTAGCAAGGATCAGGTCAGTATCACGGCAGATAGGCACGGTGACCGCTCTGCACGCAATTCCAGACCGGAATGGCGTCTGCAGCGCAGTCACCGTTAGTTTAAATGTCGCGCCTTGGCTGTGATTGGCTGTCGGTCCGACGGACCAATCACAGCCTTGGGGGCAGGTGGGGTGAGGGTGGGGTGAGGTGTCATCGTCACCGATGACCCCCTCATGCCCCCTGACGCCCGGCGGTGATTGACACCTGTGTTACCGAGCGTCTGATTCGCTGGTAACACAGGAAAACGCTGTGAATGGCTGTTCACACTGAACAGCCAATCACAGCGATCGCCGACGGGGGGGCGGCATCGCAGCCCCCCCTGGGCATGCAGGGACATGTCTGCTGTCAGGGACAGCAGACATCGTCCCTCTGTCACTGCGTCTCTAGACGCAGTGACACTTTAAAGTCATGACGTACATTTATGCCATGTGTCGGGAAGTACATCCCGGCCATGACGTAAATGTACGTCAAATGTCGGGAAGGGGTTAAAGGGGAACAGTGACAAAACTTGCTCTGTTGCTTGTGTCGGCTTTTTTGTCTATGTCGACCTATTGACCTAAACACCATCAACCTATCATCCGGTCCACCACCCATAGACCCGCAGTGTATAAGCAGCGTGGCATGTGGCACCTCGGTAGGACGCCCGTTGGCAGCAGCGTTACCACACAGACACTTCTCCTGCGTCCACCCCTGACTCATCCTCACTGCGCCGAATCATATTCTCTATGTAGAAATGGCCGCCCAATGGCTCACATCACTGACCATTATCGACTGACAGACAATATTCGATGGTTTACAACATCGCTGGGCATTACTGGGGATACATCAGTGGTGGCCATTCGGCAAATAAATCACTTCGTCACCATCGTATCTCTGCCATTGATGGCGCAAAAGCACTAGGCAGCCACGGTTTACCATCGGGGAAAAAATGAACTGTAATAAACCTAGAGGAGAGGTCACGGAGGTCACAAGCTGTCGCGGCGACTGTATACTCAGTTCTGTACCCAGCCTGTTATCCTCTGTAAACTAATGACCATTTATGAGAACATTTTACTGAGGCGGCTGCTTACTGTACGTCGGCAGAAGACGTCTTAAATATCCTCAGATCCCTCATGTCTCATTTTATGGCTTAAACACTTTACAGCGGCGGAGCGGGTAGGGCGGTGAAGCAGGTGGCAGGAGGGGCACTGGAGCAGGGGGGCGGGTAGGACGCAATGTATTGTTTATACTTCTCCGATATCGTTCTAATCTCAATTATTACAATGTGATTACCAGCGGACAGTGGGCCGTGAGGACGACGCAGTGTTACATTACAGAGGGTGCCTCTCTCTATAACATCGCAGTGTCACTGTATTGTACATTATATGGAGGGTGTCTCTGTATATTACAGTGCAGTGTCACTGTATTGTAAATTATATGGAGGGTGTCTCTTTATATAACATCGCAGTGTCACTGTATTGTAAATTATATGGAGGGTGTCTCTTTATATAACATCGCAGTG
Source organism: Crinia signifera (assembly GCF_055691185.1). NCBI lineage: Eukaryota > Metazoa > Chordata > Amphibia > Anura > Myobatrachidae > Crinia > Crinia signifera. Next base: position 4,164,397 of record NC_139220.1, on the reverse strand, counting down.
TCACTGTATTGTACATTATATGGAGGGTGTCTCTTTATATAACATCGCAGTGTCACTGTATTGTACATTATATGGAGGGTGTCTCTGTATATTACAGTGCAGTGTCACTGTATTGTAAATTATATGGAGGGTGTCTCTTTATATAACATCGCAGTGTCACTGTATTGTAAATTATATGGAGGGTGTCTCTTTATATAACATCGCAGTGTCACTGTATTGTACATTATATGGAGGGTGTCTCTTTATATAACATCGCAGTGTCACTGTATTGTACATTATATGGAGGGTGTCTCTTTATATAACATCGCAGTGTCACTGTATTGTACATTATATGGAGGGTGTCTCTGTATATTATATTGCTATTGCAGTGTCACTGTATTGTACATTATACGATATCGTTCTTATCTTAATTATTACAATGTGATTACCAGAGTACAGTGGGCCGTGAGGACGACGCAGTGTTACATTACAGAGGGTGTCTCTCTCTATAACATCGCAGTGTCACTGTATTGTACATTATATGGAGGGTGTTTCTGTAAATCACAGTGCAGTGTCACTGTATTGTAAATTATATGGAGGGTGTCTCTTTATATAACATCGCAGTGTCACTGTATTGTGCATTATATGGAGGGTGTCTCTTTATATAACATTGCAGTGTCACTGTATTGTACATTATATGGAGGGTGTCTCTTTATATAACATCGCAGTGTCACTGTATTGTACATTATATGGAGGGTGTCTCTGTATATTACATCGCAGTGTCACTGTATTGTACATTATATGGAGGGTGTCTCTGTATATTACATTGCAGTGTCACTGTATTGTACATTATATGGAGGGTGTCTCTTTATATAACATCGCAGTGTCACTGTATTGTACATTATATGGAGGGTGTCTCTTTATATAACATCGCAGTGTCACTGTATTGTACATTAAATGGAGGGTGTCTCTGTATATTACATCGCAGTGTCACTGTATTGTACATTATATGGAGGGTGTCTCTGTATATAACATCGCAGTGTCACTGTATTGTACATTATATGGAGGGTGTCTCTTTATATAACATCGCAGTGTCACTGTATTGTACATTAAATGGAGGGTGTCTCTGTATATTACATCGCAGTGTCACTGTATTGTACATTATATGGAGGGTGTCTCTGTATATTACATTGCAGTGTCTCTGTATTGTACATTATATGGAGGGTGTCTCTGTATATTATATTGCTATTGCAGTGTCACTGTATTGTATATTATATGGAGGGTGTCTATGTATATTACATCGCAGTGTCACTGTATTGTACATTATATGGAGGCTGTCTCTGTATATTACATCGCAGTGTCACTGTATTGTATATTATAATTCCATTGCTCCATATATCTCTAATTCCATTGCTCCATATATCTCTAACCTCATCTCCATTCATACTCCCTCCCGCCCTCTACGGTCAGCTGACGACTGTCGTCTCTCCTCCACCCTGATCACTGCTTCCCATGCTAGAGTACAGGACTTTGCCCGTGCTGCACCCCTTCAGTGGAACGCACTCCCTCGCTCCATTAGACTCTCCCCGACCTTGCAAAGCTTCAAACGGGCACTGAAAACTCACCTAATTATCAAAGCGTACCCTTCCACTGCATAAACCAGCTGGTTCTCCGACCCCTTGCCTGTTTACATCCTGCTATCTAGCCACCACCCCCTCGCTTGCACCTCTTGTAATCTGTCTGTCTCCCCTTCCTACTAGATTGTAAGCTCCTCCGAGTAGGGCCCTCTTCCCTCCTGTTGTCAAAGCCCACTTCTCTTCACATTTCGCTCACAGCTCTCCTCTACTCCAACACTCAGTGACCATCTTTGTCTGCATACTCCTCTCCATCATTGGCCTCAAGCCTCTAGTTATATGTTGATTGAGTCCTCACTACTTACATTTAAGCTGTAATGTGTATTGATCTGTGGCGCTCTTTATTTGTACTGTATTTTTGTTATTTATTCAATGTTATGCCAAGTTTTGTTTCCCTGTATTGTTCCTTTGTACGGCGCTGCGAAACACTTGTGGCGCCTTATAAATAAAATTATAATAATAATAATAGGGTGTCTCTGTATTGTACATTATATGGAGAGTGTGTGTCTCTGTATTGTACATTATATGGAGGATGTCTTTGTATATTATTTTGCTATTGCAATGTCACTGTATTGTACATTATATGGAGGGTGTCTCTGTATATAACATTGCAGTGTCTCTGTATTGTATATTATATGGAGGGTGTCTCTGTGTATTACATCGCAGTGTCACTGTATTGTACATTATATGGAGGGTGTCTCTGTATTGTACATTATATGGAGGGTGTCTCTGTATATTATATTGCTATTGCAGTGTCACTGTATTGTACATTATACGATATCGTTCTTATCTCAATTATTACAATGTGATTACCAGAGTACAGTGGGCCGTGAGGACGACGCAGTGTTACATTGTGTCAGCGTTTGTGCCCTATGAGGGAAATCCACCCAGCATACCGGGTCATGGCATATACTGTATATGGTGCCAAAAGGCTGGTGCTGTATTGACGGTCGGCATCCGTAATGGGAGAGTTATATAGTGGGAGGAGCAGGGTCCCCAGCAGCACAGAGTATATCAGGAGAGGAGTGATGTGTCAGTGAGGACATGGCTGCATGTGACAGGGGCAGTGACATGATGTGAGGAGGGGAATGGAGGCAGCAGGAAGCCACAGACTGAGAGTTATATAGTGGGAGGAGCAGGGTCCCCCAGCAGCACAGAGTATATCAGGAGATGAGTGATGTGTCAGTGAGGACAGGGCTGCATGTGACAGGGGCAGTGACATGATGTGAGGAGGGGAATGGAGGCAGCAGGAAGCCACAAACTGAGAGTTATATAGTGGGAGGAGCAGGGTCCACAGCAGCACAGAGTATATCAGGAGATGAGTGATTTGTCAGTGAGAACAGAGCTGCATGTGACAGGGGCATAGAGGCGCCATATAATTAAATGTCCTCTATGTAGACGCTGTCGTCTTTATGAGTTGATGGATGTGCTGACCCAGTGTGTTACAAAGTCTTATTTCTCTGTATATAATATGTCACGTTACAGAACAGATGTGGGTGTAGGTTGTGTATCACAGCTGTAGTAATAAATGACCGTGTGCGATCTGTGCTGCCGGCAGTGCTATATACCCGGCTCCCTGCTTCTCTCCCATTGCACAGACCTCTCCTGTATACAAAGTGTCTCCCATCCCCCTGCACATGGCCGTTCTCCCCCTGCACAATACATATTATTACAGGATCCCTGGGTCTCCGCGGCACGACCCATCCCTTGCCAGGATCCAGCAGACGGAGGCTGCGGGTGAGTCGGGTCCCTGCGCTTGGTGCAGTGTGTATCAGTGACACGGAATATACAGGGCCAGCAGGCGGAATCCTCTACACTCCTGATTACATATTAACAATGCCAGTGTGGGATGGGGGGTGAAAGGAGGTGGGTGGGGGATTCAGTACAGGGATGTGGGGTGAATAGGAGGTGGGTGGGGGGATGCAGTACAGGGATGGGGAATGAATAGGAGGTGGGTGGGGGATTCAGTACAGGGCTGGGGAATGAATAGGAGGTGTGTGGGGGATTCAGTACAGGGATGGGGGGTGAATAGGAGGTGGGTGGGGGATTCAGTACAGGGATGGGGAATGAATAGGAGGTGGGTGGGGGATTCAGTACAGGGATGGGGAATGAATAGGAGGTGGGTGGGGGGAATCAGTACAGGGATGGGGAATGAATAGGAGGTGGGTGGGGGATTCAGTACAGGGATGGGGGGTGAATAGGAGGTGGGTGGGGGATTCAGTACAGGGATGGGGGGTAAATAGGAGATGGGTGGGGGATTCAGTACAGGGATGGGGAATGAATAGGAGGTGGGTGGGGGGATTCAGTACAGGGCTGGGGAATGAATAGGAGGTGGGTGGGGGGATTCAGTACAGGGTTGGGGAATGAATAGGAGGTGGGTGGGGGGATTCAGTACAGGGATGGGGAATGAATAGGAGGTAGGTGGGGGGATTCAGTACAGGGATGGGGAATGAATAGGAGGTTGGTGGGGGATTCAGTACAAGGCTGGGGAATGAATAGGAGGTGGGTGGGGGGATTCAGTACAGGGCTGGGGAATGAATAGGAGGTGGGTGGGGGATTCAGTACAGGGATGGGGAATGAATAGGAGGTGGGTGGGGGAATCAGTACAGGGATGGGGAATGAATAGGAGGTGGGTGGGGGGATTCAGTACAGGGCTGGGGTATGAAAAGGAGGTGGGTGGGGGATTCAGTACAGGGATGGGGAATGAATAGGAGGTGGGTGGGGGGGAATCAGTACAGGGATGGGGAATGAATAGGAGGTGGGTGGGGGGATTCAGTACAGGGCTGGGGAATGAATAGGAGGTGGGTGGGGGATTCAGTACAGGGATGGGGAATGAATAGGAGGTGGGTGGTGGGGAATCAGTACAGGGATGGGGAATGAATAGGAGGTGGGTGGGGGGATTCAGTACAGGGCTGGGGAATGAATAGGAGGTGGGTGGGAGATTCAGTACAGGGATGGGGAATGAATAGGAGGTGGGTGGGGGGATTCAGTACAGAGATGGGGAATGAATAGGAGGTGGGTGGGGGGATTCAGTACAGGGATGGGGAATGAATAGGAGGTGGGTGGGGGATTCAGTACAGGGATGGGGAATGAATAGGAGGTGGGTGGGGGGATTCAGTACAGGGATGGGGAATGAATAGTAGGTGGGTGGGGGGATTCAGTACAGGGCTGGGGAATGAATAGGAGGTGGGTGGGGGATTCAGTACAGGGCTGGGGTATGAATAGGAGGTGGGTGGGGGATTCAGTACAGGGATGGGGGTGAATAGGAGGTGGGTGGGGGGATTCAGTACAGGGATGGGGAATGAATAGGAGGTGGGTGGGGGGATTCAGTACAGGGATGGGGAATGAATAGGAGGTGGGTGGGGGGATTCAGTACAGGGCTGGGGTATGAAAAGGAGGTGGGTGGGGGGGAATCAGTACAGGGATGGGGAATGAATAGGAGGTGGGTGGGGGGATTCAGTACAGGGATGGGGAATGAATAGGAGGTGGGTGGGGGGAATCAGTACAGGGATGGGGAATGAATAGGAGGTGGGTGGGGGGATTCAGTACAGGGCTGGGGAATGAATAGGAGGTGAGCGGGGGATTCAGTACAGGGCTGGGGAATGAATAGGAGGTGGGTGGGGGGATTCAGTACAGGGCTGGGGAATGAATAGGAGGTGGGTGGGGGGATTCAGTACAGGGCTGGGGAATGAATAGGAGGTGGGTGGGGGGATTCAGTACAGGGCTGGGGAATGAATAGGAGGTGGGTGGGGGGATTCAGTACAGGGCTGGGGTATGAATAGGAGGTGGGTGGGGGGATTCAGTACAGGGATGGGGAATGAATAGGAGGTGGGTGGGGGGATTCAGTACAGGGCTGGGGTATGAAAAGGAGGTGGGTGGGGGGATTCAGTACAGGGATGGGGAATGAATAGGAGGTGGGTGGGGGGGAATCAGTACAGGGCTGGGGAATGAATAGGAGGTGGGTGGGGGGGATTCAGTACAGGGCTGGGGAATGAATAGGAGGTGGGTGGGGGGATTCAGTACAGGGATGGGGAATGAATAGGAGGTGGGTGGGGGGATTCAGTACAGGGCTGGGGAATGAATAGGAGGTGGGTGGGGGGATTCAGTACAGGGATGGGGAATGAATAGGAGGTGGGTGGAGGATTCAGTACAGGGCTGGGGAATGAATAGGAGGTGGGTGGGGGATTCAGTACAGGGCTGGGGAATGAATAGGAGGTGGGTGGGGGATTCAGTACAGGGATGGGGGGTGAATAGGAGGTGGGTGGGGGGATGCAGTACAGGGCTGGGGAATGATATGTTAATATGGAGAGTACCGACTTGTTCACACGCTACCATCCCAGTGGCCATAGAGGGAGATAGCGACGGGATGCGGTGCACTAATACAGTCAGTGGTGTAACAATAGCTCCGCAGACCCTGCTGTGGCGCGGGAGGCACTGAGTAACTGTGGGCGCCGGCGGTCTGCGGGGCTATCACTGAACCGCTGCTATCTGCCGGAACCTGCAGATCTACATGCCTGCTGTGCTCCTCCTGCTGCTGCTAGTGAGAAATAGCCCTAACAAAATGTCCGCCCCCTTACAGCAGACAGGTTCTGAGGATGCTAGAGGAGGCGGCCTCTGCTGTTAGGGGGCGGACATTTTGTTGGAGGCATTTGTCATCAGCAGCAGGAAGAGTGCCGGGACCGCAGGCACGTAGATCTGCAGGTCCCGTAGACCCGGTGGCGGCAAGCAGAGGGGGAGTGAGGGTAAACTTCAGTGGTGGGGGTTGACGAAGGGGTTGGGGGGCACTGACGGATGGGGGGGAGGCACATATCTTGTAGTCACGCTACTGAATACAGTCTCCATGTCGACCTATGTCATCATAGACATAAAACCACTGAAAAACCCATGTTGACCATTTTTCATGTGTCAACCTCTTGCTTGTTGCCCTAGACACTGTTGACCTAATGATCCACACCCCTATTTAATTTGTTGTATGTAAAGTGGATCCTTATGTATTGTGCTGTAAAGAGGGTGTCTCTGTATTGTATATAATATGGAGGGTGTCTCTGTATTGTATATAATGTGGAGGGTGTCTCTGTATTGTATATAATATAAGGGGTGTCTCTGTATTGTATATAATATGGAGGGTGTCTCTGTATTGTATATAATATGGAGGGTGTCTCTGTATTGTATATAATATGGAGGGTGTCTCTGTATTGTATATAATATGGAGGGTGTCTCTGTATTGTATATAATATGGAAGGTGTATCTGTATTGTATATAATATGAAGGGTGTCTCTGTATTGTATATAATATGGAGGGTGTCTCTGTATTGTATATAATATGGAGGGTGTCTCTGTATTGTATATAATATGGAGGGTGTCTCTGTATTGTATATAATATGGAAGGTGTCTCTGTATTGTATATATTATGGAAGGTGTCTCTGTATTGTATATAATATGGAGGGTGTCTCTGTATTGTATATAATATGGAGGGTGTCTCTGTATTGTATATAATATGGAGGGTGTCTCTGTATTGTATATAATATGGAAGGTGTCTCTGTATTGTATATATTATGGAAGGTGTCTCTGTATTGTATATATTATGGAAGGTGTCTCTGTATTGTATATAATATGGAGGGTGTCTCTGTATTGTATATAATATGGAGGGTGTCTCTGTATTGTATATAATATGGAGGGTGTCTCTGTACATTATAAAGGGGTGTCTCTGTATTGTATATAATATGGAGGGTGTCTGTATTATATATTGTATGGAGGGTGTCTCTGTATTGTATATTATATGGAGGGTGTCTCTGTACATTATAAGGGGGTGTCTCTGTATTGTATATTATATGGAGGGTGTCTCTGTACATTATAAGGGGGTGTCTCTGTATTGTATATAATATGGAGGGTGTCTGTACATTATAAGGGGGTGTCTCTGTATTGTATATAATATGGAGGATGTCTCTGTATTGTATATAATATGGAGGGTGCCTCTGTACATTATAAGGGGGTGTCTCTGTATTGTATATTATATGAAGGGTGTCTACATTATAAGGGGGTGTCTTTGTATTGTATATTATATGGAGGGTGTCTCTGTATTGTATGTTATATGGAGGGTGTCTCTGTATATAACATTGCAGTGTCACTGTATTGTACATTATATGTAGGGTGTCTCTGTATATAACATTGCATTGTCACTGTATTGTACATTATATGGAGGGTGTCTCTGTGTATTACATCGCAGTGTCACTGTATTGTATATTATATGGAGGGTGTCTCTGTATATTACATCGCAGTGTCACTGTATTGTATATTATATGGAGGGTGTCTCTGTATATTACATCGCAGTGTCACTGTATTGTACATTATATGGAGGGTGTCTCTGTGTATTACATCGCAGTGTCACTGTATCGTACATTATATGGAGGGTGTCTCTGTATATTACATCGCAGTGTCACTGTATCGTATATTATATGGAGGGTGTCTCTGTATATTACATTGCAGTGTCACTGTATTGTATATTATATGGAGAGTGTCTCTGTATATTACATCGCAGTGTCACTGTATTGTATATTATATGGAGAGTGTCTCTGTATTGTATATTATATGGAGGGTGTCTTTGTATTGTATGTTATATGGAGGGTGTCTCTGTATTGTACATTATATGGAGGGTGTCTCTGTATATTATATTGCAGTGTCACTGTATTGTACATTATATGGGGAGTGTCTCTGTATTGTACATTATATGAGGGTGTCACTGTATTGCATATTATATGGAGGGTGTCACTGTATTGCACATTATATGGAGGGTGTCTCTGTATTGTACATTATATGGAGAGTGTCACTGTATTGCACATTATATGGAGGGTGTCACTTTATTGTACATTATATGGAGGGTGTCTCTGTATTGTACATTATATGGAGGGTGTCTCTGTATTGTACATTATATGGAGGGTGTCACTGTATTGTACATTATATGGAGGGTGTCTCTGTATTGTACATTATATGGAGGGTGTCTCTGTATATTATATTGCAGTGTCACTGTATTGTACATTATATGGAGAGTGTCTCTGTATTGTACATTATATGAGGGTGTCACTGTATTGCATATTATATGGAGGGTGTCACTGTATTGCACATTATATGGAGGGTGTCACTGTATTGCACATTATATGGAGGGTGTCTCTGTATTGTACATTATATGGAGAGTGTCACTGTATTGCACATTATATGGAGGGTGTCACTTTATTGTACATTATATGGAGGGTGTCACTGTATTGTACATTATATGGAGGGTGTCTCTGTATTGTACATTATATGGAGGGTGTCACTGTATTGTACATTATATGGAGGGTGTCACTGTATTGTACATTATATGGAGGGTGTCTCTGTATTGTACATTATATGGAGGGTGTCACTGTATTGTACATTATATGGAGGGTGTCTCTGTATTGTACATTATATGGAGGGTGTCTCTGTATTGTACATTATATGGAGGGTGTCACTGTATTGTACATTATATGGAGGGTGTCTCTGTATTGTATATGATATGGAGGGTGTCTCTGTATTGTACATTATATGGAGGGTGTCTCTGTATTGTACATTATATGGAGGGTGTCTCTGTATTGTACATTATATGGAGAGTGTCACTGTATTGTACATTATATGGAGGGTGTCTCTGTATTGTACATTATATGGAGGGTGTCACTGGATTGTACATTATATGGAGGGTGTCTCTGTATTGTACATTATATGGAGGGTGTCACTGGATTGTACATTATATGGAGGGTGTCTCTGTATTGTACATTATATGGAGGGTGTCACTGTATTGTACATTATATGGAGGGTGTCTCTGTATTGTACATTATATGGAGGGTGTCACTGTATTGCACACTATATGGAGGGTGTCACTGTATTGTACATTATATGGAGGGTGTCTCTGTATATTACATTGCAGTGTCACTGTATTGTATATGATATGGAGGGTGTCACTGTATTGTACATTATATGGAGGGTGTCTCTGTATTGTACATTATATGGAGGGTGTCACTGGATTGTACATTATATGGAGGGTGTCTCTGTATTGTACATTATATGGAGGGTGTCACTGTATTGTACATTATATGGAGGGTGTCTCTGTATTGTACATTATATGGAGGGTGTCACTGTATTGCACATTATATGGAGGGTGTCACTGTATTGCACATTATATGGAGGGTGTCACTGTATTGCACATTATATGGAGGGTGTCTCTGTATTGTACATTATATGGAGAGTGTCTCTGTATATAACATTGCAGTGTCACTGTATTGTATATGATATGGAGGGTGTCACTGTATTTTACATTATATGGAGGGTGTCTCTGTATTGTATATGATATGGAGGGTGTCTCTGTATTGTATATGATATGGAGGGTGTCTCTGTATTGTATATGATATGGAGGGTGTCTCTGTATTGTATATGATATGGAGGGTGTCACTGTATTGTACATTATATGGAGGGTGTCTCTGTATTGTACATAATATGGAGGGTGTCACTGTATTTTACGTTATATGGAGGGTGTCTCTGTATTGTATATGATATGGAGGGTGTCTCTGTATTGTATATGATATGGAGGGTGTCACTGTATTGTACATAATATGGAGGGTGTCTCTGTATTGTATATGATATGGAGGGTGTCTCTTTATTGTATATGATATGGAGGGTGTCTCTGTAGTGTATATGATATGGAGGGTGTCTCTGTATTGTATATGATATGGAGGGTGTCTCTGTATTGTACATTATATGGAGGGTGTCTCTGTATTGTATATGATATGGAGGGTGTCTCTGTATTGTATATGATATGGAGGGTGTCTCTGTATTGTATATGATATGGAGGGTGTCTCTGTATTGTATATGATATGGAGGGTGTCTCTGTATTGTATATGATATGGAGGGTGTCTCTGTATTGTATATGATATGGAGGGTGTCTCTGTATTGTACATTATATGGAGGGTGTCTCTGTGTATTACATCGCAGTGTCACTGTATTTTACGTTATATGGAGGGTGTCACTGTATTGTATATGATATGGAAGGTGTATCTGTATTGTATATGATATGGAGGGTGTCTCTGTATTGTATATGATATGGAGGGTGTCTCTGTATTGTACATTATATGGAGGGTGTCTCTGTATTGTATATGATATGGAGGGTGTCTCTGTATTGTATATGATATGGAGGGTGTCTCTGTATTGTATATGATATGGAGGGTGTCTCTGTATTGTATATGATATGGAGGGTGTCTCTGTATTGTACATTATATGGAGGGTGTCTCTGTATTGTATATGATATGGAAGGTGTCTCTGTATTGTATATGATATGGAGGGTGTCTCTGTGTTGTATATGATATGGAGGGTGTCTCTGTATTGTATATGATATGGATGGTGTCTCTGTATTGTACATTATATGGAGGGTGTCTCTGTGTATTACATCGCAGTGTCACTGTATTTTACGTTATATTTAGGGTGTCTCTGTATTGTATATGATATGGAAGGTGTCTCTGTATTGTATTGTATATGATATGGAGGGTGTCTCTGTATTGTATATGATATGGAGGGTGTCTCTGTATTGTATATGATATGGAGGGTGTCTCTGTATTGTATATGATATGGAGGGTGTCTCTGTATTGTACATTATATGGAGGGTGTCTCTGTATTGTATATGATATGGAGGGTGTCTCTGTATTGTATATAATATGGAGGGTGTCACTGTATTGTATATGATATGGAGGGTGTCACTGTATTGTATATGATATGGAGGGTGTCACTGTATTGTATATGATATGGAGGGTGTCTCTGTATTGTATATGATATGGAGGGTGTCTCTGTATTGTATATAATATGGAGGGTGTCTCTGTATTGTATATGATATGGAGGGTGTCTCTGTATTGTATATGATATGGAGGGTGTCACTGTATTGTATATGATATGGAGGGTGTCTCTGTATTGTATATAATATGGAGGGTGTCACTGTATTGTATATGATATGGAGGGTGTCACTGTATTGTATATGATATGGAGGGTGTCACTGTATTGTATATGATATGGAGGGTGTCTCTGTATTGTATATGATATGGAGGGTGTCTCTGTATTGTACATTATATGGAGGGTGTCTCTGTATTGTATATGATATGGAGGGTGTCTCTGTATTGTATATGATATGGAGGGTGTCACTGTATTGTATATGATATGGAGGGTGTCTCTGTATTGTATATGATATGGAGGGTGTCTCTGTATTGTATATAATATGGAGGGTGTCTCTGTATTGTATATGATATGGAGGGTGTCTCTGTATTGTATATGATATGGAGGGTGTCACTGTATTGTATATGATATGGAGGGTGTCTCTGTATTGTATATGATATGGAGGGTGTCACTGTATTGTATATGATATGGAGGGTGTCTCTGTATTGTATATGATATGGATGGTGTCTCTGTATTGTACATTATATGGAGGGTGTCTCTGTGTATTACATCGCAGTGTCACTGTATTTTACGTTATATTTAGGGTGTCTCTGTATTGTATATGATATGGAAGGTGTCTCTGTATTGTATTGTATATGATATGGAGGGTGTCTCTGTATTGTATATGATATGGAGGGTGTCTCTGTATTGTATATGATATGGAGGGTGTCTCTGTATTGTATATGATATGGAGGGTGTCTCTGTATTGTACATTATATGGAGGGTGTCTCTGTATTGTATATGATATGGAGGGTGTCTCTGTATTGTATGTGATATGGAGGGTGTCTCTGTATTGTACATCATATGGAGGGTGTCTCTGTATTGTATATGATATGGAGGGTGTCTCTGTATTGTATTGTATATGATATGGAGGGTGTCTCTGTATTGTATATGATATGGAGGGTGTCTCTGTATTGTATATGATATGGAAGGTGTCTCTGTATTGTATATGATATGGAGGGTGTCTCTGTATTGTATATGATATGGAGGGTGTCTCTGTATTGTACATTATATGGAGGGTGTCTCTGTATTGTATATGATATGGAGGGTGTCTCTGTATTGTATATGATATGGAGGGTGTCTCTGTATTGTATATGATATGGAGGGTGTCTCTGTATTGTATATGATATGGAGGGTGTCTCTGTATTGTATATGATATGGAGGGTGTCTCTGTATTGTATATGATATGGAGGGTGTCTCTGTATTGTATATGATATGGAAGGTGTCTCTGTATTGTATATGATATGGAGGGTGTCTCTGTATTGTATATGATATGGAGGGTGTCTCTGTATTGTATATGATATGGAGGGTGTCACTGTATTGTATATGATATGGAGGGTGTCTCTGTATTGTACATTATATGGAGGGTGTCTCTGTATTGTACATTATATGGAGGGTGTCTCTGTATTGTATATGATATGGAGGGTGTCTCTGTATTGTATATGATATGGAGGGTGTCTCTGTATTGTATATGATATGGAGGGTGTCACTGTATTGTACATTATATGGAGGGTGTCTCTGTATTGTATATGATATGGAGGGTGTCTCTGTATTGTATATGATATGGAGGGTGTCTCTGTATTGTATATGATATGGAGGGTGTCTCTGTATTGTATATGATATGGAGGGTGTCTCTGTATTGTATATGATATGGAGGGTGTCACTGTATTGTACATTATATGGAGGGTGTCTCTGTATTGTATATGATATGGAGGGTGTCTCTGCACCCTGTAGTTACGCTACCTCAGTGCATCTGAGGTCAGGCAGCATACTGGCCTCCTGGACACAGCAGTGACAGGTGCTGTGCCGGCTGACTCTGTTTGGGACGGGCCTGTGGTGGGTGTATAAAGCTGTCAGCAGCCCCTGCTCATCCCCTGTTATAGGTTTACGTTCAGGGCTTTTGCTGGATAGTTTTTTGGGGACTGTCCACCTCATTCTGGTCCGTTCGCAGCTGGCGTTTGTTCACACGGGGACCAATGTTTGGTGTATGCATATGCCAGGTGCGTGCGGACACCCAAGGCTGTGGGCGGGCGGCGGCGGATAGTTGATCCCATGGGAACGCCGAGCGTTTCATTGGCGTTCCCATTGTAAAACTATAACATTGTCTCCAAATACATGGTTCAGGTTGGTACATACATATAGGTGACCACCAGCCACAGGGACTTGGTGATACAGGGCCGAGCTGGGAAATGTACAGTCTCTGAAGGCACTGCTGTCTGGAAGTATACGTCCATGTGTGTCTATGGCACAGAGCCCCCCCCCCCTCCCCCCACACTATGCAGAACAGGAACGTATCAAACACCCAGATAGAGAGATGCTATGTAATTATAGAGGAGGATTGTGTGTCTGAAACTAGACTGAGGTGTAGGATCCCCACATATATACCCTGTATAGGCAGGTCCCCCATATATACCCTGTATAGGCAGAACCCCCATATATACCCTGTATAGGCAGACACCCCCATATATGCCCTGTATAGACAAGTCCCCCCATATATACCCTGTATAGGCAACCCCCCATATATACCCTGTATAGGCAACCCCCCCATATATACCCTGTATATACCCACCCCCACTCATAATCTCGGACACTCCCTTGACCTAGTCTTCACCCACCATTGTAATCTCTCTGATTTCTCTAATTCTTCCTTCCCACTCTCTGACCACAATCTGCTCTCTTTCACCCTCTCATCCTCCCCTCTCCCCTCATTGCCCAGACCCACAGTCACCAGACGTAACCTCGAGTCTCTTGACCCCACTGTCCTGTCTTCCCTGGAGACTTTCCTCTCTCCTCTCTCAACCATGACGTGCCCCAACCAGGCTGCCTCTTTCTATTACTCTTCTCTCACCTCTGCTCTCGACTCTGTAGCCCCCCTCCACACTGTTCCCCTTCGACGCTCTAAACCACAACCCTGGCACAACAAAATAACTAGATTCTTGCAAAAATGTGCACGCTCTGCTGAACGCCTCTGGAGGAAATCTCACTCTCTGGAAGACTTCCTCCATTTCAAGTTTATTCTCTCCTCCTACAGCGCTGCTCTTTCCTATACCAAACAATCTTTCTTCAAATCTCTCATCTCCCATTCCTCCAATCCCCGACGTCTCTTTGATACTTTCAACACTCTACTTCGCCCTGCACCACCCCTCCTCCCTTCATCCCTCACTGCAACTGACTTTGCCTCCTTCTTCCTCTCTAAAATTGAGGTAATCCGACATGATATCTCCTTCCATACCCCCTCTGCTGCCCACCCACCCCAATCATCCTCCCCTACCAACTACACCACTCTGTCATCCTTCTGCCCTACTACAGCTGAGGAAGTCCGCTCCCTCATCTCATCCTCTCCCCCCTCTACCTGTCCCTTGGACCCTCTCCCCTCCCGTCTCCTCAGTTCCCTCTCCCCCACTGGCTGCTCCCACCTTGCTCACCTCTTTAACCTATCTCTTTCTACTGGCATCTTTCCCTCACCCTTCAAACATGCTCTGGTCTCGCCTATTCTTAAAAAACCTAACCTGGACCCTTTATCTCCCACAAGCTACCGCCCTATCTCTCTTCTCCCATTTGCCTCTAAAATACTAGAACGGCTGGTTTACAGGCGTCTCACCAGCTACCTGTCTGACCACTCCATCCTAGATCCCTTCAATCTGGCTTTCGCCCACTTCACTCCACTGAGACTGCCCTAGTGAAAGTCACCAATGACCTGCTGTCAGCCAAATCCAAGGGTCACTTCTCCCTGCTTATCCTTTTGGACCTATCTGCTGCCTTTGACACTGTGGATCACCCTCTCCTCCTCCACACACTCCAAAACATTGGCCTCTCTGGCACAGTCTTCAACTGGTTTTCCTCTTACCTCTTCAACCGTTCCTTCTCAGTCTCTGCCTCTGGCTCTACCTCACCACCTTCTATCCTTCCTGTCGGGGTCCCTCAGGGTTCCGTCCTTGGCCCCATTCTGTTCTCTCTGTACACCTCCTCTCTGGGTGCACTCATTAACTCCTTTGGCTTCCAATATCACCTCTATGCAGATGACACCCAAATCTACCTCTCCTCTCCTGATCTGTCCCCCACTGTTTTCTCTCAAGTTTCCAACTGCCTCGCTGCCATCTCCACCTGGATGTCAGAGCGATTTCTGAAGCTGAATATGGACAAAACCGAACTTATTATCTTTCCCCCACCCAGAGCTATGCCCCCTACTAATATCTCTATCACTGTTAACAACACCATCATCTCCCCTGTTCCCCAACTCCGCTGCCTGGGTGTCACTCTTGACTCCTCCCTCTCCTTTGCACCCCACATCCAAGCCCTGGCCCATTCTTGCCGGTTCCAGTTACGCAACATTGCTCGCATCAGGCCCTTTCTCTCACAGAGTGCAACTAAGCTGATCATCCACTCATTAGTCATCTCACGACTTGACTACTGTAATGCTCTTCTCACTGGCCTCGCTCAATCCCAACTAGCTCCTCTCCAATCTGTCCTCAATGCTGCAGCCAGGCTTATCTTCCTCTCCCGCCGCTCTTACTCTGCTACTCCCCTTCAACAAAATCTGCACTGGCTTCCATTCCCCTACAGAATCCTCTTCAAACACCTCACACTCACATACAGGGCCATATCTAATTCCATTGCTCCATATATCTCTAACCTCATCTCCATTCACACACCCTCCCGCCCTCTACGGTCAGCTGACGACTGTCGTCTCTCCTCCACCCTGATCACTGCTTCCCATGCTAGAGTCCAGGACTTTGCCCGTGCTGCACCCCTTCAGTGGAACGCACTCCCTCGCTCCATTAGACTCTCCCCGACCTTGCAAAGCTTCAAACGTGCACTGAAAACTCACCTATTCATCAAAGCGTACCCTTCCACTGCATAAACCAGCTGGTTCTCCGACCCCTTGCCTGCTTACATCCTGCTATCTAACCACCACCCCCTCGCTTGCACCTCTTGTAATCTGTCTGTCTCCCCTTCCTACTAGATTGTAAGCTCCTCCGAGTAGGGCCCTCTTCCCTCCTGTTGTCAAAGCCCACTTCTCTTCACATTTCACTCACAGCTCTCCTTTAATCCAACACTCAGTGACCATCTTCATACTCATCTCCATCATTGGCCTCAAGCCTCTAGTTGTATGTTGATTGGGTCCTCACTACTTACATTTAAGCTGTAATGTGTATTGAAACTGTGGTGCTCTTTATTTGTACTGTATTTTTGTTATTTATTCAATGTTATGCCAAGTTTTGTCTCCCTGTATTGTTCCTTTGTACGGCGCTGCGAAACACTTGTGGCGCCTTATAAATAAAATTATAATAATAATAATAATAATATAGGCAACCCCCCCATATATACCCTGTATAGGCAGACACCCCCATATATACCCTGTATAGGCAGGTCCCCCCATATATACCCTGTATAGGCAGACACCCCCATATATGCCCTGTATAGACAAGTCCCCCCATATATACCCTGTATAGGCAACCCCCCATATATACCCTGTATAGGCAACACCCCCATATATGCCTGTATAGGCAGCCCAACCATATATTCCCTGTATAGGCAGAACCCCCATATATACCCTGTATAGGCAGGTCCCCCCATATATACCCTGTATAGGCAGACACCCCCATATATGCCCTGTATAGACAAGTCCCCCCATATATACCCTGTATAGGCAACCCCCCATATATACCTGTATATGCAGACCCCCCATATATACCCTGTATAGGCAGAACCCCCATATATACCCTGTATAGGCAGGTCCCCCCATATATACCCTGTATAGGCAACCCCCCCATATATACCTGTATAGGCAGAACCCCATATATACCCTGTATAGGCAGAACCCCCATATATACCCTGTATAGGCAGGTCCCCCCATATATACCCTGTATAGGCAACCCCCCCCCCATATATACATGTATAGGCAGGCCCCCCATATATACCCCGTATAGGCAGACCCCGCCCATATATATCCTGTATAGGCAGACCCCTCCCCATATATACACTGTATAGGCAGAACCCCCCATATATACCCTGTATAGGCAGAACGCCCATATATACCCTGTATAGGCAGAACACCCATATATACCCTGTATAGGCAGCCCCCCCCATATATACCCTGTATAGGCAGAACCCCCATATATACCCTGCATAGGCAGCCCTCCCCCTCCCTATATATACACTGTATAGGCAGAACCCCCATATATACCCTGTATAGGCAGACCCCTCCCCATTTATATATACCCTGTATAGGCAGACCCCTCCCCATTTATATATACCCTGTATAGGCAGACCCCTCCCCATTTATATATACCCTGTATAGGCAGACCCCTCCCCATTTATATATACCCTGTATAGGCAGACCCCTCCCCATTTATATATACTCTGTATAGGCAGAACCCCCATATATACCCTGTATAGGCAGCCCCCCCTCCCCATATATACCCTGTATAGGCAGAACCCCCATATATACCCTGTATAGGCAGCCCCCCCTCCCCATATATACACTGTATAGGCAGAACCCCCATATATACCCTGTATAGGCAGACCAATCCCCATTTATATATACCCTGTATAGGCAGAACCCCCATATATACCCTGTATTGGCAGAACCCCCATATATACCCTGTATAGGCAGAACCCCCATTTATACCATGTATAGGCAGACCCCCCCATGTATACCCTGTATAGGCAGAACCCCCCATATATACCCTGTATAGGCAGAACCCCCATATATACCCTGTATAGGCAGAACCCCCATATATACACTGTTTAGGCAGAACCCCCATATATACCCTGTATAGGCATTCCCCCCCATATATACCCTGTATAGACAGAACCCCCATATATACCCTGTATAGGCAGCCCTCCCAATATATACACTGTATAGGCAGAACCCCCATATATACCCTGTATAGGCAGACCCCTCCCCATTTATATATACCCTGTATAGGCAGAACCCCCATATATACCCTGTATAGGCAGAACCCCCATATATACCCTGTATAGGCAGACCCCTCCCCATTTATATAATATATATATATATATATATATCCTGTATAGGCAGAACCCCCATATATACCCTGTATAGGCAGAACCCCCATATATACCCTGTATAGGCAGCCCCCCCTACCCATATATACCCTGTATAGGCAGAACCCCCTCCCCATATATACACTGTATAGGCCGAACCCCCATATATACCCTGTATAGGCAGACCCCTCCCCATTTATATATACCCTGTATAGGCAGAAACCCCATATATACCCTGTATAGGCAGAACCCCCATATATACCCTGTATAGGCAGACCCCCCCATATATACCCTGTATAGGCAGAACCCCCCATATATACCCTGTATAGGCAGAACCCCCATATATACCCTGTATAGGCAGAACCCCCCATATATACCCTGTATAGGCAGGACCCAAATCTATACCCTGTATAGGCAGAACCCCCATATATACACTGTATAGGCAGAGCCCCCCCCAAATATACCCAGTATAGGCAGAACCCCCATATATACACTGTATAGGCAGAGCCCCCCCCCAAATATACCCTGTATAGGCAGAGTCCCCCATATATACCCTGTATAGGCAGAACCCCCCATATATACCCTGTATAGGCAGAACGCCCATATATACCCTGTATAGGCAGAACACCCATATATACCCTGTATAGGCAGCCCCCCATATATACCCTGTATAGGCAGAACCCCCATATATACCCTGCATAGGCAGCCCTCCCCCTCCCAATATATACACTGTATAGGCAGAACCCCCATATATACCCTGTATAGGCAGACCCCTCCCCATTTATATATACCCTGTATAGGCAGACCCCTCTCCATTTATATATACCCTGTATAGGCAGACCCCTCCCCATTTATATATACCCTGTATAGGCAGAACCCCCATATATAACCTGTATAGGCAGAACCCCCATATATACCCTGTATAGGCAGCCCCCCCTCCCCATATATACACTGTATAGGCAGAACCCCCATATATACCCTGTATAGGCAGACCAATCCCCATTTATATATACCCTGTATAGGCAGAACCTCCATATATACCATGTATTGGCAGAACCCCCATATATACCCTGTATAGGCAGAACCCCCATTTATACCCTGTATAGGCAGACCCCCCCATGTATACCCTGTATAGGCAGAACCCCCCATATATACCCTGTATAGGCAGAACCCCCATATATACCCTGTATAGGCAGAACCCCCATATATACACTGTTTAGGCAGAACCCCCATATATACCCTGTATAGGCAGTCCCCCCCATATATACCCTGTATAGGCAGAACCCCCATATATACCCTGTATAGGCAGCCCTCCCAATATATACACTGTATAGGCAGAACCCCCATATATACCCTGTAAAGGCAGACCCCTCCCCATTTATTTATACCCTGTATAGGCAGAACCCCCATATATACCCTGTATAGGCAGAACCCCCATATATACCCTGTATAGGCAGACCCCTCCCCATTTATATATATATATATATATATCCTGTATAGGCAGAACCCCCATATATACCCTGTATAGGCAGAACCCCCATATATACCCTGTAAAGAAGCCCCCCCTACCCATATATACCCTGTATAGGCAGAACCCCCTCCCCATATATACACTGTATAGGCAGAACCCCCATATATACCCTGTATAGGCAGACCTCTCCCCATTTATAAATACCCTGTATAGGCAGAAACCCCATATATACCCTGTATAGGCAGAACCCCCATATATACCCTGTATAGGCAGAACCCCCCATATATACCCTGTATAGGCAGAACCCCCATATATACCCTGTATAGGCAGAACCCCCCATATATACCCTGTATAGGCAGAACCCTCATATATACCCTGTATAGGCAGAGCCCCCATATATACCCTGTATAGGCAGAACCCCCATATATACCCTGTATAGGCAGAGCCCCCATATATACACTGTATAGGCAGAACCCCCATATATACCCTGTATAGACAGGAACCCCCATATATTTACCCTGTATAGGCAGACCAGACCGCTCCCCATATATATACCTGTATAGGCAAATCCCCCATATATACCCTTTATAGGCAGAGCCCCCCCCATATATACACTGTATAGGCAGAACCCCCATATATACCCTGTATAGGCAGACCGCTCCCCATATATATACTTGTATAGGCAGAACCCCCATATATACCCTGTATAAGCAGACCGCTCCCCTTATATATACCTGTATAGGCAGAACCCCCACATATACCCTGTATAGGCAGAACCCCCATATATACCCTGTATAGGCAGAACCCCCATATGTACCCTGTAAAGGCAGAACCCCCATATATACCTGTATAGGCAGAACACCCATATATACCCTGTATAGGCAGAGCCCCCCATATATACCCTGTATAGGCAGAACCCCCATATATACCCTGTATAGGCAGACTGCTCCCCATATATATACCCTGTATAGGCAGAGCCCCCATATATACGCTGTATAGGCAGAACCCCCATATATACGCTGTATAGGCAGAGCCCCCCATATATACCCTGTATAGGCAGAGCCCCCCATATATACCCTGTATAGGCAGAGCCCCCCATATATATACCCTGTATAGGCAGAACCCCATATATACCCTGTATAGGCAGAACCCCCATATATACCTTGTACAGGCAGAGCCCCCCATATATATACACCCTGTTTTGGCAGAACCCCATATATACCCTGTATAGGCAGAACCCCCATATATACCCTGTACAGGCAGAGCCCCCAGAGCCGAATTTCCCATTAGGCACGTGAGGCACCGGCCTAGGGGCGGCACATGTTTGGGGGCGGCACTTGGATGCCTGTGATAGTACTGTCAGCCCAAAATGTACCAATAACTGCAAAATATCCACTGTACTGTACTATATTCCATCTTAAATAGAGTGTAAATGGATAGGACTTGCAGATACTGCCCCTATAAACTGTCCTACTTAGTAAACATTATTGTTGTGCCTAGGGGCGCCCTCATCCCTAAATCCGCCCCGTATATATAGTATATGTATGTACGGGGGGGGGGGCGCCAAATATTTTGTGCCTAGGGGCGGCCTCACCCCTAAATTCGCCCCTGAGAGCCCCCCATATATATACCCTGTTCAGGCAGAGCCCCCCATATATACCCTGTATAGGCAGAACCCCCATATTTACCCTGTATAGGCAGACCCCTCCCCATTTATATATACCCTGTATAGGCATACCCCTCCCCATTTATATATACCCTGTATAGGCAGAACCCCCATATATACTCTGTATAGGCAGACCCCTCCCCATTTATATATATCCTGTATAGGCAGAACCCCCATATATATCCTGTATAGGCAGGACCCCCATATATACCCTGTATAGGCAGCCCCCCCTCCCCATATATACCCTGTATAGGCAGAACCCCCATATATACCCTGTATAGGCAGCCCCCCTCCCTATATATACACTGTATAGGCAAAACCCCCATATATACCCTGTATAGGCAGACAAATCCCCATTTATATATACCCTGTATAGGCAGAACCCCCATATATACCCTGTATTGGCAGAACCCCCATATATACCCTGTATAGGCAGAACCCCCATTTATACCCTGTATAGGCAGACCCCCCATATATACCCTGTATAGGCAGAACCCCCATATATACCCTGTATAGGCAGAACCCCCATATATACACTGTTTAGGCAGAACCCCCATATATACCCTGTATAGGCAGTCCCCCCATATATACCCTGTATAGGCAGACCCCCATATATACCCTGTATAGGCAGCCCTCCCAATATATACACTGTATAGGCAGAACCCCCATATATACCCTGTATAGGCAGACCCCTCCCCATTTATATATACCCTGTATAGGCAGAACCCCCATATATACCCTGTATAGGCAGACCCCTCCCCATTTATATATATCCTGTATAGGCAGAACCCCCATATTTACCCTGTATAGGCAGCCCCCTCCTCCCCATATATACACTGTATAGGCAGAACCCCCATATATACCCTGTATAGGCAGACCCCTCCCCATTTATATATACCCTGTATAGGCAGAACCCCCATATATACCCTGTATAGGCAGACCCCTCCCCATTTATATATATCCTGTATAGGCAGAACCCCCATATTTACCCTGTATAGGCAGCCCCCTCCTCCCCATATATACACTGTATAGGCAGAACCCCCATATATACCCTGTATAGGCAGACCCCTCCCCATTTATATATACCCTGTATAGGCAGTACCCCCATATATACCCTGTATAGGCAGAACCCCCATATATACCCTGTATAGGCAGAACCCCCATATATACCCTGTATAGGCAGACCCCTCCCCATTTATATATACCCTGTATAGGCAGAACCCCCATATATACCCTGTATAGGCAGACCCCTCCCCATTTATATATATCCTGTATAGGCAGAACCCCCATATTTACCCTGTATAGGCAGCCCCCTCCTCCCCATATATACACTGTATAGGCAGAACCCCCATATATACCCTGTATAGGCAGACCCCTCCCCATTTATATATACCCTGTATAGGCAGAACCCCCATATATACCCTGTATAGGCAGACCCCTCCCCATTTATATATATCCTGTATAGGCAGAACCCCCATATTTACCCTGTATAGGCAGCCCCCTCCTCCCCATATATACACTGTATAGGCAGAACCCCCATATATACCCTGTATAGGCAGACCCCTCCCCATTTATATATACCCTGTATAGGCAGTACCCCCATATATACCCTGTATAGGCAGAACCCCCATATATACCCTGTATAGGCAGAACCCCCATATATACCCTGTATAGGCAGACCCACCATATATACCCTGTATACGCAGAACCCCCCATATATACCCTGTATAGGCAGAACCCCCATATATACCCTGTATAGGCAGAACCCCCCATATATACCCTGTATAGGCAGAACCCTCATATATACCCTGTATAGGCAGAGCCCCCATATATACCCTGTATAGGCAGAACCCCCATATATACCCTGTATAGGCAGACCCCCCATATATACCCTGTATAGGCAGAGCCCCCATATATACACTGTTTAGGAAGAACCCCCATATATACCCTGTATAGGCAGACCCCCATATATACCCTGTATAGGCAGAACCCCCCATATATACCCTGTATAGGCAGACCCCCCATATATACACTGTTTTAGACAGAACCCCCATATATACCCTGTATAGGCAGACCCCCCATATATACCCTGTATAGGCAGAACCCCCCATATATACCCTGTATAGGCAGACCCCCCATATATACACTGTTTAGGAAGAACCCCCATATATACCCTGTATAGGCAGACCCCCCATATATACCCTGGTATAGGCAGAACCCCCCATATATACACTGTATAGGCAGAGCCCCCATATATACACTGTTTAGACAGAACCCCCATATATACCCTGTATAGGCAGACCCCCATATATACCCTGTATAGGCAGAACCCCCCATATATACCCTGTATAGGCAGAGCCCCCATATATACACTGTATAGGCAGAACCCCCATATATACCCTGTATAGGCAGAACCCCCCATATATACCCTGTATATGCAGACCAGACCGCTCCCCATATATATACCTGTATAGGCAAATCCCCCATATATACCCTGTATAGGCAGAGCCCCCCCCCCCATATATACACTGTATAGGCAGAACCCCCATATATACCCTGTATAGGCAGACCGCTCCCCATATATATACCTGTATAGGCAGAACCCCCATATATCCCCTGTATAGGCAGAAACCCCATATATACCCTGTATAGGCAGAACCCCCATATGTACCCTGTATAGGCAGAACCCCCATATGTACCCTGTATAGGCAGAACCCCCCATATATACCCTGTATAGGCAGAACCCTCATATATACCCTGTATAGGCAGAGCCCCCATATATACCCTGTATAGGCAGAACCCCCATATATACCCTGTATAGGCAGACCCCCCATATATATACCCTGTATAGGCAGAGCCCCCATATATACACTGTTTAGACAGAACCCCCATATATACCCTGTATAGGCAGACCCCCATATATACCCTGTATAGGCAGAACCCCCCATATATACCCTGTATAGGCAGAGCCCCCATATATACACTGTATAGGCAGACCCCCCATATATACCCTGTATAGGCAGAACCCCCCATATATACCCTGTATAGGCAGAGCCCCCATATATACACTGTTTAGACAGAACCCCCATATATACCCTGTATAGGCAGACCCCCATATATACCCTGTATAGGCAGAACCCCCATATATACCCTGTATAGGCAGAGCCCCCATATATACACTGTATAGGCAGAACCCCCATATATACCCTGTATAGGCAGAACCCCCCATATATACCCTGTATAGGCAGACCCCCCATATATACCCTGTATAGGCAGAGCCCCCATATATACACTGTTTAGGAAGAACCCCCATATATACCCTGTATAGGCAGACCCCCCATATATACCCTGTATAGGCAGAACCCCCCATATATACCCTGTATAGGCAGACCCCCCATATATACACTGTTTAGACAGAACCCCCATATATACCCTGTATAGGCAGACCCCCCATATATACCCTGTATAGGCAGAACCCCCCATATATACCCTGTATAGGCAGACCCCCCATATATACACTGTTTAGGAAGAACCCCCATATATACCCTGTATAGGCAGACCCCCCATATATACCCTGTATAGGCAGAACCCCCCATATATACACTGTATAGGCAGAGCCCCCATATATACACTGTTTAGACAGAACCCCCATATATACCCTGTATAGGCAGACCCCCATATATACCCTGTATAGGCAGAACCCCCCATATATACCCTGTATAGGCAGAGCCCCCCATATATACACTGTATAGGCAGAACCCCCATATATACCCTGTATAGGCAGAACCCCCCATATATACCCTGTATATGCAGACCAGACCGCTCCCCATATATATACCTGTATAGGCAAATCCCCCATATATACCCTGTATAGGCAGAGCCCCCCCCCCATATATACACTGTATAGGCAGAACCCCCATATATACCCTGTATAGGCAGACCGCTCCCCATATATATACCTGTATAGGCAGAACCCACATATATACCCTGTATAAACAGACCGCTCCCCATATATATACCTGTATAGGCAGAACCCCCATATATACCCTGTATAGGCAGAACCCCCATATATACCCTGTATAGGCAGAACCCCCCATATATACCCTGTATAGGCAGAACCACCATATATCCCCTGTATAGGCAGAAACCCCATATATACCCTGTATAGGCAGAACCCCCATATGTACCCTGTATAGGCAGAACCCCCATATGTACCCTGTATAGGCAGAACCCCCCATATATACCCTGTATAGGCAGAACCCTCATATATACCCTGTATAGGCAGAGCCCCCATATATACCCTGTATAGGCAGAACCCCCATATATACCCTGTATAGGCAGACCCCCCATATATATACCCTGTATAGGCAGAGCCCCCATATATACACTGTTTAGACAGAACCCCCATATATACCCTGTATAGGCAGACCCCCATATATACCCTGTATAGGCAGAACCCCCCCTATATACCCTGTATAGGCAGAGCCCCCATATATACACTGTATAGGCAGACCCCCCATATATACCCTGTATAGGCAGAACCCCCCATATATACCCTGTATAGGCAGAGCCCCCATATATACACTGTTTAGACAGAACCCCCATATATACCCTGTATAGGCAGACCCCCATATATACCCTGTATAGGCAGAACCCCCCATATATACCCTGTATAGGCAGAGCCCCCATATATACACTGTATAGGCAGAACCCCCATATATACCCTGTATAGGCAGAACCCCCCATATATACCCTGTATATGCAGACCAGACCGCTCCCCATATATATACCTGTATAGGCAAATCCCCCATATATACCCTGTATAGGCAGAGCCCCCCCCCCCCCCATATATACACTGTATAGGCAGAACCCCCATATATACCCTGTATAGGCAGACCGCTCCCCATATATATACCTGTATATGCAGAACCCCCATATATACCCTGTATAGGCAGAAACCCCATATATACCCTGTATAGGCAGAAACCCCATATGTACCCTGTATAGGCAGAACCCCCATATATACCTGTATAGGCAGAACACTCATATATACCCTGTATAGACAGAGCCCCCCCATATATACCCTGTATAGGCAGAACCCCCATATATACCCTGTATAGGCAGACCGCTCCCCATATATATATATATACCCTGTATAGGCAGAACCCCATATATACCCTGTATAGACAGAACCCCCCATATATACCTTGTACAGGTAGAGCCCCCCATATATATATACCCTGTTTAGGCAGAACCCCATATATACCCTGTATAGGCAGAACCCCCATATATACCCTGTACAGGCAGAGCCCCCCATATATATACCCTGTATAGGCAGAACCCCCATATATACCCTGTATAGGCAGAACCCCCATATATACCCTGTATAGGCAGAGCCCCATATATACCCTGTATAGGCAGAGCCCCCCATATATACCCTGTATAGGCAGAGCCCCCCATATATACCCTGTATAGGCAGAGCCCCCCATATATACCCTGTAAAGGCAGAGCCCCCCCCCATATATACACTGT
The DNA here is from genome assembly GCF_055691185.1 of Crinia signifera. Classification (NCBI taxonomy): domain Eukaryota; kingdom Metazoa; phylum Chordata; class Amphibia; order Anura; family Myobatrachidae; genus Crinia; species Crinia signifera. The sequence goes on along the minus strand of NC_139220.1, from coordinate 4,137,121 downwards.
ATAGGCAGAACCCCCATATATACCCTGTATAGGCAGACCGCTCCCCATATAAATACCTGTACAGGCAGAACCCACATATATACCCTGTATAGGCAGAACCCCCATATATACCCTGTATAGGCAGCCCCCCCTACCCATATATACACTGTATAGGCAGAACACCCATATATACCCTGTATAGGCAGACCAATCCCCATTTATATATATACCCTGTATAGGCAGTACCCCCATATATACCTTGTATAGGCAGAACCCTTATATATACCCTGTATAGGCAGAACCCCATATATACCCTGTAAAGGCAGAGCCCCCCCCATATATACCCTGTATAGGCAGAACCCCATATATACCCTGTAAAGGCAGAGCCCCCCCCCATATATACCCTGTAAAGGCAGAGCCCCCCCCCCCCCCCCATATATACCCTGTACAGGCAGAGCCCCCCATATATACCCTGTACAGGCAGAGCCCCCCATATATATACCCTGTATAGGCAGAACCCCATATATACCCTGTAAAGGCAGAGCCCCCCCCATATATACCCTGTATAGGCAGAGCCCCCCATGAGGCAGGGGCACCACTACACCCAGCTGGGGAGGCTGCAGCTTCCTGCTTATACTGAAGTTCCCACAGCTCCCAGTAAGTGCGGAGAGTGGGGATGGGAGATCTGTCAGGAAACTGGATAGGAGACAGCAACTGATCTCACAGCCTAAAAATAATCCACTCACAGATTCCTCCATGTTCCTGAGCCCCCCAGAGACAACACAGCCACCTGGAGCCTGGGCCCCCACAAGGTAAGCGTGTGACTGTGTCCCCTAGGAGCCACATGGCACCAGCACAGGCTGAGGGGGAAATGTTCTCTGTATGGGCAGGAAAGGGTGTTGTGTTTCTGTCTGCCTTACCTACCCCTTTATAGTCCTCGCCATGTCCCTGTACTGTATATACCTACCCCTGTATAGTCCTCGCCATGTCCCTGTACTGTATATACCTACCCCTGTATAGTCCTCGCCATGTCCCTGTACTGTATATACCTACCCCTGTATAGTCCTCGCCATGTCCCTGTACTGTATATACCTACCCCTGTATAGTCCTCGCCATGTCCCTGTACTGTATATACCTACCCCTGTATAGTCCTCGCCATGTCCCTGTACTGTATATACCTACCCCTGTATAGTCCTCGCCATGTCCTAGGACTGTATATACCTACCCCTGTATAGTCCTCGCCATGTCCTAGGACTGTATATACCTACCCCTGTATAGTCCTCGTCATGTCCCAGGACTGTATATACCTACCCCTGTATAGTCCTCGCCATGTCCCAGGACTGTATATACCTACCCCTGTATAGTCCTCACCATGTCCCAGGACTGTATATACCTACCCCTGTATAGTCCTCGCCATGTCCCAGGACTGTATATACCTACCCCTGTATATTCCTCGCCATGTCCCAGGACTGTATATACCTACCCCTGTATAGTCCTCGCCATGTCCCAGGACTGTATATACCTACCCCTGTATAGTCCTCGCCATGTCCCAGGACTGTATATACCTACCCTTGTATTGTCCTCACCATGTCCCAGGACTGTATATATACCTACCCCTGTATAGTCCTCACCATGTCCCAGGACAGTATATACCTACCCCTGTATAGTCCTCACCATGTCTGACTGTATATACCTACCCCTGTATAGTCCTCGCCATGTCCCAGGACTGTATATACCTACCCCTGTATAGTCCTCACCATGTCCCAGAACAGTATATACCTACCCCTGTATAGTCCTCACCATGTCCCTGTACTGTATATACCTACCCCTGTACAGTCCTCACCATGTCCCAGGACTGTATATACCTACCCCTGTATAGTCCTCACCATGTCCCTGTACTGTATATACCTACCCCTGTATAGTCCTTGCCATGTCCCTGGACTGTATATACCTACCCCTGTATAGTCCTCACCATGTCCCAGGACTGTATATACCTACCCCTGTATAGTCCTCACCATGTCCCAGGACTGTATATACCTACCCCTGTATAGTCCTCGCCATGTCCCAGGACTGTATATACCTACCCCTGTATAGTCCTCACCATGTCCCTGTACTGTATATACCTACCCCTGTATAGTCCTCACCATGTCCCAGGACTGTATATACCTACCCCTGTATAGTCCTCGCCATGTCCCAGGACTGTATATGCCTACCCCTGTATAGTCCTCGCCATGTCCTAGGACTGTATATACCTACCCCTGTACAGTCCTCACCATGTCCCAGGACTGTATATACCTACCCCTGTATAGTCCTCACCATGTCCCAGGACTGTATATACCTACCCCCGTATAGTCCTCACAATGTCCCAGGACTGTATATACCTACCCCTGTATAGTCCTCGCCATGTCCTAGGACTGTATATACCTACCCCTGTACAGTCCTCACCATGTCCCAGGACTGTATATACCTACCCCTGTATAGTCCTCGTCATGTCCCAGGACTGTATATACCTACCCCCGTATAGTCCTCACCATGTCCCAGGACTGTATATACCTACCCCTGTATAGTCCTCACCATGTCCCAGGACTGTATATACCTACCCCCGTATAGTCCTCACAATGTCCCAGGACTGTATATACCTACCCCCGTATAGTCCTCACCATGTCCTAGGACTGTATATACCTACCCCTGTATAGTCCTCACCATGTCCCAGGACTGTATATACCTACCCCTGTATAGTCCTCACAATGTCCCAGGACTGTATATACCTACCCCTGTATAGTCCTCACCATGTCCCAGGACAGTATATACCTACCCCTGTATAGTCCTCACCATGTCTGACTGTATATACCTACCCCTGTATAGTCCTCGCCATGTCCCAGGACTGTATATACCTACCCTCGTATAGTCCTCACCATGTCCCAGGACTGTATATACCTACCCCCGTATAGTCCTCACAATGTCCCAGGACTGTATATACCTACCCCTGTATAGTCCTCACCATATCCCTGGACGGTCTGTGTCCTATACAGTATATACATTATGGCCCTTATTCAGATCCGATCGCAGTACGAATTAGTTCTCACAATGGGCAAAACCATGTGTACTGCAGGTACATTTGGGTGGGGTGTGTTGAAACTGAAATCTAAATTGCAGTGTAAGAATAATGCAGCCAGTATTTACCCTGCACAGAAACAAAATAACTCACACAAATCTAACTCTCTCTCTCTATACATGTTACATTTGCCCCACCTGCAGTGCACATGGTTTTGCCCATTTTGAGAACTAATTTGTACTGTGATCAGATCTGAATAAGGGCCTTTGTACATTGTGTCCTGCACTGGAGTATACATTATACATACATTGTGTCTTGCACTGGGGTATACATTATACATACATTGTATCTTGCACTGGGGTATACATTATATATATATATTGTGTCCTGCATTGTATATACATTATATATATATATATATATATATATATATATATATATATACACACACACACATTATAGTCAGTAAGCTCTCTGGCCTGTGTCAGTAAGCACCCCTCTGTGTCAGTAAGCTCTCCTTTTGTGTCAGTAAGCTCTCCATCTGTGTCAGTAAGCTCTCCTTTTGTGTCAGTAAGCTCTCCTTCTGTGTCAGTAAGCACTCTTACCTGTGTCGATACCCTGTCCGCATGTGTCAGTAAGCTCTCCAGCTTGTGTCAGTAAGCTCTCCGGCCTGTATCAGTAAGCTCTCAGGCATGTCAGTAAGCTCTCTGACTTGTGTCAGTAAGCTCTCCGGCATGTGTCAGTAAGCTCTCCGGCATGTGTCAGTAAGCTCTCTGGTCTGTGTCAGTAAGCTCTCCGGCCTGTGTCAGTAAGCTCTTCGGCCTGTGTCAGGAAGCTACCTGTTCTGTGTCAGTAAGCTCTCAGGTCTGTGTCAGTAAGCTCTCAGGTCTGTGTCAGTAAGCTCTCTGGCCTGTGTCAATAAGCTCTCCGGCATGTGTCAGTAAGCTCTCAGGCATGTCAGTAAGCTCTCTGACTTGTGTCAGTAAGCTCTCCGGCATGTGTCAGTAAGCTCTCCGGCATGTGTCAGTAAGCTCTCTGGTCTGTGTCAGTAAGCTCTCCGGCCTGTGTCAGTAAGCTCTCCGGCATGTGTCAGTAAGCTCTCTGGTCTGTGTCAGTAAGCTCTCCGGCCTGTGTCAGTAAGCTCTCTGACTTGTGTCAGTAAGCTCTCCGGCATGTGTCAGTAAGCTCTCCGGCATGTGTCAGTAAGCTCTCTGGTCTGTGTCAGTAAGCTCTCCGGCCTGTGTCAGTAAGCTCTCCGGCCTGTGTCAGGAAGCTACCTGGTCTGTGTCAGTAAGCTCTCAGGTCTGTGTCAGTAAGCTCTCAGGTCTGTGTCAGTAAGCTCTCTGGCCTGTGTCAATAAGCTCTCCGGCATGTGTCAGTAAGCTCTCAGGCATGTCAGTAAGCTCTCTGACTTGTGTCAGTAAGCTCTCCGGCATGTGTCAGTAAGCTCTCCGGCATGTGTCAGTAAGCTCTCTGGTCTGTGTCAGTAAGCTCTCCGGCCTGTGTCAGTAAGCTCTCCGGCATGTGTCAGTAAGCTCTCTGGTCTGTGTCAGTAAGCTCTCCGGCCTGTGTCAGTAAGCTCTCCGGCCTGTTTCAGGAAGCTACCTGGTCTGTGTCAGTAAGCTCTCAGGTCTGTGTCAGTAAGTTTTCCGGCCTGTGTCAGTAAGCTCTCCGGCATGTGTCAGTAAGCTCTCCGGCATGTGTCAGTAAGCTCTCTGGTCTGTGTCAGTAAGCTCTCCGGCCTGTGTCAGTAAGCTACCTGGTCTGTGTCAGTAAGCTCTCAGGTCTGTGTCAGTAAGCTCTCCGACCTGTGTCAGTAAGCTCTCTGCCTGTGTTAGTAAGCTCTCCGGCCTGTGTCAGTAAGCTCTCCGGCCTGTGTCAGTAAGCTCTCTGCCTGTGTCAGTAAGCTCTCCGGCCTGTGTCAGTAAGCTCTCCGGCCTGTGTCAGTAAGCTCTCCGGCCTGTGTCAGTAAGCTCTCCGGCCTGTGTCAGTAAGCTCACTGGCCTGTGTCAGTAAGCTCTCCGGCCTGTGTCAGTAAGCTCTCCGGCCTGTGTCAGTAAGCTCTCTGCCTGTGTCAGTAAGCTCTCTGGCCTGTGTCAGTAAGCTCTCGGGCCTGTGTCAGTAAGCTCTCCGGCCTGTGTCAGTAAGCTCTCCGGCCTGTGTCAGTAAGCTCTCCGGCCTGTGTCAGTAAGCTCTCCGGCCTGTGTCAGTAAGCTCTCCGGCCTGTGTCAGGAAGCTACCTGGTCTGTGTCAGTAAGCTCTCAGGTCTGTGTCAGTAAGCTCTCCGGCCTGTGTCAGTAAGCTCTCCGGCCTGTGTCAGTAAGCTCTCTGCCTGTGTCAGTAAGCTCTCTGCCTGTGTCAGTAAGCTCTCCGGCCTGTGACAGTAAGCTCTCGGGTCTGTGTCAGTAAGCTCTCTGGCCTGTGTCAGTAAGCTCTCCGGCCTGTGTCAGTAAGCTCTCCGGCCTGTGTCAGTAAGCTCTCTGCCTGTGTCAGTAAGCTCTCCGGCCTGTGTCAGTAAGCTCTCCGGCCTGTGTCAGTAAGCTCTCCAGCCTGTGTCAGTAAGCTCTCCGGCCTGTGTCAGTAAGCTCACTGGCCTGTGTCAGTAAGCTCTCCGGCCTGTGTCAGTAAGCTCTCCGGCCTGTGTCAGTAAGCTCTCTGCCTGTGTCAGTAAGCTCTCTGGCCTGTGTCAGTAAGCTCTCGGGCCTGTGTCAGTAAGCTCTCCGGCCTGTGTCAGTAAGCTCTCCGGCCTGTGTCAGTAAGCTCTCCGGCCTGTGTCAGTAAGCTCTCCGGCCTGTGTCAGTAAGCTCTCTGCCTGTGTCAGTAAGCTCTCTGCCTGTGTCAGTAAGCTCTCCGGCCTGTGACAGTAAGCTCTCGGGTCTGTGTCAGTAAGCTCTCCGGCCTGTGTCAGTAAGCTCTCAGGCCTGGGGAATCACTGGCATGTATCAGGTTTCTGTAACCATACGTCAGACAATCCTAACATTCAGCAATCGGCCTGACACGCTGGGAGAGGAAGCCACAAACACTCAGTCACAGAATTGCTCCTAGACAGAGGAACCCAAGGGCTGCCGTTGGTGGAGATGAATGATTACAAGCGAGTGGGAGAGAGGTGTAATAGTAGTGTGAGAGAGGAGGGAGGAGGGTCCTGCTCCAAGGAGCTTACAATCTAGAGGGACACCATGGCCCTTATTCTGGTTCGGGCGGTACGGCCCGCGTGCGGCCGTACCGCCGATGTTTTTATTCTGCACATGCGCAGAGGTCAATCTGCGCATGTGCAGCCCCCTTCGCCGCAGACGTATTTCGTCCGCCGCAAAGGGGGCGTATAGGGGCGTGAGGGGCTTCATACCCTCATTTCCCTATGTGTACGCCCCGCGTTTCATGGGCGTTCCCATGCAAACGCGGGGCGTATGCATGGTAATGAGGGTATGACGCAACTCATGGGGGCGGAAAGCTGACGTCGCCGGATGTCAGCTCTCAGCCCCCATACAAGCTAGCACACGGACGATTGTCCGTGTGGTCTCAGCTTGCGGGAGCTGCTGGGGCGTGCGGACCTGCCTTCGATGGTCGACGACCATCGAATGCAGGGGGCAGCTCCCACCATGGTGGAGGCGTACGCCTCCACCATTTTTATGCGGATCGCCAGCCGTCCGTGTACGGACGGCCGTGGCGATCCGTCTCGTGGGCGGGGATTGGTTTGTGCGGCCGGAGCACCGTGTGCGGCTCCGGCCGCACCAACCAGAATAAGGGCCCATGACTGGAAGCAGGTTATGGGTGTGGATGAGAGCGGATACCTATAATAATGTCCCTCGGAGGGTTTGTTATCTCCCTAATATACTGATGATCTACACCATGGGTCTTCGAACTGCGGCCCTCCAGATGTTGTGGAACTACATGTCCCAGCATGCCCTGACAGTTTTGGCATGCTCTTATAGGAAAAAATGTGGCAATGCATGCTGGGACATGTAGTTTCACAACATCTGGAGGGCCGCAGTTTGAAGACCCATGATCTACACCAGCGTCATTTGCTGTAATAATCTGAATCCATCTTCATGGGTCAATGTGGCCACTTCTGGTCCATCTTATGTCCAATAGGTCTTTGTAGAACGGTCTTCGGTCCCTTCCGGAAATGTGGAAGCACCGTGGTCAGATCGCAGCCGGGGGTCTCCCATTCTATCGATACTGCGTCCGCTAGGTGGATAGAACCGGGACAATTAGCAGACATGTAAACACAGAAACATCGTCTGGAATCCTCTGCTGACAATATATCACATGCAGCGAGCGGGAACACAAAGCTGGCCCGGAACGTCGCCAAGTGGAGATTACGTTCCCTCAGCGACATAAGCATATTTCACTGGGGATGAATGGACGCAGCTGCGCCGCTTCTAAACTAAATAAATCTCAATTTGTTGAATGGAGATTTTATCATCGTAACGGGAAATGGAACTGCGAGCGGCGATGAGGCCGCGTCTTCTGCTGCCACCTGCGAGACGACGGGGGAATGCTGACACAAATACTAAGCATTAATAAAAGTCATTCATCGCTCTGACTCATTAGTACATGTCGGCATTCTATGTAATAGTATTCTCCTCACCCGTAAGGGTATCTATACTGGGCACAAAGGCCCTTATTCAGATCTGATCGCAGTACAAATTTGTTCTCAAAATGGGCAAAACCATGTGCACTGCAGGTGGGGCAGATGTAACATGTGCAGAGTTAGTTAGATTTGTGTGAGTTATGTTGTTTCTGTGCAGGGTAAATACTGGCTTCATTATTATAACTCTGCAATTTAGATTTCAGTTTCACCACACCCCACCCAAATGTAACTCTCTCTGCACATGTTACATCTGCCCCACCTGCAGTACACATGGTTTTGCCCATTTTGAGAACAAATTTGTACTGCAATCATATCTGAATAAGGGCCAATGAGTCCAGGGCCCCCACATTACATCGCTCCCATGTTTTAATACTTATTTTCCTGAGTCCCGCATCAGGCGCTGCATCTGTGGTAAAAATTGCAGCCAAAATGGCCGCCGCGCATGCGCAGTGGTGAAAATAGCCTTCGGAACATGGCGGACGCTGAAAATATTGGTGGAAAATGAAATGTCTTTAGAATGTGTTATTGGATTACATGCGATTATCACGCCACATGTATGTAATATAAGATCTTCGGCATTTTCTTTGATTTAGTTACCTGTATAAGAGCTCTGAGGGATATTTACTAACGTCACATCGCTGATTTCCTCACAGAACAATAATAACATATAATATTGTTCCCCCTACCGTTACCAGCAGTGATTCCATAGCACCTGCTCCATCTGGAGATATGAGCCTCTCGTTCTGTGGCAACAACACCAAGACCTCGTACAACGTGAATAATGGGGTGCTGAACAACATCTGCTTCCTGGACGCCCTGAACCTGGTCCCCCACGTCTTCCTGCTCTTCATAACCTTCCCAATCCTATTCATAGGTGAGTGACCTGGCCCTGAGTGTAGAGGTCCATAGGGATCAGTGTAAGATATGTCTGGCCTTCAGCCCCTGCACCCTGTAATGGAAATGTCAGGATCCCCACTCTAGTGGCTGTCCTGAGGTGGGACCGGGGTGCCTTCACCTACCCCACCTGAGCCTGGGTGTATCGTCTTGTGGCAGGTCTGAGGTGGGATTGGGGTGTCTTCTTCTACCCCACCTAAGCCTGGGTGTATCATCTTGCAGCTGGTTTGAGGAGGGATTGGGGATCTATCACTTACCTCACCTAAGCCTGGGTGAATCATGTTGTGGCTGGTCTGAGGTGGGATTGGGGATCTATCACCTACCCACATAAGCCTGGGTGTATCATTTTGCAGCTGGTCTGAGGTGGGACTGGGGTGCCTTCACCTTCCCCACCTGAGCCTGGGTGTATCATCTTGTGGCTGGTCTGAGGTAGGACTGGGGTGCCTTCACCTAACCCACCTAAGCCTGAGTGTATCATCTTGTGGCTGGTCTGAGGTAGGACTGGGGTGCCTTCACCTAACCCACCTAAGCCTAGGTGTATCATCTTGTTGCTGGTCTGAGGTAGGACTGGGGTGCCTTCACCTAACCCACCTAAGCCTGGGTGTATCATCTTGTTGCTGGTCTGAGGTAGGACTGGGGTGCCTTCACCTAACCCATCTAAGCCTGGGTGTATCATCTTGTGGCTGGTCTGAGGTAGGACTGGGGTGCCTTCACCTTCCCCACCTGAGCCTGGGTGTATCATCTTGTAGCTGGTCTGAGGTAGGACTGGGGTGCCTTCACCTTCCCCACCTGAGCCTGGGTGTATCATCTTGTAGCTGGTCTGAGGTGGGACTGGGGTGCCTTCACCTAACCCACCTAAGCCTGGGTGTATCATCTTGTGGCTGGTCTGAGGTAGGACTGGGGTGCCTTCACCTAACCCATCTAAGCCTGGGTGTATCATCTTGTGGCTGGTCTGAGGTAGGACTGGGGTGCCTTCACCTTCCCCACCTGAGCCTGGGTGTGTCATCTTGTGGCTGGTCTGAGGTGGGACTGGGGTGCCTTCTGAGGATCTGTCCAGACTTCCGGTGCTTTATTCTTCCTACATGGAAAGTGTCCTGTGACTCACCCCAATATGCCTTGTATCTGCCACCATCACACATAGAGCGACTCGTGTCCTGCTGGTGAGTCAGGATGTCAGAGGTCTCTGGAGCAGGTACGAAGACGTCACCTCCCATACAGGAGAGGACACGGCACAATGCGCAGACACTGACATAGTCCTGGGGGATTGGAAGTAGCACTGTGCCCAGTGGGTGGGGACACATTCATCAGTATGACAGTTATTTTGATTAGTAGCCCCTGGTGGGTGGGTCTGGTGCCTCCTCATTCCTGATTGGTGGATCATTTATCTCTCTTCATTCTCCTAAACGGTGCAGGATGGGGAAGTCAGAGTTCCAAGGTCCAGATTCATCACAATACCTGGCTGCACTTCCCCGGACACAACCTGCGGTGGCTGCTGACCTTTGTGCTGCTGTTTGTCCATGTCTGCGAGATCGCGGAGGGTGTGGTGTCAGACAGGTGAGTCCGCGCCAGGCCCATCTCTTACATATAATCACATTTATACTATACATACTAGATGTTCTCGGTGCTGCCTGGGTGTTCCTCTCGATTCTTCGTCTCTCTCCTCCCTCTTCAGCACTTCAGCGTAAGTTCGCCCCAGATGCCCAGAGGCAAGATCTATATTGGTGCCAGTCCCCCCCCCCCCCCCCCAAGAGCAAATGCATATATATTTCAGAATGCCATAAAAGCAATATCGATGGCTTTCAATTGCTGGATTTAAACTTGCAGAGGAGGAGAGGTGCCCCTTGGGAGCAGGAGCCTGGCGGCAGATGACTCCATTGCCTCCCAGAGTTTTGCCTCTGATTGGTTGGCTGATACACTACCTCTCTCCAAGGCTTAGTACACTGAGCCCATATATATATATATATATATATATATATATATAAATATCATGGAACAGGCTTTATAATAACTGATAGTTGTATAATAAATATTAGAATGATGCTACGAGGCATTAAAGGGATTTTGTAATCATATTTAATAATGAAAACATTTAGCTGCGGTGTGATTGGTCCATCTGTATCAGTGATGCCCTTACATCGTTCTATGTAGGGAAATGGACTCCCGGCATCTCCACCTGTTCATGCCGGCGATTATCGGATTCATCGCAGCAACAACCTCCATCATCTATTACCATAATATTGAGACGTCCAACTTCCCCAAACTCTTATTAGGTAAGAGCAAATATTCTGCACTGTGAAATGTGCATAGAGCTTCACACGGGGCGAGGTCCAGGGATCCGGTGGCCAAGATGTCTGACGATAGCCTCACATGCCTTAGTGGTGCCGCTAAGTTGGGAGGTCTATCACCTGATTTATGTCCTTGTGTCGCCCTTACCCAGCTCTCTTCCTCTATTGGGTGCTGGCCTTTGTAGCCAAAACAATTAAGCTGGTGAAATATTGTGAGATTGGCATCGGTCTGAACCAGTTGCGATTCTGCATCACCGGGTTGATGGTCATCCTGTACGGGCTCCTGATGGCGGTGGAGATTAATGTCATTAGAGTCCGGGTAGGTTATTTTTCTCTGCGCGCTGTCTGTTCGTCCGCTGGGACACCTCTTATGTATTACCCCTCTCTTCTTCCAGAAATACGTCTTTTCCATAAGCCCCCAGAAAGTCAAACCCCCTGAGGATCTGCAAGACCTGGGCGTAAGGTTCCTTCAACCATTCGTCAACTTGCTTTCCAAAGCGACGTACTGGTGGATGAACACGCTCATCGTCTCCGCGCACAAGAGACCCATCGACTTAAAGACGATCGGAAAGTTGCCCATCGCGATGAGGGCCCTCACCAACTACGTCTGCCTCAAAAACGCGTACGCGGAGCAGAAGGTAACGTTTATTGAGCAGTACTTATAATGGTTGGTGCCAATCCTCTGCCCAATGCGTTATTGCCAGTGGCAACAGGTGAATGAAGATTACAGAACAGAACTTTAATTTAAATTCCCCAAATTATCAGAGCACAGAGAGCCGGCCTTGGAAGAGGTACAGAGGACCCAGGTACGTGCCCGTCTGGGGGTAAAGGAGGTGCAGCCAAAATCTCCCCAATAAACTGTGGTGCCCCTTCAGCTGGACAGCATTCATCCAGTGCCATGGTATTACCAATATGGCCACATTACGGCACACCAGCCCATGCCCCCAGGGGCTTGGAAAGCTGAATGTGGCCCTAGGGCCTCCTGTTGTGCCTCAATGATCTATTTCTGTGTCCTGCTTCATCCACCTGCCCAGCATCACTATATAACTAAAAATAGCTGTACAGCATTGTCACCGTCCCGTCTAGTACCGTGTCCAGGCCACGTGTACAGCATTGTCCCCGTCCCGTCTAGTACCGTGTCCAGGCCACGTGTACAGCATTGTCCCCGTCCCGTCTAGTACCGTGTCCAGGCCACGTGTACAGCATTGTCACCATCCCGTCTAGTACCGTGTCCAGGCCACGTGTACAGCATTGTCCCCGTCCCGTCTAGTACCGTGTCCAGGCCACGTGTACAGCATTGTCCCCGTCCCGTCTAGTACAGTGTCCAGGCCACGTGTACAGCATTGTCACCATCCAGTCTAGTACCGTGTCCAGGCCACGTGTACAGCATTGTCCCCGTCCCGTCTAGTACTGTGTCCAGGCCACGTGTACAGCATTGTCACCATCCCGTCTAGTACCGTGTCAAGGCCACGTGTACAGCATTGTCCCCGTCCCGTCTAGTACCGTGTCCAGGCCACGTGTACAGCATTGTCACCATCCCGTCTAGTACCGTGTCCAGGCCACGTGTACAGCATTGTCCCCGTCCCGTCTAGTACAGTGTCCAGGCCACGTGTACAGCATTGTCACCATCCCGTCTAGTACCGTGTCCAGGCCACGTGTACAGCATTGTCCACGTCCCGTCTAGTACTGTGTCCAGGCCACGTGTACAGCATTGTCACCATCCCGTCTAGTACCGTGTCAAGGCCACGTGTACAGCATTGTCCCCGTCCCGTCTAGTACCGCGTCCAGGCCACGTGTACAGCATTGTCACCATCCCGTCTAGTACCGTGTCCAGGCCATGTGTACAGCATTGTCCCCGTCCCGTCTAGTACCGTGTCCAGGCCACGTGTACAGCATTGTCCCCATCCCGTCTAGTACAGTGTCCAGGCCACGTGTACAGCATTGTCCCCTTCCCGTCTAATACCGTGTCCAGGCCACGTGTACAGCATTGTCCCCTTCCCGTCTAGTACCGTGTCCAGGCCACGTGTACTGCATTGTCCCCGTCCCGTCTAGTACCGTGTCCAGGCCACGTGTAAGACCAGCGGCGCTGCATGCGGAGAGGGTTAAGTGTATTATCTGTAGTGCAGGCATTGGGGGCAGTCATGTCTTATATACTGAGATTTGGCAGTCGCTGCCTGTTTCCATTGTGAGGCGAGGTGCTTTGTGATCTGTGTTTTAAACAAGTCTCTGGTTCTCAGATTGCTCAGGAGTCCATCACGCTCGCCCCAATGCCGGGGGGCACTTGTTCTAAGGACGATTCTTGTTTTGGCTCCAGAAAACACTAACCGCGGCGCTGACGGTAACAGAGCTTCGCGCTGGCTCACACAGCAGGAATCACAGCGTCTGTTCTCAGATGGCAGAACATTGATGGCGCAGGGCCCAGGATCACTGCTCCTGTTGCTTCATGGCAAAGTTTTCATTTTCCTTTATTTGTTTTTGGTTTATTTATCTTTTGGAAGCTTGTCCCAAAGGTTCACTGAATCCCGGATAAAGGGCAAAGTCAGCGTTGTTATATGTGTCACCAAACCGCACCTCGTGCCTCGTCTCCTTTTGCTTAAGGTGCTCATCTAGTTACCCCGCTGCACTGCCAGCCACTGACAATGCGCATAAAATGCAAAATACAGAAAAAGTACTGGTCACTAACCGTGGTGTAGTGTTAAAGTCGCACCAATCGCCTTGCTCCAAATAGCGCAGGAACGCTGTGGCGACTGTGCGCACTGTAGTCTTATATACATACATTAATACCACACAAAGCAACCTGTAGCTCTACACCTTTATGGAACTACAAGTCCCAGCATAGTTGCTAACCACTGAAAACATAGAGGCCCATTTATCATGAACTATTTGTGACCGTGAAAACTCAAATTTTCGACAGATATCCATAAATATCAATGATCACCCCAATGTGTCCGATATCTGCTGCGTTCCCTACATTTCCATGGGCTGCGCTATGCTGTCCGCTGGCAGATGGCATTGTGCTGCTGTAGCCTATGCGCTGGGAGAGGGATCCCGGGGATCCTCTCTGGCAATGGCTGCCGCGCATGTACGGTCCATCAGCGATTTCCTATGTCAGATGATTATCACAGGAGATACGGTTCCTGAACGATGACGCCATTGAGCCAATTAATGATTTTACTGCTTATTCCTAATCTCCCACACAGAAAAAGGTGATTGATCAGCCGCACAAGACCCCCTCTATCTGGCTGGCCATATACAAAGCGTTCGGCCGCCCTATCCTGCTCAGCAGCACATTTCGGTATCTGGCCGACCTGCTGGGGTTCGCTGGTCCTCTCTGTATCTCGGGGATCGTGCAGCAACTTGAGGCCATCAACAAGAACACCACCACCGTACAAGAAACAGTAAGTCGTCTGAGAGCTTCCGTGCTGTGCGACCTCCGCCTAGAGACAGACGAAATCCACCCGTTTCTGTCTCCTGAGTCGTGTGATAATATGTGTTATGGTCATTCGTGGGGGTCATTTTGTGAACGATAACAAGTAAATGATGCGGGGGATGCTATATTGAAGACCGAGCCTGGCCCCGTTGGGTCTTCTGTTATGGGTTTTAATGTTAACATAAGACACATGAGGCTCCCAACCTGTCCATTCACTAAACACTAGACTAGTGATGTCATTGGTTCCTAGTATATTCATAGGCTGAGAACCTCCCGCTCATATGTCTCAGTGACATCACTGGTTTCTAGGTTATTGGTGAACTGATAGGCTGAGAACCTCCCGCTCATATGTCTCAGTGACATCACTGGTTTCAAGCTTATTGGGGAACTGATAGGCTGAGAACCTCCCACTCATATGTCTCAGTGACATCACTGGTTTCTAGGTTATTGGTGAACTGATAGGCTGAGAACCTCCCGCTCATATGTCTCAGTGACATCACTGGTTTCTAGGTTATTGGGGAACTGATAGGCTGAGAACCTCCAGCTCATATGTCTCAGTGACATCACTGGTTTCTAGCTTATTGGGGAACTGATAGGCTGAGAACCTCCCACTCATATGTCTCAGTGACATCACTGGTTTCTAGCTTATTGGTGAACTGATAGGCTGATAACCTCCAGCTCATATGTCTCAGTGACATCACTGGTTTCTATCTTATTGGTGAACTGATAGGCTGAGAACCTCCAGCTCATATGTCTTAGTGACATCACTGGTTTCTAGCTTATTGGTGAACTGATAGGCTGAGAACCTCACATTCACATGTCTCAGTGACATAATTGGTTTCTAGCTTATTGGTGAACTGATAGGCTGAGAACCTCCAGCTCATATGTCTCAGTGACATCACTAGTTTCTAGCTTATTGGTGAACTGATAGGCTGAGAACCTCCCGTTCATATGTCTCAGTAACATCATTGGTTTCTAGCTTATTGGTGAACTGATAGGCTGAGAACCTCCAGCTCATATGTCTCAGTGACATCACTAGTTTCTAGCTTATTGGTGAACTGATAGGCTGAGAACCTCCCGCTCATATGTCTCAGTGACATCACTGGTATCTAGCTTATTGAGGAATTAATAGGCTGAGAACCTCCAGCTCATATGTCTCAGTGACATCACTGGTTTCTAGCTTATTGGTGAACTGATAGGCTGAGAACCTTCAGCTCATATGTCTCAGTGACATCACTGGTGTCTAGCTTATTGGTAAACTGATAGGCTGATAACCTCCAGCTCATATGTCTCAGTCACATCACTGGTTTCTAGCTTATTGGTGAACTGATAGGCTGAGAACCTCCAGCTCATATGTCTCAGTGACATCACTAGTTTCTAGCTTATTGGTGAACTGATAGGCTGAGAACCTCCCGTTCATATGTCTCAGTGACATAATTGGTTTCTAGCTTATTGGAGAACTGATAGGCTGAGAACCTCCCGTTCATATGTCTCAGTGACATAATTGGTTTCTAGCTTATTGGTGAACTGATAGGCTGAGAACCTCCAGCTCATATGTCTCAGTGACATCACTGGTTTCTAGCTTATTGGTGAACTGATAGGCTGAGAACCTCCAGCTCATATGTCTCAGTGACATCACTAGTTTCTAGCTTATTGGTGAAGTGATAGGCTGAGAACCTCCCATTCATATGTCTCAGTGACATAATTGGTTTCTAGCTTATTGGAGAACTGATAGGCTGAGAACCTCCCGCTCATATGTCTCAGTGACATCACTGGTTTCTAGCTTATTGGTGAACTGATAAGCTGAGAAACTCCCGTTCATATGTCTATGTGACATCACTGGTTTCTAGCTTATTGGTGAACTGATAGGCTGAGAAACTCCCGTTCATATGTCTATGTGACATCACTGGCTTCTAGATTATTGGTGAACCGATAGGCTGAGAACCTCCAGCTCATATTTCTCAGTGACATCACTGGTTTCTAGCTTATTGGTGAACTGATAAGCTGAGAAACTCCCGTTCATATGTCTATGTGACATCACTGGTTTCTAGCTTATTGGTGAACTGATAAGCTGATAACCTTACATCACAGTGATACACTAATTCCTATTGCAGTAATAATCTGAGAACCTTTTTCATCAGTGATGTCACTGGTTCCTAGAAAACTGATAGGCCGAGAAGATCATGCCTCATTTTTTTCCAATCATTTTTTATTAAAGCACCATGGATAAAACATACAATAAAGAAACATTTTCAAATACAATCCAGATTGTCAGCATATGTCATATAAAGTATAGATATCGGATATTATAGTATAATAACAGTCAAAGTTGGTATTTTTATAACTTCCATAATGACTAAATCAGTGTATTAGGTACAGAGACAATATTCAGGGGTGGGCCGCCACTCCAAACCTAAGACAGTATAACCGGTTGGTCCTGTGCTGCCATCTTGGTTAGATACCAAGTGGTATTTTTGAGGCTGTTGTGTATTTGGTGTCGTGTAGGATATGGAAGAGAGTGTATGTATGAATCCCATAACATGAAGAATTTTTCAATCATACCTCATTTATGCAACTGGTTCCTAGTGAATTGGTAGACTGAGAACCTCATGAATCAGTGATGTCACTGGTTCCTGACTGGGTTCTTCCCACAAAATTCAGGTCTCAAAGCAAGACAAAACCATATTTCTGTGTGTTTTGGATATCATATAAATCCCAGATATCTGTGAAAATGACGCTTTTCAGATCCGAATTTGGTGTGAAGAAGCGATTGATAAGTGATCTGCTCATCTCTAGTGAAGTGATTGTTTCATTGTCATGGATATTGGTTAGCGCAGTACAATGGCGGCCTGCATGTAGACCACGTGGTTGCAATTTAGCTGCTTGTGTCCTGTCTTGCTTTACTCTTATTATTATTATTCCCTCCCCTTTCCTAGAACACCACCAACACCTTCCTGAACGTACACTTCCTCTCTTCCAATCAATTCCTGGAAAACTATTATGTTTTAGCTGTTCTTCTCTTCCTGGCCCTGATCCTCCAGAGGACGTTCCTGCAGGCCTCATACTATGTCACCATAGAGACTGGGATTAATCTGCGCGGAGCATTGCTGGTACCCAATCACCTCCCTGATTGCTAGAACATGATTTGTTTACGTTTGGAGGAATTGCTGTAACGATGATAATCAGAACGTTGTTGGGTAACATTGCCTCCTTCTCGCTTCCAGGCCATGATCTATAACAAGATTCTGAAGCTCTCCACCTCCAACATGTCCATGGGGGAGATGACCTTGGGGCAGATTAACAACTTGGTGGCCATTGAGACTAACCAGCTGATGTGGTTCCTCTTCATGTGTCCCAATCTGTGGGCTATGCCTGTTCAGGTACAGCATCCAAGTAAGGGAATCTTGGTTTAATATGGTCGGACGTTTTTCCAAATCTTACCCGGAACGTCACATAAATGTGAATGGATGAATTAGGTGGTTATGTTTCTGCTGTGTTTAGATCTGGTTGCAGGACGGTTACTGTTACGCCTCAGACATATGATTATGTCATGTTAGTTACAAAGTTACTTTCCTACAGTATGTCATTTATGTTATTATATTGCTGTATAAAGATTGGAGGCACTGATGAGATAATGTTGTGTGATGTCATCGCAAAGTCTCCGCTTATGACTGAAATCTTATTTCCCATGTTACAATGTCGCTTACTGCCGGGGCAAAGAGATTTCCCAATCCTGATGCCCTGGGGGCTCTGAACTGTAAGGCAACTGCCTCAGTTTGCCCCATGATATGACCCTATTATGGGTCACCCTTCCATACATTGCAGCACACGCCACGATTACAGGGTCACCCTTCTGTTTTTTTCTGTTAGGCATTGTGTTCATTTTGAATATGTTTTGTTTTTGTAGTCATATGTATCTTATATAACAAAAGGCTAAGGCTGCTTCTCACCTCTGTAGGGGAAATTCAAGTGTTTTGCGCTCCGACAATGCGAACAACAACCTGAAGCTTTAACATTCTTAGTAAATCTGCCCATTGCATGTTGATCCTGTCTGATGTCAGCAATATGTCGGTACTGATACTTTCCAAATGCAATAAAGAACTTTGTAACTACTTTGTCTCTTTTAGATCATAATGGGAGTTATCCTCCTGTACAAGATGCTGGGTAGTAGTGCCTTAGTGGGCGCCGCCGTCATCCTCCTGCTCGCCCCTGTACAATACTTCATTGCCACAAAACTTGCAGAAGTTCAGAAGAATACCCTAGTAAGTGGGGCCCTGGGAAGTGGATGGGGTGTAGTGGGGGCTTTGTCATCTTTACAGTGATCTAAAATTTGTGGGTGTTATTTAGACCCGTTGTGTGAATCTGTTCCATTGGGCCTGACTGAATTAGGCCAATGAGCCAGCGCGTGAACACCTCGCGATCGCAGCTTAAGTTATTATGGTGGGAGGGGCAGCGATGATACGACTGGTGTGGCGACGCACCGTGGAGGGGTTGGCCCGAGCGGTTCCATGGAGTGGCCTGGAACAGAAGGCATATTCAGGCCACTACGGGGGAGAGCCGCGGCGGCTGTGTGACATCACATGCAGCTCCTGTGACCCCAAACATGGCCCTAGGTCCACTGAGATGGGGGTGTAGGGTGCTGCAACCCCATCCACAGCACCCCCTACCTGGACCGAGCAATGCTTCCATACTGGTGTCAGCCTGTGGGAGAGTCTAGGGGTCTGCAGTAAGGGGGTGCTATGTACCATTAGTAGCATTGCCTTATTACAGAATGTACCCATTGGGTAACTATATTCACAAAGGTTTAGACAATTTTGGGGCTAATTGGATACCCCCCTTATACTTAATCTCCAGTTGGTTTCCTTAGAACTCCCCAACTCCCCGCTCAGGCCAGTGCGGCCCTTGCTCCCCCATTTATGCCCTCAGGACTTTTGTAAATGCATTGGAATTAGCTGCAGGCTGGCACGCGGTGGCACAGAAGCGCACACGTCCTGCAGCCTTACACGTGTGTGTGTGCGTGTATGACTGCTTGTTATGTAACTTTACCGCCAATATGACATCACGGTTGTTTTCCTGCCATTGAAGGATTATTCCACAGAGCGGCTGAAGAAAACAAATGAGATCTTGAAGGGTATTAAGCTGCTGAAGCTGTACGCCTGGGAGAACATCTTCTGCGCCAGTGTGGAGGAGACGCGGATGAAGGAACTGACCAGCCTGAAGACGTTCGCTCTGCACACCTCGCTCTCCAGTGAGTGGCGGCTCCGGCTGCTCATCCCAGGGTCGTATTCATTCATGCTAATTGGAATGCAGGTAGATCTGGGGCACAGGTTCTCAAACCCGGTCCCCAGGACCCCACACAGTACATGTTTTTCTCTCACCGAATTACAAATTAAATAATTAGCTCCACCTGTGCACCTGCTGGTGACCTGGAAAATGGGATCTGTGTGGGGTTCTGAGGACCGAGTTTGAGAACCCCTGACCTAGAGAGTATAAAACAAGGCAATTAGGCCAGTCTTCTTATATATTATATAGGTTGGGACTATCTAGGTACAAATATATACTAGGAGTAATCATATAAGGA
This sequence comes from Crinia signifera, assembly GCF_055691185.1. NCBI lineage: Eukaryota > Metazoa > Chordata > Amphibia > Anura > Myobatrachidae > Crinia > Crinia signifera. The sequence continues at coordinate 4,117,306 of NC_139220.1, read as the reverse complement.
TCACATTACAGTATATAAGTTACTGCATAGAGGGAGGTTAGATGACCAGTAGGAGATAGGCGGGGACATGCTATGGGCAGCGCAGTGATTGGATGACCAGTAGGAGATAGGAGGGGACATGCTATGGGCAGCGCAGTGATTGGATGACCAGTAGGAGATAGGAGGGGACATGCTATGGGCAGTGCAGTGATTGGATGACCAGTAGGAGATAGGAGGGGACATGCTATGGGCAGTGCAGTGATTGGATGACCAGTAGGAGATAGGAGGGGGACATGCTATGGGCAGTGCAGTAATTGGATGACCAGTAGGAGATAGGAGGGGACATGCTATGGGCAGCGCAGTGATTGGATGACCAGTAGGAGATAGGAGGAGGACATGCTATGGGCAGCGCAGTGATTGGATGACCAGTAGGAGATAGGCGGGGACATGCTATGGGCAGCGCAGTGATTGGATGACCAGTAGGAGATAGGAGGGGGGAAATGCTATGCGCAGCACAGTGATTGGATGACCAGTAGGAGATAGGAGGGGACATGCTATGGGCAGCGCAGTGATTGGATGACCAGTAGGATATAGGAGGGGACATGCTATGGGCCGCGCAGTGATTGGATGACCAGTAGGAGATAGGAGGAGGACATGCTATGGGCAGCGCAGTGATTGGATGACCAGTAGGAGATAGGAGGGGCACATGCTATGGGCAGCGCAGTGATTGGATGATCAGTAGGAGATAGGAGGGGACATGCTATGGGCAGCGCAGTGATTGGATGACCAGTAGGATATAGGAGGGGACATGCTATGGGCCGCGCAGTGATTGGATGACCAGTAGGAGATAGGAGGGGACATGCTATGGGCAGCGCAGTGATTGGATGACCAGTAGGAGATAGGAGGAACATGCTATGGGCAGCGCAGTGATTGGATGACCAGTAGGAGATAGGAGGGGACATGTTATGGGCAGCGCAGTGATTGGATGACCAGTAGGAGATAGGAGGGGGACATGCTATGGACAGCGCAGTGATTGGATGACCAGTAGGAGATAGGAGGGGACATGCTATGGGCAGCGCAGTGATTGGATGACCAGTAGGAGATAGGAGGGGACATGTTATGGGCAGCGCAGTGATTGGATGACCAGTAAGAGATAGGAGGGGACATGCTATGGGCAGCGCAGTGATTGGATGACCAGTAGGAGATGGGAGGGGGACATGCTATGGGCAGCGCAGTGATTGGATGACCAGTAGGAGATAGGCGGGGACATGCTATGGGCAGCGCAGTGATTGGATAAGCAGTAGGAGATAGGAGGGGGACATGCTATGGGCAGTGCAGTGATTGGATGACCTGTAGGAGATAGGCGGGGACATGCTATGGGCAGTGCAGTGATTGGATGAACTGTAGGAGATAGGCGGGGACATGCTATGGGCAGCGCAGTGATTGGATGACCAGTAGGAGATAGGTGGGGCACATGCTATGGGCAGCGCAGTGATTGGATGACCAGTAGGAGATAGGAGGGGACATGCTATGGGCAGCGCAGTGATTGGATGACCAGTAGGAGATAGGAGGGGACATGCTATGGGCAGTGCAGTGATTGGATGACCAGTAGGAGATAGGTGGGGCACATGCTATGGGTAGTGCAGTGATTGGATGACCAGTAGGATATAGGAGTGGACATGCTATGGGCAGCGCAGTGATTGGATGACCAGTAGGAGATAGGAGGGGACATGCTATGGGCAGCGCAGTGATTGGATGACCAGTAGGAGATAGGAGGGGACATGCTATGGGCAGCGCAGTGATTGGATGACCAGTAGGAGATAGGAGGGGACATGCTATGGGCAGCGCAGTGATTGGATGACCAGTAGGAGATAGGAGGGGACATGCTATGGGCAGCGCAGTGATTGGATGACCAGTAGTAGATAGGAGGGGGACATGTTATGGGCAGCGCAGTGATTGGATGACCAGTAGGATATAGGAGGGGACATGCTATGGGCAGCGCAGTGATTCGATGACCAGTAGGAGATAGGAGGGGGACATGCTATGGGCAGCGCAGTGATTGGATGACCAGTAGGAGATAGGAGGGGACATGCTATGGACAGCGCAGTAATTGGATGACCAGTAGGAGATAGGAGGGGACATGCTATGGGCAGAGCAGTGATTGGATGACCAGTAGGAGATAGGAGGGGCACATGCTATGGGCAGCGCAGTAATTGGATGACCAGTAGGAGATAGGAGGTGACATGCTATGTGCAGCGCAGTGATTGGATGACCAGTAGGAGATAGGAGGGGACATGCTATGGGCAGCGCAGTGATTGGATGACCAGTAGGAGATAGGAGGGGATATGCTATGGGCAGCGCAGTGATTGGATGACCAGTAGGAGATAGGAGGGGACATGCTATGGGCAGCGCAGTGATTGGATGACCAGTAGGAGATAGGCGGGGACATGCTATGGGCAGTGCAGTGATTGGATGACCAGTAGGAGATAGGAGGGGACATGCTATGGGCATTGCAGTGATTGGATGACCAGTAGGAGATAGGAGCAGACATGCTATGGGCAGCGCAGTGATTGGATGAGCAGTAGGAGATAAGAGGGGGACATGCTATGGGCAGCGCAGTGATTGGATGAGCAGTAGGAGATAGGCGGGGACATGCTATGGGCAGCGCAGTGATTGGATGACCTGTAGGAGATAGGAGGGGACTTGCTATGGGCAGTGCAGTGATTGGATGACCAGTAGGAGATAGGAGGGGGACATGCTATGGGCAGCGCAGTGATTGGATGACCAGTAGGAGATAGGTGGGGCACATGCTATGGGCAGCGCAGTGATTGGATGACTAGTAGGAGATAGGAGGGGGACATGCTATGGGCAGCGCAGTGATTGGATGACCAGTAGGAGATAGGCGGGGACATGCTATGGGCAGCGCAGTGATTGGATGACCAGTAGGAGATAGGAGGGGGACATGCTATGGGCAGCGCAGTGATTGGATGACCAGTAGGAGATAGGAGGAGACATGCTATGGGCAGTGCAGTGATTGGATGACCAGTAGGAGATAGGAGGAGGACATGCTATGGGCAGCGCAGTGATTGGATGACCAGTAGGAGATAGGAGGGGACATGCTATGGGCAGTGCAGTGATTGGATGATCAGTAGGAGATAGGAGGGGACATGCTATGGACAGCGCAGTGATTGGATGACCAGTAGGAGATAGGAGGGGACATGCTATGGGCAGTGCAGTGATTGGATGACCAGTAGGAGATAGGAGGGGACATGCTATGGGCAGCGCAGTGATTGGATGATCAGTAGGAGATAGGAGGGGACATGCTATGGGCAGCGCAGTGATTGGATGACCAGTAGGAGATAGGAGGGGACATGCTATGGGCAGCGCAGTGATTGGATGATCAGTAGGAGATAGGAGGGGACATGCTATGGGCAGCGCAGTGATTGGATGATCAGTAGGAGATAGGAGGGGACATGCTATGGGCAGCGCAGTGATTGGATGACCAGTAGGAGATAGGAGGGGACATGCTATGGGCAGCGCAGTGATTGGATGACCAGTAGGAGATAGGAGGGGGACATGCTATGGGCAGCGCAGTAATTGGATGACCAGTAGGAGATAGGAGGGGGACATGCTATGGGCAGCGCAGTGATTAGATGACCAGTAGGAGATAGGAGGGGACATGCTATGGGCAGCGCAGTGATTGGATGATCAGTAGGAGATAGGAGGGGACATGCTATGGGCAGCGCAGTGATTGGATGATCAGTAGGAGATAGGAGGGGACATGCTATGGGCAGCGCAGTGATTGGATGACCAGTAGGAGATAGGAGGGGACATGCTATGGGCAGCGCAGTGATTGGATGACCAGTAGGAGATAGGAGGGGACATGCTATGGGCAGCGCAGTGATTGGATGACCAGTAGGAGATAGGAGGGGGACATGCTATGGGCATTGCAGTGATTGGATGACCAGTAGGAGATAGGAGGGGACATGCTATGGGCAGCGCAGTGATTGGATGACCAGTAGGAGATAGGAGGGGGACATGCTATGGGCAGCGCAGTGATTGGATGACCAGTAGGAGATAGGCGGGGCTATGCTATGGGCATTGCAGTGATTGGATGACCAGTAGGAGATAGGAGGGGACATGCTATGGGCAGCGCAGTGATTGGATGACCAGTAGGAGATAGGAGGGGACATGCTATGGGCAGCGCAGTGATTGGATGACCAGTAGGAGATAGGAGGGGGACATGCTATGGGCAGCGCAGTAATTGGATGACCAGTAGGAGATAGGCGGGGCACATGCTATGGGCAGAGCAGTGATTGGATGACCAGTAGGAGATAGGCAGGGACATGCTATGGGCAGCGCAGTGATTGGATGACCAGTAGGAGATAGGAGGGGACATATTATGGGCAGGGCAGTGATTGGATGACCAGTAGGAGATAGGAGGGGACATGCTATGGGCAGCGCAGTGATTGGATGACCAGTAGGAGATAGGAGGGGACATGCTATGGGCAGCGCAGTGATTGGACGACCAGTAGAAGATGGGAGTGGACATGCTATGGGCAGCGCAGTGATTGGATGACCAGTAGGAGATAGGAGGGGACATGCTATGGGCAGCACAGTGATTGGATGACCAGTAGGAGATAGGAGGGGACATGCTATGGGCAGCGCAGTGATTGGATGATCAGTAGGAGATAGGAGGGGACATGCTATGGGCAACGCAGTGATTGGATGACCAGTAGTAGATAGGAGGGGGACATGCTATGGGCAGCGCAGTGATTGGATGACCAGTAGGAGATAGGAGGGGACATGCTATGGGCAGCGCAGTGATTGGATGACCAGTAGGAGATAGGAGGGGACATGTTATGGGCAACGCAGTGATTGGATGACCAGTAGGAGATAGGAGGGGACATGCTATAGGCAGCGCAGTGATTGGATGACCAGTAGTAGATAGTAGGGGGACATGCTATGGGCAGCGCAGTGATTGGATGACCAGTAGGAGATAGGCGGGGACATGCTATGGGCAGCGCAGTGATTGGATGACCAGTAGGAGATTGGAGGGGACATGCTATGGGCAGCGCAGTGATTGGATGACCAGTAGGAGATAGGAGGGGACATGCTATGGGCAGCGCAGTGATTGGATGACCAGTAGGAGATAGGAGGGGACATGCTATGGGCAGCGCAGTGATTCGATGACTAGTAGGAGATAGGAGGGGACATGCTATGGGCAGCGCAGTGATTCGATGACCAGTAGGAGATAGGAGGGGACATGCTATGGGCAGCGCAGTGATTGGATGACCAGTAGGAGATAGGAGGGGACATGCTATGGGCAGCGCAGTGATTGGATGACCAGTAGGAGATAGGAGGGGACATGCTATGGGCAGCGCAGTGATTGGATGACCAGTAGGAGATAGGAGGGGACATGCTATGGGCAGCGCAGTGATTGGATGACCAGTAGGAGATAGGCGGGGACATGCTATGGGCAGCGCAGTGATTGGATGACCAGTAGGAGATAGGAGGAGGACATGCTATGGGCAGCGCAGTGATTGGATGACCAGTAGGAGATAGGATGGGACATGCTATGGGCAGCGCAGTGATTGAATGACCAGTAGGAGATAGGAGGGGACATGCTATGGGCAGCGCAGTGATTGGATGACCAGTAGGAGATAGGAGGGGGACATGCTATGGGCAGCGCAGTGATTGGATGACCAGTAGGAGATAGGAGGGGACATGCTTTGGGCAGCGCAGTGATTGGATGACCAGTAGGAGATAGGCGGGGCACATGCTATGGGCAGTGCAGTGATTGGATGACCAGTAGGAGATAGGAGGGGACATGCTATTGGCAGTGCAGTGATTGGATGACCAATAGGAGATAGTAGGGGACATGCTATGGGCAGCGCAGTGACTGGATGACCAGTAGGAGATAGGAGGGGACATGCTATGGGCAGCGCAGTGATTGGATGACCAGTAGGAGATAGGCGGGGACATGCTATGGGCAGCGCAGTAATTGGATGACCTGTAGGAGATAGGAGGGGACATGCTATGGGCAGCGCAGTGATTGGATGACCAATTGGAGATAGGAGGGGACTTGCTATGGGCAGTGCAGTGATTGGATGACCAGTAGGAGATAGGAGGGGACATGCTATGGGCAGCGCAGTGATTGGATGACCAGTAGGAGATAGGAGGGGGACATGCTATGGGCAGTGCAGTGATTGGATGACCAGTAGGAGATTGGCTGGGACATGCTATGGGCAGCGCAGTGATTGGATGACCAGTAGGAGATAGGAGGGGGACATGCTATGGGCAGTGCAGTGATTGGATGACCAGTAGGAGATAGGAGGGGGACTTGCTATGGGCAGCGCAGTAATTGGATGACCAGTAGGAGATAGGAGGGGACATGTTATTGGGCAGCGCAGTGATTGGATGGGCTCGGGCACTGAGCAGGTACAGCAGGGTACCATTGGAGGCGCTATAACATAGATTTGGGGATAGTCACATAGTCTCTAGGAAACAGCTCCTTATGCCGCTTGATATTACCAGGAACTAAATGATCTCCGTTCTCTAAAAATGAGAGAATTATCCCCTAATAAGTCTGTTTTATTTTGCAGTATTTATGAACGCAGCGATCCCCATTGCAGCCGTGCTGGCGGTAAGATCACCCTGTATTACCATGTGTCTTATGTCGTCACCAATGTCACAGTGATGATAATTACCGCGCGTTCTCTAATTCCACGTAATACATTATATGTATTCTCCGGCACCTGCACTTCCAGTACAGCGTTTCCCCGCGCGTCCAGCATTTATTGATAAATGTGAGCGTTTCCATCGTTGTTGGCGGTGATTACCGCAGGATCACTATTCATCTACCTTATCCAGCTGGGAATGGGCCTGATTCCAAAGCGGAGGCATCGGAGCTGAGAACATACGCCAATGGTGCAGGAGACATGAAAGGCCTATGTACTAAGCCCTAGAGAGTGATAAAGTAGCAGCCAGCACAGTCCGCCAATAATCCCTCAGCTACATAAATAACGCTATAGTGACGACATCGGCACCGGGCCCAGAGAGCGACAGCGCCAGCAGTCATGTGACCGTGTTCCTGGTAGTACGTCGTACCCCCCTGTGATGCCTTCTCTCTCCTCCGCAGACCTTCGTGACCCATGAGTACGTGGAGAGCAAGACTCTGACTCCGGCCAGCGCCTTCGCGTCCCTGTCGCTGTTCCACATCCTGGTGACGCCGCTCTTCCTGCTCTCCACCGTGGTCAGATTTGCGGTGAAAGCGCTTGTCAGGTGCGGCAGTAACGGTATAACAATGTGACATCGATGGTGTGTGCTTATGGGCGGTGCTAGAAGCCTTTTCTGCGCCAGCGCCAGCTTAAAGCTACTATAGAAATGTCAGTGTATTCATGGTCGTTACACATCCACTGTATCTGTTGGGGTCACCAAATCTCTGTAATACCCCCCATCCGCCATCTTGTTCCCCTCCGCCCTCAGCTGTAGCCCTTACATTCAGAATAATGCAGAGGAAGTCACGTGCGGGGCCCCCACTGAAAACAGTGTGACACTGATACACTGCAGATACGTTATACACAACGCACTGTAGTGCCCCCGGCTCACATTATACCACCGTGCCCCATACTGGTAATGTAGCTATGTGTGGGAGCCCCTGGACCATGGCCTGAGCACTGACCCCCACTGAGAACATTGTGACACTGATACACTGCAGATATGTTATACACAACGCACTGTAGTGCCCCCGGCTCACATTATACCACCGTGCCCCATACTGGTAATGTAGCTATGTGTGGGAGCCCCTGGACCATGGCCTGAGCACTGACCCCCACTGAGAACATTGTGACACTGATACACTGCAGATATGTTATACACAACGCACTGTAGTGCCCCCGGCTCACATTATACCACCGTGCCCCATACTGGTAATGTAGCTATGTGTGGGAGCCCCTGGACGATGGCTTGAGCACTGACCGCCACTGAGAACATTGTGACACTGATACACTGCAGATATGTTATACACAATGCACTGTAGTGCCCCCGGATCACATTATACCACCGTGCCCCATACTGGTAATGTAGCTATGTGTGGGAGCCCCTGGACCATGGCCTGAGCACTGACCCCCATTGAGAACATATCTACACTGATACACTGTAGATATGTTATACACAACGCACTGTAGTGCCCCCTGCTCACATTATACCACCGTGCCCCATACTGGTAATGTAGCTATGTGTGGGAGCCCCCGGACCATGACCTGAGCACTGACCCCCACTGAGAACAGTGTGACACTGATACACTGCAGATATGTTATACACAACGCACTGTAGTGCCCCCGGCTCACATTATACCACCGTACCCCATACTGGTAATGTAGCTATGTGTGGGAGCCCCCGGACCATGACCTGAGCACTGACCCCCACTGAGAACAGTGTGACACTGATACACTGTAGATATGTTATACACAACGCACTGTAGTGCCCCCTGCTCACATTATACCACCGTGCCCCATACTGGTAATGTAGCTATGTGTGGGAGCCCCTGGACCATGGCCTGAGCACTGACCCCACTGAGAACAGTGTGACACTGATACACTGCAGATATGTTATACACAACGCACTGTAGTGCCCCTGCTCACATTATACCACCGTGCCCCATACTGGTAATGTAGCTATGTGTGGGAGCCCCTGGACCATGGCCTGAGCACTGACCCCCACTGAGAACATTGTGACACTGATACACTGCAGATATGTTATACACAACGCACTGTAGTGCCCCCTGCTCACATTATACCACCGTGCCCCATACTGGTAATGTAGCTATGTGTGGGAGCCCCTGGACCATGGCCTGAGCACTGACCCCCACTGAGAACATTGTGACACTGATACACTGCAGATATGTTATACACAACACACTGTAGTGCCCCCTGCTCACATTATACCACCGTGCCCCATACTGGTAATGTAGCTATGTGTGGGAGCCCCTGGACGATGGCCTGAGCACTGACCCCCACTGAGAACATTGTGACACTGATACACTGCAGATATGTTATACACAACGCACTGTAGTGCCCCCTGCTCACATTATACCACCGTGCCCCATACTGGTAATGTAGCTATGTGTGGGAGCCCCCGGACCATGGCCTGAGCACTAACCCCCACTGAGAACAGTGTGACACTGATACACTGTAGATATGTTATACACAACGTATTGTAGTGCCCCCTGCTCACATTATACCACCGTGCCCCATACTGGTAATGTAGCTATGTGTGGGAGCCCCCGGACCATGGCCTGAGCACTGACCCCCACTGAGAACAGTGTGACACTGATACACTGTAGATATGTTATACACAACGTATTGTAGTGCCCCCTGCTCACATTATACCACCGTGCCCCATACTGGTAATGTAGCTATGTGTGGGAGCCCCCGGACCATGGCCTGAGCACTGACCCCCACTGAGAACAGTGTGACACTGATACACTGCAGATATGTTATACACAACGCACTGTAGTTCCCCCTGCTCACATTATACCACTGTGCCCCATACTGGTAATGTAGCTATGTGTGGGAGCCCCCGGACCATGGCCTGAGCACTGACCCCCACTGAGAACATTGTGACACTGATACACTGCAGATATGTTATACACAACGCACTGTAGTGCCCCCTGCTCACATTATACCACCGTGCCCCATACTGGTAATGTAGCTATGTGTGGGAGCCCCCGGACCATGGCCTGAGCACTGACCCCCACTGAGAACAGTGTGACACTGATACACTGTAGATATGTTATACACAACGTATTGTAGTGCCCCCTGCTCACATTATACCACCGTGTCTCATACTGGTAATGTAGCTATGTGTGGGAGCCCCCGGACCATGGCCTGAGCACTGACCCCCACTGAGAACAGTGTGACACTGATACACTGCAGATATGTTATACACAACGCACTGTAGTGCCCCCTGCTCACATTATACCACCGTGCCCCATACTGGTAATGTAGCTATGTGTGGGAGCCCCCGGACCATGGCCTGAGCACTGACCCCCACTGAGAACAGTGTGACACTGATACACTGCAGATATGTTATACACAACGCACTGTAGTGCCCCCTGCTCACATTATACCACTGTGCCCCATACTGGTAATGTAGCTATGTGTGGGAGCCCCCGGACCATGGCCTGAGCACTGACCCCCACTGAGAACAGTGTGACACTGATACACTGCAGATATGTTATACACAACGCACTGTAGTGCCCCCTGCTCACATTATACCACCGTGCCCCATACTGGTAATGTAGCTATGTGTGGGAGCCCCCGGACCATGGCCTGAGCACTGACCCCCACTGAGAACATTGTGACACTGATACACTGCAGATATGTTATACACAACGCACTGTAGTGCCCCCGGCTCACATTATACCACCGTGCCCCATACTGGTAATGTAGCTATGTGTGGGAGCCCCCGGACCATGACCTGAGCACTGACCCCCACTGAGAACAGTGTGACACTGATACACTGCAGATATGTTATACACAACGCACTGTAGTGCCCCCTGCTCACATTATACCACCGTGCCCCATACTGGTAATGTAGCTATGTGTGGGAGCCCCCGGACCATGGCCTGAGCACTGACCCCCACTGAGAACATTGTGACACTGATACACTGTAGATATGTTATACACAACATACTGTAGTGCCCCCGGCTCACATTATACCACCGTGCCCCATACTGGTAATGTAGCTATGTGTGGGAGCCCCCGGACCATGGCCTGAGCACTGACCCCCACTGAGAACAGTGTGACACTGATACACTGTAGATATGTTATACACAACGTATTGTAGTGCCCCCTGCTCACATTATACCACCGTGTCCCATACTGGTAATGTAGCTATGTGTGGGAGCCCCCGGACCATGGCCTGAGCACTGACCCCCACTGAGAACAGTGTGACACTGATACACTGCAGATATGTTATACACAACGCACTGTAGTGCCCCCTGCTCACATTATACCACCGTGCCCCATACTGGTAATGTAGCTATGTGTGGGAGCCCCCGGACCATGGCCTGAGCACTGACCCCCACTGAGAACAGTGTGACACTGATACACTGCAGATATGTTATACACAACGCACTGTAGTGCCCCCTGCTCACATTATACCACTGTGCCCCATACTGGTAATGTAGCTATGTGTGGGAGCCCCCGGACCATGGCCTGAGCACTGACCCCCACTGAGAACAGTGTGACACTGATACACTGCAGATATGTTATACACAACGCACTGTAGTGCCCCCTGCTCACATTATACCACCGTGCCCCATACTGGTAATGTAGCTATGTGTGGGAGCCCCCGGACCATGGCCTGAGCACTGACCCCCACTGAGAACATTGTGACACTGATACACTGCAGATATGTTATACACAACGCACTGTAGTGCCCCCGGCTCACATTATACCACCGTGCCCCATACTGGTAATGTAGCTATGTGTGGGAGCCCCCGGACCATGACCTGAGCACTGACCCCCACTGAGAACAGTGTGACACTGATACACTGCAGATATGTTATACACAACGCACTGTAGTGCCCCCTGCTCACATTATACCACCGTGCCCCATACTGGTAATGTAGCTATGTGTGGGAGCCCCCGGACCATGGCCTGAGCACTGACCCCCACTGAGAACATTGTGACACTGATACACTGTAGATATGTTATACACAACATACTGTAGTGCCCCCGGCTCACATTATACCACCGTGCCCCATACTGGTAATGTAGCTATGTGTGGGAGCCCCCGGACCATGGCCTGAGCACTGACCCCCACTGAGAACATTGTGACACTGATACACTGTAGATATGTTATACACAATGCACTGTAGTGCCCCCTGCTCACATTATACCACCGTGCCCCATACTGGTAATGTAGCTATGTGTGGGAGCCCCCGGACCATGGCCTGAGCACTGACCCCCACTGAGAACAGTGTGACACTGATACACTGCAGATATGTTATACACAACGCACTGTAGTGCCCCTGCCTCACATTATACCACCGTACCCCATACTGGTAATGTAGCTATGTGTGGGAGCCCCCGGACCATGGCCTGAGCACTGACCCCCACTGAGAACATTGTGACACTGATACACTGCAGATATGTTATACACAACGCACTGTAGTGCCCCCGGCTCACATTATACCACCGTGCCCCATACTGGTAATGTAGCTATGTGTGGGAGCCCCCGGACCATGGCCTGAGCACTGACCCCCACTGAGAACAGTGTGACACTGATACACTGCAGATATATTATACACAATGCACTGTAGTGCCCCCGGCTCACATTATACCACCGTGCCCCATACTGGTAATGTAGCTATGTGTGGGAGCCCCTGGACGATGGCCTGAGCACTGGCCCCCACTGAGAACAGTGTGACACTGATACACTGCAGATATATTATACACAATGCACTGTAGTGCCCCCGGCTCACATTATACCACCGTGCCCCATACTGGTAATGTAGCTATGTGTGGGAGCCCCCGGACCATGACCTGAGCACTGACCCCCACTGAGAACATTGTGACACTGATACACTGCAGATATGTTATACACAACGCACTGTAGTGCCCCCGGCTCACATTATACCACCGTGCCCCATACTGGTAATGTAGCTATGTGTGGGAGCCCCCGGACCATGACCTGAGCACTGACCCCCACTGAGAACATTGTGACACTGATACACTGCAGATATGTTATACACAACGCACTGTAGTGCCCCCGGCTCACATTATACTACCGTACCCCATACTGGTAATGTAGCTATGTGTGGGAGCCCCCGGACCATGACCTGAGCACTGACCCCCACTGAGAACATTGTGACACTGATACACTGCAGATATGTTATACACAACGCACTGTAGTGCCCCCGGCTCACATTATACCACCGTGCCACATACTGGTAATATAGCTATGTGTGGGAGCCCCCGGACCATGGCCTGAGCACTGACCCCACTGAGAACATTGTGACACTGATACACTGCAGATATGTTATACACAACGCACTGTAGTGCCCCCGGCTCACATTATACCACCGTGCCCCATACTGGTAATGTAGCTATGTGTGGGAGCCCCCGGACCATGGCCTGAGCACTGACCCCCACTGAGAACATTGTGACACTGATACACTGCAGATATGTTATACACAACGCACTGTAGTTCCCCCGGCTCACATTATACCACCGTGCCCCATACTGGTAATGTAGCTATGTGTGGGAGCCCCCGGACCATGGCCTGAGCACTGACCCCCACTGAGAACAGTGTGACACTGATACACTGCAGATATGTTATACACAACGCACTGTAGTGCCCCCGGCTCACATTATACCACCGTGCCCCATACTGGTAATGTAGCTATGTGTGGGAGCCCCCGGACCATGGCCTGAGCACTGACCCCCACTGAGAACAGTGTGACACTGATACACTGCAGATATGTTATACACAACGCACTATAGTGCCCCCGGCTCACATTATACCACCGTGCCCCATACTGATAATGTAGCTATGTGTGGGAGCCCCCGGACCATGGCCTGAGCACTGACCCCCACTGAGAACAGTGTGACACTGATACACTGCAGATATGTTATACACAACGCACTGTGTTATACCTGCTCACATTATACCACCGTGCCCCATACTGGTAATGTAGCTATGTGTGGGAGCCCCCAGACCATGGCCTGAGCACTGACCCCCACTGAGAACATTGTGACACTGATACACTGCAGATATGTTATACACAACGCACTGTAGTGCCCCCGGCTCACATTATACCACCGTGCCCCATACTGGTAATGTAGCTATGTGTGGGAGCCCCCGGACCATGGCCTGAGCACTGACCCCCACTTCGTGTACCACGTTCCCTCGCAGTGCTCACTTTCCTGTGCTCGGTATACGTTACCGTTCCTAAATGTAGTCCGAGTGGGCGGCAAAGTATGGCAGGAAAAACACACATCAACCTTTATCATGTGTCGGCTGTTGCCATGTAGACCCTTGCTTGTTTTGACCTTGTGCATGGTGACCTGTTGCCTATGGCGACTTCATCATTGTCGACCTATCATCCGGATACCCTGGACAACTGCCCCGGCCGACATATTGTTAAACCACGTCCAGCCTCTTGCACTATTACATCCAACCACTTGCACTATTACATCCAACCACTTGCACTATTACATCCAACCACTTGCACTATTACATCCAACCACTTGCACTATTACATCCAGCCACTTGCACTATTACATCCAGCCACTTGCACTATTACATCCAAACACTTGCACTTTTACATCCAGCCACTTGCTCTTTTATATCCAACCACTTGCACTTTTACATCCAGCCACTTGCACTATTAAATCCAACCACTTGCACTAATACATCCAACCACTTGCACTTTTATATCCAGCACTATTACATTCAGCCACTTTCACTATTACATCCAACCATTTGCACTTTTACATCCAGCCACTTTCACTATTACATCCAGCCACTTTTTCTATTACATCCAACCACTTGCACTATTAAATCTAGCACTATTACATCCAACCACTTGCACTATTACATCCAACCACTTGCACTATTACATCCAACCACTTGCACTATTACATCCAACCACTTGCACTATTACATCCAACCACTTGCACTTTTACATCCAGCCACTTGCACTATTATATCCAACCACTTGCGCTATTATATCCAGCACTATTACATCCAGCCACTTGCACTTTTACATCCAGCCACTTTCACTATTATATCCAACCACTTGCGCTATTACAACCAGCCACTTGCACTATTACATCCAGCCACTTGCACTATTACATCCAACCACTTGCACTATTACATCCAACCACTTGCACTATTACATCCAACCACTTGCACTATTACAACCAGCCACTTGCACTATTACATCCAGCCACTTGCACTATTACATCCAACCACTTGCACTATTACATCCAACCACTTGCACTTTTACATCCAGCCACTTGCACTATTATATCCAACCTTTTTTGCTATTATATCCAGCACTATTACATCCAGCCACTTGCACTATTACATCCAACCACTGGCACTATTACATCCAACCACTTGCACTTTTACATCCAGCCACTTTCACTATTATATCCAACCACTTGCACTATTATATCCAGCCACTTGCACTATTACATCCAACCACTTGCACTATTACATCCAACCACTTGCACTATTACATCCAGCCACTTGCACTATTACATCCAGCCACTTGCACTATTATATCCAACCACTTGTGCTATTATATCCAGCACTATTACATCCAGCCACTTGCACTTTTACATCCAGCCACTTTCACTATTACATCCAACCACTTGCGCTATTACAACCAGCCACTTGCACTATTACATCCAGCCACTTGCACTATTACATCCAACCACTTGCACTATTACATCCAACCACTTGCACTATTACATCCAACCACTTGCACTATTACAACCAGCCACTTGCACTATTACATCCAGCCACTTGCACTATTACATCCAACCACTTGCACTATTACATCCAACCACTTGCACTTTTACATCCAGCCACTTGCACTATTATATCCAACCTTTTTTGCTATTATATCCAGCACTATTACATCCAGCCACTTGCACTATTACATCCAACCACTTGCACTATTACATCCAACCACTTGCACTTTTACATCCAGCCACTTTCACTATTATATCCAACCACTTGCACTATTATATCCAGCCACTTGCACTATTACATCCAACCACTTGCACTATTACATCCAACCACTTGCACTATTACATCCAGCCACTTGCACTATTACATCCAGCCACTTGCACTATTATATCCAACCACTTGCGCTATTATATCCAGCACTATTACATCCAGCCACTTGCACTTTTACATCCAGCCACTTTCACTATTACATCCAACCACTTGCACTATTACATCCAGCCACTTGCACTATTACATCCAACCACTTGCACTATTACATCCAACCACTTGCACTATTACATCCAGCCACTTGCACTATTACATCCAACCACTTGCACTATTACATCCAGCCACTTGCACTATTACATCCAGCCACTTGCACTATTACATCCAACCACTTGCACTATTACATCCAACCACTTGCACTATTACATGCAGACACTTGCACTATTACATGGGTCCTCAAACTGCGGCCCTCCAGATGTTGTGAAACTACAAATCCCAGCATGCCTAGCCACAGTTTTGCTATAAGGGAGTGTTAAAACTGTGGCAAGGCATGCTGGGATTTGTAGTTTCACAACATCTGGAGGGCCGCAGTTTGAGGACCCATGCACTATTATATCTAGCCACTTGCACTATTACATCCAAATGTTTGCACTATTGCATACAAATGCTTGCACTATTACATCTAGCCTCTTGCACTATTACATCCAGGTACTTGCACTATGACATCTAGCCACTTGCACTATTACATATAGCGGTTTTCACTATTACATCCACCCACTTGTACAATTACATTACATCTAGCCGTTTGCACTATTACATCCAGACATTTGCACTATTACTAAAAAACAAAATGTCCTCTAGGGGACAGACAGGCGCTGATAAGGGATGAAATCCCAGCTGCTGTGCGGGGTGAGGTTGTCAATCCCACTGGAAGGGGAAAACAAGCGAATATGGTAACGCTGCACTATGAGGAGGAATGCACTGTATTAACCACCATGGGATAGAAATAAAAACATTTCATTCAACGAAAACTCACATTAAAAATTATACATATAATGAAAAATCAATGTGTAAAAAGCAATAGTTCTAGCAGCATTTATATGGTACTTTCTTAGCTTAGAAATATACCGTATTGGGACACCAGTCTCTCTTGATGAAAGTGGTACATAATTATGTCCCGTTCCTATGTTGACCTCCAATTAAAAACAGGGGATTTGACCAAAGCTGATCTCATACAGTCACTAGTAGCAGATCCTCACTCGCTGGGCACCGAGTATCCTGGACTGGAGAAATAATTGCAGCAAAGGATTGGGGCTCAGGGATTCCTGAGAGTGATGGAGCAGGTCTGGTCCGGGACGGGAGATTCGCTGTAGATGGATCCAATGGGATGGTGAATACCCAGGAGAGGCCGGTCTGTAGCAAAACCTTGGCACTAACGCGTTTCGCCAGTTCAACTGGCTTTATCAAAGGTGAACCCCTCTGATAAAGCCTCAGCGAGTGAGGATGTCCTATGTCTCACATCTGCCACTTCTCCATCAGCTATATATATATGTGTGTGTGTGTGTGTTATATTAATGTATGATTTAGTTGTTGGTAGGATTTGTTCTTATCTGACACAAGTCTCCTGGCGCCTTATAACTGACCGATAACTATAACTGACCGATAACTAAAACTGACCGATAGCTATAACTGACCGACTGCTATAACTGACCGATAGCTATAACTGACCGACTGCTATAACTGACCGACTGCTATAACTGACCGATAGCTATAACTGACCAACTGCTATAACTGACCGACTGCTATAACTGACCGATAGCTATAACTGACCAACTGCTATAACTGACCGATAGCTATAACTGACGACTGCTATAACTGACCGACTGCTATAACTGACCGATAGCTATAACTGACCGATAGCTATAACTGACCGATAGCTATAACTGACCAACTGCTATAACTGACCGATAGCTATAACTGACCGATAACTATAACTGACCGATAACTATACCTGACGATA
Source organism: Crinia signifera (assembly GCF_055691185.1). Classification (NCBI taxonomy): domain Eukaryota; kingdom Metazoa; phylum Chordata; class Amphibia; order Anura; family Myobatrachidae; genus Crinia; species Crinia signifera. Next base: position 4,099,551 of record NC_139220.1, on the reverse strand, counting down.
ACTATAACTGACCGATAGCTATAACTGACCGATAGCTATAACTGACCGACTGCTATAACTGACCGATAGCTATAACTGACCGACTGCTATAACTGACCGATAGCTATAACTGACCGATTGCTATAACTGACCGATAGCTATAACTGACCGATAGCTATAACTGACCGATAGCTATAACTGACCGATAGCTATAACTGACCGATAGCTATAACTGACCGATTGCTATAACTGACCGATAGCTATAACTGACCGACTGCTATAACTGACCGATAACTATAACTGACCGACTGCTATAACTGACCGATAACTATAACTGACCGACTGCTATAACTGACCGATAGCTATAACTGACCGACTGCTATAACTGACCGACTGCTATAACTGACCGACTGCTATAACTGACCGACTGCTATAACTGACCGATAGCTATAACTGACCGACTGCTATAACTGACCGATAGCTATAACTGACCGACTGCTATAACTGACCGACTGCTATAACTGACCGACTGCTATAACTGACCGATAGCTATAACTGACCGACTGCTATAACTGACCGACTGCTATAACTGACCGACTGCTATAACTGACCGATATTGTGGATGATGAGCGGATGAAGCTCCTCCCACAGATAAGACAATAAATGTGAAATACCTTTCTCTGTATTGGAGATGATATTTTTGTACCAGGTTATTTCTAGAACATACTGTATCCTGAATTCATTGTCCCGCTGAGTCAGACGTCTAATTCCAGCCTCGGATTCTCCCCCCAGTGTCCAGAAGCTGAACGAATTCTTCAGCAGTGACGAGATCAGGGATGACACCATGAGGAAGGGAGATTCCCCCCGCCTGTTCGATGCCTGCAAGAAGCATCCTGGAATTGTAGGTGTATAACACACGCGCCCTGAGCTCAGGGGAGCCCGGTGCATAAATATTTACTTCTGCCGGATTCCAAGCACTGGTGATAATGACGTCCCGACACTTGTATTTATTTTCCACAAATGGTAACAAGTCACCGATGAGCATCAGGCTCCTGCGGCATTATCAGTACTGCCACCTACGGGTGATAGAGATCCGTAACTGCGGAATAGTCACCGATGAGCATCAGGCTCCTGCGGTATTATCAGTACTGCCACCTACGGGTGATAGAGATCCGTAACTGCGGAATAGTCACCGATGAGCAGCAGGCTCCTGCGGTATTATCAGTACTGCCACCTACGGGTGATAGAGATCTGTAACTGCGGAATAGTCACCGATGAGCATCAGGCTCCTGCGGCATTATCAGTACTGCCACCTACGGGTGATAGAGATCTGTAACTGCGGAATAGTCACCGATGAGCATCAGGCTCCTGCGGCATTATCAGTACTGCCACCTACGGGTGATAGAGATCCGTAACTGCGGAATAGTCACCGATGAGCATCAGGCTCCTGCGGTATTATCAGTACTGCCACCTACGGGTGATAGAGATCCGTAACTGCGGAATAGTCACCGATGAGCATCAGGCTCCTGCGGTATTATCAGTACTGCCACCTACGGGTGATAGAGATCTGTAACTGCGGAATAGTCACCGATGAGCATCAGGCTCCTGCGGCATTATCAGTACTGCCACCTACGGGTGATAGAGATCCGTAACTGCGGAATAGTCACCGATGAGCATCAGACTCCTGCGGTATTATCAGTACTGCCACCTACGGGTGATAGAGATCTGTAACTGCGGAATAGTCACCGATGAGCATCAGGCTCCTGCGGCATTATCAGTACTGCCACCTACGGGTGATAGAGATCCGTAACTGCGGAATAGTCACCGATGAGCATCAGGCTCCTGCGGCATTATCAGTACTGCCACCTACGGGTGATAGAGATCCGTAACTGCGGAATAGTCACCGATGAGCATCAGGCTCCTGCGGCATTATCAGTACTGCCACCTACGGGTGATAGAGATCCGTAACTGCGGAATAGTCACCGATGAGCATCAGGCTCCTGCGGCATTATCAGTACTGCCACCTACGGGTGATAGAGATCCGTAACTGCGGAATAGTCACCGATGAGCATCAGGCTCCTGCGGTATTATCAGTACTGCCACCTACGGGTGATAGAGATCTGTAACTGCGGAATAGTCACCGATGAGCATCAGGCTCCTGCGGCATTATCAGTACTGCCACCTACGGGTGATAGAGATCCGTAACTGCGGAATAGTCACCGATGAGCATCAGGCTCCTGCGGTATTATCAGTACTGCCACCTACGGGTGATAGAGATCTGTAACTGCGGAATAGTCACCGATGAGCATCAGGCTCCTGCGGTATTATCAGTACTGCCACCTACGGGTGATAGAGATCCGTAACTGCGGAATAGTCACCGATGAGCATCAGGCTCCTGCGGCATTATCAGTACTGCCACCTACGGGTGATAGAGATCCGTAACTGCGGAATAGTCACCGATGAGCATCAGGCTCCTGCGGCATTATCAGTACTGCCACCTACGGGTGATAGAGATCTGTAACTGCGGAATAGTCACCGATGAGCATCAGGCTCCTGCGGCATTATCAGTACTGCCACCTACGGGTGATAGAGATCCGTAACTGCGGAATAGTCACAGATGAGCATCAGGCTCCTGCGGTATTATCAGTACTGCCACCTACGGGTGATAGAGATCTGTAACTGCGGAATAGTCACCGATGAGCATCAGGCTCCTGCGGTATTATCAGTACTGCCACCTACAGGTGATAGAGATCTGTAACTGCGGAATAGTCACCGATGAGCATCAGGCTCCTGCGGCATTATCAGTACTGCCACCTACGGGTGATAGAGATCTGTAACTGCGGAATAGTCACCGATGAGCATCAGGCTCCTGCGGCATTATCAGTACTGCCACCTACGGGTGATAGAGATCTGTAACTGCGGAATAGTCACCGATGAGCATCAGGCTCCTGCGGTATTATCAGTACTGCCACCTACAGGTGATAGAGATCCGTAACTGCGGAATAGTCACCGATGAGCATCAGGCTCCTGCGGTATTATCAGTACTGCCACCTACGGGTGATAGAGATCCGTAACTGCGGAATAGTCACCGATGAGCATCAGGCTCCTGCGGCATTATCAGTACTGCCACCTACGGGTGATAGAGATCTGTAACTGCGGAATAGTCACCGATGAGCATCAGGCTCCTGCGGCATTATCAGTACTGCCACCTACGGGTGATAGAGATCTGTAACTGCGGAATAGTCACCGATGAGCATCAGGCTCCTGCGGTATTATCAGTACTGCCACCTACGGGTGATAGAGATCCGTAACTGCGGAATAGTCACCGATGAGCATCAGGCTCCTGCGGCATTATCAGTACTGCCACCTACGGGTGATAGAGATCCGTAACTGCGGAATAGTCACCGATGAGCATCAGGCTCCTGCGGCATTATCAGTACTGCCACCTACGGGTGATAGAGATCCGTAACTGCGGAATAGTCACCGATGAGCATCAGGCTCCTGCGGCATTATCAGTACTGCCACCTACGGGTGATAGAGATCTGTAACTGCGGAATAGTCACCGATGAGCATCAGGCTCCTGCGGTATTATCAGTACTGCCACCTACGGGTGATAGAGATCTGTAACTGCGGAATAGTCACCGATGAGCATCAGGCTCCTGCGGCATTATCAGTACTGCCACCTACGGGTGATAGAGATCTGTAACTGCGGAATAGTCACCGATGAGCATCAGGCTCCTGCGGCATTATCAGTACTGCCACCTACGGGTGATAGAGATCTGTAACTGCGGAATAGTCACCGATGAGCATCAGGCTCCTGCGGCATTATCAGTACTGCCACCTACGGGTGATAGAGATCTGTAACTACGGAATAGTCACCGATGAGCATCAGGCTCCTGCGGCATTATCAGTACTGCCACCTACGGGTGATAGAGATCCGTAACTGCGGAATAGTCACCGATGAGCATCAGGCTCCTGCGGTATTATCAGTACTGCCACCTACGGGTGATAGAGATCCGTAACTGCGGAATAGTCACCGATGAGCATCAGGCTCCTGCGGTATTATCAGTACTGCCACCTACAGGTGATAGAGATCCGTAACTGCGGAATAGTCACCGATGAGCATCAGGCTCCTGCGGTATTATCAGTACTGCCACCTACGGGTGATAGAGATCCGTAACTGCGGAATAGTCACCGATGAGCATCAGGCTCCTGCGGCATTATCAGTACTGCCACCTACGGGTGATAGAGATCCGTAACTGCGGAATAGTCACCGATGAGCATCAGGCTCCTGCGGCATTATCAGTACTGCCACCTACGGGTGATAGAGATCTGTAACTGCGGAATAGTCACCGATGAGCATCAGGCTCCTGCGGCATTATCAGTACTGCCACCTACGGGTGATAGAGATCTGTAACTGCGGAATAGTCACCGATGAGCATCAGGCTCCTGCGGCATTATCAGTACTGCCACCTACGGGTGATAGAGATCTGTAACTGCGGAATAGTCACCGATGAGCATCAGGCTCCTGCGGTATTATCAGTACTGCCACCTACGGGTGATAGAGATCTGTAACTGCGGAATAGTCACCGATGAGCATCAGGCTCCTGCGGCATTATCAGTACTGCCACCTACGGGTGATAGAGATCTGTAACTGCGGAATAGTCACCGATGAGCATCAGGCTCCTGCGGCATTATCAGTACTGCCACCTACGGGTGATAGAGATCTGTAACTGCGGAATAGTCACCGATGAGCATCAGGCTCCTGCGGTATTATCAGTACTGCCACCTACGGGTGATAGAGATCTGTAACTGCGGAATAGTCACCGATGAGCATCAGGCTCCTGCAGTATTATCGGTACTGCCACCTACGGGTGATAGAGATCTGTAACTGCGGAATAGTCACCGATGAGCATCAGGCTCCTGCGGTATTATCAGTACTGCCACCTACGGGTGATAGAGATCTGTAACTGCGGAATAGTCACCGATGAGCATCAGGCTCCTGCGGTATTATCAGTACTGCCACCTACGGGTGATAGAGATCTGTAACTGCGGAATAGTCACCGATGAGCATCAGGCTCCTGCGGTATTATCAGTACTGCCACCTACGGGTGATAGAGATCTGTAACTGCGGAATAGTCACCGATGAGCATCAGGCTCCTGCGGCATTATCAGTACTGCCACCTACGGGTGATAGAGATCTGTAACTGCGGAATAGTCACCGATGAGCATCAGGCTCCTGCGGCATTATCAGTACTGCCACCTACGGGTGATAGAGATCTGTAACTGCGGAATAGTCACCGATGAGCATCAGGCTCCTGCGGCATTATCAGTACTGCCACCTACGGGTGATAGAGATCTGTAACTGCGGAATAGTCACCGATGAGCATCAGGCTCCTGCGGTATTATCAGTACTGCCACCTACGGGTGATAGAGATCTGTAACTGCGGAATAGTCACCGATGAGCATCAGGCTCCTGCGGTATTATCAGTGCTGCCACCTACGGGTGATAGAGATCTGTAACTGCGGAATAGTCACCGATGAGCATCAGGCTCCTGCGGTATTATCAGTACTGCCACCTACGGGTGATAGAGATCTGTAACTGCGGAATAGTCACCGATGAGCATCAGGCTCCTGCGGTATTATCAGTACTGCCACCTACAGGTGATAGAGATCCGTAACTGCGGAATAGTCACCGATGAGCATCAGGCTCCTGCGGTATTATCAGTGCTGCCACCTAAGGGTGATAGAGATCTGTAACTGCGGAATAGTCACCGATGAGCATCAGGCTCCTGCGGCATTATCAGTACTGCCACCTACGGGTGATAGAGATCTGTAACTGCGGAATAGTCACCGATGAGCATCAGGCTCCTGCGGTATTATCAGTACTGCCACCTACGGGTGATAGAGATCCGTAACTGCGGAATAGTCACCGATGAGCATCAGGCTCCTGCGGTATTATCAGTGCTGCCACCTAAGGGTGATAGAGATCTGTAACTGCGGAATAGTCACCGATGAGCATCAGGCTCCTGCGGCATTATCAGTACTGCCACCTACAGGTGATAGAGATCTGTAACTGCGGAATAGTCACCGATGAGCATCAGGCTCCTGCGGCATTATCAGTGCTGCCACCTACGGGTGATAGAGATCCGTAACTGCGGAATAGTCACCGATGAGCATCAGGCTCCTGCGGCATTATCAGTACTGCCACCTACGGGTGATAGAGATCCGTAACTGCGGAATAGTCACCGATGAGCATCAGGCTCCTGCGGCATTATCAGTACTGCCACCTACAGGTGATAGAGATCTGTAACTGCGGAATAGTCACCGATGAGCATCAGGCTCCTGCGGCATTATCAGTGCTGCCACCTACGGGTGATAGAGATCCGTAACTGCGGAATAGTCTACACGTGAAAAGAACGACATGAGTTTTCTGTGGTGCACTAGGACACCTTACCATTCTGATTAGTAATGTGGCGGGTGCACCGGGGCACTGGAAATGATGCATGGCGAGTGCCGAGAGGGGCACCGGATATGAAGAGTGGCGCGCGCATGGGGGTACGGTTATGAACATGAAGCATGGCAATCGCAGAGGGGCACCGGTTATGAAGCATGATGCGAGCAGAGGGGCACCGGATATGAAGCATGATGTGAGCAGAGGGGCACCGGATATAAAGCATGGTGCGAGCAGAGGGGCACCGGATATGAAGCATGGCATTCGCAGAGGGGCACCGGATATAAAGCATGGTGCGAGCAGAGGGGCACCGGATATGAAGCATGGCATTCGCAGAGGGGCACCGGATATAAAGCATGGTGCGAGCAGAGGGGCACCGGATATGAAGCATGGTGCGAGCAGAGGGGCACCGGATATAAAGCATGGTGCGAGCAGAGGGGCACCGGATATGAAGCATGGCATTCGCAGAGGGGCACCGGTTATGAAGCATGGTGCGAGCAGAGGGGCACCGGATATGAAGCATGGTGCGAGCAGAGGGGCACCGGATATGAAGCATGGTGCGAGCAGAGGGGCACCGGATATGAAGCATGGTGTGAGCAGAGGGGCACCGGTTATGAAGCATGGTGCGAGCAGAGGGGCACCGGTTATGAAGCATGGTGCGAGCAGAGGGGCACCGGATATGAAGCACGGTGTGAGCAGAGGGGGGCACCGGATATGAAGCATGGTGTGAGCAGAGGGGCACCGGTTATGAAGCATGGTGCGAGCAGAGGGGCACCGGATATGAAGCATGGTGTGAGCAGAGGGGGGCACCGGATATGAAGCATGGTGTGAGCAGAGGGGCACCGGATATGAAGCATGGTGCGAGCAGAGGGGCACCGGATATGAAGCATGGTGTGAGCAGAGGGGCACCGGATATGAAGCATGGTGTGAGCAGAGGGGCACCGGATATGAAGCATGGTGTGAGCAGAGGGGCACCGGTTATGAAGCATGGCGAGCACAGGGGGGCACCGGCTATGAAGCATGGCGAGCACAGGGGGCACTGGTTATGAAGCATGGCGATAGCAGGGGGCACCGGTTATGAAGCATGGTGCGAGCGCTGGGGGGCACCGGATATGAAGCATGGCGCGCGTAGGGGGGCACCGGATATGAAGCATGGCGAGCACAGGGGGGCACTGGATATGAAGCATGGCGAGCGCAGGGGGGCACCGGATATGAAGCATGGCGAGAGCAGGGGGGCACCGGTTATGAAGCATGGCGAGCACAGGGGGGCATCGGATATGAAGCATGGCGAGCACAGGGGGGCACCGGATATGAAGCATGGCGAGCACAGGGGGGCACCGGATATGAAGCATGGCGAGCACAGGGGGGCACCGGTTATGAAGCATGGCGAGCACAGGGGGGCCCCGGATATGAAGCATGGCAGGGGATGCGACATACTCATTTTGGGGTCCATGTGCTGAAATCTACAAAATGACACAAAAAACCTTGAAAACCTCATGTCGACTTTTTCATGTGTTAACTGTTTCCATGTTGCAACAGTTTTCCCATGTCGACCTTGTGCACAACCCCCACCGCTGTCTCCAGGGAGGCTGATGGAGGTGCGGAGGCGTGGATGTGATCCGCCCACTCACTGCAAGGCCACGCCCCCTGTATCACCGAGCCGACAGCTCCCTCCTACACACGGAAGCCGGAACGTTGTGATTAGGGCGCACCTCTTATTTAGAAACATAGAAACATAGAATTTGACAGCAGATAAGAACCATTTGGCCCATCTAGTCTGCCCCTTTTTTACCCTTCAGGTAAACTCAACCCTTTTTAATCCTTATTTCTTTGTAAGGATATTCATATGCCTATCCCAAGCATGTTTACATTGTACTACTGTCTTAGCCTCTACCACCTCTGATGGGTCTGTTCTACTGTCTTATCCACTACCCTTTCTGTGAAGTAATTCTTCCTCGCATTTCCCCTGAATCTTCCTCCCTCTAGTGTCAGTGCATGTCCTCGTGTTCTGTTGCTCCTCTTCCTGTGAAGAATGTCTCCCACCTGCACCTTCCTCCCTCTAGTGTCAGTGCATGTCCTTGTGTTCTGCTGCTCCTCTTCCTGTGAAGAATGTCTCCCACCTGTACCTTCCTCCCTCTAGTGTCAGTGCGTGTCCTCGTGTTCTGCTGCTCCTCTTCCTGTGAAGAATGTCTCCCACCTGTACCTTCCTCCCTCTAGTGTCAGTGCATGTCCTTGTGTTCTGCTGCTCCTCTTCCTGTGACTAATGTCTCCCACCTGTACCTTCCTCCCTCTAGTGTCAGTGCATGTCCTCGTGTTCTGCTGCTCCTCTTCCTGTGAAGAATGTCTCCCACCTGTACCTTCCTCCCTCTAGTGTCAGTGCATGTCCTCGTGTTCTGCTGCTCCTCTTCCTGTGACTAATGTCTCCCACCTGTACCTTCCTCCCTCTAGTGTCAGTGCATGTCCTCGTGTTCTGCTGCTCCTCTTCCTGTGAAGAATGTCTCCCACCTGTACCTTCCTCCCTCTAGTGTCAGTGCATGTCCTCGTGTTCTGCTGCTCCTCTTCCTGTGACTAATGTCTCCCACCTGTACCTTCCTCCCTCTAGTGTCAGTGCATGTCCTCGTGTTCTGCTGCTCCTCTTCCTGTGACTAATGTCTCCCACCTGTACCTTCCTCCCCCTAGTGTCAGTGCATGTCCTTGTGTTCTGCTGCTCCTCTTCTTGTGACTAATGTCTCCCACCTGTACCTTCCTCCCTCTAGTGTCAGTGCATGTCCTCGTGTTCTGCTGCTCCTCTTCCTGTGACTAATGTCTCCCACCTGTACCTTCCTCCCTCTAGTGTCAGTGCGTGTCCTCGTGTTCTGCTGCTCCTCTTCCTGTGAAGAATGTCTCCCACCTGTACCTTCCTCCCTCTAGTGTCAGTGCGTGTCCTTGTGTTCTGCTGCTCCTCTTCCTGTGAAGAATGTCTACCACCTGTACCTTCCTCCCCCTAGTGTCAGTGCATGTCCTCGTGTTCTGCTGCTCCTCTTCCTGTGACTAATGTCTCCCACCTGTACCTTCCTCCCCCCCAGTGTCAGTGCATGTCCTCGTGTTCTGCTGCTCCTCTTCCTGTGAAGAATGTCTCCCACCTGTACCTTCCTCCCTCTAGTGTCAGTGCGTGTCCTCGTGTTCTGCTGCTCCTCTTCCTGTGACTAATGTCTCCCACCTGTACCTTCCTCCCCCTAGTGTCAGTGCATGTCCTTGTGTTCTGCTGCTCCTCTTCCTGTGACTAATGTCTCCCACCTGTACCTTCCTCCCTCTAGTGTCAGTGCATGTCCTCGTGTTCTGCTGCTCCTCTTCCTGTGACTAATGTCTCCCACCTGTACCTTCCTCCCTCTAGTGTCAGTGCGTGTCCTCGTGTTCTGCTGCTCCTCTTCCTGTGAAGAATGTCTCCCACCTGTACCTTCCTCCCTCCCCCTAGTGTCAGTGCATGTCCTCGTGTTCTGTTGCTCCTCTTCCTGTGAAGAATGTCTCCCACCTGTACCTTCCTCCCTCTAGTGTCAGTGCATGTCCTCGTGTTCTGTTGCTCCTCTTCCTGTGAAGAATGTCTCCCACCTGAACCTTCCTCCCTCTAGTGTCAGTGCATGTCCTCGTGTTCTGTTGCTCCTCTTCCTGTGAAGAATGTCTCCCACCTGTACCTTCCTCCCTCTAGTGTCAGTGCATGTCCTCGTGTTCTGCTGCTCCTCTTCCTGTGAAGGATGTCTCCCACCTGTACCTTGTTAAAGCCCTTGATATATTTGAAAGTTTCTATCATGTCCCCCCTTTCCCTTCTCTGCTCTAAAGTATACATATTAAGATCTTTTAGTCTTTCCTGGTACGTTTTGTGATGTAGGCCATGCACCATTTTAGTTGCCCTTCTTTGGACAGTCTCTAATGTATTTATATCCTTCTGGAGATATGGCCTCCAGAACTGAACACAATACTCTAGGTGAGGCCGTACCAATGACCTATAAAGTGGCATTATTACGTCTTTTTTTCTGCTACTGATTCCTCTCCCTATGCAACCAAGCATCTGACTTGCCTTCTTCATTGCTTTGTTACATTGCCTACCTGCCTTTAAGTCACTTGAAATAGTGACACCTAGATCCCTCTCTTCCTCAGTAGTTTCCATTATAGTGCCATTTATACTATATTGAGTCTTTGGGTTTTTGAGTCCCAAGTGCATAATTTCCATTCTTATTATATTTATATTATATTATATTTCCAGCTACAATCACAAGGAATGGACATATTGTACATGCGATCCAAACCTCAGATTGAGTTTGGAAATCTGAGGAAAGTCCCCACTCAGGACTCGGAACACCCAGATCCCAAAAAGTGACACCACATGAATCACAATCATGGCAGACAACCAATATTGTCACAACATACCCCCTGGTTTCCATGCTGTGGAGTGGGCCTGGGTTTCTGTAAAAAGTTGGTGTGGCTGGGAAGTGCGGGGGAGGGTTTAGGCAGATCAGGGGTGGGGCCACTTGTCAATCTCATATGCTGGAAGGTATGAAATAGAGAATCACCAGGTAAATACAGGGACTGCTGACTGACATTTCCATTCTCCAATAGCATTCCAGAGCCATAAACAGGAAACAGCCCCTGAGGTTCCAGCTGGACAAATATGAACAGTCTCCACGGAGACCGATTCGCTCCCCGGACAGCGAGGAGGCCGCAATCAAGGTTCCTAGTTTCTGATAGATAGAAGTGTGCACAGATATGATATCTATCTATCTATCTATCTATCTATTTCATATCTATCTATTTCATATCTATCTCATATCTATCTATCTCATATCTATCTATCTATCTATCTATCTATCTCATATCTATCTATCTCATATATATCTATCTCATATCTATCTATCTATCTATCTATCTATCTATTTCATATCTATCTATTTCATATCTATCTCATATCTATCTATCTCATATCTATCTATCTATCTATCTATCTCATATCTATCTAGCTCATATATATCTATCTCATATCTATCTATCTATCTATCTATCTATTTCATATCTATCTATTTCATATCTATCTATCTATCTATCTATCTATTTCATATCTATCTATTTCATATCTATCTATCTCATATCTATCTATCTCATATCTATCTATCTATCTATCTATCTATCTATCTATCTATCTATCTATCTATCTCATATCTATCTATCTCATATCTATCTATCTATCTATCTATCTCATATCTATCTATCTCATATATATCTATCTCATATCTATCTATCTATCTATCTATCTCATATCTATCTATCTCATATCTATCTATCTATCTATCTATCTATCTATCTATCTATCTATCTATCTATCTATCTCATATCTATCTATCTCATATATATCTATCTCATATCTATCTATCTATCTATCTATTTCATATCTATCTATTTCATATCTATCTATCTATCTATCTATCTATCTATCTATTTCATATCTATTTATTTCATATCTATCTATCTCATATCTATCTATCTATCTATCTATCTATCTATCTATCTATCTATCTATCTATCTCATATCTATCTATCTCATATCTATCTATCTATCTATCTATCTCATATCTATCTATCTATCTATCTATCTATCTCATATCTATCTATCTATCTATCTATCTATCTATCTCATATCTATCTATCTCATATCTATCTATCTATCTATCTATCTATCTATCTATCTATCTCATATCTATCTATCTCTATCTATCTATCTATCTATCTATCTATCTCATATCTATCTATCTATCTATCTATCTATCTATCTATCTATCTCATATCTATCTATCTATCTATCTATCTCATATCTATCTATCTATCTATCTATCTCATATCTATCTATCTATCTCATATCTATCTATCTATCTATCTATCTCATATCTATCTATCTATCTATCTATCTATCTATCTATCTATCTATCTATCTATCTTTCTTCTGCGGCAGACGTCAGGGGCCAGAGGGATTACATTGGGTAGAGAGTGAGGTCACGACCTTTCCAGCACCAGAAAGGATAAAACTTCTGGACTGCCCAGAGACAGCCCTGGCTCCTCCCTCCTCTACCCCGCCTCCTAGGCTAGCTTACTTTCAGTTTTGATTGTGCTGGCAGGAGCCAACACGCATTTTGAAAGGGCTGCTGTTAAAGCAGCTTAAACTTCATTTTGAATTTTTTTTTTTTATTCTTATTTTTACACTGACTGGAGTCAGTGACAGAGCAGCAGCACTGGGGGTCTGTTAGATCCCTGCACTGCGCTCCATCACCCGGGACCCGGCAGCCCAACACCACCCACGTGGCTCCCACAAGCGGAGGTGTTCGGCTGGCTCTGAAGCACTGGAGAGCACAGCCGCGACGGGGACCGGGACATCAGCGGTGACAACCGCTTTCAGGTAACGCGCTCCCCGCTGGGAGTGCGAATGCGCACGCAGTTATAGCGGCTGAGCAGCCCGGTGGGGGGGATCGCCGGGCTGCACTAGCAAGCGGCCAGAACGCCTCCTTTCACTAGGTGTGCACCCTGACCCGCTGGACCACCAGGGAGACTTTGAGTGTGGGCAGCGGCGTCGGTATGCGGGGCCGCCCGGCAAGCGCCGGATCCCCGCCATTTTACCGACGCCGCATGAGTCATGAAATCCCGGTGGCCATTTGCTAGTAGGGGGAAGGGAGCCTCTCCTCACACAGCCCCTCTCCCGGAGACAGGAGCTAGGATGTACCCACGGGGTTTCCAGCCCTGATCTCTTCCTGCCTGCCTGCTGCACGTGTAAGAAGGACACAGAGAGCTCTCTGCCAGTCTGGAGTTCCATCTCTTCACTGCCGGGCCATATGGGCAAATCCCACCTGTACCTCTCCTACTGGAGCACAGGGTACAGTACTTTATGCTCCTGCCGGCCTATGTGCTTTGCGGAGCTCAGTGCCACTTTTATTATTATATGCATTGTGCTGTGTCTCATAACTGTGTTAACACCATCACTGCATGTCAGAAGTATAGGTGTTAGCTGTACCAGTTTAGCTGCCTCTTGTACAATCTTAGAGGACAGCGATAGTGACATAGGGACTCCTATATTGGTGTCCTGCACACATTGCAAGGCTGGCCCAAGTACCACCGGCCAGCCTGGGCATATGAGTATAGCCTGATGGCGCGGCTACCCTTTCAAAAAGGAACGCCATTGTAAGGACGGAGTCCATGGTACTTTCCCAGCTATCAGGCGGTTCTGGCGGTCATTTTAACATACTTGCCGCCATTGCACGCTGCTGGAGGCTCCTGACTGCTAATGCCAGGGCTGTGCTCAAGCTTGTCCTGGTTAACTGCATATTGAATGCAGCTGCTCCCCCATGTTCTGTGTTCAGACAGTGGGGTTTAGAGCATAGTGGGACAGTATTGGGCTGTATGTAAATTAGGTCATAGCACTCCTGTGTTATATACCATGGTGTTGTTGATTGGCCTGTGGCAGCTCATCTCCTTATACTGTCTCTCTTATCCAGTGATTCTATCTCTGGTTACCTATACCTACTCTTTCTCCCTGTGTGTGTGTAGTGTATATATTGTCAGGTGGAAAGTGTATAACTCAGTTTACATTGTCATCTGAGGCCTGAGGCCATATACCCTGTTGCCTTGCCTAATGTATTTTTCCTCCGTGACATAGACATCGTTAGATTTCTGCAATAAGCCTCTAATTGTGCAATGTGTATCTGCTGGCTGACAAAATAAAAACCCCTTCTTGCTTTCTTCCAGAAAGATACTGTGTTCTCAGATTACAGTTTATGGGGGGACAGTTTGTTGCCAGCTAGGTCATACAGAGGACAGCAGGAAGTCTTATACCCTGCTATCAGGGTGACACAGAGGTCACTGCCTTACTCTAATGCACAGATACTGAGGGTAACATTGCACTGTCACATACAGAGGACAGCAGGAAGTCTTATACCCTGCTATCAGGGTGACACAGAGGTCACTGCCTTACTCTAATGCACAGATACTGAGGGTAACATTGCACTGTCACATACAGAGGACAGCAGGAAGTCTTATACCCTGCTATCAGAGTGACACAGAGGTCACTGCCTTACTCTAATGCACAGATACTGAGGGTAACATTGCACTGTCACATACAGAGGACAGCAGGAAGTCTTATACCCTGCTATCAGGGTGACACAGAGGTCACTGCCTTACTCTAATGCACAGATACTGAGGGTAACATTGCACTGTCACATACAGAGGACAGCAGGAAGTCTTATACCCTGCTATCAGAGTGACACAGAGGTCACTGCCTTACTCTAATGCACAGATACTGAGGGTAACATTGCACTGTCACATACAGAGGACAGCAGGAAGTCTTATACCCTGCTATCAGAGTGACACAGAGGTCACTGCCTTACTCTAATGCACAGATACTGAGGGTAACATTGCACTGTCACATACAGAGTACAGCAGGAAGTCTTATACCCTGCTATCAGGGTGACACAGAGGTCACTGCCTTACTCTAATGCACAGATACTGAGGGTAACATTGCACTGTCACATACAGAGGACAGCAGGAAGTCTTATACCCTGCTATCAGAGTGACACAGAGGTCACTCCATTAATCGAAGGCAAGGGCAGCAATGTCTAATGCAGGTAGCATGACTTGTATGTTACTAACTCATGAGTTAGCAAAGTTATCCATAGCAAGTCAATTAGAAATCACAGTGTGTGCAGCCATTACAGTTCTGGTCCAGACACTTGGTGTAAGACACCTCTGCTAACTTTTAAACCCTGTCGGAACATAGTCCAGGCCTGTTTTACCCTAATAGAGCAATAGCTCAATCAGCAACGCTCCCGTCTCTTAAGTAGACAAGGCGCACGGCTATAAGGATTCAGTCCCCACAATACAGGGGTTATTTCATGTTCTGACAGGGCACTATGGTAAACGTCACCAACGGTGGACTCTGAGATGTAATTTCTCCACAGGATAACCTTTGGTATTCCTGGTCATTGGAAGTTGGAACATTGCACTGTCACATACAGAGCTGGTTGTGGTGTGTACGCACAATACAATCCAGTGTGGGATCTGACTATGTAGTCGGATTTACATTAGGATCACATGCATCTAACATGCAGATCGCACATTTGAGATAATTTGACTTAGTATTCCTCCAGGCCTCTAGTAGCCTTGCACCCCAGCGGGGTAGCATTTTTGAGAGATGCAGCTGTGGAGGTGCAGTACGAACTGTGTAATGGTTAACATTACTACCTCACGGCACTGATGTCAATCTATATTCATACCACACTGGATATGCCCAATCTCATTTGAGATCACATGGGAACACCAGCTGTTGTAGATAACATGGGTTCCATTCAAACAACGCCATTACCCTAACTGGGTGGAGTTTATGTATATTCTCCACGTAATTGCGTGGGATTACTCCGGGTGCTCCCGTTTTCTCCCACAAACAATTCGGTTTGTCATTTCTTATGGTTCTCCTTTAAGTTATGTTAGCGGAGTAACACTGGCTGTAGCTTTTATAATTAAAAGCTAATATGGCCTTGACTATGCATCCCTTCAGGGACGCAATCTCACTTTGGTAGAAGTTTTACTGGTTGCCAATGTTGACGGCCTTGTTCATTTCAGCGCCACCATATGCTATATACCAATATGTTGCCTCTTAATCTGTACGACCTATTGTATAGGGGTACATGAATGCATATGTTTATGTTTGTAGGCATTTGTGTGTGTACATGTGTGTGTATATATATGTACATACACAATATATATATATATATATATATATATATATATATATAATGTGTATATTAGTGGATATATATAGCGGTGCTAGGTCAGCATTCTCGCTTCTTACATTCAAACAGCGGTTCGATATAGTTTCCTGTTTGTTTGTTTTCTAATGTATCTACATACACATACATTATAACCAAAACTGATCCTTTTGGTAAATCCGTGTTTTATACACGCAACAGTACATCTTAAGACATAGACTGGATAATGCTATTATGGAAAAGATGCTTCTGTCTTGAAACCTAAGTGAAAAAGACAGTCCTGTGGGATTTCTGCAAGGTAGAACCTTGGTTTCTAGGTCACCCTGTGCAGGTCCAGTCGGGTGATGCAAAAAAGGGTGGTTTGTTATCAACCACTAGGGTGACACTCTGAGTGGGCCGGCTATGAGCCTACGGCCACACCACCCTGAACACGCCTGATCTCGTCTGATCTTGGAAGCCAAGCAGGGTCAGGCCTGGTTAGTACTTGGATGGGAGACCATCTGGGAATACCAGGTGCTGTAGGCTTAGGCCTCCCGCTTCTTCCAATGGGAGCGCAAGATCCCGGCCTTGTTGGCAAAACTATACCAACAGATGGACCCTCCCTTCGGAGGTGTTCCTGTGGTTGGTAGGCCATTGGGGTGGACCAATGGTGGTTTGATGGCTTTGCGTCACATTTACCAGGTCACCCTGTATGTGTCCAGGTCTCGAGACCCTGCAGGTTACAGAGTCCACGCTCTGTTATGTCAGTCCAGTGGCTATTCGTGCGGAGGTAGGCTTTTCACCATTTTTGCTCCTCCTCAAAGTAATTTGTACATTAAAAGTGGAGGTGGGGGCACCTTAATCCAGGAGAATCTGGTTCTCGGATCTGTGAACCCTGTTAGGGGTCTCTCTTATCTGTCTGCCTCTGGGGCCAGAACTGCTCACAGGGCTGTTAAGACAACCTAATTAAAAGCCACGGGATTGAATTCAATCCCAGAATTTACCGTTTGTCTGGGGTTTTGTCCTTTCGGTAGAAGTAGTGGGGGCTGGCCTCCGCCTGTTTCTTTAAAGCAACAGGGCTCGGCTCTCTCCTTTGTATTCCACAGCCTATGAGCTCTGTGGTATGATCTCCGCTCATTCTTGCAGGGGGTCCTGCAGATCCAACCTCGGGTTGTTACAAACATGGTGGTTTGATAAAATCTTTCTCTGATTCTTTGGGCCCTTTAGGGCTCTTTACAGGCTAACTGGGACAACGGTTTTACTGTTGACCGTTGCTGCTGGGTGTCTGCCCGGTAGGCTCTGTTAGGTCAATCGCCTTTCATAGTCTTTCATTCTCATAGAACGGATTCTTTGAAACGTTACTTTACACCTCACAAGGTGGTTCCTGAATTTCAAGTCATCCAGGAGATAGTGATCCCTGCCCTTTGTAGGCCGGCGGTCTCTCCTGGGCAGCAATCAACTGGAGATGGTCTGTGCTTTGCACGACTATGTACATCACGCTGTAATACTTTGACCATCTGACTCTCTCTTTATCCACTAGAGAATTCATAAGAGGGGCTGGTCTGCTACCATGCAGACTATTGCCATCCGATATCTGCGGTCGTTTATCAAGCAGGATTCCTGGTTCACCTCACTCTCCGTTCTTGCAGGGGTACGGGCTCATTCCACTACATCTGTGGGTGTGTTTCGGGCTTTTACAGGTGGTGCAACGGCAGAGCAACTTGGCAAGGCGGCAACTTGGTCGTCTGCCAACGATTTCTTACGCTTTTTTTGCGTTTGTTATGTTTGCCTCTCAGAACTCGGCATTCGTCCAGAATATACTGGCCGCGGCACAGGCGCGTCCCCACCCTTAGGTGGCTGCTTTAGGACATCCCAATGTAATCCCTCTGGCCCCTGACGTCTGCCGCAGAAGAAACTGAGATTTATGTCTTACCTGTTAAATCTCTTTCTTCGAGGACGTCAGGGGCCACAGGGATCCCTCCCTGCCGCGCCTGCTTCA
Source organism: Crinia signifera (assembly GCF_055691185.1). Classification (NCBI taxonomy): domain Eukaryota; kingdom Metazoa; phylum Chordata; class Amphibia; order Anura; family Myobatrachidae; genus Crinia; species Crinia signifera. The sequence goes on along the minus strand of NC_139220.1, from coordinate 4,081,367 downwards.
TGGTATTGAAGTTCATAGTTCCTCCGTTGAGTGAACTTAGTTAAAAGTTCCTTTGTTGAGGTACTTATACATGTCACAGTTATGGTTCCTCTGTTGAGCAACCACACACACATATATTTGTTGAATGTGTTACTGTATGGGTTTCTCTTCCTTCTATCTTGTCTCCTGCCTGGCTTTGGGAAAAACTGAAAGTAAGCTAGCCTAGGAGGCGGGGTAGAGGAGGGAGGAGCCAGGGCTGTCTCTGGGCAGTCCAGAAGTTTTATCCTTTCTGGTGCTGGAAAGGTCGTGACCTCACTCTCTACCCATTGTAATCCCTGTGGCCCCTGACGTCCTCGAAGAAAGAGATTTAACAGGTAAGACATAAATCTCAGTATCTATCTATCTCATATCTATCTATCTATCTATCTCATATCTATCTATCTCATATCTATCTATCTATCTCATATCTATCTATCTATCTATCTATCTATCTATCTATCTATCTATCTATCTATCTCATATCTATCTATGTATCTATCTCATATCTATCTATCTATCTATCTATCTATCTATCTATCTATCTATCTATCTATCTATCTAGGGTTATGTTTGGGTCATGTGATTACAGCATTGCTCCCTGTGACCCGGCTCTGTCTTCCGTATAACATATATATACCCGGCTCTGTCTTCCGTATAACATATATATATATATATACCCGGCTCTGTCTTCCGTATAACATATATATACCCGGCTCTGTCTTCCGTATAACATATATATACCCGGCTCTGTCTTCCGTATAACATATATATATATATATACCCGGCTCTGTCTTCCGTATAACATATATATACCCGGCTCTGTCTTCCGTATAACATATATACCCGGCTCTGTCTTCCGTATAACATATATATATATACCCGGCTCTGTCTTCCGTATAACATATATATACCCGGCTCTGTCTTCCGTATAACATATATATACCCGGCTCTGTCTTCCGTATAACATATATATACCCGGCTCTGTCTTCCGTATAACATATATATACCCGGCTCTGTCTTCCGTATAACATATATATACCCGGCTCTGTCTTCCGTATAACATATATATATATATATATATACCCGGCTCTGTCTTCCGTATAACATATATATACCCGGCTCTGTCTTCCGTATAACATATATACCCGGCTCTGTCTTCCGTATAACATATATATATATATATATACCCGGCTCTGTCTTCCGTATAACATATATATACCCGGCTCTGTCTTCCGTATAACATATATATACCCGGCTCTGTCTTCCGTATAACATATATATACCCGGCTCTGTCTTCCGTATAACATATATATACCCGGCTCTGTCTTCCGTATAACATATATATACCCGGCTCTGTCTTCCGTATAACATATATATACCCGGCTCTGTCTTCCGTATAACATATATATACCCGGCTCTGTCTTCCGTATAACATATATATATATATACCCGGCTCTGTCTTCCGTATAACATATATATACCCGGGTCTGTCTTCCGTATGACATATATATACCCGGCTCTGTCTTCCGTATAACATATATATACCCGGCTCTGTCTTCCGTATAACATATATATACCCGGCTCTGTCTTCCGTATAACATATATATACCCGGCTCTGTCTTCCGTATAACATATATATACCCGGCTCTGTCTTCCGTATAACATATATATATATATATATACCCGGCTCTGTCTTCCGTATAACATATATATACCCGGCTCTGTCTTCCGTATAACATATATATATATATATATATATATATATATATATATATATATATACCCGGCTCTGTCTTCCGTATAACATATATATATATATATATATATATACCCGGCTCTGTCTTCCGTATAACATATATATACCCGGCTCTGTCTTCCGTAGGTCTGCAGCGGATATTTTTCCTGGGGAACCGGCTTGGCAACTTTATCCAACATTGATATCCAAATACCAACAGGTACCGGGGGCCATGGTGCATGTTACAGGGTATAGTGTAATGGGCCCTGTAAGGGCCACAGATAACCCTCATTTACTGCGCACGTTTGGCGAGTGGATCGCATATCTGTACGCTTGGCTTATACCTGTTATTACTGTCTGCGCACTTACACCAACACCACCCTCAGTGCAAAGCTCTGTGTGAGACAGGACAAATCTGGCGGCCCCCCCTTCGCTTGCTGCGCACCTTTGTGACCGGGGAGGTCAGGAAAACGCCAGCCGCCATCATTACGTTGTAGGCGAACGTTGGCTCAGCCGCATTGGTAAATGCCATATTCACTTGGGTGTACCTTGTAGGAGATTCATGTGTTGTACATGTCTAGTACACGTGTGTGCCCGTATGGACGGGAATAACTGAGCCCAATGCACTTTTTTGAAAATGCTTCATGATTAGTATATAATCTGCTGTACACTATGGCGTAGTACATTATGGCGCTGTACCTAGTAATAATTAACGGGATGACCTCTTGTAATCCCGGTTCTCTTGCCTGCAGGTCAGCTGACCATGGTGGTAGGACAGGTCGGGTGCGGTAAATCGTCTCTTCTGCTTGCCATCCTCGGGGAGATGCAGGCACTGGAGGGACGCGTTTGCTGGAACAAGTGAGTGGTTCATATCTCTTATTTATCGGCTCCGTGGTGTACAGCCGCCCCCTATAAATATTGGCGCTATAACTACTTGGTTGTTTCCTAGCAGGAATCTATGAGGGTAATTCAGGAATGCTCTATAAGCAGCTAAGGTAACTCAGCAGCCGAACGTACGAGAACACATCCCCCTTACATGAGCCGCTAGCAGGATAAACCATTGGATGCCTGTGACCGCCCACCCCCGGCCTTCCCTCCCCACAGGGAACGGCCTGTGTAACTCCCCAAAGTCGGACGCTGTCGGGGTTTGTGCAAACCTTGACCATTTCGCTATAAGCGATCCTGAATCATCCCCATATGTCCTCTCTGCCCCACCGGAGTTACTGGGGGTAATAGTCCTTCTTCAGACATTTGTGTGTTGGGGTTCCCCCCTCCCCCCCTCGCAACCCTATGGAGCAACGAGCGATTTTGTCACATTCCGGCCTCCGTAAAGTGCGTCCAATAGGATCGACTCCAGGTTGTGAGGTGGCAACACGACCATTTCCCAAAGATGGGAGATATCAATACTCTGCAGACAGGGACAATCGGTCACAGGTTCCTGCATGCAGATCACCTGGTCGTGCGATAGTGCGTGCAGATCACCTGGTCACGTGTTAGTGCGTGCAGATCACCTGGTCACGCTTTAGTGCGCGCAGAACACCTGGTCACTCGTTAGTGCGTGCAGATCACCTGGTCACGGGTTAGTGCGTGCAGATCAGCTGGTCACGCTTTAGTGCGCGCAGAACACCTGGTCACTCGTTAGTGCGTGCAGATCACCTGGTCACGGGTTAGTGCGTGCAGATCACCTGGTCACGTGTTAGTGCGTGCAGATCACCTGGTCACGGGTTAGTGCGTGCAGATCACCTGGTCACGTGTTAGTGCGTGCAGATCACCTGGTCACGCGTTAGTGCGCGCAGAACACCTGGTCACGCGTTAGTGCGTGCAGATCACCTGGTCACGGGTTAGTGCGCGCAGATCACCTGGTCACGGGTTAGTGCGTGCAGAACACCTGGTCGCGCGATAGTGTGCCTAGATCACCTGGTCGCGCGTTAGTGCGCCTAGAACACCTGGTCACGCGTTAGTGCGTGCAGACCACCTGGTCATGCGTTAGTGCGCCTAGAACACCTGGTCCCGGGTTAGTGCGCGCAGAACACCTGGTCGCGCGTTAGTGCGCCTAGAACACCTGGTCGCGCGTTAGTGCGCCTAGAACACCTGGTCACGCGTTAGTGCGTGCAGAACACCTGGTCACGGGTTAGTGCGTGCAGAACACCTGGTCGCGCGTTAGTGCGCCTAGAACACCTGGTCGTGCGTTAGTGCGCCTAGAACACCTGGTCATGCGTTAGTGCGTGCAGACCACCTGGTCATGCGTTAGTGCACCTAGAACACCTGGTCCCGCGTTAGTGCGCGCAGAACACCTGGTCACGCGTTAGTGCGCCTAGAACACCTGGTCACGCGTTAGTGCGCCTAGAACACCTGGTCCCGCGTTAGTGCGCGCAGAACACCTGGTCGCGCATTAGTGCGCGCAGAACACCTGGTCACGAGTTAGTGCGCCTAGAACACCTGGTCCCGCGTTAGTGCACGCAGAACACCTGGTCACGCGTTAGTGCGCCTAAAACACCTTGTCCCGCGTTAGTGCGCCTAGAACACCTGGTCACGCGTTAGTGCGCCTAAAACACCTTGTCCCGCGTTAGTAACATTATATACAGCTTTGTTTGTTTCTATTGACTCGGTTTCTTCAAGATGTTATTAATAATTTACAGATCACAAAGTACTACAGTATGTTGCGACCACGGCAACCACTGTCACATGACAGAGAACGTTTAACATGGCCTCTCAGCATGCACGTTCACAGCCCGCTCTCTTCCCCTGTGGTTATGTATTTGGGAGTGCTGACTCAGAGGTCAGGTGATTCAGTGGATGTAAGTGGCCATTATTATTACATAATGCACAGGACCGGCCTCTGGTTTGGCCTGATATAAATCATCTCTGGGAAGAGCCGTGATTGTGCCCTGCACATACGTTACATACATATGTCACTATTACAGGCAGGTGTATTACACAAGCGGAGATATATAATGCAGGTGTGTTTGCAGCACTCTCATGCCTTTGTTCTTTGCTGGACATTTCAGGCTCCCTGACACTGATTTGGGTACAGATGGACTATTCAGGTACTGACCTATGAAAAAAATGATTCCCGTCTTTCCCAAACCCCTTATCTCAGATAATTTACAGAATGGTGTTTTGGTCAATAATATATAAATCGAGAACAAAATCCAAAGTGTAATTACCGTGCAGAATAACTGATTGTACTGGATGTGTTCTGGTGATTACATGTACGAGTATTGGGGATCTCTGACAGAGTCCTGATTCTGAGTCACCGATTCTGAGTCACAGGCAAAACAACGCAACTCTGGACGTTACGTCTGCATGTGACGTCTGATAAGTGCATGCAAAACCCAGAATAACTGATTGTACTGGATGTGTTCCGGTGATTACTTGTACGAGTATTGGGGATCTCTGAGTGTTAGTTCCGGCAGAGTCCTGATTCTGAGTCACAGGCAAAACAACGCAACTCCGGACGTGACGTCTGATAAGTGCATGCAAAACCCAGAATAACCATGGCAACACGCCCACATAACAATATTCTGGGGCACGTTCACAGTGTCTGGCTGCCAAGTTACCACCCAGAAACACCCAAACAGTGCCCACAGGGCAATAGTGGCGATTTGTACGAATTGTGCGCACATTCGCCAAGCAGTTATACAGCCCTTTATCCCTGCCCAATAGGCAGAGTCGTACGTAATCCAAGCTGCGTGAGACTCAGAATCAGGCCCAGGATGTGCAGTGAATTACTGTTTATATAATTTATAGATATAGCTAACTACGACAGACAGAGTGTGGCCGGGGATGGGGGAATAGGAATAAGGAACAAAGGGAGCAATAAAGGTTCTTGTGCTCCCGTTTTGCAGCCTGTACACAGAATCTCAGTAACTTTTACCTCTAAACACCCCCTCATCCCAAAATAGTACAGATGGGAGACGTAGGGAACCTGTAAGAGATGGGACGGGAGACGTAGGGCCCCTGTAAGAGATGGGACGGGAGACGTAGGGACCCTTTAAGAGATGGGAGACTTAGGGACCCTGTAAGAGATGGGAGATGTAGGGCCCCTGTAAAAGACGGGAGACGTAGGGCCCCTGTAAGAGATGGGAGACGTAGGGCCCCTGTAAGAGACGGGAGATGTAGGGCCCCTGTAAAAGACGGGAGACGTAGGGCCCCTGTAAGAGACGGGAGACGTAGGGCCCCTGTAAGAGACGGGAGACGTAGGGCCCCTGTAAGAGACGGGAGATGTAGGGCCCATGTAAGAGACGGGAGACGTAGGGCCCCTGTAAGAGACGGGAGACGTAGGGCCCCTGTAAGAGACGGGAGACGTAGGGCCCCTGTAAGAGATGGGAGACGTAGGGCCCCTGTAAGAGACGGGAGACGTAGGACCCCTGTAAGAGACGGGAGACGTAGGGCCCCTGTAAGAGATGGGAGACGTAGGACCCCTGTAAGAGACGGGAGACGTAGGACCCCTGTAAGAGATGGGAGACGTAGGACCCCTGTAAGAGATGGGAGACGTAGGACCCCTGTAAGAGATGGGAGACGTAGGACCCCTGTAAGAGATGGTTGTGTGACGCTTGGATCTGCAACACTTGGATTTGGGACAGCTGCTTGTGTCACACTCGGATGTCTGATTATTGGATGTGTGTTCCTTGGATATGTGCCGCTTCTCTGACATCCTGTTCGTATGTGTGACATTTAGTTGTGACACTTGGATGTGTGGGACTTGGTTGTGTGATACTCAGTTGTGTGACACTCAGTTGTGTGACATTTGGCTGTGTAACACTCGGTTGTGTGACACCTGGTTGTGTGACCCTTGGATGTGTGACACGTGGCTGTGTGACACCTGGTTGTGTGACCCTTGGATGTGTGACACTTGGCTGTGTGACACCTGGTTGTGTGACCCTTGGATGTGTGACTCTTGGCTGTGTGACACTTGGCTGTGTGACCCTTGGATGTGTGACACTCGGCTGTGTGACCCTTGGATGTGTGACACTTGGCTGTGTGACACCTGGTTGTGTGACCCTTGGATGTGTGACACGTGGCTGTGTGGTTCCCCTGAGTCGGTGCATATACCTAGTGCACCTTACACAGACGGAATAGGATGAAATCGCTATGTTACTAATGTTTCTCTAATTGTAAATCTCTTCTACGGTAACTTGCAGCGCGGGCGAGTGTGACCCCTCCTTAGATGCTGACAGAAGGTATTTCCTCTACGTCACCCTCATAATACCCGTGTCTGAGCCATTTCCTCTGTGATTCGCTAACATGAAATGTGGCTCCATCCAATCATTCCCCCAATCTGGTGTCACCGTGGTGTGCGGTAACTGTGGGTTCCGTGTGTCTGTGACTAGTAATCCTGCGATCCGGGGCCATTAATCGGAAATGTTGCTGCATTCCTGGTATTTCCCCATAATCCGCCTGTAAATGATAACTGTGTTCTCCGACTCATCTCCACTAAGTGTGAACCACGCCGGATGCGTACAGGAACGTGTGTCATTGTGTGTGTAATATGCTGTAACACGTGTGCTGACACATGCAGTACACGCGTGTGCTGTGAGGTTACTCATATGAGGCACATGCTCTGCGATGTGTCTGTGTGTATATAATATTCTATATTAATACTTTATAACATTACTGACTCTTCTGGAACAGAGCGCAGTCCGTGGGCAGCGGCACGTCACATGACCAGACCCCTCCGCAATCAGCCAATACTATGATGACACGCCCACATTGCAGAATTACATGCGTACATACAAATGCGCTCAGAGTTGTAGGGATCACTGAACCCTGACTGTATGTTTGGTCTAATACCGACTATCAAGATTGTCTCGCGCTGGGAGATGGGAGATGGCGGAGAGATTGTCTCATGCTGGGCGATGGCGGAGAGATTGTCTCACGCTGGGCGATGGCAGAGCGATTGTCTCACGCTGGGCGATGGCGGAGAGATTGTCTCACGCTGGGCGATGGCAGAGCGATTGTCTCACGCTGGGCGATGGCGGAGAGATTGTCTCACGCTGGGCGATGGCGGAGAGATTGTCTCACGCTGGGGGATGGCGGAGAGATTGTCTCACGCTGGGGGATGGCGGAGAGATTGTCTCACGCTGGGGGATGGCGGAGAGATTGTCTCACGCTGGGCGATGGCGGAGAGATTGTCTCGCGCTGGGCGATGGCGGAGAGATTGTCTCACGCTGGGGGATGGCAGAGATTGTCTCACGCTGGGCGATGGCGGAGAGATTGTCTCACGCTGGGCGATGGCGGAGAGATTGTCTCACGCTGGGCGATGGCGGAGAGATTGTCTCGCGCTGGGTGATGGCGGAGAGATTGTCTCACGCTGGGAGATGGCAGAGATTGTCTCACGCTGGGCGATGGCAGAGCGATTGTCTGACGCTGGGCGATGGCAGAGCGATTGTCTCACGCTGGGCGATGGCGGAGAGATTGTCTCACGCTGGGTGATGGCGGAGAGATTGTCTCACGCTGGGCGATGGCGGAGAGATTGTCTGACGCTGGGCGATGGCGGAGAGATTGTCTGACGCTGGGCGATGGCGGAGAGATTGTCTGACGCTGGGCGATGGCGGAGAGATTGTCTGACGCTGGGCGATGGCGGAGAGATTGTGTCACGCTGGGCGATGGCGGAGAGATTGTCTCACGCTGGGCGATGGCAGAGAGATTGTCTGACGCTGGGCGATGGCGGAGAGATTGTCTCACGCTGGGCGATGGCGGAGAGATTGTCTCACGCTGGGCGATGGCGGAGAGATTGTCTCACGCTGGGCGATGGCAGAGATTGTCTCACGCTGGGCGATGGCAGAGATTGTCCGACGCTGGGAGATGGCGGAGAGATTGTCTCACGCTGGGAGATGGCGGAGAGATTGTCTCACGCTGGGAGATGGCGGAGAGATTGTCTGACGCTGGGGGATGGCGGAGAGATTGTCTCACGCTGGGAGATGGCGGAGAGATTGTCTCACTCTGGGCGATGGCGGAGAGATTGTCTCACGCTGGGCGATGGCGGAGAGATTGTCTGACGCTGGGCGATGGCGGAGAGATTGTCTCACGCTGGGCGATGGCGGAGAGATTGTCTCACGCTGGGCGATGGCGGAGAGATTGTCTCGCGCTGGGCGATGGCGGAGAGATTGTCTCACGCTGGGAGATGGCGGAGAGATTGTCTCACGCTGGGGGATGGCGGAGAGATTGTCTCACGCTGGGCGATGGCGGAGAGATTGTCTCACGCTGGGCGATGGCAGAGATTGTCTCACGCTGGGAGATGGCGGAGAGATTGTCTCACGCTGGGCGATGGCAGAGATTGTCTCACGCTGGGCGACGGCGGAGAGATTGTGTCACGCTGGGCGATGGCAGAGATTGTCTCACGCTGGGCGATGGCGGAGAGATTGTCTCATGCTGGGCGATGGCGGAGAGATTGTCTCATGCTGGGCGATGGCAGAGATTGTCTCACGCTGGGCGACGGCGGAGAGATTGTCTGACGCTGGGCGATGGCGGAGAGATTGTGTCACGCTGGGCGATGGCGGAGAGATTGTCTCACGCTGGGCGATGGCAGAGAGATTGTCTGACGCTGGGCGATGGCGGAGAGATTGTCTCACGCTGGGCGATGGCGGAGAGATTGTCTCACGCTGGGCGATGGCGGAGAGATTGTCTCACGCTGGGCGATGGCAGAGATTGTCTCACGCTGGGCGATGGCAGAGATTGTCCGACGCTGGGAGATGGCGGAGAGATTGTCTCACGCTGGGAGATGGCGGAGAGATTGTCTCACGCTGGGAGATGGCGGAGAGATTGTCTGACGCTGGGGGATGGCGGAGAGATTGTCTCACGCTGGGAGATGGCGGAGAGATTGTCTCACGCTGGGCGATGGCGGAGAGATTGTCTCACGCTGGGCGATGGCGGAGAGATTGTCTGACGCTGGGCGATGGCGGAGAGATTATCTCACGCTGGGCGATGGCGGAGAGATTGTCTCACGCTGGGCGATGGCGGAGAGATTGTCTCGCGCTGGGCGATGGCGGAGAGATTGTCTCACGCTGGGAGATGGCGGAGAGATTGTCTCACGCTGGGGGATGGCGGAGAGATTGTCTCACGCTGGGCGATGGCGGAGAGATTGTCTCACGCTGGGCGATGGCAGAGATTGTCTCACGCTGGGAGATGGCGGAGAGATTGTCTCACGCTGGGCGATGGCAGAGATTGTCTCACGCTGGGCGACGGCGGAGAGATTGTGTCACGCTGGGCGATGGCGGAGATTGTCTCACGCTGGGCGATGGCGGAGAGATTGTCTCATGCTGGGCGATGGCGGAGAGATTGTCTCATGCTGGGCGATGGCAGAGATTGTCTCACGCTGGGCGACGGCGGAGAGATTGTCTCACGCTGGGCGACGGCGGAGAGATTGTCTCACGCTGGGCGATGGCGGAGAGATTGTCTCACGCTGGGCGATGGCGGAGAGATTGTCTGACGCTGGGCGATGGCGGAGAGATTGTCTCACGCTGGGCGATGGCAGAGATTGTCTCACGCTGGGCGATGGCGGAGAGATTGTCTCACGCTGGGCGATGGCGGAGAGATTGTCTCACGCTGGGCGATGGCGGAGAGATTGTCTCACGCTGGGCGATGGCGGAGAGATTGTCTCACGCTGGGTGAAGGCGGAGGGACCGGCTGATGCTGGGCGACAGTGGAGAGAGTGACTCAGGCTGGGCGATGGCGGAGGGACCGGCTGATGCTGGGCGATGGTGGAGAGATTGTCTCACGCTGGGCGATGGCAGTGAGATTGTCTCACGCTGGGCGATGGCGGAGAGATTGTCTCACGCTGGGTGAAGGCAGAGGGACCGGCTGATGCTGGGCGATGGTGGAGAGATTGTCTCACGCTGGGCGATGGCGGAGAGATTGTCTCACGCTGGGCGATGGTGGAGAGATTGTCTCACGCTGGGCGATGGCGGAGAGATTGTCTCACGCTGGGCGATGGCGGAGAGATTGTCTCACGCTGGGTGAAGGCAGAGGGACCGGCTGATGCTGGGCGATGGTGGAGAGATTGTCTCACGCTGGGTGAAGGCGGAGGGACCGGCTGATGCTGGGGAATGGTGGAGAGAGTGACTCAGGCTGGGCGATGGCGGAGAGATTGTCTCACGCTGGGCGATGGCGGAGAGATTGTCTCACGCTGGGCGATGGCGGAGGGACCGGCTGATGCTGGGCGATGGTGGAGAGAGTGACTCAGGCTGGGCGATGGTGGAGTTATGACATACAGTATGATGGGCGACGGTGGAGCTATGGCTCATGCTGGGCGATGATGATTGGCCTTGGGGGTCCCTGTCTCATTCTCATTGGTTGTTTTACAGCAAGAACAGAAACTCTGTGGCGTACGCGGGACAGAAGCCGTGGCTGCTCAATGCCACTGTGGAGGAGAACATCACCTTCGGGAGTCCGTTCATCAAGCAAAGGTGACAGTCTGCAGCGTGGCTCTGTATCCCCCCCCTACCCCCTGCCTCATTCATTATCTGTACTAGAAGCACGGATGCCTGACACCGGCTGCGATCCCTCCAGTCCTGCGTAGGTTTCTATAGGGGATCGGTGCTGACCGATGTACCCGTATCCGGAATGTGAAGCATCACCAGTATTGGTCCCCACAGCTACTCACCGCACAGTGGACCGGGCAGAGGGTTCCCCTGGGACCCTCCCCAGAAGTGGCACCTGTGCAGTGCGGTCACCGTGGCACAGAACATTGCGGACATATGTCTGGAATCAGGCGCGTTGTGTCCACGCTCTGCGTATCCCGCTCTGAGGAATACAGATAGATAACCGCACGGTCATAATGTCAGCATGCCGACACCGGTGCAATGCTCATAATGTCGGCAGTTGGTTTTGTGACTGTATCTCTAGCGCTAGCTAAGTCTAATGGTAAGGTCAACATTTCACATGTCGACGCATTATGATGAATTATGGATTGTGTTGACATTTGAACTATGACAACACACGGTCACAGGGGCCGTGAGCCTGGAGCAATCAGCTCTTATTGGTGTGTAGCCAGTGTATGCAGACAATGGAATTACATAACGACCTATTGTCATGTGTCATGTATCATGTATGTAAGTGCAGACTCCCGCCATTGTTGCGTTATTGGTGTTCCTCTTATTACACAGGTACAAAGCCGTCACCGACGCCTGCTCGCTACAGCCTGACATTGACCTACTGCCGTTTGGAGATCAGACAGAGATTGGAGAAAGGGTAACATAATTATTATTATTATCCTTTATGTGGCGCCACAAGGGATCGGCAGTGCCCAGTGACTGGGTACACAACCATAGCTGTATCAGCAGGCGGCACTGACATAAGTATCAGGGGGAAAGAGAACAAGGGATCCGCAGTGCCCTATTACAGAGTATATAACCCAGGAGACAGTGACTGGCAGCTGTATACAATAGAGGACAAGTACAGGGTACATAACCATAGCTGCATCAGCAGGCGTCACTGACATAAGTATCAGGGGGAGAGAACAAGGGATCCACAGCGCCCTATTACACAGTACATAACCCAGGAGACAGTGACTTACAGCTGTATACAATAGAGGACAAGTACAGGGCACATAACCATAGCTGCATCAGCAGAGGGCACTGACAAAAGTATCAGGGGGCAGAGAACAAGGGATCCGCAGCACCCTATTACAGAGTATATAACCCAGGAGACAGTGACTTACAGCTGTATACAATAGAGGACAAGTACAGGGCACATAACCATAGCTGTATCAGCAGGCGGCACTGACATAAGTATCAGGGGGCAGAGAACAAGGGATCCGCAGCACCCTATTACAGAGTATATAACCCAGGAGACAGTGACTTACAGCTGTATACAATAGAGAACAAGTACAGGGCACATAACCATAGATGCATCAGCAGAGGACACTGACATACTGTAAGTATCAGGGGCAGAGAACAAGGGATCCGCAGCACCCTATTACAGAGTATATAACCCAGGAGACAGTGACTGGCAGCTGTATACAATAGAGGACAAGTACAAGGTATATAACTATAGCTGCATCAGCAGGCGGCACTGACATAAGTATCAGGGGGCGGAGAACAAGGGATCCGCAGCGCCCTATTACAGAGTATATAACCCAGGAGACAGTGACTTACAGCTGAATACAATAGAGGACAAGTACAGGGCACATAACCATAGCTGCATCAGCAGGGGACACTGACATAAGTATCAGGGGCAGAGAACAAGGGATCCGCAGCACCCTATTACAGAGTATATAACCCAGGAGACAGTGACTTACAGCTGAATACAATAGAGGACAAGTACAGGACACATAACCATAGCTGTATCAGCAGGCGGCACTGACATAAGAATCAGGGGGACAGAGAACAAGGGATCCGCAGCACCCTATTACAGAGTATATAACCCAGGAGACAGTGACTGGCAGCTGTATACAATAGAGGACAAGTACAGGGCATATAACCATAGCTGTATCAGCAGGCGGCACTGACATAAGTATCAGGGGGCAGAGAACAAGGGATCCGCAGCACCCTATTACAGAGTATACAACCCAGGAGACAGTGACTTACAGCTGAATACAATAGAGGACAAGTACAGGGCATATAACCATATCTGCATCAGCAGGGGCACTGACATAAGTATCAGGGGGCAGAGAACAAGGGATCCGCAGCACCCTATTACAGAGTATATAACCCAGGAGACAGTGACTTACAGCTGTATACAATAGAGAACAAGTACAAGGTATATAACCATATCTGCATCAGCAGGGGACACTGACATAAGTATCAGGGGGCAGAGAACAAGGGATCAGCAGCGCCCTATTACAGAGTATATAACCCAGGAGACAGTGACTTACAGCTGAAGACAATAGAGGACAAGTACAGGGAACATAACCATAGCTGCATCAGCAGAGGACACTGACATAAGTATCAGGGGGCAGAGAACATGGGATCTGCAGCACCCTATTACAGAGTATATAACCCAGGAGACAGTGACTTACAGCTGAATACAATAGAGGACAAGTACAGGGCACATAACCATAGCTGCATCAGCAGGCGGCATTGACATAAGTATCAGGGGGCAGAGAACAAGGGATCTGCAGCGCCCTATTACAGGGTATATAACCCAGGAGACAGTGACTGACAGCTGAATACAATAGAGGACAAGTACAGGGCACATAACCACCACTGCATCAGCAGAGGACACTGACATAAGTATCAGGGGGGCAGAGAACAAGGGATCCGCAGCGCCCTATTACATAGTATATAACCCAGGAGACAGTGACTTACAGCTGTATACAATAGAGGACAAGTACAGGGTATATAACCATAGCTGTATCAGCAGGCGGCACTGACATAAGTATCAGGGAGCAGAGAACAAGGGATCCGCAGCGCCCTATTACACAGTATATAACCCAGAAGACAGCGACTTACAGATGAATACGATAGAGGACAAGTACAGGGCACATAACCATAGCTGCTTTAGCAGGTAGCACTGACATAAGTATCAGGGGGCAAAGAACAAGGGATCCGCAGCACCCTATTACAGAGTATATAACCCAGGAGACAGTGACTTACAGCTGTATACAATAGAGGACAAGTACAGGGCACATATCTATAGCTGCATCAGCAGGGGACACTGACATAAGTATCAGGGGGCAGAGAACAAGGGATCCACAGCACCTTATTACAGAGTATATAACCCAGGAGACAGTGACTCACAGCTGTATACAATAGAGGACAAGTACAGGGCACATAACCATAGCTGCATCAGCAGGTGGCACTGACATAAGTATCAGGGGGCAGAGAACAAGGGATCCACAGCATCCTATTACAGAGTATATAACCCAGATGACAGTGACTGACAGCTGTATACAATAGAGGACAAGTACAGGGCACATAACCATAGCTGCATCAGCAGAGGACACTGACATAAGTATCAGCGGGGGGCAGAGAACAAGGGATCCGCAGCGCCCTATTACAGAGCATATAACCCAGGACACAGTGACTTACAGCTGTATACAATAGAGGACAAGTACAGGGCACATAACCATAGCTGCATCAGCAGGCGGCACTGACATAAGTATCATGGGGCAGAGAACAAGGGATCCGCAGCGCCCTATTACAGAGTATATAACCCAGGAGACAGTCACTTACAGCTGTATACAATAGAGGACAAGTACAGGGCACATAACCATAGCTGCATCAGCAGAGGACAATGAAATAAGTATCGGGGGGCAGAGAACAAGGGATCCACAGCGCCCTATTACACAGTATATAACCCAGGAGACAGTGACTTACAGCTGTATACACTAGAGGACAAGTACAGGGCACATAACCATAGCTGCATCAGCAGAGGACACTGACATTAGTATCAGGGGGCAGAGAACAAGGGATCCGCAGCACCCTATTACACAGTATATAACCCAGGAGACAGTGACTTACAGCTGTATACAATAGAGGACAAGTACAGGGCACATAACCATAGCTGCATCAGCAGAGGGCACTGACAAAAGTATCAGGGGGCAGAGAACAAGGGATCCGCAGCACCCTATTACAGAGTATATAACCCAGGAGACAGTGACTTACAGCTGTATACAATAGAGGACAAGTACAGGGCACATAACCATAGCTGCATCAGCAGGCGGCACTGACATAAGTATCAGGGGGGCAGAGAACAAGGGATCCGCAGCGCCCTATTACAGAGTATATAACCCAGGAGACAGTGACTTACAGCTGTATACAATAGAGGACAAGTACAGGGCACATAACCATAGCTGCATCAGCAGGCGGCACTGACATAAGTATCAGGGGGCAGAGAACAAGGGATCCGCAGCACCCTATTACACAGTATATAACCCAGGAGACAGTGACTTACAGCTGTATACAATAGAGGACAAGTACAGGGCACATAACCATAGCTGCATCAGCAGAGGGCACTGACAAAAGTATCAGGGGGCAGAGAACAAGGGATCCGCAGCACCCTATTACAGAGTATATAACCCAGGAGACAGTGACTTACAGCTGTATACAATAGAGGACAAGTACAGGGCACATAACCATAGCTGCATCAGCAGGCGGCACTGACATAAGTATCAGGGGGGCAGAGAACAAGGGATCCGCAGCACCCTATTACAGAGTATATAACCCAGGAGACAGTGACTTACAGCTGTATACAATAGAGGACAAGTACAGGGCACATAACCATAGCTGCATCAGCAGGCGGCACTGACATAAGTATCAGGGGGCAGAGAACAAGGGATCCGCAGCACCCTATTACACAGTATATAACCAAGGAGACAGTTACTTACAGCTGTATACAATAGAGGACAAGTACAGGACACATAACCATAGCTGCATCAGCAAAGGGCACTGACATAAGTATCAGGGGGCAGAGAACAAGGGATCCGCAGCACCCTATTACATAGTATATAACCCAGGAGACAGTGACTTACAGCTGTATACAATAGAGGACAAGTACAGGTTATATAACCATAGCTGTATCAGCAGGCGGCACTGACATAAGTATCAGGGGGCAGAGAACAAAGGATCCGCAGCGCCCTATTACACAGTATATAACCCAGAAGACAGCGACTTACAGATGAATACGATAGAGGACAAGTACAGGGCACATAACCATAGCTGCTTTAGCAGGTAGCACTGACATAAGTATCAGGGGGCAAAGAACAAGGGATCCGCAGCACCCTATTACAGAGTATATAACCCAGGAGACAGTGACTTACAGCTGTACACAATAGAGGACAAGTACAGGGCACATAACCATAGCTGCATCAGCAGGGGACACTGACATAAGTATCAGGGGGCAGAGAACAAGGGATCCGCAGCACCTTATTACAGAGTATATAACCCAGGAGACAGTGACTTACAGCTGTATACAATAGAGGACAAGTACAGGGCACATAACCATAGCTGCATCAGCAGGTGGCACTGACATAAGTATCAGGGGGCAGAGAACAAGGGATCCACAGCATCCTATTACAGAGTATATAACAAAGGTGACAGTGACTGACAGCTGTATACAATAGAGGACAAGTACAGGGCACATAATCATAGCTGCATCAGCAGGCGGCACTGACATAAGTATCAGGGGGCAGAGAACAAGGGATCCGCAGCACCCTATTACAGAGCATATAACCCAGGACACAGTGACTTACAGCTGTATACAATAGAGAACAAGTACAGGGTACATAACTATAGCTGCATCAGCAGGGGACACTGACATAAGTATCAGGGGGCAGAGAACAAGGGATCCGCAGTGCCCTATTACAGAGTATATAACCCAGGAGACAGTCACTTACAGCTGTATACAATAGAGGACAAGTACAGGGCACATAACTATAGCTGCATCAGCAGAGGACACTAAAATAAGTATCAGGGGGCAGAGAACAAGGGATCCACAGCGCCCTATTACACAGTATATAACCCAGGAGACAGTGACTTACAGCTGTATACAATAGAGGACAAGTACAGGGCACATAAGCATAGCTGCATCAGCAGAGGACACTGACATTAGTATAAGGGGGCAGAGAACAAGGGATCCGCAGCACCCTATTACACAGTATATAACCCAGGAGACAGTGACTTACAGCTGTATACAATAGAGGACAAGTACAGGGCACATAACCATAGCTGCATCAGCAGAGGGCACTGACATAAGTATCAGGGGGCAGAGAACAAGGGATCCGCAGCACCCTATTACAGAGTATATAACCCAGGAGACAGTGACTTACAGCTGTATACAATAGAGGACAAGTACAGGGCACATAACCATAGCTGCATCAGCAGAGGGCACTGACATGAGTATCAGGGTGGCAGAGAACTGCAGAATTAGGTTCCATCCTGGCACCACCTGCTGAGCGTTACACTCCGGCTGCTCAGACCGTAGCACTAGATTCTCCGGACATGGCCAGGATTAGATGTTATATTTATACCTTTGTAACACTTGCTCTCTGTATAACTGTGTAGAGAGGAGGCAGAGTTATGTACAGCGTGACGGCTCTGTATCATCAGGGCACTTACTCCCTGTATAACTGTGTAGAGAGGAGGCAGAGTTATGTACAGCGTGAGGGCTCTGTGGTATCAGCGCACTTACTCCCTGTATAACTGTGTAGAGAGGAGGCAGAGTTATGTACAGCGTGAGGGCTCTGTGGTATCAGGGCACTTACTCCCTGTATAACTGTGTAGAGAGGAGGCAGAGTTATGTACAGCGTGAGGGCTCTGTGGCATCAGGGCACTTACTCCCTGTATAACTGTGTAGAGAGGAGGCAGAGTTATGTACAGTGTGACGGCTCTGTGGCATCAGGGCACTTACTCCCTGTATAACTGTGTAGAGAGGAGGCAGAGTTATGTACAGTGTGACGGCTCTGTGGCATCAGGGCACTTACTCTCTGTTTAACTGTGTAGAGAGGAGGCAGAGTTATGTACAGTGTGACGGCTCTGTGGCATAAGGGCACTTACTCCCTGTATAACTGTGTAGGGAGGAGGCAGAGTTATGTACAGTGTGAGGGCTCTGTGGCATCGGCGCACTTACTCCCTGTATAACTGTGTAGAGAGGAGGCAGAGTTATGTACAGTGTGAGGGCTCTGTGGCATCGGGGCACTTACTCCCTGTATAACTGTGTAGAGAGGAGGCAAAGTTATGTACAGTGTGAGGGCTATGTGGCATCGGGGCACTTACTCCCTGTATAACTGTGTAGAGAGGAGGCCTAGTTATGTACAGTGTGACGGCTCTGCGGCATCAGGGCACTTACTCCCTGTATAACTGTGTAGAGAGGAGGCAGAGTTATGTGCGGTGTGAGGGCTCTGTGGCATCAGGGCACTTACTCCCTGTATAACTGTGTAGGGAGGAGGCAGAGTTATGAACAGTGTGAGGGCTCTGTGGCATCAGGGCACTTACTCCCTGTATAACTGTGTAGAGAGGAGGCAGAGTTATGTACAGTGTGACGGCTCTGTGGCATCAGGGTACTTACTCCCTGTATAACTGTGTAGAGAGGAGGCAAAGTTATGTACAGTGTGAGGGCTCTGTGGCATCAGGGCACTTACTCCCTGTATAACTGTGTAGGGAGGAGGCAGAGTTATGTACAGTGTGACGGCTCTGTGGCATCAGGGCACTTACTCCCTGTATAACTGTGTAGAGAGGAGGCAGAGTTATGTACAGTGTGAGGGCTCTGTGGTATCGGGGCACTTACTCCCTGTATAACTGTGTAGAGAGGAGGCAGAGTTATGTACAGTGTGACGGCTCTGTGGCATCGGGGCACTTACTCCCTGTATAACTGTGTAGAGAGGAGGCAGAGTTATGTACAGTGTGAGGGCTCTGTGGCATCAGGGCACTTGCTCCCTGTATAACTGTGTAGGGAGGAGGCAGAGTTATGTACAGTGTGAGGGCTCTGTGACATCAGGGCACTTACTCCCTGTATAACTGTGTAGGGAAGAGGCAGAGTTATGTACAGTGTGAGGGCTCTGTGGCATCAGGGCACTTACTCCCTGTATAACTGTGTAGAGAGGAGGCAGAGTTATGTACAGTGTGAGGGCTCTGTGGCATCAGGGCACTTACTCCCTGTATAACTGTGTAGAGAGGAGGCAGAGTTATGTACAGTGTGAGGGCTCTGTGGCATCAGGGCACTTACTCCCTGTATAACTGTGTAGGGAGGAGGCAGAGTTATGTACAGCGCGAGGGCTCTGTGGTATCAGGGCACTTACTCCCTGTATAACTGTGTAGAGAGGAGGCAGAGTTATGTACAGCGTGAGGGCTCTGTGGTATCAGGGCACTTACTCCCTGTATAACTGTGTAGAGAGGAGGCAGAGTTATGTACAGTGTTAGGGCTCTGTGGTATCAGGGCACTTACTCCCTGTATAACTGTGTAGAGAGGAGGCAGAGTTATGTACAGCGTGACGGCTCTGTGGCATTAGGGCACTTACTCCCTGTATAACTGTGTAGGGAGGAGGCAGAGTTATGTACAGCGTGACGGCTCTGTGGCATTAGGGCACTTACTCCCTGTATAACTGTGTAGAGAGGAGGCAGAGTTATGTACAGTCTGAGGGCTCTGTGGCATCAGCGCACTTGCTCCCTGTATAACTGTGTAGAGAGGAGGCAGAGTTATGTACAGCGTGACGGCTCTGTGGCATCAGGGCACTTACTCCCTGTATAACTGTGTAGAGAGGAGGCAGAGTTATGTACAGCGTGATGGCTTTGTGGCATCAGCGCACTTACTCCCTGTATAACTGTGTAGAGAGGAGGCAGAGTTATGTACAGCGTGACGGCTCTGCGGCATCAGGGCACTTACTCCCTGTATAACTGTGTAGGGAGGAGGCAGAGTTATGTACAGTGTGAGGGCTCTGTGGCATCAGGGCACTTACTCCCTGTATAACTGTGTAGAGAGGAGGCAGAGTTATGTACAGTGTGACGGCTCTGTGGCATCAGGGCACTTACTCCCTGTATAACTGTGTAGGGAGGAGGCAGAGTTATGTACAGTGTGACGGCTCTGTGGCATCAGGGCACTTACTCCCTGTATAACTGTGTAGGGAGGAGGCAGAGTTATGTACAGTGTGAGGGCTCTGTGGCATCAGCGCACTTACTCCCTGTATAACTGTGTAGAGAGGAGGCAGAGTTATGTACAGTGTGAGGGCTCTGTGGCATCAGCGCACTTACTCCCTGTATAACTGTGTAGAGAGGAGGCAGAGTTATGTACAGTGTGAGGGCTCTGCGGCATCAGCGCACTTACTCCCTGTATAACTGTGTAGAGAGGAGGCAGAGTTATGTACAGTGTGAGGGCTCTGCGGCATCAGGGCACTTACTCTCTGTATAACTGTGTAGAGAGGAGGCAGAGTTATGTACAGTGTGACGGCTCTGTGGCATCGGGGCACTTACTCCCTGTATAACTGTGTAGGGAGGAGGCAGAGTTATGTACAGTGTGAGGGCTCTGTGGTATCAGGCCACTTACTCCCTGTATAACTGTGTAGAGAGGAGGCAGAGTTATGTACAGTGTGACGGCTCTGTGGCATCAGGGCACTTACTCCCTGTATAACTGTGTAGGGAGGAGGCAGAGTTATGTACAGTGTGACGGCTCTGTGGCATCAGCGCACTTACTCCCTGTATAACTGTGTAGAGAGGAGGCAGAGTTATGTACAGTGTGAGGGCTCTGTGGCATCAGGGCACTTACTCCCTGTATAACTGTGTAGGGAGGAGGCAGAGTTATGTACAGTGTGACGGCTCTGTGGCATCAGCGCACTTACTCCCTGTATAACTGTGTAGAGAGGAGGCAGAGTTATGTACAGTGTGACGGCTCTGTGGCACCGGGGCCCTTACTCCCTGTATAACTGTGTAGAGAGGAGGCAGAGTTATGTACAGTGTGACGGCTCTGTGGCACCGGGGCCCTTACTCCCTGTATAACTGTGTAGAGAGGAGGCAGAGTTATGTACAGCGTGACGGTTCTGTGGCATCAGGGCACTTACTCCCTGTATAACTGTGTAGAGAGGAGGCAGAGTTATGTACAGCGTGACGGCTCTGTGGCATCGGGGCACTTACTCCCTGTATAACTGTGTAGAGAGGAGGCAGAGTTATGTACAGTGTGAGGGCTCTGTGGCATCAGGACACTTACTCCCTGTATAACTGTGTAGGGAGGAGGCAGAGTTATGTACAGTGTGACGGCTCTGTGGCATCAGGGCACTTACTCCCTGTATAACTGTGTATAGAGGAGGCAGAGTTATGTACAGCGTGACGGCTCTGTGGCATCGGGGCACTTACTCCCTGTATAACTGTGTAGAGAGGAGGCAGAGTTATGTACAGTGTGAGGGCTCTGTGGCATCAG
This sequence comes from Crinia signifera, assembly GCF_055691185.1. Taxonomy (NCBI): domain Eukaryota; kingdom Metazoa; phylum Chordata; class Amphibia; order Anura; family Myobatrachidae; genus Crinia; species Crinia signifera. The sequence continues at coordinate 4,059,829 of NC_139220.1, read as the reverse complement.
GGCACTTACTCCCTGTATAACTGTGTAGAGAGGAGGCAGAGTTATGTACAGCGTGACGGTTCTGTGGCATCAGGGCACTTACTCCCTGTATAACTGTGTAGAGAGGAGGCAGAGTTATGTACAGTGTGAGGGCTCTGTGGCATCAGGACACTTACTCCCTGTATAACTGTGTAGGGAGGAGGCAGAGTTATGTACAGCGTGACGGCTCTGTGGCATCGGGGCACTTACTCCCTGTATAACTGTGTAGAGAGGAGGCAGAGTTATGTACAGTGTGAGGGCTCTGTGGCATCAGGACACTTACTCCCTGTATAACTGTGTAGGGAGGAGGCAGAGTTATGTATAGTGTGACGGCTCTGTGGCATCAGGGCACTTACTCCCTGTATAACTGTGTATAGAGGAGGCAGAGTTATGTACAGCGTGACGGCTCTGTGGCATCGGGGCACTTACTCCCTGTATAACTGTGTAGACAGGAGTCAGAGTTATGTACAGTGTGAGGGCTCTGTGGCATCAGCGCACTTACTCCCTGTATAACTGTGTAGGGAGGAGGCAGAGTTATGTACAGCGTGACGGCTCTGTGGCATCAGGGCACTTACTCCCTGTATAACTGTGTATAGAGGAGGCAGAGTTATGTACAGCGTGACGGCTCTGTGGCATCGGGGCACTTACTTCCTGTATAACTGTGTAGACAGGAGTCAGAGTTATGTACAGTGTGAGGGCTCTGTGGTATCATTGCACTTACTCCCTGTATAACTGTGTAGAGAGGAGGCAGAGTTATGTACAGTGTGAGGGCTCTGTGGCATCGGGGCACTTACTTCCTGTATAACTGTGTAGACAGGAGTCAGAGTTATGTACAGCGTGAGGGCTCTGTGGCATCAGCGCACTTACTCCCTGTATAACTGTGTAGGGAGGAGGCAGAGTTATGTACAGTGTGACGGCTCTGTGGCATCAGGGCACTTACTCCCTGTATAACTGTGTAGGGAGGAGGCAGAGTTATGTACAGTGTGACGGCTCTGTGGCATCGGGGCACTTACTCCCTGTATAACTGTGTAGAGAGCAGGCAGAGTTATGTACAGCGTGACGGCTCTGTGGCATCGGGGCACTTACTCCCTGTATAACTGTGTAGGGAGGAGGCAGAGTTATGTACAGCGTGACGGCTCTTTGGCATCAGGGCACTTACTCCCTGTATAACTGTGTAGAGAGGAGGCAGAGTTATGTACAGCGTGAGGGCTCTGTGGCATCAGCGCACTTACTCCCTGTATAACTGTGTAGGGAGGAGGCAGAGTTATGTACAGTGTGAGGGCTCTGTGGCATCAGCACACTTACTCCCTGTATAACTGTGTAGGGAGGAGGCAGAGTTATGTACAGTGTGACGGCTCTGTGGCATCGGGGCACTTACTCCCTGTATAACTGTGTAGAGAGCAGGCAGAGTTATGTACAGCGTGACGGCTCTGTGGCATCGGGGCACTTACTCCCTGTATAACTGTGTAGAGAGCAGGCAGAGTTATGTACAGCGTGACGGCTCTGTGGCATCAGGGCATTTACTCCCTGTATAACTGTGTAGGGAGGAGGCAGAGTTATGTACAGCGTGACGGCTCTGTGGCATCAGGGCACTTACTCCCTGTATAACTGTGTAGAGAGGAGGCAGAGTTATGTACAGTGTGACGGCTCTGGGGCATCAGGGCACTTACTCCCTGTATAACTGTGTATAGAGGAGGCAGAGTTATGTACAGTGTGACGGCTCTGTGGTATCGGGGCACTTACTCCCTGTATAACTGTGTAGAGAGGAGGCAGAGTTATGTACAGCGTGACGGCTCTGTGGCATCAGGGCACTTACTCCCTGTATAACTGTGTAGAGAGGAGGCAGAGTTATGTACAGTGTGAGGGCTCTGTGGCATCAGCGCACTTACTCCCTGTATAACTGTGTAGAGAGGAGGCAGAGTTATGTACAGTGTGAGGGCTCTGTGGCATCAGGGCACTTACTCCCTGTATAACTGTGTAGAGAGGAGGCAGAGTTATGTACAGTGTGACGGCTCTGGGGCATCAGGGCACTTACTCCCTGTATAACTGTGTATAGAGGAGGCAGAGTTATGTACAGTGTGACGGCTCTGTGGTATCGGGGCACTTACTCCCTGTATAACTGTGTAGAGAGGAGGCAGAGTTATGTACAGCGTGACGGCTCTGTGGCATCAGGGCACTTACTCCCTGTATAACTGTGTAGAGAGGAGGCAGAGTTATGTACAGCGTGACGGCTCTGTGGCATTAGGGCACTTACTCCCTGTATAACTGTGTAGACAGGAGTCAGAGTTATGTACAGTGTGACGGCTCTGTGGCATCAGGGCACTTACTCCCTGTATAACTGTGTAGGGAGGAGGCAGAGTTATGTACAGTGTGACGGCTTTGTGGCAGGGGGGCACTTTCTCCCTGTATAACTGTATAGAGAGGAGGCAGAGTTATGTACAGCGTGACGGCTCTGTGGCATCAGCTCACTTACTTCCTGTATAACTGTGTAGAGAGCAGGCAGAGTTATGTACAGTGTGACGGCTCTGTGGCATCAGGGCACTTACTCCCTGTATAACTGTGTAGAGAGGAGGCAGAGTTATGTACAGTGTGAGGGCTCTGTGGCATCAGCGCACTTACTCCCTGTATAACTGTGTAGAGAGGAGGCAGAGTTATGTACAGTGTGAGGGCTCTGTGGCATCAGGGCACTTACTCCCTGTATAACTGTGTAGAGAGGAGGCAGAGTTATGTACAGTGTGACGGCTCTGGGGCATCAGGGCACTTACTCCCTGTATAACTGTGTATAGAGGAGGCAGAGTTATGTACAGTGTGACGGCTCTGTGGTATCGGGGCACTTACTCCCTGTATAACTGTGTAGAGAGGAGGCAGAGTTATGTACAGCGTGACGGCTCTGTGGCATCAGGGCACTTACTCCCTGTATAACTGTGTAGAGAGGAGGCAGAGTTATGTACAGCGTGACGGCTCTGTGGCATTAGGGCACTTACTCCCTGTATAACTGTGTAGACAGGAGTCAGAGTTATGTACAGTGTGACGGCTCTGTGGCATCAGGGCACTTACTCCCTGTATAACTGTGTAGGGAGGAGGCAGAGTTATGTACAGTGTAACGGCTTCGTGGCAGGGGGGCACTTACTCCCTGTATAACTGTATAGAGAGGAGGCAGAGTTATGTACAGCGTGACGGCTCTGTGGCATCAGCTCACTTACTCCCTGTATAACTGTGTAGAGAGCAGGCAGAGTTATGTACAGCGTGACGGCTCTGTGGCATCGGGGCACTTACTCCCTGTATAACTGTGTAGAGAGCAGGCAGAGTTATGTACAGCGTGACGGCTCTGTGGCATCGGGGCACTTACTCCCTGTATAACTGTGTAGAGAGCAGGCAGAGTTATGTACAGCGTGACGGCTCTGTGGCATCAGGGCACTTACTCCCTGTATAACTGTGTAGGGAGGAGGCAGAGTTATGTACAGCGTGACGGCTCTGTGGCATAAGGGCACTTACTCCCTGTATAACTGTGTAGAGAGGAGGCAGAGTTATGTACAGTGTGACGGCTCTGTGGCATCAGGGCACTTACTCCCTGTATAACTGTGTAGGGAGGAGGCAGAGTTATGTACAGCGTGACGGCTCTGTTGCATCAGGGCACTTACTCCCTGTATAACTGTGTAGGGAGGAGGCAGAGTTATGTACAGCGTGACGGCTCTGTGGCATCAGGGCACTTACTCCCTGTATAACTGTGTAGGGGGGAGGCAGAGTTATGTACAGCGTGAGGGCTCTGTGGCATCAGGGCACTTACTCCCTGTATAACTGTGTAGAGAGGAGGCAGAGTTATGTACAGTGTGACGGCTCTGGGGCATCAGCGCACTTACTCCCTGTATAACTGTGTTGACATGAGTCAGAGTTATGTACAGTGTGAGGGCTCTGTGTCATCGGGGCACTTACTCCCTGTATAACTGTGTAGGGAGGAGGCAGAGTTATGTACAGTGTGAGGGCTCTGTGGCATCAGGGCACTTACTCCCTGTATAACTGTATAGAGAGGAGGCAGAGTTATGTACAGCGTGACGGCTCTGTGGCATTAGGGCACTTACTCCCTGTATAACTGTGTAGACAGGAGTCAGAGTTATGTACAGTGTGACGGCTCTGTGGCATCATTGCACTTCTCTGTGTGTAAATGTTTACCGGCCGCTGTCACATTATTCAGTAAATTCTCTGCATATACTGAAATATTACCCCGGGGAATCGGTATCTAGCAGACGCTTCTGCGTACACGGGCTAAAAATACGTCTGGTGTTTGCATTCCTCTGCGCCCGGGGCAGAGAGGTAATTGGAGAAGCGCAGAATGTTTTCACATTGTGAATGTGTATACTGTATGTATATATGTGTGTGTGTGTATGTTTGTGTATATGTGTAATGTATGTGTGTATATGTGTGTGTGTGTGTGTGTGTGTGTGTGTGTGTGTGTGTATAGGCGAATCTAGAATTATGGTAATGGGTGGTCCCAGATGTAGACATAATAGCAGGGGAACCTTTGCGCGGCGTAGCCGCGCGTCAAAAAGGGGGCGTGGCCTTATGGGAAGGAGGCGTGGCATCACAAAAAGGGGTGTGGTATTACACTTTAGACCATACACAGTAATGCCCATTACACATTTTAGCAAACTCCGTAATACCCATTACACATAAAGCCACACGCCGTAATTTAATTACACATAAGGCCACACACCATAATTCCCCTTTACACATTGTGCCACACATCATGATGCCCATTACATACTATATAACAAACCGTAATGCCCATTACATATTTGCCACATAAGTGCTGCTTACCTACGTGCTCATTGCTAGGGGGTTATTGCTTCATGGCACCATAGTACCCATTACACATGATGCCGCATACCATAGTACCCATTACACATGATGCCGCGCACCATAGTACCCATTACACATGATGCCGCACACCATAGTACCCATTACACATGATGCCGCACACCATAGTACCCATTACACATGATGCCACACACCATAGTACCCATTACACATGATGCCGCACACCATATTCTCATTACACATGCCGCACACCATAGTACCCATTACACATGATGCCGCACACCATAGTACCCATTACACATGATGCCGCACACCATCGTACCCATTACACATGATGCCGCACACCATAGTACCCATTACACATGATGCCGCACACCATAGTACCCATTACACATGATGCCGCACACCATAGTACCCATTACACATGATGCCGCACACCATAGTACCCATGACACATGATGCCGCACACCATAGTACCCATTACACATGATGCCACACACCATAGTACCCATTACACATGATGCCGCACACCATAGTACCCATTACACATGATGCCGCACATGATTAAAGGGGGGGCGGGCTGAGGTGAAAGCGTGGAGAAGAATTGGAGCGGAAACTGCAGGGGTGACAGTCACTGACAGCTTGGCAGAGAGCAGGGGGCTGCCCGGCTGTATTCAGAGCATTGCAGGTAACGGCTGTTTGAAATAATACCCCTTTTACAATAGAAAATGCAGGGATTTTCCCAGGAATATGGTCCCAGGATCATGCAGGGACATTCCCAGGCTGACCCCTTATACACCAGCCTAGTCCCTGCATTTTCTGGTGTGAGGGGGAGAGACAACCACTCCCCTCTCCCTACCCCCCTTTAACCAACCAGCTATATCTTCGGAACCAACTGACCCATTTAAATGAGACCAGTATCATTGAAGAACTTTTGAGTTGGCTTTGAATGCTTTTGGTCCCGTGAAACTGGGCTGTTTGGTTCCAGAGAAATCTGCCCTCAAAAAACATAAATAAATAGTCATGAAATAACATTTAAGAAATGAAAAAAAAAAAATGGTTTAACCTCAATATCCCTGGAACCAATTAACCCATATGGATCCAGCCTGGTATCAGATTGAAGGCCCAGCGATTTGGGTTCGACTGAGATCAACCTCGAGCTTCAGTGATGCCGAAGGGGGAACTGGCAGCCATTGAACTGGGTGGGGGTCGGAATTAGTGGGTCCCATGTTATTCTATAGGGAAAACGTTCCAGCTTTGCCTGGCCGTATCTCCGGTTCCCAGGGGGCTAGAGACACGGGGCTGGGCTCGTTGGAAAGCCCCTTCCCTCAGCTACAAAATGGGCTAATGGGTGGTCCTGTGCACCCCCGGACCACCCCCTAGATTCGCCTATGTGTGTGTGAGCTTTGTGTGTCTGTGACTGTTTATGTGTGTGTGTGTGTATGTATAATGTATGTTTTTGTGTGTTAGTTGCGTACATCTGTGTGCATGTATGTGTGTATATGTATGTGTGTGTGCATGCATGTGTGTGTGACATAGTTGGTGAGGTTGAATGAAGACGTTGGTCCATATAGAACAACCAGTTACGCTATTGGTGTGTGTGTGTGTTAGCTGTGTGTATATGTGAGACTCAGTCACGCCATCACACACACACAGCGCTTAGATTAAGCGAGGGCTGCTGAGGCATGACAGTATTTAAGAGCCTTTGAATTTTGTGATTGGTTAATGGAAAATAGTTGTTGCTAGGTAGATTACCCATGAGCCTTAGAGTTTTGTTTTATGGTGTGCTAGCCAATTAGATAGTTTAGGGGCAGTACCTTTGCTCAGGTTTATCAGGGCGATTTGCATAAATCTACTTGCGCTTGAGTCCTGGAAGCCCGCCCTCCCTCTCTCCTGCCCTCTCATTGGCTGCTCTATTGATTTCGCTTTTCGGGAAGGCGTTTTTGACCACCGGTCATGTTGAGGTTTGAGTGGTCACTGTGGGGCATTACCCCTCCTTTGCCAAGGCGGCTGTGAGCCCTGCCTCCGCAGGGGGACGTTGGGCATTGTGATCTCCATGCCACAGAAGGCGCGGTGAGACCTTCATAGCTCAGTCTATGCCTTTAGCTAGATGGGGTGTTCATTGCCGCCATGTTATAAGTTGGGGCCTTTTAATCGCCCCCATTGTTAACACTAATTGACTGGAGCTGGTCGTCTTCCTTGCCATCCCTAGCACTTTATTTATTTATTTACAGTTTCTTATATAGCGCAGCAGATTCCGCTGCGCTTTACAATAGTAGACAGTGATAAAACAAACTGGGTAACAACAGACAGACTTGGAAGTAGGAGGGCCCTGCTGCAAGCTTACAATCTATAGGGACAGTAACATCGTTCGTCATTCAATGTAGACAGTTTTTTATTTTTTTTTAAATTTCCATTAATTTAAATATTTAAACCAGACTGTTTGAATTGCAACAAAAAAATTGGACTGCAAAGGGTTAATAAATACTTTATGGTCTTTTAGTTTACGCTGTGTTTATTTTTATTGGTCGGATAGCGTTAGGTTCGTGTTAAGGTCAATCCTAATAATTTAATAGGCGCCTTTTGGTGTTATATCACTCACTGCTGTGTTTTCTATCCTCCAGGGGATTAACTTAAGTGGCGGACAGAGGCAGAGGATATGTGTCGCACGAGCCCTTTATCAGAACACCAAGATTGTATTCCTGGTAAGACCGGTCATCGCCACAATATACTAGTGTTATTATCCTCCCTTCATCATGATGTGATGACACTGGACTGGAGATGTTGGGCCTAAGGACCTGATCACATATAGTAGCTGCTTTATTAGCAAATCAACAAAAACATGCTGCACTGCAGATGGGGCAGGTGTATCAGGTGCAGAGAGAGAGAGTTACATTTTTGATGGGGTCTAAGAATAAAGCAGCCAGTATTTACCCTGCACAGAAACAAAATATCCCCTAAATGAATGGAAGGATGTGTACACACCTGCTTTCCACGGACACTCCCAGCATTCTCCTAGGCACACCTGCGTTTCCCAGACACTCCCAGCGTTCTCCTAGGCACACCTGCGTTTCCCCGGACACGCCCAGCGTTCTCCTAGGCACACCTGCGATTCCCCGGACACTCCCAGCGTTCTCCTAGGCACACCTGCGTTTCCCCGGACACTCCCAGCGTTCTCCTAGGCACACCTGCATTTCCCAGACACTCCCAGCATTCTCCTAGGCACACCTGCGATTCCCCGGACACTCCCAGCGGTCTCCTCGGCACACCTGCGATTCCCCGGACACTCCCAGCGTTCTCCTAGGCACACCTGCTTTCCCCGGATACTCCCAGTGTTCTCCTAGGCACACCTGCGTTTCCCCAGCCACTCCCAGCGTTCTCCTAGGCACACCTGCGTTTCCCGGACACTCCCAGCGTTCTCCTAGACACACCTGCATTTCCCCGGACACTCCCAGCATTCTCCTAGGCACACCTGCATTTCCCCGGACACTCCCAGCATTCTCCTAGGCACACTTGCATTTCCCCGGACACTCCCAGCATTCTCCTAGGCACACCTGCGATTCCCCGGACACTCCCAGCGTTCTCCTAGGCACACCTGCTTTCCCCGGACACTCCCAGCGTTCTCCTAGGCACACCTGCTTTCCCCGGACACTCCCAGCGTTCTCCTAGGCACACCTGCATTTCCCCAGACACTCCCAGCGTTCTCCTAGGCACACCTGCGTTTCCCGGACACTCCCAGCGTTCTCCTAGACAGACCTGCATTTCCCGGACCCTCCCTGGACACTCCCAGCATTCTCCTAGGCACACCTGCATTTCCCTGGACACTCCCAGCATTCTCCTAGGCACACCTGCGATTCCCCGGACACTCCCAGCGTTCTCCTAGGCACACCTGCTTTCCCCGGACACTCCCAGCGTTCTCCTAGGCACACCTGCTTTCCCCGGACACTCCCAGCGTTCTCCTAGGCACACCTGCGTTTCCCCAGACCCTCCCAGCGTTCTCCTAGGCACACCTGCGTTTCCCGGACACTCCCAGCGTTCTTCTAGGCACACCTGCGTTTCCCCAGACACTCCCAGCGTTCTCCTAGGCACACCTGCGTTTCCCCGGACACTCCCAGCGTTCTCCAAGGCACACCTACGTTTCCCCAGACACTCCCAGCGTTCTCCTAGGCACACCTGTGTTTCCCGGACACTCCCAGCATTCTCCTAGGCACACCTATGTTTCCCTGGACACTCCCAGCGTTCTCCTAGGCACACCTACGTTTCCCTGGACACTCCCAGCGTTCTCCTAGGCACACCTGCGTTTCCCCGGACACTCCCAGCATTCTCCTAGGCACACCTACGTTTCCCCGGACACTTCCAGCGTTCTCCTAGGCATGCCTGCATTTCCCTGGACACTCCGAGCGTTCTCCTAGGCACATCTACGTTTCCCCGGACACTCCCAGCATTCTCCTAGGCACACCTGCGTTTCCCTGGACACTCCCAGCGTTCTCCTAGGCACACCTGCGTTTCCCCGGACACTCCCAGCATTCTCCTAGGCACACCTGTGTTTCCCCGGACACTCCCAGCGTTCTCCTAGGCACACCTGCGTTTCCCCGGAAACTCCCAGCGTTCTCCTAGGCACACCTGCGTTTCCCCGGACACTCCCAGCGGTCTCCTAGGCACACCTGCGTTTCCCAGACACTCCCAGCATTCTCCTAGGCACACCTGCGTTTCCCCGGACACTCCCAGCGTTCTCCTAGGCACACCTGCGTTTCCCCGGACACTCCCAGCGTTCTTCTAGGCACACCTGCGTTTCCCGGACACTCCCAGCGTTCTCCTAGGCACACCTACGTTTCCCCGGACACTCCCAGCATTCTCCTAGGCATGCCTGCATTTCCCTGGACACTCCCAGCGTTCTCCTAGGCACATCTACGTTTCCCCGGACACTCCCAGCATTCTCCTAGGCACACCTGCGTTTCCCTGGACACTCCCAGCGTTCTCCTAGGCACATCTACGTTTCCCCGGACACTCCCAGCATTCTCCTAGGCACACCTGCGTTTCCCCGGAAACTCCCAGCGTTCTCCTAGGCACACCTGCGTTTCCCCGGACACTCCCAGCGGTCTCCTAGGCACACCTGCGTTTCCCAGACACTCCCAGCATTCTCCTAGGCACACCTACGTTTCCCCGGACACTCCCAGCATTCTCCTAGGCATGCCTGCATTTCCCTGGACACTCCCAGCGTTCTCCTAGGCACATCTACGTTTCCCCGGACACTCCCAGCATTCTCCTAGACACGCCTGTGTTTCCCCAGACACTCCCAGCGTTCTCCTAGGCACACCTGCGTTTCCCCGGACACTCCCAGCATTCTCCTAGGCACACCTGCGTTTCCCCGGAAACTCCCAGCGTTCTCCTAGGCACACCTGCGTTTCCCCGGACACTCCCAGCGTTCTCCTAGGCACACCTGCGTTTCCCCGGACACTCCCAGCGTTCTTCTAGTCACACCTGCGTTTCCCGGACACTCCCAGCGTTCTCCTAGGCACACCTGCATTTCCCAGACACTCCCAGCGTTCTCCTAGGCACACATGCGTTTCCCCGGACACTCCCAGCATTCTCCTAGGCACACCTGCGTTTCCCCGGACACTCCCAGCATTCTCCTAGGCACACCTGCGTTTCCCGGACACTCCCAGCGGTCTCCTAGGCACACCTGCGTTTCCCAGACACTCCCAGCATTCTCCTAGGCACACCTGCGTTTCCCCGGACACTCCCAGCGTTCTTCTAGGCACACCTGCGTTTCCCTGGACACTCCTAGCGTTCTCCTAGGCACACCTGCGTTTCCCCGGACACTCCCAGCGGTCTCCTAGGCACACCTGCGTTTCCCAGACACTCCCAGCATTCTCCTAGGCACACCTGCGTTTCCCCGGACACTCCCAGCGTTCTCCTAGGCACACCTGCGTTTCCCCGGACACTCCCAGCGTTCTCCTAGGCACACCTGCGTTTCCCCGGACACTCCCAGCGTTCTCCTAGGCACACCTGCGTTTCCCCGGACACTCCCAGCGTTCTCCTAGGCACACCTGCGTTTCCCCGGACACTCCCAGCATTCTCCTAGGTACACCTGCGTTTCCCCGGACACTCCCAGCGTTCTCCTAGGCACACCTGCGTTTCCCCGGACACTCCCAGCGTTCTCCTAGGCACACCTGCGTTTCCCCGGACACTCCCAGCGTTCTCCTAGACACACCTGCGTTTCCCCGGACACTCCCAGAGTTCTCCTAGGCACGCCTGCGTCTCCCCGGACACTCCCAGCGTTCTCCTAGGCACACCTGCGTTTCCCCGGACACTCCCAGCGTTCTCCTAGGCACACCTGCGTTTCCCCGGACACTCCCAGCGTTCTCCTAGGCACACCTGCGTTTCCCCAGACACTCCCAGCATTCTCCTAGGCACACCTGCGTTTCCCCAGACACTCCCAGCATTCTCCTAGGCACACCTGCGTTTCCCCGGACACTCCCAGCGTTCTCCTAGGCACACCTGGCAGCATGTGATCTGGTCTGAATTACCCCCATATATATATAAGAGACATAATACTGACCACTATGCATCCCATGTACACACACACACACAAACAGCCTGTTGAGCAGTTGGTTATGGGGCCAGCGCGGGCATCCACGGACACTATGGAGATTGTCTGTTATGGGTAAGTAACCTGCAGCTTTTTTGTATGCAGTATGTTGCCATGTATACTAACCACTGTGCCACCCATCTTTGCAGGACGATCCGTTCTCCGCGCTGGACATACATCTAAGTGATCACCTGATGCAGGAAGGGATCCTGAAGTTCCTACAGGAGGACAAGAGGACGGTTGTCCTGGTTACGCACAAGCTGCAGTATCTGCCGCACGCTGATTGGGTAATAATGTGACACTGGCGCACAATGGGGACTGAGATATTTACTGACACTGGGATCCCGGAATAATCTGTCCCGCGGGCTGTGGGTGTATTCTCAGATCATTGCTATGAAGGACGGCTTCGTCCTGAGAGAGGGGACATTGAAGGATATTCAGAATAACGATAACGAGCTTTACGAGCACTGGAAGACGCTGATGAATCGCCAGGACCAGGAGCTGGAGAAGGTAACGAGCAGGGATGTGCGCTCTGTTGCTAGGCAACTGCATTCTCGGCCCATATATCACTCAGAGCATCACTAGAACATGGCCCTAATATGGCCGTAGCCCAATCCGTCGGCTCCTTTTATTGCCTGGTGGGAACGTGCTTATAGGGTAATCTCTGGATGCTCCGCAGAGCGCAGCGCATTCCTGAGCGTGACGCTCTGCAGCCAGGAACATCAGTGAATGTTCTGCTCGTATTGGGGTTACTATGGGCCTTATTCAGACCTACTCGCTGGGCTGTGTATGTTCCCAGCCCATGGTACAGGTAACGCCCACCCCCAGCCGTTCAAATCCCCTGACTAGCACACGATCCCCTCGCATGCGTCCGTACAGGTGATAAATCTACACTGACTTTATTATTGCCGCAGATGGTCATATTCATCCTGTGGCCTCAGCAGCCCACTCCAAGCTGGCACATATATATACGCCTACATCTGCAGGGGTACGCCCAGATTTTTATTGGGCACACCCACAAAGGGCTGGGCTTTCCCATGTTCCGCCCCCTTCCCGCCTCCCCTGAAATGGACTGCCGCCAAGTGTGAAACTCGCCAAAGCAGTTCGCTCTCATATTGGCGCATGCGCAATTCCTGCTTGGGAATGGGGCCACATTCGGGCCCTATGTTATGCTCCCCCACGCCAGTGAGAAGGCTGCGTTCTGCTCAGACGCTGCATGTCCTTCTGACGGAGGCAGATTGCCGGTGCCTGTGGCTGTGGTGGGGAGTGTGGTATGGGGGGGTATGTGTGTGTGTGTGTGTGTGTGGGGGGGATCCAATCAGCTCCTAACTGACATTATTCAAAAACATGACAGGAGCAGATAAGGTGGTGCGCCATTTTTCATATGCAGCGTGTTTTAAATAGCTAAAACAATATATACTAAGCCTTGGAAAGGAATAAAGTGGGGAGAGATAAAAGTGCCACTTCTCCGAAGTTTCTTTCAACCCCTGTTAATAGCGCATCATCATCAATGGCGGGAAACCACACCGGGCACTAAACTATGGCGCAGATGTACTAAGCTTGAAAAGTGATAAATTGGAGAGTGATAAACAACCAACCAATCAGCTCCTGTCTGACATTTTTCAAACACAGTCTGTGACATGGCAGGTAGGAGCTGATTGGCTGGTTGTTTATCACTCTCCATTTTATCACTTTTGAAGCTTAGTGCATCTGGCCCTATCTGGTGATTGTTAGTGATGGCGACTCCCCCACAGGACACAGAAGCGGACCAGGCCACGATGGAGAGGAAGACCCTGCGACGCGCCATGTACTCCAGAGAGGCCAAGACTTACATTGAGGAGGAAGAAGGTAGGCAAGCTCACATGTTAGCGGGTATGGGGGCATTCGCTATGATGGGTCTAACAGCCGTTCATGTGGAGGCAGCTGGGCACAGAGGAAGGGGCGGATTCAGCATTGGGGGCGCCTGAGGCACTTAAGACAGGGAGCCCGATGGAATATGGGGGGGGGGGGTTACATTAGATTGATGGGTTGGGAAGCTCTGACAATAGCTCCTGAATGTGTCTTCCTGCACTGCAAACTGTCCTGCTCACACTCTGGCTGCCTGGTTCTGCTGCTTCATGAGAGGGAGAGCTAGTATTGTCTTCATTTGGCTATACAGAGTGGACCAGAGAAGGGGGGAGGAGGGGGGGGGGGCAATGACGACAACGACTGGTCATCATCAGTGTATAGACTGTAGTTCACCAGAAGTATAAAGAGCATTTGGCCAAGTTTGGAGACTACTATTACCCCAACTTGTAGAGGGGCAGGAGGCCAGGAGAAGGGGGCGGTACAGTAGAAATGGCTGGGGGTAGGAAGGGAGCAGAACAGAAGAACAATGGAGTGATAGGGGAGCACTGGTCAATGGGGTCAAACACGACTTGGAGATACCTGGAATAGACATGTAGGGTGCCCCTGCCCTACCCCCGCCCTCCATATATGAGAGGCCGCGTTCTCTCTGGTCAGTGCCTGTGCTTTCCTCACACAGAGGAAGAAGAGGAGGAGGACGAGGAAGACAACATGTCTACGGCTATGCGTCTGAGGACCAAGATGCCCTGGAGAACCTGCTGGAGATACCTCACCTCTGGTGGATTTCTCCTGCTCTTCCTGATGATCTTCTCCAAGCTCCTGAAACACTCTGTTATTGTAGCCATAGACTACTGGCTGGTTCCTTGGACCTCGCAGTCCCAAATGTCATCTAACTACACGGTAATATACCTCCTCGCCCCATAGTATCTCCTGGCTGATAAATGTCATCTAACTACGCGGTTATATACCTCCTCGCCCCATAGTATCTCCTGGCTGATAAATGTCATCTAACTACACGGTAATATACCTCCTCGCCCCATAGTATCTCCTGGCTGATAAATGTCATCTAACTACACGGTAATATACCTCCTCGCCCCATAGTATCTCCTGGCTGATAAATGTCATCTAACTACACGGTAATATACCTCCTCGCCCCCATAGTATCTCCTGGCTGATAAATGTCATCTAACTACACGGTAATATACCTCCTCGCCCCATAGTATCTCCTGGCTGATAAATGTCATCTAACTACACGGTAATATACCTCCTCGCCCCATAGTATCTCCTGGCTGATAAATGTCATCTAACTACACGGTAATATACCTCCTCGCCCCCATAGTATCTCCTGGCTGATAAATGTCATCTAACTACACGGTAATATACCTCCTCGCCCCATAGTATCTCCTGGCTGATAAATGTCATCTAACTACACGGTAATATACCTCCTCGCCCCCATAGTATCTCCTGGCTGATAAATGTCATCTAACTACACGGTAATATACCTCCTCCCCCCTTAGTATCTCCTGGCTGATAAATGTCATCTAACTACACGGTAATATACCTCCTCGCCCCATAGTATCTCCTGGCTGATAAATGTCATCTAACTAAACGGTAATATACCTCCTCGCCCCATAGTATCTCCTGGCTGATAAATGTCATCTAACTACACGGTAATATACCTCCTCGCCCCATAGTATCTCCTGGCTGATAAATGTAATCTAACTACACGGTAATATACCTCCTCCCCCCATAGTATCTCCTGGCTGATAAATGTCATCTAACTACACGGTAATATACCTCCTCGCCCCATAGTATCTCCTGGCTGATAAATGTCATCTAACTACACGGTAATATACCTCCTCGCCCCATAGTATCTCCTGGCTGATAAATGTCATCTAACTACACGGTAATATACCTCCTCGCCCCATAGTATCTCCTGGCTGATAAATGTCATCTAACTACACGGTAATATACCTCCTCGCCCCATAGTATCTCCTGGCTGATAAATGTCATCTAACTACACGGTAATATACCTCCTCGCCCCATAGTATCTCCTGGCTGATAAATGTCATCTAACTACACGGTAATATACCTCCTCGCCCCATAGTATCTCCTGGCTGATAAATGTCATCTAACTACACGGTAATATACCTCCTCGCCCCATAGTATCTCCTGGCTGATAAATGTCATCTAACTACACGGTAATATACCTCCTCGCCCCATAGTATCTCCTGGCTGATAAATGTCATCTAACTACACGGTAATAGACCTCCTCGCCCCATAGTATCTCCTGGCTGATAAATGTCATCTAACTACACGGTAATATACCTCCTCGCCCCATAGTATCTCCTGGCTGATAAATGTCATCTAACTACACGGTAATATACCTCCTCGCCCCATAGTATCTCCTGGCTGATAAATGTCATCTAACTACACGGTAATATACCCCCTCGCCCCATAGTATCTCCTGGCTGATAAATGTCATCTAACTACACGGTAATATACCTCCTCGCCCCATAGTATCTCCTGGCTGATAAATGTCATCTAACTACACGGTAATATACCTCCTCGCCCCATAGTATCTCCTGGCTGATAAATGTCATCTAACTACACGGTAATATACCTCCTCGCCCCATAGTATCTCCTGGCTGATAAATGTAATCTAACTACACGGTAATATACCTCCTCGCCCCATAGTATCTCCTGGCTGATAAATGTCATCTAACTACACGGTAATATACCTCCTCGCCCCATAGTATCTCCTGGCTGATAAATGTCATCTAACTACACGGTAATATACCTCCTCGCCCCATAGTATCTCCTGGCTGATAAATGTCATCTAACTACACGGTAATATACCTCCTCGCCCCATAGTATCTCCTGGCTGATAAATGTCATCTAACTACACGGTAATATACCTCCTCGCCCCATAGTATCTCCTGGCTGATAAATGTCATCTAACTACGCGGTAATATACCTCCTCGCCCTATAGTATCTCCTGGCTGATAAATGTCATCTAACTACACGGTAATATACCTCCTCGCCCCATAGTATCTCCTGGCTGATAAATGTCATCTAACTACACTGTAATATACCTCCTCGCCCCATAGTATCTCCTGGCTGATAAATGTCATCTAACTACACGGTAATATACCTCCTCGCCCCATAGTATCTCCTGGCTGATAAATGTCATCTAACTACACGGTAATATACCTCCTCGCCCCATAGTATCTCCTGGCTGATAAATGTCATCTAACTACACGGTAATATACCTCCTCGCCCCATAGTATCTCCTGGCTGATAAATGTCATCTAACTACACGGTAATATACCTCCTCGCCCCATAGTATATCCTGGCTGATAAATGTCATCTAACTACACGGTAATATACCTCCTCGCCCCATAGTATCTCCTGGCTGATAAATGTAATCTAACTACACGGTAATATACCTCCTCGCCCCATAGTATCTCCTGGCTGATAAATGTCATCTAACTACACGGTAATATACCTCCTCGCCCCATAGTATCTCCTTGCTGATAAATGTCATCTAACTACACGGTAATATACCTCCTCGCCCCATAGTATCTCCTGGCTGATAAATGTCATCTAACTACACGGTAATATACCTCCTCGCCCCATAGTATCTCCTGGCTGATAAATGTCATCTAACTACGCGGTAATATACCTCCTCGCCCTATAGTATCTCCTGGCTGATAAATGTCATCTAACTACACGGTAATATACCTCCTCGCCCCATAGTATCTCCTGGCTGATAAATGTCATCTAACTACACTGTAATATACCTCCTCGCCCCATAGTATCTCCTGGCTGATAAATGTCATCTAACTACACGGTAATATACCTCCTCGCCCCATAGTATCTCCTGGCTGATAAATGTCATCTAACTACACGGTAATATACCTCCTCGCCCCATAGTATCTCCTGGCTGATAAATGTCATCTAACTACACGGTAATATACCTCCTCGCCCCATAGTATCTCCTGGCTGATAAATGTCATCTAACTACACGGTAATATACCTCCTCGCCCCATAGTATCTCCTGGCTGATAAATGTCATCTAACTACACGGTAATAGACCTCCTCGCCCCATAGTATCTCCTGGCTGATAAATGTCATCTAACTACACGGTAATAGACCTCCTCGCCCCATAGTATCTCCTGGCTGATAAATGTCATCTAACTACACGGTAATATACCTCCTCGCCCCATAGTATCTCCTGGCTGATAAATGTCATCTAACTACACGGTAATATACCTCCTCGCCCCATAGTATCTCCTGGCTGATAAATGTCATCTAACTACACGGTAATATACCTCCTCGCCCCATAGTATCTCCTGGCTGATAAATGTCATCTAACTACACGGTAATATACCTCCTCGCCCCATAGTATCTCCTGGCTGATAAATGTCATCTAACTACACGGTAATATACCTCCTCGCCCCATAGTATCTCCTGGCTGATAAATGTAATCTAACTACACGGTAATATACCTCCTCGCCCCATAGTATCTCCTGGCTGATAAATGTCATCTAACTACACGGTAATATACCTCCTCGCCCCATAGTATCTCCTGGCTGATAAATGTCATCTAACTACACGGTAATATACCTCCTCGCCCCATAGTATCTCCTGGCTGATAAATGTCATCTAACTACACGGTAATATACCTCCTCGCCCCATAGTATCTCCTGGCTGATAAATGTCATCTAACTACACGGTAATATACCTCCTCGCCCCATAGTATCTCCTTGCTGATAAATGTCATCTAACTACACGGTAATATACCTCCTCGCCCCATAGTATCTCCTGGCTGATAAATGTCATCTAACTACACGGTAATATACCTCCTCGCCCCATAGTATCTCCTGGCTGATAAATGTCATCTAACTACGCGGTAATATACCTCCTCGCCCCATAGTATCTCCTGGCTGATAAATGTCATCTAACTACACGGTAATATACCTCCTCGCCCCATAGTATCTCCTGGCTGATAAATGTCATCTAACTACACTGTAATATACCTCCTCGCCCCATAGTATCTCCTGGCTGATAAATGTCATCTAACTACACGGTAATATACCTCCTCGCCCCATAGTATCTCCTGGCTGATAAATGTCATCTAACTACACGGTAATATACCTCCTCGCCCCATAGTATCTCCTGGCTGATAAATGTCATCTAACTACACGGTAATATACCTCCTCGCCCCATAGTATCTCCTGGCTGATAAATGTCATCTAACTACACGGTAATATACCTCCTCGCCCCATAGTATCTCCTGGCTGATAAATGTCATCTAACTACACGGTAATAGACCTCCTCGCCCCATAGTATCTCCTGGCTGATAAATGTCATCTAACTACACGGTAATATACCTCCTCGCCCCATAGTATCTCCTGGCTGATAAATGTCATCTAACTACACGGTAATATACCTCCTCGCCCCATAGTATCTCCTGGCTGATAAATGTCATCTAACTACACGGTAATATACCTCCTCGCCCCATAGTATCTCCTGGCTGATAAATGTCATCTAACTACACGGTAATATACCTCCTCGCCCCATAGTATCTCCTGGCTGATAAATGTCATCTAACTACACGGTAATATACCTCCTCGCCCCATAGTATCTCCTGGCTGATAAATGTCATCTAACTACACGGTAATATACCTCCTCGCCCCATAGTATCTCCTGGCTGATAAATGTAATCTAACTACACGGTAATATACCTCCTCGCCCCATAGTATCTCCTGGCTGATAAATGTCATCTAACTACACGGTAATATACCTCCTCGCCCCATAGTATCTCCTGGCTGATAAATGTCATCTAACTACACGGTAATATACCTCCTCGCCCCATAGTATCTCCTGGCTGATAAATGTCATCTAACTACGCGGTAATATACCTCCTCGCCCCATAGTATCTCCTTGCTGATAAATGTCATCTAACTACGCGGTAATATACCTCCTCGCCCCATAGTATCTCCTGGCTGATAAATGTCATCTAACTACACGGTAATATACCTCCTCGCCCCATAGTATCTCCTGGCTGATAAATGTCATCTAACTACACTGTAATATACCTCCTCGCCCCATAGTATCTCCTGGCTGATAAATGTCATCTAACTACACGGTAATATACCTCCTCGCCCCATAGTATCTCCTGGCTGATAAATGTCATCTAACTACACGGTAATATACCTCCTCGCCCCATAGTATCTCCTGGCTGATAAATGTCATCTAACTACACGGTAATATACCTCCTCGCCCCATAGTATCTCCTGGCTGATAAATGTCATCTAACTACACGGTAATATACCTCCTCGCCCCATAGTATCTCCTGGCTGATAAATGTCATCTAACTACACGGTAATATACCTCCTCGCCCCATAGTATCTCCTGGCTAATAAATGTAATCTAACTACACGGTAATATACCTCCTCGCCCCATAGTATCTCCTGGCTGATAAATGTCATCTAACTACACGGTAATATACCTCCTCGCCCCATAGTATCTCCTTGCTGATTAATGTCATCTAACTACACGGTAATATACCTCCTCGCCCCATAGTATCTCCTGGCTGATAAATGTCATCTAACTACACAGTAATATACCTCCTCGCCCCATAGTATCTCCTGGCTGATAAATGTCATCTAACTACGCGGTAATATACCTCCTCGCCCTATAGTATCTCCTGGCTGATAAATGTCATCTAACTACACGGTAATATACCTCCTCGCCCCATAGTATCTCCTGGCTGATAAATGTCATCTAACTACACTGTAATATACCTCCTCGCCCCATAGTATCTCCTGGCTGATAAATGTCATCTAACTACACGGTAATATACCTCCTCGCCCCATAGTATCTCCTGGCTGATAAATGTCATCTAACTACACGGTAATATACCTCCTCGCCCCATAGTATCTCCTGGCTGATAAATGTCATCTAACTACACGGTAATATACCTCCTCGCCCCCATAGTATCTCCTGGCTGATAAATGTCATCTAACTACACGGTAATATGCCTCCTCGCCCCATAGTATCTATTGGCTGATAAATGTAATCTAACTACACGGTAATATACCTCCTCCCCCCATAGTATCTCCTGGCTGATAAATGTCATCTAACTACACGGTAATATACCTCCTCGCCCCCATAGTATCTCCTGGCTGATAAATGTCATCTAACTACACGGTAATATACCTCCTCGCCCCATAGTATCTCCTGGCTGATAAATGTCATCTAACTACACGGTAATATACTTCCTCGCCCCATAGTATCTCCTGGCTGATAAATGTCATCTAACTACACGGTAATATACCTCCTCGCCCCATAGTATCTCCTGGCTGATAAATGTCATCTAACTACACGGTAATATACCTCCTTGCCCCATAGTATCTCCTGGCTGATAAATGTCATCTAAGTACACGGTAATATACCTCCTCGCCCCATAGAATCTCCTGGCTGATAAATGTTATCACAACGATGGCGTTACTCCTCACCACCTGTATTTCAGTATGAAGAGTACAGGACCTATTATGTGACAGGGTTCAGTGTCCTGAGCGCCTCGGGGATCATTCTCTGTCTCATCACGTCACTGAGCGTGGAGTGGCTCGGGCTCACGGCCGCCAAGAACCTGCACCACAACTTGCTGAAGAAGATTATCCTGGCGCCCATCAGGTACAGCTATGGTGACTTCTGTTCTGTCTAATGGCCCGTACACACGGTGAGATTTTGGCTAATGGACAATTGTGACTAGATGTACTGGCAATAAGGACAAAAGCGATTTTGTCTAAGTAATGATAGTCTGTCTGTGATCTAGTCAAAATCTCCTGCCAAAATCTGACAGTGTGTACACCCTTTTAGCCATATCCCCACATGGTGTAATGTACCGTATATACTATGTGCGCGGGTCTCATGCCAGCGTTTAATGCCCGCCCGTCCTGTCTCTCTGTTTCGCAGGTTCTTTGACACCACGCCACTGGGGTTAATATTAAATCGCTTTTCTGCTGACACAAACATTATTGATCAGGTGAGGGATATCGGACGTGGGATGGGGGGGGGGGGGGTACTAGTGTGCTAATCGCTATATTAATGTCCGTTCTCATTGTTGTAACCTTTATTCTGTCGCCCGCAGCACATCCCCCCCACCCTGGAGTCTCTCACCCGGTCCACCCTCCTCTGCCTCTCAGCCATCGGTGTCATCAGCTACGCCAATCCCTACTTCCTGATTGTCCTGTTACCCCTCAGCGTCGCTTTCTATTTCATCCAGAAATACTTCAGGGTCGCCTCCAAGTGAGTGTCGGCGCCAATCTCCCGGGCCGTAATAATGGCGGGACGTGGTACTGTGCCACTGGGGAGGACCCGGGGGGAGTGTACTAAGCCTTGGAGGGGGATAAAGTATTCTTGCCTACTCTCTTGGAATGGCCGTGAGGCTCCTGGGAATTTGGTGGCGCACCCCCCCCCGTCAGGACAGTGGGCAAGTCTCCCAGTGCCACCCGCACCCCACCGAGCACATGGGGAGGGCCTGGTGGCTGATACCAGTAATCCTGGGCACGTGGATACGATGAGGTGACCTGCTGCACCCAAAGCTCCCTCTCTGCCCCTATACCAACCCTATACCCACCGCTGTGCCGCGCGCCCATGGAAATCTGGGTGTCGATGCCTGCATGGGGCAGACAGTTGATGTCACATGATGTCGGCGCCCGCCCTGAATTCGCCATCTCTAGACTGACGAAGCGCGAAGCGGCCATCGGATTATTTTTCTCCGGTGCGGTCGCATACTAATGAGCGGATTCAGATGGCGGGAGGGGGAGACCAGCGGGCCGGCGGTGGCGCTTACCTGCAGGTCTGAATTAGGTCTAAAGTATCAACCAATCGGCTCTTGTCATTTTTCAATCACAGGCTGTAACATGACAGTTAGGAGCCGATAAGCTGCTACTTTATCTCTCTCCAAGGTTTAGTATATAGACCCCGTAATGTGAAAATGACATTGCAGCACGAGCTCGGTACTGTATGTGACTACGGGGCCATTCGGGCCCTGTCTCTCTGCTGCTGCAGTATGGAATACATGCGGTTATGACCGGTTGCTATCGGTTACACCACCCCCGGTGTGTCTTGTGCCTTGCAGGGATCTCCAGGAGCTGGATGACAACACTCAGCTGCCTCTTCTATGTCACTTCTCGGAGACGGCCGAAGGCCTGACCACCATCCGCGCATTCAGGTGCGTTACCCGTAGTAACAGCAATAGTCTTTTATTACTAGTCCAGAGGAAAAGTGTATGAGGAGTTACCGGCCAATCATGTGACGGAACAACGTCACAGTAATGTCAGCACAAAACCATTTAATTCCCCCCCATAGAGGTGAGGAGCCATCTTAGCCTTGTATTACAGTACTAGGTGATTCATCGCGCCCTACGGGCGCTCTTCACACCGGCGTAAGGGGTTGCGCCCCCTTAATTTGTGAACGTTTGTATTGTGAGACATATGGTTAGAATTGTATGAAAGATGCCTGTATTGCAACTTGAGTTATAGGTGAAATGTATAACATAGAGAGCATATGATGTGGAAGGGGGTGTGTATTGTTCTGTTTAATTAAAAAGCGGTTACAGAGAAAGATGTACAGATGGAGTACTTCCCATCCTGGCAGGGGATGGCATTGGTGACGCCAGCCGCCATCCCCCGTCAGCGCCATATCGATGGCGAGAAGGGGACGCGCGCGCACCCTCTTCCGACGGCGCTTCCATCCGCTCCCCCAGGTCCCCGCCGGCTTGTGTGCGGTAACCCGGGGTCCCCGCCGCCTGCCCACACCCCCCCTAACCTCCCCTAACCCTGTCCGTCTCCCTGAGGCGGAGACGGACAGGGTTTCCGTCGCGCTGGCGACGGACACTGAGACGCGCGTGCGCGTGAGACGCACGCGCGTCTCAGTATGATGGATGGCGAGGCTGCTGGCGGATCGCCAGCGGGGACGTTTTGGCGATCCGCCAGCAAGGATGTAGCCTACTCCATCTGTACATTGATAGTGTGGAGGGTACATTGACATTTGTGGGTGTGGGTGTGTGGGGGGTGTGTGCGTGTTGTTGAGGTGTGTGTGCGTGTGCAATAGTATAGTAGGGTGTTTTTGAGTCAGCGGCTCCCCACTGGGAAAACAGGAGGCTGGGTAGTGATAGGGTGTGTGGGCATAAGGGGGACTAAAGAGGAGGGTGGGGGACACTGTGCAGCTTCTGCCAGTGGGTGAGAGTCCAGCGTGGCAGCACAGGAGTACAGGACGGTGCCCCTGAGTCAGTGTCTCCTCTTACTGGGTGGGAGTTAGGGTGCATGAGAGCAGGAGGCTGGGCTATGAGGCATGATAGGGGTATGTGGGCAACACAGCGTCAGCGACTCCCCAGTGGTGGAAGTTACGGTTCAGGAGAGCAGGAAGCTGGGTAGTGATAGGGGTGTGTGGGCATACGGGGGACTAAAGAGGAGGTGGGGGACACTGTGCAGCTTCTGCCAGTGGGTGAGGGTCCAGTGTGGCAGTACAGGATGGTGGCCCTGAGTCAGTGTCTCCTCCTACTGGGTGGGAGTTAGGGTGCATGAGAGCAGGAGGCTGGGTGGTAAAGCATGATAGGGGAATGTGGGCAACACAGGGTGAGCGGGTCCCCAGTGGTGGAAGTTACAGGGCAGGAAAAAGGAGGCAGGGCAGTGATAGAGGTGTATGGGCATGAGGGGTAGTAAAGATTTTTGGCTGTTGCAGAGTAGGGATCGGCATTGGTGCAGACGCCATCGATGGTTGGCATTGATGGCGATTTTGCACCATGCCATTGATAGTAGTAACATATTACTTGGATAACCATCGATTGTTGTAGCTATCGATGGTCATCCAATATATCTGACTGAATAGGCCGTGGGTCAATCAGAACTCGGTGGCGGGACTTCCGGGTGTGGGGGGGAGGAGCTATGCTCCGTGTCCTGGCACCTTAAAAAAATTTGAAACTTGATCGGTTCTCCTTTGCCATTGATGTAGGGAAACCATCTGGTCCTCCCACATCGATGGCAAAAGTATTCAACATCGGCCATAAACCATCGATGATTTCAAATCATAGATGGTCGATGGGCATCCCTAGAACTGGAGGAGGGTGGGGGACAGTATGCAGCTCCCGGCAGTGGGTGAGCGTCTCCTCGCACTGGGAGTGAGTGAGCGTGTATGAGAGCAGGAGGCTGTATAATAGCGGTATGTGGGCAAGACATTGATAAAAGTTGTGGCGCTGGTGCAGAGGACCGTGGGGACACTTCTGGCAGTGGGGGGCCTTGAATCGCTGGAAGGGGGGGTCGCGGGAGGGAGGGGCGCGTGGGGTGCCGTGAATGAAGGAGGGGGGGGCGCTGGGGGGTCATGAATCGCGGGAGGGGGAGGTCGTGGGGGCCGCGAATCGCGTGAGGGCGGGTGCCGTGAATCGTGGGAGGGGTGTGTGAATCGCGGGGGGGGGTTTGTCACAGGGGTTTGTGAATCGCGGGAGGGGGTCCAGCGAATTGGGGGAGGGCGGGGGTGCAAGGGGCGCCGTGAATCGTGGGAGGGGTGTGTGAATCACGGGGGGGTTTCACAGGGGGTCGCGAATCGTGGAAGGGGGCGCCGGAGATGCTGTGTGGTTCAGTGAATCGCGGGAGGGGTTGCGAGGGGTGCCGTGAATCGCGGGAGGGGGGTCCGAAAATCGCAGGAGGGGTTGCGAGGGGTGCCGTGAATCGCGGGAGGGGGGTCCGCAAATTCCGAGGGGGGGCGCGGGGGGGCTAGAATCGCGTGGGGGGGGCTAGAATCGCAGGAGGGGGGGTGCCGTGAATCGAGGGAGGGGGCGGGGGTTTGCAAATGGCGGGAGGGGGGTGCAGCGAATCGCGGGAGGTGGGGTCGCGTGGGTCCGCAAATCGCAGGAGGGGGTCCGCGGGGGGGTGCAGTGAATAGCGGGAATGGGGGTCCGCGAATCGCGGGAGGGGGCTTGGGTCTGCAAATCACGGGAGGGGGCTCGCGGGGGGGCCCTGCGAATCGCGGGAGGGGGGGTCACGGGGTTCCAGCGAATCTCGGGAGGGGGGGTCGCGGGGGTCCCGCGAATCACGGGAGGGGAGGTGTCGCGGGGGTCCTGCGAATCGCGGGAGGGGGGTGTCGTGGGGGTCTTGCGAATCGCGGGAGGGGGGTTCGCGGGAGTCCCACGAATGGGGGTGTTATCAGGCAGTGCAGCCCCCGCGGGGACCTATAGATGAATGTAGCATAGATTGTGTCACTGTGACTGATGTACGTTCTCCCATCTGCTATACAGACACGAATCCAGGTTCAAGCAGCGGATGCTGGAACTGACCGACACCAACAACCTGGCCTACCTGTTCTTATCTGCAGCCAACCGGTGGCTAGAGGTCCGGACGGTAAGTCCGGGGAGCGAGGGTTCCCTATCACTTCTTATACACCTGCTCCCTACTGTCCGCTCCCTACACACCCGCTTCCTACACACCCGCTCCCTACTGACCAACAACCTGGCGTACCTGTTTGTATCCACTGCCAACCGGTGGCTGGAGGTCCGGACGGTAAGTCCGGGGAGCGAGGGTTCCCTTCACTTCTTATACACCCGCTCCCTACTGTCCGCTCCCTACACACCCGCTCCCTACTGTCCGCTCCCTACACACCCGCTCCCTACACACCCGCTCCCTACTGTCCGCTCCCTATACACCCGCTCCCTACACACCCGCTCCCTACACACCCGCTCCCTACTGTCCGCTCCCTATACACCCGCTCCCTACACACCCGCTCCCTACACATCCGCTCCCTATACACCCGCTCCCTACACATCCGCTCCCTACACACCCGCTCCCTACTGACCGACACCAACAACCTGGCCTACCTGTTCTTATCCACAGCCAACCGGTGGCTGGAGGTCCGGATGGTAAGTCCGGGGAGCGAGGGTTCCCTATCACTTCTTATGCACCTGCTCCCTACTGTCCGCTCCCTACACACCCGCTCCCTACACACTCGCTCCCTACACACTCACTCCCTACACACCCATTCTCTATATACCCGCTCCATACACACCCACTCCCTACATACCCACTCCCTACACACCCACTCCCTACTGACCGACACCAATAACCTGACGTACCTGTTCTTATCCGCAGCCAACCGGTGGCTGGAGGTCCGGATGGTAAGTCCGAGGAGCGAGGGTTCCCTATCGCTCCCTACACATCCGCTCCCTATCGATGGTTATCCATTCTCTTTGACTGACTGGCCCACAGGCCAATTTTAATGTTCTTCTGGGTTGTCGGGGGTGGAGCTATGATCCTTGTCCCGAAATCTTGACGTAAAAAAAAAAAAGAAACATTGTTTCTAATATTCCATTGATGTAGGAAAACCATCTGGTTCTCCACCATCAATGGCAAAAGTATTCGACATCAGCCATAAACCATCAATGATTTAGAATCATCGATGGTTGATGGCCATCCCTAATGTAACTCTCTCTGCACATGTTACATCTGCCCCACCTGCAGTGCACATGGATTTGCCTATTTTGAAAACAAATTTGTCCTGTGATCAGATCTGAATAAGGGCCATAGACAGGAGGAATAGGGGGAGATAGGGAGAGAGAGGGGGAGATGGGAGAAGGGGGAGAGAGAGGAGGAGATGGGAGAAGGGGGAGAGAGAGGAGGAGATGGGAGAAGGGGGAGAGAGAGGGGGAGATGGGAGAAGGGGGAGAGAGAGGAGGAGATGGGAGAAGGGGGAGAGAGAGGAGGAGATGGGAGAAGGGGGAGAGAGAGGAGGAGATGGGAGAAGGGGGAGAGAGAGGAGGAGATGGGAGAAGGGGGAGAGAGAGAGGAGGAGATGGGAGAAGGGGGAGAGAGAGAGGAGGAGATGGGAGAAGGGGGAGAGAGAGGAGGAGATGGGAGAAGGGGGAGAGAGAGGGGGAGATGGGAGAAGGGGGAGAGAGGAGGAGATGGGAGAAGGGGGAGAGAGAGGAGGAGATGGGAGAAGGGGGAGAGAGAGGAGGAGATGGGAGAAGGGGGAGAGAGAGGAGGAGATGGGAGAAGGGGGAGAGAGAGAGGAGGAGATGGGAGAAGGGGGAGAGAGAGGAGGAGATGGGAGAAGGGGGAGAGAGAGGAGGAGATGGGAGAAGGGGGGAAGAGAGGGGGAGATGGGAGAAGGGGGAGAGAGAGGAGGAGATGGGAGAAGGAGGAGAGAGAGGAGGAGATGGGAGAAGGGGGAGAGAGAGAGGAGGAGATGGGAGAAGGGGGAGAGAGCGGAGGAGATGGGAGAAGGGGGAGAGAGAGGAGGAGATGGGAGAAGGGGGGAAGAGAGGGGGAGATGGGAGAAGGGGGGAGAGAGAGGAGGAGATGGGAGAAGGGGGAGAGAGAGGAGGAGATGGGAGAAGGGGGAGAGAGAGAGGAGGAGATGGGAGAAGGGAGAGAGAGAGGAGGAGATGGGAGAAGGGGGAGAGAGAGGAGGAGATGGGAGAAGGAGGAGAGAGAGGAGGAGATGGGAGAAGGAGGAGAGAGAGGAGGAGATGGGAGAAGGGGGAGAGAGAGGAGGAGATGGGAGAAGGGGGAGAGAGAGGAGGAGATGGGAAAAGGGGGAAGAGAGGGGAGATGGGAGAAGGGGGAGAGAGAGGAGGAGATGGGAGAAGGAGGAGAGAGAGGAGGAGATGGGAGAAGGGGGAGAGAGAGAGGAGGAGATGGGAGAAGGGGGAGAGAGGAGGAGGAGATGGGAGAAGGGGGAGAGAGAGGAGGAGATGGGAGAAGGGGGGAAGAGAGGGGGAGATGGGAGAAGGGGGGAGAGAGAGGAGGAGATGGGAGAAGGGGGAGAGAGAGGAGGAGATGGGAGAAGGGGGAGAGAGAGAGGAGGAGATGGGAGAAGGGAGAGAGAGAGGAGGAGATGGGAGAAGGGGGAGAGAGAGGAGGAGATGGGAGAAGGAGGAGAGAGAGGAGGAGATGGGAGAAGGAGGAGAGAGAGGAGGAGATGGGAGAAGGGGGAGAGAGAGGAGGAGATGGGAGAAGGGGGAGAGAGAGGAGGAGATGGGAGAAGGGGGGAAGAGAGGGGGAGATGGGAGAAGGGGGAGAGAGAGGAGGAGATGGGAGAAGGAGGAGAGAGAGGAGGAGATGGGTGAAGGAGGAGAGAGAGGAGGAGATGGGAGAAGGGGGAGAGAGAGGAGGAGGTGGGAGAAGGGGAGAGAGAGGAGGAGATGGGAGAAGGGGGGAAGAGAGGGGGAGATGGGAGAAGGGGGAGAGAGAGGAGGAGATGGGAGAAGGAGGAGAGAGAGGAGGAGATGGGAGAAGGGGGAGAGAGAGGAGGAGATGGGAGAAAGGAGAGAGAGGAGGAGATGGGAGAAGGGGGAGAGAGAGGAGGAGATGGGAGAAGGGGGAGAGAGAGGAGGAGATGGGAGAAGGGGGAGAGAGAGAGGAGGAGATGGGAGAAGGGAGAGAGAGAGGAGGAGATGGGAGAAGGGGGGAAGAGAGGGGGAGATGGGAGAAGGGGGAGAGAGAGAGGAGGAGATGGGAGAAGGGAGAGAGAGAGAGGAGGAGATGGGAGAAGGAGAGAGAGAGAGGAGGAGATGGGAGAAGGGAGAGAGAGAGAGGAGGAGATGGGAGAAGGGGGAGAGAGAGGAGGAGATGGGAGAAAGGAGAGAGAGAGGAGGAGATGGGAGAAGGGGGAGAGAGAGGAGGAGATGGGAGAAGGGGGAGAGAGAGGAGGAGATGGGAGAAAGGAGAGAGAGAGGAGGAGATGGGAGAAGGGGGAGAGAGAGGAGGAGATGGGAGAAGGGGGGAAGAGAGGGGGAGATGGGAGAAGGGGGAGAGAGAGAGGAGGAGATGGGAGAAGGGGGAGAGAGAGGAGGAGATGGGAGAAGGGGGAGAGAGAGAGGAGGAGATGGGAAAAGGGGGAGAGAGAGAGGAGGAGATGGGAGAAGGGAGAGAGAGAGGAGGAGATGGGAGAAGGGGGAGAGAGAGGGAGGAGATGGGAGAAGGGGGGAAGAGAGGGGGAGATGGGAGAAGGGGGAGAGAGAGAGGAGGAGATGGGAGAAGGGGGAGAGAGAGGAGGAGATGGGAGAAGGGGGAGAGAGAGAGAGGAGGAGATGGGAGAAGGGAGAGAGAGAGGAGGAGATGGGAGAAGGGGGAGAGAGAGGAGGAGATGGGAGAAGGGGGGAAGAGAGGGGGAGATGGGAGAAGGGGGAGAGAGAGAGGAGGAGATGGGAGAAGGGGGAGAGAGAGGAGGAGATGGGAGAAGGGGGAGAGAGAGAGGAGGAGATGGGAGAAGGGAGAGAGAGAGGAGGAGATGGGAGAAGGGGGAGAGAGAGGAGGAGATGGGAGAAGGGGGGAAGAGAGGGGGAGATGGGAGAAGGGGGAGAGAGAGAGGAGGAGATGGGAGAAGGGAGAGAGAGAGAGGAGGAGATGGGAGGAGAGAGAGGAGGAGATGGGAGAAGGGAGAGAGAGAGGAGGAGATGGGAGAAGGGGGAGAGAGCGAGGAGGAGATGGGAGAAGGGGGAGAGAGCGAGGAGGAGATGGGAGAAGGGGGAGAGAGCGAGGAGGAGATGGGAGAAGGGGGAGAGAGAGGGGAGGAGATGGGAGAAAGAGAGAAGAGGTAGAAAAGGGAGGAATAGAGAGTGCAGGAAGGGGAGGGGGGCAGAGAGATGGGAGAAGAGGGGAGATAGAGAAGGAGATGGGGAGAAGGGGGAGAGAGGAGGAGATGGGAGAAAGAGAAGTTGTAGAAAAGGGAGGAATAGCGAGTGCAGGGAGGGGGTCAGAGAGAAGAGAGGAAGGGGAGAGCAAAGGGGGAAGAATTGAGAAGAGAAGAAAGGGAAGAGACAGAGGGATGAAGAGGATGGAAAGTGAGAAAGGTGCGAGGAAAAGGGGGAGACAGGGAAGAGAAGTGGGAGAAAGAGGGGGAGACTGGGAGATATGAGGAGGGTGGGAATGAAAGAGGGGGAGACAGGGAAGAGAGAAGTGGGGGAAAGACGGGGAGATATGAGGAGGATGGGAATGAAAGAGGGGGAGACAGGGAAGAGAGAAGTGGGGGAAAGACGGGGAGATATGAGGAGGATGGGAATGAAAGAGGGGGAGACAGGGAAGAGAGAAGTGGGGGAAAGACGGGGAGATATGAGGAGGATGGGAATGAAAGAGGAGGAGACAGGGAAGAGAGAAGTAGGGGAAAGATGGGGAGATATGAGGAGGATGGGAATGAAAGAGGGGGAGACAGGGAAGAGAGAAGTGGGGAAAGACGGGGAGATATGAGGAGGATGGGAATGAAAGAGGGGGAGACAGGGAAGAGAGAAGTGGGGGAAAGACGGGGAGATATGAGGAGGATGGGAACGAAAGAGAAAACATTACCCATGTCCCTGATCACGGGACCCGCCGAGTCACCTACACGCTGGGATTGAGGGTGACATTCTGTTTGGGCCCAGTTCTATACCACATGTGTAAGTTACAAGGACACTGATGACTGGTGACACCTATACTGAGTGGGGATCTCTGTTTCTGTGTTTGTGGTTTTAGCATTTTCTGTACTTAATAACATTTTATATAGACCTGTTTGACAGTCTACCCATAATCCTTTGCTGTTTCCCCTCAGGACTACCTGGGCGCCTGCATTGTACTGACCGCTGCCGTCACCTCCATCACCTCAGGCCTCACCTCAGCCGTGGTCGGTCTGGGCCTTACGTACGCTCTGACGGTTTGTGCCCTGCTCGTCCCCCCAGTGTGTGTTATCCTCAGGGGAAAATTAA